>NC_140486.1:8386099-8986099 GCF_964271855.1 Acomys minous | reverse complement strand
TCGCTTCCGTGAGCAGCACAGTATAGTTGATGCTGAGGACCTGAGCACAGGAGAGTTGGCCCTACTCCTAGTCTGTGGTGGAGTGAGGTGGGTAAAGGAGAGATGCCCGATGCCCTCCACTGCCCCTTGCTGCCTACTGCAAGCAGGTGAGTTGGCCCCAAGATCATGAGAGCAGGAGAGATACTCCTACCCCTCACTGCCTGCAGCACTCAGGAGAAAAGGCCCTGAACTTCACCTGGGCAGCACCCTGGTGGCAGAGAGTGTGAGCTGGCCCCAAGGACACAAGAGCAGGAGAACTGACTCTGCCCCCTGCTGGCTGCAGCATTAGGTTAGCTAGCCCTCATGGCGCAGGCACTGAAGAGCTGGTGGCCTAGCCAGCTCAGCTATCTCCCAGGCCCAGATCCAGGGCTTTGAGTCAGCCCACCTCAACATCTACGCCATCTATGATCTGCTGGATGATATGAAGTGGCCATTCCTGCAGATCCAAAGCTGCAGGGCTCCCATGATACAAAAAAACAACAAGATATCTAAGAGGAGACCCCATGAAGATGCAGTATTGATGGTGTAGCAGAAGCCAGAGGCTACAAAACAGACCAATGACTCACTGTAATGCAAGTAAAGATGTGTGGGCAAAAGGAGCCACAGTGTGATACACCGTGACATACCACAGCTTTCACAAGATTTTTTTCTATCTTACTTTATTTTCTTTTAGGGAGAATGTAGCAAGGGCAGACCTGAATGGATGTGGAGATGAGTTGGATTGAGGTACATGATGTGAAATTCACAAAGAACCAAAAGTTTAAGAGGGGGGTGGCCAGAGCCCTTGGCTGGATTTAGCCAAGGACCACAGGATGTCCCTCAGATTAGTCCTTGTTCTTCATGGGCTGTCTGCCCTAAGCTGCCTATACAGTATGCATCTCTGGTTCTCAATACATTCCTTCTTCTGCACACTCTTCCCCTAAACCACATCACAGGAGTGTTTCATGTGACACACCACTTGGAAGTGAAAAACAGATTTTTTAAAATTCTAAAGCAAGAGTCCCACCCTGCTCATTCTCACTTCACTAATTCTACACGCTGGTAATATTTCTTTTTTATTCTTGTCTTCTCATTTAAAAAAAAAAATCACCCCTGAGAATTTTAATGTTGAGAAAAGTTTGAGAATGAACCTGGTTGGCTACTTTGTGGAAGATCGGCTTCATTGATTTTAAGACATTAACTGTCAGAGCTGGGTGATAACCTACTTATGACCCATCAAGAGAGAAAATGATGGTCCGCCATCTCATCTCATCTTGGGGTACCACTGCCTATTTCTAGGTTGAGCGGCTCATCGCCCATGTTAAATGACCACTGTAGAGAGTATTCCCAATCTATCACCTCCCAAACTTTGTTCCATCACTGGCAAATTCTCCATGACTCTTTTCCAAACTCAGACTTTCTCAGAATTCTCAGACTTTCTTTTCCAAAATGCAAACTTCCTTATAAAAGTTAATATCTTCATTGTTGCCATGTTAATAAAGATGTCTGATCACTTTCATCAGTTTCACTGAGAAATTTCCCCCTGGCATTCATGGGAGAGGAGGAAAGGGTGACCACTCAGACCCAGTGAACGGGAGCTGATGTATCTGAAGGGAGGGGTACTTGGAGCCTTTCATTGAGGGTTTATTTGGTCAGGCCTTCAAGGTCTTGGAAGGAATAGCAGTTGAATTGGAAAAGATGAGTGTGATGAGCAGGAGCAAAAGATGGAGCTAGAGAGAAATGTGGGCTTGGGGATGAAGGAAGTAAACGATTCAGTGAGGAACTTGGCGGCATTTTGGAATGGAGTCTGAGTTGTTTAAAAGGCAAATAGAAATGACAATCCAAACTCAAGACTACAAAGAAAGGATATGTGGTGATAAATAAATAACAAAACAATGAAATTAATACCTCTTGAGCAGATGATCAAAGGAAAGAAAAGTAAAATAAATTGGGTCCCAAAAACCATAAGTACGTTTAGAAAACAAAAGTGCACACACAGAGAAAATGAATTTTCTTGCCATTCTCCATGTCACATTCCACATGGATCCTATCACTGTGCCCTACTGAGCTCACTCCCTATGTGAAAACTCTCCGTGCACGTTTTCCGTGTGGTTCTCCCTTTCCGAGTGAATATCCTCTCCCAATTCTCGACATAACAGCAAGAGTGCTAGAGCTGGGATATATCATCATTTGAAAGCCAGCAGTAAAGCACAGAATCTCTCGAAGTCGTATTTATTACACATCTCTTATTTCCTCAGACTTTATCCAATAACTAGCATCCACTCTGGTGCTCATGATCTGTGGACCTGGGTCTCTGTCCCTTACCTTAAACATTTCACTCTCATTTCTACCACAGGATACTTTTATTTCTGCCTACGTTATACTAGTTTCTGCCCCCTGCCATAATTCCTATTAGTATAATCCCTTCTTCCTTCAGTATGCCTGTGACAATACTAAAAAACTTAGGCTTGAGACTTAACTTGCATGGGACTAATTAAATGTGCTAGTATGCATAGACTGTCTTTGAAAACTTGGTGTGCTAGTTGATTTTCTGGTTGTTGTGCTAAAATGTGTTGATAAAATACATAGATAAAAGCAATTTAAGGAGTTTCTTTTAACTGTTCATCCACATTCAATAGCCAGGTAGCAACGAATGTGTGTCAAAGCTCAACTCTCTATCTCCACTCTGTGTAGTGAAGATTCCCCTGCCTAGGCATAGGCCCCACCCACAGTGTAGACAGGTTTTCCCTCATCAAGTCACATAGTTAAGATGCCCCTCCAGCATGCCCAGAGGCTTATCTCCGTAACTGAACAGCAACACTAACCACGATACCTGGGCAGGTTAGACCATCTCAGTTTCCTCAGTAACAGCCATACTGATGGAAACAAATGTCAGTACCAAAGTAACTGATTAATGGCATTGATGCCCTGAGTCATGAATATTCACTGAGCCTTCCTAGGAAGCATGGCTGTATGGAACCCTACCTCAGTTTTGAGCTTTAGTCCCCAGACCTGGGAGAATATGAATTTCTGCTGTGTAAAACATAGAATTTGAGGCAATTACTAAGCTCCAAAAAAAGCTGATGGTCAGGCCAGGGCAAGGTTGTCCTACATGTTAGGATACCTACATGACTGTGTCAATCTAGGTCGTAACCAGGCACTCGTGAGGAAAAAGAAAATCAAGACCTAAAGCATTGAAAGAAATTTTGAGGATATTTTCTTTTCACCCCACTTTTTTTTTCTATCATATTCTGAATCTGTGGATAGTCTGATTTTCTAGACCAAGCTAAATATAAAGTACTTCAAGGAGTGTCAAAGTCACCTAGCAAATCTCGGCACTCCATATTCTTCAGTAGTTTTCCTATGTTTCTCATTATATATCTTCTACCTGAATTACTTGTATTTGAAGAAAACAGGTTTGTGAATGGGAAGCCTGTTGAACTTATTTTAGCACCTTGGGGGATTAGCACAACACCTTGTTTGTTGTAATAATTGTCAGTAAAGTCTAGTGATTGAATCAAGTCTTCATATTTCTGTCCTCTTCCCGTCTCTCTTTCTGAAGTAGCCCTGTCCATTTGCAGTTAGACTATGTAACTACATAGTGTGAATGACTGATAAATACTAGCTAAAGCTTATCAAGTATAAATTTAGTTCACCTAAACATACTTGTCTCGATAAAGTAAACATGGAATTACATACATTGCATTTAAATTTCTGTTCTTACTTTTAAGAACTCTGTTTTAGTAACTGTATTTAGAAAATTTTTTTAACTTTTTCTCACAGACAATCTTGAATTCTGATCTTACTCACTAATGATTTTATACCAATAAGCAGTGATTCTCAACTCATGGGCCCCAACCCCTTTGGGGAAAATTGAATGACCTTTTCACAGGGGTTAAATTATCAGATATTCTGAATATCAGATATTTATGATTCGTAACTGGAAAATTGCAGTCATGAAGTAGCAATGAAATAATTTTCTGGTTGGGGGTTACCACTCATGAGGAACTTTATTAAAGGGTCACAGCACAAGGGAGGTTGAAAACCACTGCCGTTGAGGCAAATAAGCCTACCGTAGAGTTACACCATGGAGCTTGGTTAACTAAAGAATTCCCAGCTGTTTATTGCACTAAACTGAAGAAAAACACAGAAATGAGCTTCTAATGCCTATTGAGTTTTATTTTCCATTCTATTCTAAAAACGGAGCTACAGTTTAGAAACGGGTCTCTGAACTGGCAGTTGGCTGCTGCATAATGATCATTGCTCCTCTTTCATAATTGCTTGTCTCTGCCTTCTGTGGTGTTCTGTTGACAGACGCAATCCCAGTCTCAATGCTATGATAGCAGTAACAATGGCTGGATGTGCCATTGTTTGTCTGTGGTAAACAAATTTAAGCATATGCTTAGACCCTGATAGGGCAGTTTCCCAGGTTCCTTGGTACTGTTTATCCCTGCGTAAGTTCAAAAGGTCCTGATAGAAAAGACAATATCCCAGAGCAGAAATAGAAAAATGGGAAATAGTCCTAACATCACTGATTTCTGTTTGTGCAGAGATGACCAATGGTGTATGTCTATGTTCATGAGATAAGCTTTCCATCTCTGAAGGGGGTTCTAGCGTGTGGCATTGTCTGAGGAGCAGACTTGGGAGATTGTATTTGCATCCCCAAGGAGAGAACTGCTAGTGTCTACAGCAAAGCTGGAGTGACACATTAACACAGTGACAAAATTTTATTTTATTTTCCTTACCAAATCATCTCTGCTGGGTCAGATGGAAATTTTGTACAATTGAGGGGAAAATATCCTTCAAGAGCATACTTTTTTAAAATGCCAGCATTGATGGTTTTCAATCCCCACATACCACACGTCTATGGACATTGTGATAGCTCATGAGAACTTAGAGGCATCTCGGTGTGCTTCTCTGGTGTTGTCATCAAGAGTAATGGTCATATTACTAGGTGTCATATTCCAGGGTCTTAAAGTGCCTAGTACTGCCACAGAAAGGCTGCTGGTGGTGGTGATGGTGGTGGTGGTGGTTGTGGTGGTTGTGGTGGTGATGGTGATAGATATGGTAGTTGTAGTGGAGATGGAGGTGGTAGAGGTAGTGGTTGTAGTGGAGGTGGTGGTGTTTTGTTGTTCTGGTGGTATGGTAGTGGTTTGTTGTTCTGTGGTCTTTCAGTACAGCCCTGAGCTCACCATCCGCCTGCCTCTGCTTCATAGAGTTACAGATGCATACACTGTGCCAGCTCAGGTGTGACTGTTAACACATCAATTCTTCAAACTCAATTTAGCTTCCTGCTTAATCACTTCTTGTATTTTTTTTTATTAATTTATTCCTGTTACATCTCAATGGTTATCCCATCCCTTGTATCCTCCCATTCTTCCCTCCCTCCCATTTTCCCCTTATTTCCCTCCCCTATGACTGTTCCTGAGGGGAATTACCTCCCCCTGTATATAGAGCAGATACCCCTGCTCATAGGGTATCAAGTCTCTTCTTGGTAACCTGCTGTCCTTCCTCTGAGTGCCACCAGGTCTCCCCCTCCAGGGGACATGGTCAAAGGTGAGGCACCAGAGTGTGTGAGAAAGTTATATCCCACTCTCCACTCAAGTGTGGAGACTGTTCTGACCATTGGCTAGATCTGGGTAGGGGTTTAAAGTTTAAAGCCTGTATTGTCCTTGGCTGGTGCCTTAGTTTGAGCGGGACCCCTGAGCCCAAATCTGCCTATCATAATGTTCTACTTGTAGGTTTCTAGGACCCTCTGGGTCTTTCTACTTTGCTATTCTCCCATGATTCTCTCATCCAGAGTCTCAATGGGATGTCCTCCCCTCTGTCTCAGTTTCGCTTCTTGTATTTTAACCTTTAATTCAGGTCTTTGTCTTATAAAACCAAACTGAGGATACGGTACTTTTGGGTTTGATGTAGCGCATTAATCCATGTCTTCCACTGGATGGGCTAAAATGCTGAAGAAGGGAGCTAAGGCCAGGTTTTTAGTTATAAATGTCTGGCTGTTAAATTTAACACAGTATAGTGGGGAGGCAGGAGGGAAGAATGTGGAGCTGTGCAGGCAAAACAAGCATTCAATTATTCTGTTGAATAATATTCTACTCTTGGTATTTTCCTTAAAAACACAACTATGCAGGATCAAGTAGAAATGGTTCATTCTCTCATTTTATGGACCTCCAGAATTTCACATTTAAAAAAGAATCATGAGAGGATTAAAGAATAGGTGGCACACAAAGCATATGCAGGCACTGAAATCTTTCTGTATGACACAAAACGGTAAATGATGCTGTACATTGTCAAGCCCAATGAATTGTGTAGTGCAAAATGTTAACTCTAATGTGAATTATCAGCTTTATTTAATAATAACTTACTAATATTTGTTCAAAATTCATAATGAATATGTTGTACTGATAAAAGATGTTAATAATAAAATCTGTGGGGATGAGAAGAGAGTCATATGAACATTCTACCCTGCTTTTCTATAATGAGTAAATGATATAAATAAATATTCATTAATTTTAAAAGAGAAGTTAAAGATAGGGCATTTGTTTAACTATCTGGCAACAGAAACGCACTAAAAGTTCTCAGTGGTGAGTGAGGAGGTGGGCATCTGCCTTAGTTATGCCTCTGCATATCTCAATTTGAATTTTCTCTATCCCCACAAACCCTTCACTGGGGCTAAAATGCAATTACACTCAAGAAGTCTGTGCAAGTTAAATTTTTCTTTCAAGTCTTCCACCAATTGCACCATAAAAATTCATGCTAGAAATCTCTCAAATACGGAAGTCAGTTGCTATTGTACCTCACTTCTGACAGCTCTTCAAAAGTTGTGATTTCTCCTGCCTTCCAATTTTCCTGTCTTTTTACTGGTGTATATTAGTTCACTCTGAGGTGCCATTATGCCATTTCTAATCCATGGAGATAACGTAATTTGATCAGGTTCAGCACCTTCATTGCTCTTTTCTTATGTTTTTGCTGTGTCTGCTCTCAGTTTGCTAAGTTCTCCTCACTAGCACCTTCTAAACATGTTCAGTTTCATTCATTTAGCTTAATTATATATATATATATATATATATATATATATATATATATATATAATTTATGTGCATGCGTGTGTGTGTGTGTGTGTGTGTGTGTACACCTGTACTATTTGCATCCAGGTGCCCTTGGAAGCCAGACAGATCAGATCTCCTAGAAGTGAAGTTACAGGAAGTAATGGGCTGCCAGATACAGGGGCTGGGAACAGAACCCTGGTCATCTAGAAGAGCAGTAAGTAATCTTAACTTCTGAGCCAGCTCTTTAGCTACTTGATCCTTTTTATGACTCAGATGTTAGTAGCAAACTGCTAATTTCACAAACACACTGACATTATGAATAGACAGAAGCCAATAAAATAGCACAAGTGCTATTTTCCTCCAACCTTGCAATTTATAGAAAATGTTTTTGAGATAATCAAACCATAATTTGACACTTCTTTTTTTTTTCTTTGACAAAGTTTAACATATCTTTCATGACTGAAATCATGGGATTGGTACGGTTGTATGAAGCATATTTCTTCATAATGAAAGCTAAATATGATAGGTTTTTATTCAGCATCATACCAAATGCAGAAAAGCTCAAAGCATTTCCACTCAAGTCATAATTAATACAACTGTATTCACTTTCTCCACTTTTATCCAATAAAGTGCTAAAAAGTCTTTGATAGAGCAATAAGAAAGGTGAAGGAAATAAAGGAAAATAATGCATTTTTACATAAGAAACCCTAAAGACTCCACAGAAAAACAAAAAACAAAAAACAAAAAGAACAAAAAAAAAACTTCTTAGAATTGATAGTCTCAGCAAAGTGACAGGATATAAATTAACACAATAAAACAATACCTGAAAAAAAACAATAGGATCAATCCCATTCACAATGGCCACCCAAAGAATTAAATATCCAGCTGGAGAGATGCCTGAGAGGCTAGGAGCACTGGCTGCTCTTCAAAGGTCCTGAGTTCAATTCCCAACAACAATATGGTGGCTCACAACCATCGGTAATGAGATCTGGTGCCCTCTTGTGGCATGCAGGTGTACATTCTGGGAGAACATTGTATACATAATAAATAAATTAAAACTTTTTTAAAAGAATAAAATATCTAGGAATAACCCTAACCAAGAAAACAAAAGAACTACAGGGGGAGGAGGTCCCCCTCAGGGACAGTCTTAGGGGAGGAGAATAAGGGGAAAATGGGAGGAAGGAAAGAATGGGAGGATACAAGGGATGGGATAACCATTGAGATGTAACAAGAATAAATTAATAAAAAAGAAAAGAAAACTCATGACACTGAAGAAAGAAATCAAGGTTGACATCAAATGAAGGAAAGACCTTCCAATCACAAGGATTAGAAGAATTGATATTATGAAAATGCCCAACCTACCAAAAACAATCTACATATACAATCCAACCTCAATCAAAATTCCAAGACTGTTATTCATAAATATGGAGAAAAATGGAGAAACAGAAAAGACCAAGAATAGACAAAGTAAACCTGAACAAAAACAGTATGTGGTATCACCATAATTTATTTCAAGTTAGACTGGAGAGCCACAGTAATGAAACCAGCATGATGTTTATAGAAAATAGACATGGATCGGTAGAATAAATGTGAGGGTCCAGATAGAAGTCCATGAAACCACAGGTGCCCAATATTTCACAAAGTTGTCAAAAACATACATTGAAAAAAAGGATAGCATCTCTTGGTGGGAGACCTGGGCATCGACGTGCTGAAGAATGGAACCAGATCACAGTGCCTCACAAAACCCAGCTCCAGACGGATGGAAGGACCAAGCACTGATCTGACCAAGATCTGATGCTCTAAAACTGCTGTAGGAAAAGGATTAGAAATGCAAACAACTAGTGTCTTGATTTGAATGTGAATGGACCCCATAGGCTGTTATATTTGAACATTTGGTTCCCAGATGGTGTACTGTTTAGGAAGGATTGGGAGATGTGGCCTTAGTGAAGTAGGTGTATCATTGAGGGGTCAGATTTTAGCTTTCAAGAGCCCATGACAGGCCCAGTGTCTCTCATATTCTCTCTCTCTCTCTCTCTCTCTCTCTCTCTCTCTCTCTCTCTCTCTCTCTCTCTCTCTCTCATCATCATCATCATATAATTTCTCAGCTTCTGTGCCAGCACCATGTGTACCTGCTTGTTGACATGCTCCTCACCATAATGACCATGGATTAACCCTCTAAAACTATAAGCCAGGCCTAATTAAATGTTTTCATTTACAAGTTTTACCTTGGTCATGGCGTCTCTCCATAACAATAGAACACTAAGGCAGGTAGGAGACATCTTTCTTAAAGTGTTAAATATCCTTAAACAGAGGACTGCAATAATGACTAATTTTAGATTCTATCTCACCCCAGTCAGAATGACTAGCATCAAGAATATCAGTAACAACAAATATTTTTCATAAGTGTAGCAAAAGAAAACACTTCTACGGTGTTGGGTGCCAGTGCTGTCACATTAGAAATCAGTCTAGAAGTTTCTCCAAAAAATGCAAATTAGGACTGTCCAATGGTGCAGAGGTTAAGAGCATTGTCTGCTCTTACAAAGGTCCTAAGTTCAATTCCCAGCAACCATATAGTGGCTCACAACCATCTATAATGAGATCTTGTGCCCTCTTCTGGTGTGCAGGCACACATGTGGGCAGAATACTGTATAAATAATAAATAAATAACTCTTTTAAAAAATTAAAATTAAACTATCATATAATCCAACTATATCACTCTTAAGTATATACCCTAAGAATCTTATACCTTATGCCAAGGATAACTGCATATTCATGTTTGTTGTTATACTATTTATGATAGCTAGAAAGGGAAGCAGCCTTGACACACATCAACTGATGATTTGATGATGAAGATTTAGTACATCTACACAATAGAATATTACTTGGATGTAATTAAAAATGAAATTTATGAAACTTTTTGGAAAAATGGATGTAATTAGAAAGATTGTTTTTAAAAGGTAACCAAACACCCAAAAGACAAATTCTGCACATTCTTTCTCATATAAGGATTTTAGCTTTAACTCTTTAATGTGGTTTGTCTAAGACAGTGAGTGCATTTGTGGAGGCTGGGAATCCAGACGTGGATAGGAGGGGGAGGGGGAGAGAAAAATAGGTGGTGGTAGTAGCAGTAGTAGTAATGTAGGGGAATACTGTAAACGGAAAGGTTTAGGCAGGGAGAACTGACAGGTGAGGGATAGGGGTTAGCTGACATAGTGTATAAGGAACCCCACTTGGAAAGTGAGATACGCCCACCTGTGCAATACTAGCCACATGTTGGGAGGGTTTAGCAGCTGCTCTCTAAATGGATTCAAGACTACTTTGTGGGTGAAAATGCCTGGTATTGTAAGTTTGGATAATTACATAGCTCTGGGGACACAGTAAATCCATGCAGGGGGCATATTTCTAATGGGTAACTAAACTGACATAGAAGAAAACTGTGTTTGCATTATTTATGCTTATACCTGTAGGTAAAAAAACAGCTCTATTATTTGTGGATATTAGGATAAATATTTAGAGAGTGCTGAGATGTTATCCTGGTTTAGTAAAGTAACATTTCTAGGTTCTCCTCTGAATTCAATGACTTCTCTAGACCCAGTTGACAGCTAGGTTTCCAGTACCAGGCATGGACCTCTTGGTGAGCAGGTCTCAAGTCCAGTCATAAAGGTGTTGGTCTCACTTCTCATCAAAGAAACTTCTGTTTTTGACAGATGTAGACAATAACAGAAAACCACAAGCAAAAAAAAATGCAAAGAACAAGAGAACGTATGGAGCCCAGTCTTAAATAATGCATCTACAACACCTGAAACTAAGGCTCGGGGATAATTTTGGAATTATTTGAAAACTCTGCAGGGCAGAAAGATAGCTGTGAGATTTCATCTCCTAGAGATGCCATAGAAGCTGCACCTGTGGTGTCTTGTCAGTATGATTGCCTGAACAAAGCCTGAACAATGGCAACACCAACAGATCTGTTAACATGAAGGGAGACGTTCATGAGGCCTCAACCCTAGACAAAGACCCACGGGCAAGTAAGGAATGCGGAGAATAGGAGAAATAGCTTTTCCCAAGGAAGAACCCTCAGTTGGTTATTCAATACCAAGTGATCATCCCTAAAATTGCACACATACAAGTAGCATTATATAGGCTAAGCAGGTATGTGTGTGTGTGTGTGTGTGTGTGTGTGTGTGTGTGTGTGTGTGTGTGTGTGTGTGTTATATGAAAAAGAGTCCATGAATTTGAGAAAGGAAGGCAGGTACATGGGAAGGGATGGAGAGAGGAAAAAGAGGGCAAAGCAACATAATTATAATTTTATAAAATACATTTCAAAAATAGAGTCTAGCTGTAGTCAGGGAAGCGTCTCCTTGAGATGAACAGTGGTGGATACAGAGATTCATAACTTCCCAAGATATAGAAAATGAATGGCAGGTATGGAATGGACCAACCAAATCGTTTAGACAGCACCCTGAAAGGCTCAAAGAACACTGCTCAAGAGAAGCAAGAAGTACGGAAAACTGGCAGTGGTGGTGTATACCGTTGATCCCAGCACTCAGGAGGCAGAGGCAAATGGATCTTTGTCATTCAAGGCCAGCCTGGGCTACAAAGTGAGTTCCAGAACAGCCAAGACTATTACAGAGAAACCCTGTGCCACCCCCCAAAAAAAACAAGAACAAAAGAGCATTTTTAAAAAGAAGTATATAAGAAACAGAGGGTAGGGAAAAGGCCTATGAAAAGCCATCACAACACAACTATTATAATTATTAATTCACATCAATTGTAGTTGCCTGCACTAGACCTACACAAACAGGCCCTATCAATAACCAGTCAAGGAAAAGGGGAGGCTTGGGAGCCATGCCCTTCATCTCTGAACTATGGCTACTAATAGATTCTGGAAAAAGAGAAATCACTTTCTTAAGATGTGTCGCTTCTGCTGAATCTCCCAGACTCCAACAGAAACTCCAAACCCACAGATAGCTCAGGTTAATCTTTTTTATCATTAATTTTTTTATATATGCACTTGCATTATTATACATATATATATAATAAACTACCTACAGGAAGAAGAACCATGACACAATCAGGAATTATATGAATGTTACATTCTTAGTGTTTTGGCTATTTGTATTTAGCATCCTTGAAGAAAACATCTTTCCTATCTTGGTGCGTCTAAAATTCTGAGTGTAAATCAATATCTATCGTATCTCAGCATCATCAACTTACAACATCTGTCTAGACCTAAAAACATCTTAACCTCTAAACAATTAACTTTAATTGTAAAACTAAACTATCTAGTGCTCAACATCATCAGAGACTTGAAAAGAAATAAAATTAATTACTTGAGTACACAGGGAGTACAGGTTAGTAGTTTTCCAAATGAGAAGATGACAGAGACAGTTTGCTACATGAGCAGTCACCCAAAACTCTCTATAACATTGGAGCATCATCTTCAGCCTTCTGGTCCAATATATCTGACAGACATGTTTGTGAAGCATGAACTATTGAGGACTTGCTTACCCTGTCTTGGCAGAGTTTGACTGTCGACTCTGCCTGCATCCAAGCTTGCCCTTTTTTACGCAGAATTCTATCTGTGGTAGAAATGAGAACATCTTGCCCAGTGATTTGTTTGCCACATTTGAAGCCATCTCCATAAGGTGTTTCTTTGATGCTCATCATCCTCTTTGAGGTAGGCCAGGGGTTGCCAGAATTTAACCTGTCTTATTGTCAATGAATCTTTGAAATAACATTTTTAAATGCCATATAATTCCTTGGTATAAAATTTTGTATATAGATGCAAAAAAGTTTAATTTTAGATACAGTGGTATATAATTCAAATGTAAGGTTATTCTTCACACACACTATATATATATGTGTGTGTGTGCGCTATTGCAGGGTGCTTAGGATAAATAAGTTATACAAGTTAATTGTTAGTCGATCAAATCATGGTCATATCAATTACTAGTCTATTTTTATCACAAAAATGTATATCTTAGGTGCAACAGATAGATATGATTCTATAGAAAGATAAGGAAAAATACTTAGATAAGGTTTTCAAAAACCTCAGAGACCTGGTTAATCTTGGTGGGTTACAAAACAAAACAAACAGACATGATCATGAGAGAGGAGTTTGTGGGGAGAAAGGAGGTTGGAAAGAGGGGTGCAGAAGAGAGAAAGTAATGAGTATGCAAGGCACATCTATGTGAATTGTAAATATTAGCCACTGCCTTTCTTATTAGAATATAGACAAAGGTGTAACCTACATGGAATTATAACATTCTTTGAGGAACTCACCTATTAACTGATACAGCATTGCTAGAAACCACACTCTGAAATGGAAGAACGGCCACTTCATTTAGGTACGTGTGAGTCTTTAGAAATTTGTAACCTAAATATTCTGTTCTGAAATGTTCACTGTGGAGTTCCTCAAAGTATTAGGAACCTCTTAGTAGAGACGTGTTTAGACATGCAGATTTAAAGTGGGGGGCCAGTAGCCATGATAGACCTACTCAGAGAGTGGCTGCAATAAGCCTAGCATGAACCGCCCATCACAGACCTACACGGAGAGCTGCTGGGATAAGCCTAGCATGAATAACAGGCAGAGATGAAGCCCGATCTGGCTGGACTATCTTCTGGTGCCGTGGGCAGGCCTGAGGAACTGGCAAGTGCGTGAAAATGGAGAGCCACTCTCCTTGCTGCGGTGAATATATGAATGTAGACTCAGCCTTTCAGACAGAACTTATTTTTTATGATTGTTTTTGAGGAAAAGAACCAAAGTTCTCTTCCCCCCCCCCCCCCCGCCCCGAGACAACATCAGTCAGTGTCTGTTTCCCACAAGGAAAAAAAAAAGATCTATTGTACGCAGCTGAAAGGACACAGGGGTCATTTCTGTCTATATTTCATTAGACTTGATTTTTCAGATCTCTTCATGGAATCTGCTTTTCTTCATAAATAGACTGCTTTCAGAACCACAAGAGATAATATTACAAAATCAATCCAGTGTTAGCTCCAAGACTAAACCTAAATCCAGTGCTTAGATTGTCTGGCCATCAGCGAGCTTCTTTTCCTCTTGCAGATTATAGACTTGGTTTTGTTCTCTGCACATTTGTGTGTTAATGATCGTGCGTAGGGTTATACCCTTGTCATGATTTTTTATGCATGAATTTACTTATTTTTTTATATTCTCATGTACAGTACACACCTACTGAATACACAAATTACTATGTACGTGCACTATTTTGTTACTGTCAAATTAAATGTCTGTTATGCCCAAATCCACCCCTTCTGTGTTTCCTTTCAGAAAAGAGCAGGCCTCCCAGGGACATCAACCAAACAGAGCACAAGTTACAATAAGAGTAGGCGCACACTCTCACATCAAGGCTGGCCCAAGGCAACCCAGTAGAAGGAAAAGGGTCCCAAGGGGAGACAAAAGAGTCACAGACACCCCCCGTTCCCACTGTTAGGCGTCCCTCAAGAACACCAAGATACTCAGCCATAACATGTCTGCAGAGGACCTAGCTCAGACCCACACAGGCTCCCTGGCGGTCAGTTCAGTCTCTATGAGCTCCTGCTTAGTTGATCCTGTGGGCTGTGTGTTGGTGGTGACCTCAGCCCCAGCTCCTCTAATCACTCCTCCCCCTCTTCCACAGAGTTCCCATGCTTTGTCTAATGTTTGGTCTCTGCCTCTGCTCCCTTTAGTTGCTGGGTGAGGCCTCTCTGATGACAACTGGGCTAGGCTCCAGTCTATGAGTATAGCAGAATATCACTAGGAATCATCTCTTTTTTTATTTTATTTTATTAATTTATTCATATTACATCTCAGTGGTTACCCCACCCCTTGTATCCTCCCATTCCTCTCTCCCTCACATTTTCCCCTTGTTCCCCTCCCCTATGACAGTGACTGAGGGGGACTTCCTCCCCCTGCATTTCATTGACTTTTTTTCCATCATGTTTGGTTCTATCCTAGGTCTCTGGGATATCCAGCGTCTGGCTCCTAGCCTTCCCGACACTGTTAGGCATGGGTTTCCTCTCAAGCCCTGGACCTTACATTGGACTAGTGGTTGGTTGGATATGGCATTTTCTTAGTCACTAATTGCTAGAGGAGGGCCCAGCCCACCGTGGGTCATGCCATCGTGAGCAGGTGGTCCCAGGCTGTCTAAGAAAGGGAGCCGAATCTAAGCCTGGAAGCCAGCCAGTGAGCAATGTCCTTCTGTGGTCTATGCTTCAGTTCCGCCCTCCAGGTCCCTTCCCCCTCTGTGTTCCTGCCCTGCGTTCCTGCCTAGGCTTCCCTCAATGACGGAGTGTCACTTAAAAAATAAAATTCTCCCCAAGTGAACTGGGCATGGTATTTACCACAGCAACAGAGATACAAACTAGAACATTATCCTGGGTTAATTTTGTTTTTTAAAAGAACCAAGGAGAATAACAAATAAAAACCATCTACCACAGGACCACAATATAGATGTACCATCTTCTTAAATAAATATGGCTTACAATCTCAATATTTATATGGTTATATATGATTCTTTTTCATGTGCTCAGAGTGTGAGTTACTTTCCTCATCAGCACGACAGGTGGCAGAGCAACTTCAATGACACAGGATTTTGTTTGACTCAGGATTTGATAGGCTTCAGACTGAAAGATCAGAAAAGAAAAGCATGAAGTGTCTATTTAGACTGCAGTTTCTGCTAGGAAACAGAGACCTTAGACCATCCAGTAACTGTCAGTCCCAGTCCTATGGACAGGATTCCACAGAATTCACTGAGCAGTTAATTTGATTTTGTATAACATAGTAATTGATCCAGTCAGTCTTTAAAAAAAAAAACCATTGGTCATGTGATATATTCATAATTATCTCCTATAACAAGTTTTTAAAATTCAAATAAGACCTAGGACAGAAACAGATAAATCAAGTAGATTTCTGTTGTTAATAAGGTTTTATTAGAACATAGCCATACCAACAGTATACCTACTGTCTGTTAAATATAACCATATCAACAGTATACCTGTTGTCTGTTACTGTTGCTATACTAAAATAGCAGAGTAGAGTCATTGCCACAGAGAAAGCTTAGCCCTCAAAGCCCCATATGCTTTTTAATCACTAGAAAAACTGATGGTTTGCTCTAGGGAAATAACTTTATGGCTTCCACAGACTCAGTTGAAAAAAAAATTAGCCAAACATTTTGCTGATCTTCAGCATCAGAAATCATGTACTTATTAAGTTCCTTTCTGACATTAGAGGTATTGCATATAAAATCAGGTATAAGATACATGATGACTTCACAAGAAATTAATAATCACCAGGGGTACAAAACAACCATGCAAATAAAATGATATGAGGAAAAAATTATTGGGCACTTAATGGAAGCTGTGCATATTTTTTAACTCTAACCATTTACATATGACACTCTGTGGTTCCCACAATTTCTTGTAGCACCTCATTGAACTGCTGCGTCACCTACAAAAGCCATGTGAAAGCATGCCAAGCGAACCCTTCAACTTGTCTTCTTCTAAGATGGGATATCTTCTTATTTATGATGAGGTATTTAAGCTTACTAGTTCTTGATAAGTCACACAAACATTAAATCTGCCAACACCTCGGATGTTCTGATGCACTTTGTTAAACCAGAACAACGGATGACTGGTTTATAGTCCGTTGCTGTCATCTGCACACAGTGACTCACTGGAAAAAAACTGAATTTTGCTGGCCTGCACTCCCAGCTTTGGTCACCTTGCAGTGCTTTTCTCCTAAGGGGATCAATCTCACTTTAACAAAATGCTTTTGGAAGTACAGTGCTTTGTGAGAAATTTCTTTTTAAAAAAGAAATGAGAGTAATGAAATTAAAACAAATAACATACTGCTATTTGGCCTATAGAAGTGAAGATGGATAAATAATAATAGAAATATTCTGCAACTTTGGATTTTCACTGTCTAACAGTAATCTAATTGATTTCATGCAAAGTATATTGATATAAACTGATGTGAACACTGAAAGTATTTATGTTCCAAAGGAACAAAACTTGGCGATTATAAATTTTAATGGATATTTCAACTTGCTTCCTGTTTTTTTTTTTTTGCTAATTAATATTTTGAGCAGTAATCCTTTCAATCAAAACTGACCCAGAACTTAATAATGAAATCAATCAGCCAACGAAAAAGCAAAGAAGCGTCTGCAGAACAGCATACAAAAATGCAGGCACCATAATAATATTAACTTCTAAAGAACTTATAGTACTTTTGGAACATAACACTAAAAAATAGACAATAGTGAAGCACTAAAGAACATAAAATAGAGTATATTTGATACATATTTTTGGATCTTTAGAGTCTCAAGTCTAATTCAACAATTAGTACATATGAAAAGTTCAGTCAGTTATTCATAAATGGAGTATTTGATAAGAAAAAATGTGACTTATAACTTCTGCATGTATTAGTTACCTTTCTCATTGTTGTAACAAAAATGCCTGACTAAAGCAACCTGAGGAAAGGGTTACGGCGGCTTACAGCTCCAGGAAGGACAGTCCACTGTGATGTGGAGGGCAGAACAGTAGAAGCTTGAAGAGACTGGTCACATTGTTCCTTAATCAAAGGAGTGAACAGGAAGTCTGAGACACACAGTGTCAACACCTGCCTCCAGTAACCCGCTCCCTTCAGCAAGGTCCCATCTCCCAAATGTCCCACAGTCTTCCAAACCAGCACCGCTGCCTGAAGACCAAGCATTCAACAAATCAGTCTTGAAGGACATTTGAGGGTCAGACTGCAACACTGCTTAAATTCAGAGACTTGTAGTTTTTAACAATATTTTTATTGATTCTTTAATAATCTCATACAATGTATCTTGAACATATTCTAACCCTGGCTCCTCCTATAGCCACTTTCTACATCTTTCCATACTTTCCCACCAACTTGGAGGGTTTTTTTTTTCCCCATTTAGTCCCGTTTGTTGCCTAGCTCGTCTTGGGGGTGGAGACTGCCCTGGCAAGTGGTCAACTTACCAGGGTTTCATATCATTAAAGGAAACTGACTCTCCCTCTCCCATCAGTAACAAATGCCAATTACCCTCCCGCAGGCAGTAGTAGAATTTATGTCCATCTTCCCTGCTCTGTGCTGGGATTTTTGTCTGTCTGGAGCCTCCACAGGTGTGCATTCTGTTAAAGTGTGAGTCCTCATGTGTACAACTCCCCTGTATTGTCTAGAAAACACTGTTTCCTTGGAGTTATCCATCAGCTCTGGCTCTTACAATTTTTACACTCATTCTTTCATGAAGATCCTCGAGTCTTGAGGAGAGGATGTCCCGTTTAAGTCTGAGAACTCCATGGCCTCTTATTCTCTACTTGTTGACCAGCTAAGGGTTGTAATTTTCTGTTGCTGTGATTTAAAAAATTACCATGACCAAGGCAATTCAAATTATATAAAGAGTTCATTTGTACTTACAGATCCAGAAGTATACGTGGCGGAGGAGTGTGCCAATGAGCAGCAGTTATGAAGCTGGAGCAGGGAGATGAGCACTCACAGCTTGAGCTACAAGCACAAAGTAAAGAGAGCAAACTGAACTAGCTGGACTGTTTTCACCCTAAATCCCACCCCCAGGAATGCACTTCCTCTGTCAAGTCTGCTTCACCTAAACCTCCCCAAACAGTACCACCAAGGGCCAAGTGTCAGGTGCCTGAGACTACAGCAGACCTTTCTCCTTCATGCCACCACAAGAATCTCCATGTTAATTACAATGTAATGCAAGGAGCAGCTTCTCTGATGAAACCGGAAAGACACTCTGGGCATAGCAATAAGTAGTTAAGAGTCATATTAATACTGTCTATTTATCAGAATAATTGTATTGAGTTCTTCCTTAGAGCCTATAACCTATATAGCCACCATTTCTTGGTCTCTTTAGCAGTGCCAGGTATGGGTTATAATCTCATAAACCAAGCCTTAGATCTTTATAAAAAAAAAAGTGGTTGGTTGCTTCCGTAACATTCATGCCACTATTGCACTATCTTGTCAGATCAGTCATTGTTGTAACTTTCAGGAATCACTTCTGGGTGAAATTAAGGGTTGCTTTTCTCCTTTAGCAGCATGCACAGCACCTTCCAGCACCATAAATGATAGCCAGTAGGCCTGGAACTTTCAGGTGGATACCAGCTTGAGTGTTCCATGTTCTATGACTCAAGTACGTGGAGCCTTAAGCAATAAGGTTTTGTTGTTCTGGCATTCTGGAGGCTAAACAAGAGTGTTGGCAACAGCCTGTAATGCATGGGGGTCTATGTGACTCTATTGGCCCCCAACTCAAAAACAAAAAACAAAAAAGCTAGCCTATACCTTACACTGGAGTTTTGCTTGCTGGCATGATGTGGTTAATTTTTGAAATAGTCATCATGAGTAAAGTTGTGGGCTTTCAATTTAAAATTTCACATAGTATAGTATCGACAGAGCCTTTCTAGCATACTCAAGAGACATAACCAAGATATGGAACTAGTAATGGGCATTTCATGTGAAAGAAAACTGACCTGATTTGTGTAGTCATTAATAAGGAAATTGAAGAAAGTTCTTATACGCATTCAAAAAATACTGTAGAAAATTAGTTTACAAAGTGAGTACCAATTAACATTTCTAAGCTTAAGAGGTTTGCTAGATCTGAAATCAATATTTTTCTTACAATGGGAATTACCATGACTAGGCACAGTTTTTAAATAAATTATTAAATATTGGCCTGGATTTATATAGTTTAATGATTGGTAAACATAGGCTTGGTTTTCTCTATGTGAATTATATTACAGTAATAACTATTAACTTTCTTAATAAATTCTGATTATCCTTAAATTAAACTTATGAAAATTACATTAATCAAACATGACTAAAATAAACTTTTGTAATTCCTCTCCTTCCCATTTTTTTAAAGTTTCTGATTGCAAAAAAAAAAAAATCAGTTTAATTTCTGCAATTTTTACAACTTTATCCTTCTGCATAGAAGCCCAAAGAAGGATTCAAAGAGATGATTACTTTGTATGCATACAATGACTGTATTTCAAATGAAATTAGTTTTTCCTGTTTTTATACTATTAAAGTGTAATTTTCCTCATAAATTCTCTTTAATGTTTTTAACTTAAAAGTTTTACATTAGTTGGATTACTTAGTTTGTTTGTGTTTAATTTCTTGAGATCTTTAGGAAAACAGGGCAGGACAGAGGGGCTGTAGAGAGAAGAGAAACCGTGGACAGGGGTATAGCTGAGACAAGCTGCAGACCTACAACAAAGCAGGCTTCTGGGAAGAGATGAGAATGACTCTAGCTGAAAACCATAGTAGCATGGGTCATGGAGACTGAGGAGGACACCTTTGAACTACACTGGACTCCTAGTAGAGTAAGGGGAACACAAACCCACCCACAAAATCTTCTACCCAAATTTACCCTGCCTACAAGATGTGCAGGGATAAAGATAGAGCAGAGATTGAGGGAATGTCCAACCAATCATTGGTCTGGCCCAGCCTGGGCCCCACCCCACGGGAGAGAGACACTATTAATGATACTCTGCTATGCTTGTAGATTGGAGCCTAGCACAGCTGTCCTCCAAAGGCTCCACTCAGCAGCAGACTGAAACAGGTGTTGAGACTCACAGCCAAACATTGGAAAAAGCATAAGGAGTCTTGTGGAAAAGTGGGAGGAAGGACAGAAGGACCTGGAGGTCACAGAAGCTCCACAAGAAGACCAACAGAGCCAACTAACCAGGGTCCAGAGAGCCTTGAGGACACTGAAGCACCAACCAAGGACCGTGCATGGACTAGACCTAGGCCCCCCACACAGATGTAGTCAGTGGGCAGCTCAGGCTTCATATGGGGCATCTAGTAAGGGGAGTGAGAGCTGTCCCTGACATGGACTCTGTTGCCTGCTTCTTGATCCCTTCCCCCGGGAAGGCTGCCTCACCAGGCCACAGGGAAATAGAATGTGTTCACTCCTGAAGAGACTTGATGTGCTGGGGTGGGTTAGTGGGAGGGGGCTCCCCTTTCCTGAGGAGTAGGGAAGAGGGACGGGGGAGGATGGAGGAAGGGTGGGACCAGAGGAAAAGGAGGGAGAGAGCTATGATTGGGATGCAAAGTTAATTAATTATTAAAAAGTTTTAAATTAGAGTACTTTTAGATAGTACATTCTGCTTCTTCTTATAACAACAAAGGAGGCTGTTAATTGTCTAATATGCAGGTTCAGGAATGTGGGAAGTCGCCTAAGGCTCATCTGGGTGTGGCTTTCAGCACAGGTGAAGAGCAGATAATCAGAGGCACGTGAATGGAGGTCCAGCTAGACATGTCTATATGATCAGAGGCACCTGAATGGAGGTCTGCCCAGACATGTATAGATGATACCTGAAGTTTTAAAGGATACAGCAGTAAAGACTTCTCGTTGCAATGCTGCTCCAAGTTCATGTAGTATTTGTAGAAAGTTGGAATGAAGGGTAGGTGCAACCTGTGTGAAAACTAAGCTGCCAAGGATAATAGATTAGGGCTGGAGAGGTGGCTCAGAGGTTACGAGCACTGTCTATTCTTTCAGAGGTCCTGAGTTCTATTTCCAGCAACCACATGGTGGCTCATGACCATCTATAAATGTGATCTGATGCCCTCTTCTGGCAAATAGAGCACTAATATACATAAAATAAAAATATTTTTTAAAAGAATAATAGATTAGGAGTAAATCCTACTCCATTTACTCAAAGAACGTCACTTAGCATAGTACAGAACCCTTGATAACTCAATAAACCTCTAGTCATTTATTGATCCAGGAAACTGGAGTTACCATCTGCTGTTTACCTCACTTTCTTACTAACTCCTTTCACTAAGTACACAGTTGCCTGTGTTGTCTCACTATCCTTCCTTCCCTCTCTCTCCCCCCTTTTCTTTTTTCCCTCCCTCCCTCCTTCTGTTCCTCACCCCCCCTCTCGCTCACACATACACAAAAATAATTTCCTCCACTATGACGTATTTGACAGGCAGCTTCCCTTCAAGGCAAACACTTCCACCTCGGTTCTTAAATCGGGCCCTTATCTATTTCCTGGTACCTCATTTCAACACTAATTCTCACTTCCTGCAGCTGCGCTCTTCTGTGTAGACGGCTTTGTGCCTGAATTACTCCTAAAGATCAAAATGTCCCTCTAGATGCCTTCTTTTATAGCTATATTTTCTGAAAGATAAGCTAAAATTTTCTACCACAGATTCCTCGACTGCTGTTCCCTTTCTACTGAAGTCTTACTTCAAAGTCCAATGCTCTGAAGAAACTGTCCCCAAAAGGCCTCCCCGTTTCTACTTAGTGATGCGATCAAGGGGCTCTGCTGGTTTATTTGGAACTCCAATGCTCCTGGCTTTCATGGCTATCTCATCGTTTCCTCTTCTCTTAAATTCCACATCTTATTATTTCCCTCGAATTGTATTCTCTTCAGAGTCCAGTTTGGTATCATTTATTACAGTTCATGAGGAAGCCCTGTTCTTTTCTTTATAAACCCTTCTTTTTTTAGAAACTACTTTTATAATTCTTTTCTCATAGCCAACATCAACATACATGAAGAAAAACTCAAATCAGTTCTGCTAACCTCAGGAACAAGACAAGATTACCCACTCTCTCCATAGCTACTCAGTATAGTGCTTTGTGGGGCCAGGGAGCTGTGGAACCTGGGGTAGCCAGCCCAGAGAAAGAGTGGGGTCCAGTCCTCCGGAAAAGCAGTGTTCTGAATTACCAGCACCCACATGGCAACTCAAAACTCCAAGATCTGACACCTTCACTCAGACATACATGAAGTAATGCACATAAAGTAAAAATAAATAAATTATTTTTAAAAAATAAAAGAATGGAGTTGAGGTGTGTCCAAATCCTACCAGCAGAAGTAGGATCACTCATCCCCTGCCCTGGGCCTGCCTGGCCAAGAGCACAGTAGCCCTGCATCCTTATCCTTTACCCCTGGAGGAGTTCACATAGCATGTAGCCAGGTTAAACTTCCTTTCCCCTTATAAAGGCATGTCCAGCAGCACCTGGAATTCTCTCTTCCTTATGCAAATGAGGTATCCCCAGCACCCTGACTCCAGCCAATGATGTAGACTCACCCCAAAGCCCCTACCAACCCCCAAAGGCTTAAGTAGCCTTCTTAACCCCGCCCCCACTCCCCATTAAATGAGCTTTCTCACTGAAGCTGCCTCCTGAGAGTCTGCTTTCACAGCAGCTTGCTTGCTCCTGGCTGTTCTCACCTTGCTTCCCCTCTCAGGATCCACCTGTCATCATCTGAGGCCAACAGCTCCCTGACAGGCAGAAAAGCAGAGCCTGAATGTCAGCTGGCCCCACAATGTGGGGCACAGAGACCACCAGGATTTACAGGAGGAATGTGAGTGACCTCTCCCAGCAGAAGACATTAACCATCCCCCCAAATCTTGCCTCCCTGCGACAAGGGCTGGCAGCCTGGTTTTTTTGTTTGGTTTTGGTTTTGTTTTCGTTTTTTTCCTTCTCTCTTACTTTCTGAGAGACAGAGTACAGTGAAGGGGCAGCTGACACCTTCTGGCCAAGGCCACTCCTTGGTGTTGGTAGAAGGCCCCCAGTCCTCTGCCTGGACCCTGACAGCCCACTTAGCATCTGCCATAACCCTCTATCTTTTCTCTCCTTGAAAAAATCCAGTTACTCCATGACTAGTTGAAAGCCCTTAGGGTAGTCGTCTCCTTCTCTGAGCATTGGGAGCAGGCTTGCATCTAGGACTTTGGAGACTCCCCCATGGTGCTGCAAGGCTCCCTCCGAGAATGTTCACCTCTGGCCTTAGCATTTCCAAATCTTTTTATTATGGAAAACTCATCAAAAGGAGTACCAGATCACCGGGACTACAAGTGTTACTCAAAACTCATGGCATGGAACTTACTCAGAGGAAAGCCACCCCCTTTTGTGAAGAGGTCTTTGAGGCAGGTGACCCTTCTGACCAGGACATGTTGGCCAGATCATTTACCTTGTGAACTGCTGAGAGAGCCAGGAAAGACAGACGCCCTCCCTCCATTTTCTGCCCGTTATAGCTGCCATCCACCAAGCCATGGGCCCCTCTAAGCCAAAGCCTACCAAGGATGTTTCACTCCTTCCCATTCAGATGATGATGATGATGATGAAAGTCCTGAAGACTGTCCCATTGCAGACCCCGTAGCCCTAGAAAAGGCCTTAGTCTCAGCAGCACACTCTGCCCCGCCGCCCATCTTCCCCTTTACCTTCCCTTGCCTCCCTACACTACGCCACCAGACAATCCTCCCTCTGGCCCTCCTTCCACTGCCCAGCAGCCCTGTGACCTCCAGGACTCTGCCACAGTCCAGAGACCCAGGCGTTTCCAGTTAATGCCCACTGCACCAGGGCTAAGCCTCTAAATTGGTATCCTTATCATGCTAGAGACTTAAAAGAGCACGGCAGGCAATCGCCACTTTAAACAGGCCCCAGGACTGGCAATGTATCTGCCATTCCTCCCTTCCTACAATGGGAGGTTCCCTGCAGAGACGAATGCCTCCAGCAGGTCAGGCAGAATCAGGGCTGAGATGATATCACCTTGCTAAGATGAGCTTTTCAGACAGGGATCTTTCACCATGGGAGCCCAGCAGTCAGGCCAGCCAGCAGGACATTATGACCAGGGGCACCTCTGCACACTTTGAGTCTGGGACAGAATCACCCCACCCTCCAGCTCACAAGTCCCTGCCTCTTCCTTGCTTTTCCTCCACCAAAACCCAGAAGAAGAATCCCTCTCTCTCTCTCTCTCTCTCTCTCTCTCTCTCTCTCTCTCTCTCTCTCTCTCTCTCTCACACACACACACACACACACACACACACACACACACACACACTCTATCCTTAGAATTAAAATGATCTTAGAAAGAAAACTTTTCCAACCCTGCAGCCAAAGACCTCCTTCTTTAAAACATCTTTTGGGAGGGCATGACTTGTAAATTCAGGTTCACCTGCCAAAGCCTCAGAGATGAACACTATGATAGATAAATTGTGGCCACTCAGGATACTGGGACAGCATCACACGAGGCTGCTTCCATTGCCAAGGCCTTTGCAACAGAGATAAAAACACAAAGGGCTTGCTGTAAATGTGGCAAAAAGGAACACTGGCAAGGCAAGTGGCCTAAGGGACACCATCCACCAGAAGTGCCACCACTACCAAGACAGTCTGTCCCAGATGCTATAGGGGCTTCCACTAGAGGAAAGACAGTCACTCCCATTATGACAAAGATGACAAGTCACTGGAGTTTTTTAACTTAAAATGGGGAAGCCCTCAGCCCCTACTATAAGAAGAAAAACTCCTCCAAATGAGGTTTTGTGAGTTTCCAGCATCTCAGAAGGCTCCTACTCAGAGATAACCATAACCAGAGGTGACAAATCACCCAAATGCATCATGCTGATGGGTCTATGGGCATGATACCTCCTCTTGTGGCCAACATCACCACCAATCTCCCAGGACAAGAAGACATCCTGGAGGCTCTGGAAGCTACTCTCACTAGTCAGCCAAAAGAACATTACAGTAGGGCAAATGATTATACTCATAGTAATAATTAGACTCACAAAAACTTTTAAAAACCTTACCTGGGTTACCCCCAGTTCTAAGGGCTGCTGTTAAATATACCACTCCCTGCCTCAACTAGATCTCTAATGAGCTTATCTGGATTGGACAATGGCCTCTATCAAGGGAAAAACTTCAAGCAATCACACAGTCCATAGAAGAAAAACTACATGTTCACCATATCCGCGTCTTTTCCACAGTCCATGGAACACCTCTGTGTACACTATATAAAAAAAAAAAGAGCTCAGGGAGTATAGACTACTACAAGATTTAAGGGCAGTTAATAAACCCATGCAGATTTGGGGGTCCCGCAAAGGTGGATACCTCTCATCTGCACCATTCCTGCCAGCATTTCTCTCTTAGAAATAGACACTAAAGACTGCTTTTCCTCTGTTCCTCTCTACCCACAAGATTGCCATCACATGGAAACAGATGCTAAGACCCACAGGCAGAGCTCAGGGAGTCTTGTGGAAGAGTGGGCACTATAGAAGGTCCCAGAGGGGACAAGAATCACTCAAGAAGACCAACAGAGTCAACTAACCTAAGCCCATAGGGGCTTACAGAGACTAAAGCATCGTCAAAAACCATGCATAGGCTGGGCCTGGGCCCCCAACATATACATAACTGACAGGCACCTTGGTCTTCATGTGGATCCCCTAGAAAGTGGAACAGAGATTGTCTCTGATATAGACTCTGCTGCCTG
The DNA here is from genome assembly GCF_964271855.1 of Acomys minous. Lineage (NCBI taxonomy): Eukaryota > Metazoa > Chordata > Mammalia > Rodentia > Muridae > Acomys > Acomys minous. The sequence continues at coordinate 8,959,790 of NC_140486.1, read as the reverse complement.
CTTTTGGATCCTTTCCCCTAGCTGGGCTGCCTTGTCTGACCTTGGTGGAAGAGAATGAGCTTAATCCTGATGCGATTTATGTGCGATTTTTACCAGCAGGAGGTGGGAGGGGGGGAGGAGACTTCCCTTTTCTGAGAAGGGGAAGATGGAAAGAGAGAAGAGGGTGCAACTTCATGGAAAAGTGGGAGGGGACTGTGATCAGGATATAAAATGAATTAATTAATTAATTAAAGTAATTTTTAAAACAAAAAAATAAAAATTAAACTAAATTTGAAAAAAGACTGCCAATGCTTCATAGCTCTGGGCCGGCCTTATGATATGGCAAACAGTCCCGCCATCTGCCGGGAGGCCATTACTACAGCATTAAGGCCCTACTTAGACAAAGCTCTCCACATTTATTATTATAGGGATGATAGCTTGGTGTGGAAAGACTCTTCCACCTCCTCCTCTCCCCATCCTCCCTGGGATATAAAATAGCTCCTCACAAAGTCCATCTTATTCCACCCATCACCTTCTTGGGAGTGGAAACTTCCCTTGCCTCAATACGTCCCCTCAAGCCCACCCTTTTCTTCCTGCAAACCTTAACACTATTCTCTCCCTCCAAAGCTTTTTGGGAAGACTTAATTGGCTTTGACTGTGGCTTTCTCTCCCCACCAGGACCCTACAGCCTATCTCTGATGTCCTAAAAGGGGGATTTTAAAAACCCCTCCTCCCTGTGATTTCTCTCTCTTTTGAGGCAGTTAAGGCTTTAAGCACCATTAACGCAGCCCTAAAAGACTTGGCACTTGCTAGGTATGATCTAACACCTTCATGGAGGTGACCTAAATGAAACCACCAACAGAGAAGACACCCCAGCTGGCCATCTCTTGTCAGCAAATGAAGTCCCAAGTATGTGATACTTACATCAAATTGAGTTGTTGGCCAAAGATATCCCGGGGGGAGGGGGGACCCCCAAACAACCCAGGCTATGGTCAAGACAATGAGGTTGCTTTCCGCAAACTGCTAGTGAGGTCCCATTGCTGAAGACAACACCTGCACTGTTCATTCACTGATTATGGAGAAGTCGAGCTGATGACTACATAAAGCCCTCACCCCTATGTTGTGGAAAATAAAAAAGGGCTATTAATGTTTACTGTCAATTACCTATAATTAATGCAGCAGTTATATTAACCTGCTAACATATCAATAAAAAACAGAATTTTAATTAAGCCTTATTTCACCTGGGGCTGCGCAGATATCACCCCCTATCCTACCTTGTTACCTCTCAACCCCACATCCCAGGCCATTTGCCTTAATCTTTCCTATCTGGGCTTCTTCCCATCCCATATCCCCATAGATACTTACACACTCCTTCCATCTGGGCTGTTTCTCACCAGCACCACCTCAGAACAAATTCCTCCCGGCCATGTGGTTCTCTCCATGCTAACCTATGGCGGTCCGCCTCCCTCTTTCCCCTCTTATACCCGCCTCTCTCTCTCCTTCCCATGATCCTTCTCTCCTCCCCGCCTGCAAACCTTGGCCACTCCTACCTCATTCCTGCCCTGCCCAGGTGTAGGCGTTTTATTGGCCAAACAGGGATTATTTGGAGGCAAGGCTACACAGCAACATTTCGGCTACATGATAGTCTGCTCATAAGAGACAGCAAGCAGACGTTGGGAAGCAAAAAAAAAAAAATTAACAATCAAATACAATGCACCAGACTGTGCTGTTACACCCATACATGCTAGCATATTAGTACAGGAAAGTACTACCAAAAGAGAAAGACAAGCAGCCAGCCAGCCAGCCACAGTCTCTTCAATCTCTAATGGTGTCCTGCCTGCAAGATATGCTGGGGAAGAGATGGCACAGAGGTTGTAGGAGTATCCAACCATATCCGATTTGGCTTAAAGCTCGCTGCACAAGATGGAACCCATACCTGACACTGCTTGGGTGAACAAGAACCAGAGACTAGATATCCCAGAGACCTAAGGGAAAATAAAACACTGATCTAACTAAGCAAACAAGTCACAGTGATAAAGCAGTTCCTAATGATATTTTGTGCCATACTCATAGATCAGCGCCTTGCTCAGGCATCATCAGAGGAGCTGCCTCCTGCAGCAGGGTGGGAACAAATACAGAGGCCCACAGCCTGACGACAGGCAGAAAGGAAGACTTTGGAACACTCAGCCCAAATGAGATGTCTGCATCAATCCCTCCTCTCACAGCTCAGGGGATCCTGCAGAAGAGGAAGCAGGAAGAGTACAAGAGCCAGAGGGGATGGAAGACATCAAGAAAGCAACGCCCTCTAAATCAACATGAGCAAGGCTCATATGAGCTCACAAACTGAGGCGGCGCGCACAGGGCCTGCATGGGTCTGCACCAGGCCCTCTGAGTACATACCATGGCTTCCAATTTAGTGTTTCTATGGGATTCCTGTGTGTGTGAACAAGTCAGGCTCGGTTCCTGTGCCTTCTCTTTGGCTCTTTTTCTTTTGTTTGCCTTTGTCCAACTCCTATGTGATAGTTTTGGGGGTTTCTTATTATATTTTATTTTGTTATATTTTATTATTATCCATTAGAAGACTGTCCTTTTCTAACTACAGAGAGGGAGTAGCTCTGGATGGAAGGGGACCTGGGGAGGAACTGGGAGGAACAGGAAAACGGAAGCTGTAATCAGGATATAGTCTGTAAGAAAAGAATATATTGCCAATAAAAGGAGTTTTTCTTCATTCTTGAATTTCATACATGTGTATAATGAAGTATATCAATCCCTATTTCTCCTTCCAACTCTCATCATATCCTACCTAAGATGCACCTCCCAACTTCATATCTTGTTTAAATTTTTGTCTGTGCGATAACCCACTGAGACTAATGCTGCATATGTACATGGGTGTGGGGACATCCAGTGGAGCATGAAAACTATCAGTGGTCACTTCTTCAAAAAAGAATGTTTATTTTTTCCCCCAGGAGGTGTTCACTACCAATAGAATCCACCAATAGATTCTAGTTATCAATTTTTATCAGATTATAAATGTATATAATTATATCAAAATATATCATTCTTATCAATTACTTACTATATATTATACACCATCATACAATGTATTTATAATATGTAATTATAATACATTATATTATATATATATATTAAATATAATGTGTTTATAGTACATAGTTATAACATATGATGTTATATTATATATAGTCATATAATACATAACTCATTTGATACATACCCAATATTTCATTCAATTCTATGACAAAACAGAATCTCTTAATGACAATGATTAGTAATTAAAAGCCTACAAACTGAATATTGCCTGATGTACCAGTCTTTGGTTTTAAGGGCAGCATGGTAGTGGGTTTTGACTAATTTTCTTCCTTGTCTTGTTCTGGTTCTTAAAAGTGAAATGTTTCTAAACTGGATGCGATGTGGCATGCCTGTAATCCCAGCACTCTGGAGACAGATACAAGTAGATCTCTGTAAGTTCAAGGCCAGACTAGTCTACAAAGTCAGTCCAGGACAGCCAAGGCTGCACAGAGAAACCCTGTCTCAAAAAAAAAAAAAAAAGTGAAATGTTTCTAAATGTTTCACCATTAGTTAATATTTTCCACAGGATTTTTGTGAATACTGATTACCTCATTGCCCTTCCACTCTTAGCTTGTCAGGAGTATTTCTATCACAAGTGAATGTTGAGTATTTCAAATATTTTCTAAGATTATTAATATGATTATATTTTTAACGTAAGAATTATAATTAATTTTAAAATAAAAGTAAGCCTTTAAATTAACCTAAGTGTTGCCTTAGGTTGCTTTCAGTCATTTTGATAGATACCAGGACCACAGGCAACTTGAGGAGGAAAGAGTTGGTTTCAGCTCTCAGTTGTCATCCATCATGAAAGGACAATCAAGGCAGAAACTCAAACTAAGATCTTGAGACAGCCATTGAAGGAGAGGTCATGTAAGAACCACTGACTGGCTTTCTCACCCTGGCATGCTCTGTCTTATACTACACAGGAGGGTGGCACTGGCCACAATGTCTTGGGCCCTTCCTCGTCAATAATCAAGAAAATGCCAAAACATTTATAAATACCAAAAAAAAAAAAAAAAAATGCTCCAGCACTGGCTTACAAGCAAGCTGATGGATGCACTTTTTTCAGTTGATATTTTTACAGATGATTTTAACTTATGTCAAGTTGACAAAAAAAAAAACCAGCACAGGTGTCAAGAAGTTATTCTACTTCTATATTACTATGTACAATTAGTATGCATTATTTGAGACAAATTTTAGACCCTTAATTTTGCACTTCTCCCCTCTTATGTGTTAAACACTATAAATCTCACTCAATAGACTCTTTTCTGTGTAATAATCAGATTTCTACCAGGAAAGAAAAAAAATCAGCCTAGTAATTTGCATATAAATTTACTATTAAATTATTAATTATAACAAAGAATTGCACGCCAAGTTATAAACAGAATGCTAATGAACATAAAATAGTGTCGTTCCGCATCCAGCAGGGCCTTGGACTTTGTCTGAAAAGGAGCACAAAACCAGAAGTGCATGCATGCCCCAGGCAGAAAAGGGTGAAGCGCAGAGTCAAAGGAAAAGGAGCTCAGGATTCGTGGCTGCTTCAAGAGCATCCTCCATCATGGAGGATGGCTTGGAGCTCAGGAGCTCCGAAACCAAGAAAGGCAGAGGCAGGAGCCTAGTTTTGTCTGGGGAGACAATGGCTGCTCTGGGAGCATCTTGCTGCTGGCTTCAGGCACTGCGGCGGGTAGAGGGGTGCTAGAAGGGTGCTGGCAGTGATCTGCGCTAGGATCTAGGAATGCCAGAAGCTAGGAAGCTTAGGCGGCCAGGGGAGCCCTTCCTCTCCCAGAATAAAGGATGAGTATCAGACGATCTTTGATGAAATAGATGATACTGGCCCATTTGTTAAGCGCGAAGCAGGAACTTATCAACATTTGGCAGTGGGAGGGGTTTTGAGGGTGCTGATTCTCTGGGGCTAGGGGAGCCAGGGATGCTTCAGTCCTATAGTAGGAAGGGGAACACAGTACTTCATGAGTTTATGGGTGGGAGAAGAACTCTAGGTATGGTTAGAGGTCATTGGTTGAAAGCCACGACACCTTTATAAGCATAGCGTGGGTATTTCCGGGAATCCCCAGGTGCTTGCTGAACGTGTTTCTTATTTGTAAAGGGTTATAATCTCCCTGAGGGCTGTGTGATGCTCCTTAGAGGATCCGGGATTCCCCAGATCAGGCAGAGAGGGAAGCCAGCTGAGAAAAGTCATCTTATATGAATGCCAGACTTCTGCGTTACAGCAAGGTCCCCCAGCGTAAAATACACAGGGATAAAATAACACTTTCTAGAGCTGAAGAAAAGAACCCATGGGGAAATCTAAGGCAACGATTCCTCCTAGGCAATATGACTCAAGAGATTACCCATAGCTTGTTGGGTCATCATAGCCTGCGAGTTCAGATTGGTTCCTTGTCCATTACCAGCTGAGATGCCGGTAGAAAAAGGCCTAGAATGCTTGGGAAGCTGTTGCTGAGGCAGTATCACGGGAGGAAACTCAGTGTGAGGGTCACTGGCATCCTGCTCAAATCAAGTTAGTTTGCACCCTTCTTAGGAAAAGAAACAGACTGGAATCATGAAGAGGTCTGTGTCTGCTGCAGTGTCCTCTCAGATTCCACTCCTAACGAAGGCTGACCCGGTGCTCCTAACAAAGTCCATCTGCCAGCAAGTCAAGGAAGGTGGAAGTGGAAGGCAGCAAACTCGGGACTGTTGGGAACGTCACCCTACAGGTTTTGATATGCCGATCTTTCATTATCATGATTCATTTTCATTTACCTTATGGTTTTCCCCATTGACCAAGGGAGTTTTAGAACGGCCTAAATTTCTAAACGTAAGGGTATTTATAGATAATGTCTGATAATTCTTGCTTTAACCCCACTGTGTGCAAGTATGTTTTCAGTGAGCTTAACCCTGTTTGTTATGTGGAGAGGTGTTTTGTAGTCTTTAATATAATCAAGTTGAACGTAGTTTCATATCTATGTAAAGATGAGGTGTATTCTATTTTGTGTTGTAATGCCATTTATAAATTTGTTGCCAAATCTATAAACTGTACTTCTAGCTTTACAATGCCCTGTGATTTTTTTTAATTTTGCTACAACGTTCCTGAAGATATTTTTATTTTTTTATCATTTGAAAATTAAATTAGAATGCAATTCATTGTCTCATTGTGGCACCTTCTTAGTTGTCCTCGAAGCCAAATGTCCTACCCTTTTACACTGTCTTGCTTCAGCAGATTCCCTCCTCTTTCCAGTCAGTCCCCTCTTTTGTTTTATTTCTAATAGATTGTATAAGCATACAGAGTAACGTGTTTTGTTGCAGCACACACACACACACACATATATATACATATATACATATATATATACTTTGTTCATATTCATTCCCCTTCCTCCAATTCTTCCATCACCCCCTTAATGCTCTTCTTCCATACTAATACTGCCCCTGGCGATTTCACACCACACGTGTTTCATGACCCTCTCTGTTTTTTGTTAATCACTCCTACCTCCTTTAACATCTTATTCCACTCTCACGGTGTCCTTCCCAGTTTCACGTGGTATTCATTTTTCTCTTACTACAACAAGATCTCTCACAGAAGCACCATAAGGAAAGATCAGTTGTTGGGCTTACATCTAAGGACACAGTCCTTTATGGCAGTGAAGTCCTGCTGTCAAAAGCTTGAAGCAGCTGGTCACATTGCATCCATACATAACCTGGAAACAGTGAGAAGTGAGCATAGGCAAGCAGCTTTATTTCTACATCTTATTCACCTCAGTGAATTCACCTCAGTGCCTCAGCCTTTGTCATGGTGCCACAGTTGCAATGGGTCAACTTGCTGGATCTTGAAAGTCCCTTGGAAACACGGCTTAACAGTTTATCTCCTAGGCGATGTTAGGCCCTGTAAAACGAGCAATCCAATTCAAGTATCACAAGTCCACCTCTTGTTAATGAAACACTCAAACATAGCTCTTTCAAATACAGCCCTACACCTTGTGCTCATGGGCTCACAGCTATCTCGTAATACAAAGTGCAATGAGTCCAACCTCAGAAGTCCCTACAGTGTTCAGCTGTTTACAAGTCCACCATCTAGGTCTTCTGAAACTCAAGCAAACCCTTAACCATGAGCTCCTATAAACAAAAAAAAAAATATCTTCTATAAGTACAATAAATAAGCATCTCTATCACAACAGAAAAGAATTGTTACAGCAAGTAAAGGTAAGACCAAGGCAAGACTGAAACCCAGCAGGACAAGCGTTAAATCCAGCAGATCCATGTCAGACATCTGGAACTGATGATGGAATCTGGGTGCTAAAGGGCTTGTGTGACTCTGCCCCCCTGTGCCTTGAGTTTTCCTTGGAGGATACACCATATTGGCAGCATCCTTGGTCCTCTGTTGCCACCTAGGTTTCACCTTCCCAGCTTCAGGCGATGTCTTCTCAGGGCCCCCTTGCAGGGACACCTAGTCTGGCTTAATCAGCTAATGAACTCAGAAGCTGTCGAGATGGATTAACTCTTACTTCTTCATTAAAGGAAAAACCAGTACCACACAGGAAGTGCTCAAGACCTGCTCAGATTGAGGTATAGCCTGTCTCCCTTGAACTGCAGTTGTGAAGCCTTTGTGTGCTAAATCTGGGGAAACACTTGCCTAGGAATCTGTTTTAAAACTTGTATATGTAGTTGCTTTATATTTATGCCAGATAGTATGAGATATGGGTATTTATCTCATTACGATGTTATTTATACGCGCATACATGTATGATGTACAAACTCTTCTTTAATTGAGACAGGAAGACCCTACAACTGTGGGTGGCATCATAACATGGTTGGGGCCCTGGACTGAATAAGTAGAAATAAAGCTGAGAACCCATGTTCGTCTTTCACTGCTTCCTCATTAAGGATGCAATTAAATTAAGGAGCCAGCTCAAGTTCATACATGTATAGGTGTGTGTGTGTGTGTGTGTGTGTGTGTGTGTGTGTGTTTTCATTATATTCAAAAGGGCATCAGATCCCCTGGAGCTGGAGTTAAAGACAGGTATGAGCAGCTGAATATGTATTAGAAACTGAACTCCATAGTTCTCTGCAAGAGCAGCAAGCATTCCTAACAGCTGAGTCCAGCCCCACCTATGCCAGTGAATCTTCCTCTTACACCATAAATTCTAGTAGATATTAGGCCTTACTATAGCCTTGAACCTGCTCTCTGTAATGCAGAAAATAATTTATGAATATATCAAAATCACAGTAATCACATTTAAGGATTACAGAGGACTAAAGTAAAGGAATAAGGAGATTGTTAGCATTGTCAGTTTGGTGGCTTACTGTGTTCACTATGAGGGATTTTGTCCTAACTCTCCTTTATTCCTCTTTTCTTCTCAGAGAGCATATTCTTTACATTATTTTTTTATCTTTTTATATTTATTTATGTGTATGAGTGTTTGCCTGCATGTATGGTACATACCATGTGTGTGCCTAGTACCTGCGGGGGTCAAAGAAGGTGTCGGATGCCTGGGACTGCAGTTACAGGTGGATATGAGGCACAGTGTGGAATACTACAATAGTTTATTAAGGGTTTCATTTTTGACATTTCACTTTTTATATTCATTTTACTTCCTGAATTTTTCATTCACATTGCTGACTCATCCAGATTGCTGCCTTTCTGATTCACTTTGATGACTGCTTTGTCTGTTAGTTAATGTTCCTCACCACGGCCTGAGTCGAAATCATCTTCTCATTTGTATACTCCTTTATGTCTTTGCTTGTTTTCACTGTAAGCTTCTCAGGTCTTTATGTGCTGTGTTACCTGTTTTATAACCTTAAATTAAGTTGCTGAGGAGTTATCGGCTCTTGGAAGCATCATGTTACTTTGGTTGGATGGTTGCTTGCTTGCTTCAGGTTTTTTGTATTTCTGTGTTTTGGATATCTTTTAAGGTTTAACTTGGAACTCTTATTGACCAGACAACTTTGTGAAGAACTCAGAAAGAAGAAAGCAAACTATTCTAATGACAATGTCAAGTATCACAAAATATAAAAAAAAACTTTAAAAATTACTTAAATCTCACCAATCCCGTTAACAATGCCAAAAAGCCAGAAAATAACCAGGACAAGCTTGACTGTGCTGTGAAATTAAATTTTTTATAAATATGAAAATAGTAAGTAAATGAACAAAAGAAAGCAGAGAACAATAGATTAGAAGCTAAATGAAATAATAAAAATTAAAATTAAGAATGAACAGCCAGCTGCAGTGGTGCACGCCTGTAATCGCAGCACTCAGGGAGGCAGACGCAGGTGAATCTCTGTGAGTTCAAGGCCAATCTGGTCTACATAACGAACTCAAGATAGACAAAGCTACACAGAGAAACCCTGTCACAAAAAAAAAATCAAAGAAGAAGAAGGAAGAAAGAAAAGGAGAAGGAGGAGGAGGAGGGAAAATAATATTATGAACAAAATATGAACAAAAATGAAAACTAATAACTGATTAAAATTTTTTGAAAATTAAATTTTCCCCTATAATAAGAAATTTTATTTTTTACTTTTAACTAATGTATTCACTTTACAACCCAATCATAGGCTTTACAACCCACTCCCTTCTCTCCTTCCATTCCCAGCCTCCCTCCCTCTTCCCGCTATACCCTCCTCCCCTACACCTTAGAAAAGGGGATCCCCTCTACCTGCCCCTCCCAGCACATCAAGTAGCATGAGAACTGAGCACATCTTTTCCCTCAGTAGCCTGGAAAGGCAGCTGCCAGGGGGAAGTGATCTAAGAACACGCAACAGAGACAGCCCCAGCTCTCCTTGCCAGAGGACCCATATGAAGACCAAGCTGCCTATTGGGTACATGTGTTTAGAGGACCCACAACCAGTCCATGCATGGTCCTTGTGGTTGATGCTTCAGTTTCCACAAGCCCCCCTGAGCCCAGGTTAGTTGGCTCTGTTAGTCTTCTTGTGGAGCTCCTGTGCCCCTCTGGGCCCTTCTATCTTTCCTCCCAATCTTTCACAAGGCTCCCTGTGCTCCTCCCAAAGGTTAACTGTGAGTCTCAGCATGTTTCAAGCCTTATGCTTGTACCCATATATCTGTACTGTTCTCAACCTTGGTCATAGAACTTTTTGGGGGATGAACAATTGTTAATACTGATACACATAACTGGTCCAAGTGCAGGAAATAAGTGACTGTCCTCCATAGATAAATAGTCTACATCAACCTCCATCCATCCAAAACCCAGAAGATATCCAGAAAGACTGCTCAGATAGAACGTAAGAGGCAGAAGATGGGGCAGAGAGCTGTGAAACACTGCCGTCTGCAGATGAGATGCTGATGCACACAGCAGCTCACTCACCTGCACAAGATCAAGTGAATCCAATGTTAGCATGAACAGGACAAGGACTCAACAGTCGTCCCCACCCCACCCCAGCTGAGGAGTTATTAGCAGATGTTTGCTGAGGACAGGAGATTCACTTCCTTTGGGGGGGTAGCCACTGACGGGCAGCCATGGTAACCCATCAGTGGATGGCCTCACACCCTGTATACAATCAGCAGTAATTGGACTCATCTGGCTACTAATAATAACAATTAAAGGTAGAGGATATGAAATTGGGAGATGGCCTGGCAGGTGTCTGGGAAAATCGGACTAGGTATTAATGGGTGAATACAATCAAAATGCATTGTATGCACATTTGGCATCTTCAAAAACTGAAAATATTTCTAAAAATGAATATAATGAAAGGCACAATAAAATGAGTAAAGAAAATTAAATAAATGTATAGGACAAATAAAAGTATAAACACAGTAAGGGTTTTTTAAATACAGCAAAGTAAAACTCTTGCTAAAATTGTAGTAAAACATGGGGAACATCAAGGGGAAAAAGACAGAGAAAGTATGTAAGGTGGGGGCAGGCAGTGATGGTGTATGCTTTTAATTATAGTAGCCTGGAGACAGAAGCAAGCAGATCTGAGTTTGAGCCCAGCCTGGTCTACAGAGTGAGTTCCAGGACAGCCAAGGCTACACAGAGAAACTCTACCTGGGAGGGAAGAAGAAGGGGGAGGGCACTTCTGAATTCTCAAAAATTGGAAAGCTAGGCATGGTGGCACACACTTTTAATCCCTGCACCCAGGAGGCAGGGGCAGATAGAACAGCCTGGTCTACAGAGTGAATTCCAGGACAGCCGGGCCTACACAAAGAGAAGGCCTACCTGAAAAACAAACAAACAAACAAACAAACAAAAATCAGAGATTACCAGTTATATGCAAATTGATGGGAGCCAGTTTAATGTGCAGCTTTTATCTTCCTTATTTTATGCTATTTTTGAACTTACGTTAGATAAGGATCTAATGTCCACCAAAACCATGTTCAGTTTATTCGTTTATTGTGTATGCCATGTAACTCTACTGGCCCATGTCTTTGCAGCATGTGGGCAAAGTCACGCTCCCTCCCTCCTCAGGCAGAACTCATTGGGATCGTTAATATCCTCCTTGTGGGGTTTAACACAGATGCACTGGGAGGGAGGAACTGTTTTCACACACTCCAATCCCCTAAGTATAGACCCCTTTACTGGAGGGATGTAGCCATGGGCATCAAATATTCCAACGAGGGTCTCGGACTTTTCAGAATCTACAGTAAATGGCGGATAGGTAGCTCCAGAGGTTAGTCCACCTGCTAACCCCAGGCTTAGAGCTACTAGACCTGAAAGCTGTTCCCAGGTGATGAGGTTGGCTCCTGGCCACTGGGGGGTGAAGCTCCCCTTTTCTGTGTACTTGACTGCCTGAAACAAGTCTCCTGCCACCTGAACTTTCAGGCTTGTTGGCATTTGGCCCTCCACCTCTCCACAGCCACCTCCCGGGGATGTGTTTCACTGTAGGAAGGTGTGATAGATTAAATTCAGGTTCCCAAACTTGTAGCCATTCCCTGTTCTCATATCCTTAGCGTAAATGAGCTTTAAACAATAGGCTCTCAAGGTGGTTCCCAGACACAGCCCTGTAAAGCAATCTAAGTCACGTGGAATAAAAAGATGGAACCCCTCTCAACTACGGACGCATCATCTAGAAGAATCGCTTGCTTATTAGGACCTGCTTGTGAGAGCTGTGGGCTTGTCGTGAGGTCGGGACTGCCACCTGCCCGATCTGGTGAATGAGGGAGGCCTCTGGTTTCCTTCCTGTTGCTTGGGAGCCACGGGGCTGAAGATGTATTGACCTTGGCATCTTTTCAGTCCGTTGCTGCCATGTACTCAGCATTTTTCTGCTGTTCTATTACTGCCTTGGTGAGTTTCAGAAGCTCTTGGCCTTGCCTACTTGAGAGAACATCTGTTCTTTCTTTTTTTAAAATATATTTTATTAACTTATTCATCTCAGTGGTTATCCCATCCCTTGTATCCTCCCATTCCTCCCTCCCTCCCATTTTCCCCTTACTCCCTGCCCCTATGACTGTGACTGAGGGGGACCTCTTCCCCCTGTATATGCTCATAGGGTATCAAGTCTCTTGTTGGTAGCCTGCTATCCTTCCTCTCAGTGCCATCAGGCCTCCCATCCAGGGGACGTGGTCAAATATGAGGCACTAGAGTTCATGTGAAAGTCAGTCCCCACTCTCCACTCAACTGTGAAGAATGTCCTGTCCATTGGGTAGATCTGGGTACGGGTTCGAAGTTTCCTGCACATATTGTCCTTGGCTATATCTGTTCTTTCTTATACTACATCTTCTTGTCTCATATAAAATTATTTTTAGACTTACTTATTTAGTTCTATACAAATGAATGTTTTGCCTGCTTGTATGTATATGTACTATGTGCGTGCCTGGCACCCACAAAAGAAAGTGCCAGATTCCCTGGGACAGGAGTTGTGCATGATTGTGAACTACCATGTAGGTGTTGGTAACTGCACCTGAGTCCTCTACAGAGCAGCAAGTGCACAAACGGTGGCTTCAAGGTTGACTGTGTTCTAACGTCTCAGTTCTGGCATGGAACCATTGTGCTGCATGTGATTTTGTTCTTCTTCCTGTGGGACAAGTGACCGATGAGCAACAAATGACCAAGTGAGGTCCAAAGAGACTCTCGTAGAAAACAAGAAGGCTACTGCTCTGAAGGACAGTTCCACTTTACTTATTTGGCTGCTTCCCCTGAAAACACTGGTGTTCTGTGAATCAGTGGGCACGAATGCTTTTCCATCCTGCACAGATCCTTACAAGCCCTTTTCTTACCCGAGAAAGTGGGTGGGAAAGGTGGGTGAGGCTGTGGCTGACACGTCATGGCAGATGAACTTAAGAGCTTTAGGCGTCAGAGTACCAATGGTGAGTACATTTCATCAGCCTCAATTCCATCTGAAACTAGCAAATGCCAAAACTGTGCATATGTACAAACTTTAGCTAGGAAGGCTGCTATTCATTCTGTTCCCTGATGTAACTACAAATATTTAATTATCTACACGCTAGAGCAGCATTTGGGATAGAAATATGGAGGGTTCCAACGTGGTTCCAACAATTATATCCAAAAATAAATATATGGGTGAGTTAACTCGATGTCTGTGCCTCCCTCCACACGCACAAACACAGACACACAGACAGACATATGGTAAGATAAGCTCACTTATTTGCAGTTAAATATTTACATTACCTAAGACAATTTTATCTTCTTGTTATTTTTTTTTCCTCAGAGAGCCCTGAACTTGTGACTGAAAGGCCTCGGTTTCTATGCGTACACATTTATATCCCAAGACCTACAGAGAATACCAAATAGTCTGAACTACCTTTCTCCTCTCCACCTATGAGCTAGGGATTATAAACAACAACTAAAGTTGAGAATCCAAAGAAAATCAGTGATTACAGTCATTCCTTTGGTTTTTGCATGTTAATTGTATTCTTCTCTAGTTGGATAATTTGGATAAAAATTGGGTAAACATTATTATGTCTACATTAAGGCTTGCCTCCTCATCTCACTGTCTTTTTAATTTGATGGTCATTTTAAAGACATTTGTAGAGTTTGACAAGGCATGGATGACTCTTAATTAGAATAATGTGAACATTCAAACGGAGCCTGGTTTTCTAATAAATCAGAATTCAGGCTGAACCTGCTTGAGCGTTTCCCAGATTCGCTGCAGAACAGTGCCATCAAGTGTAGAGTTTGCAGACACAGTGGCAATGTACTGTGTCTCCAAATTCATTAATCCAAGTGTTTATACTTTCCAATCTTGTGACAGGTTTCAGCAGATAACAAAATTTTTAAACAAAATATTTTGTTTCTGCAGCTCCTTACCCTTAATATAAAGTTTCAATATGCCATCTTAAGGGCAAAATAGTCATGACTGTAGCTCACCTGTTTATTCAGATTTTGAGTCCTAGTTAATAAAGATCAACGGACACCCGCCGCCCTTCCTGAGTACACTGATTTGTCCTGCTCAATTTTCATTACAAAGAAGCATTCACCTTTCTGTTTTCAGCTAACTTTAATTAATTTAAAATAAATGAACAGGCAAGCAAATAAACCCTTTCTTTATCATTTTTAAGCAAGCAATCTGTACTATAAATGAACCCACCTTATGTTCCAAAAGACGCTGAATGGATTGCCAGCACAAAATCAACAGTCAAAAACTACGTATTGAGTGGCAGTAAAATTAAGCAATAAAAGTCAACCTGTCATTTGAAATGTAACAAAGTGCCTTTTAGAATAGCATCTTTCAACAATGGGCATAGCACCGTTCACAGTGAATAAAGCTTGTATTCTAGCCAACATCAAAGAGCAACAGCAACAAAAAATGCCATGCTTTATTGATTTTTAATATTTCCTTATCTACTGTATTCTTCATTGCTAGTTGTATGGACAAATGTGCAGTGAAAATGGACTCTTTTAACCTAACTTGAACTTCTTGACATGAAATGTAAATGAATTTTTCTGATCTTTTACTTTCTATAGCATGGAGGTACAGTCTCACATCTCAAATGACTCCAGCCCCCACTTATATAAATTTTAATGAATATAACTATAGAAATTTTAAACTATTTAAGGCAATGTTTTTAAATGATATTTTAATTGGTGAAAAATAATAATACATCTTCTGTTGGCTATACAAGAAAAGCAGTAGCTGTGTGTGGCCATAGATGTGGCAGCTGTGTACACGTATCTCAGTATGCTCCATCTTGTTCAGTGGTCCAGATTTTTCACTTTATTTGTTATTTGTGGGGGGCATTGTGGTTGGTCCCCCATGCCATGGCAGAGTTGTGGAGGGCAGGGACAAGTTTGTGGGGTCAGTTCTTGCCTTCCACCTTCACATGGGTTCACTGGAGCCAACAGGCTTCCACAGCAAGTGTGTTTATCTGCTGAGCCATCTTGCCAACTCCAAATTTTTCAAATTTCAATGGTTTTAAGCAAAGTTTCCCAGATCTATAGAGCTCTGGTCATGAAGTAACATATGAAGAAGAAAGTGGGTCAATTATATATGTAATCTTCTGACTCAGTTTCCAATATTCTTCGTCACTGTGCTATAGCCATGGGTGTCACTTCCAAAGCCTTCGAGACTCCTACAGACAGGATATACAGAAGTTTCTCTGGACTTAGATGTTGCAGACATCTTAATTTTATTAAGAAGAAAACTAGTGGGAATTAGCAAAAAAAAAAAAAAGAGTAATTAGGATCTGTTACATGATACAATAACACTGTAAAGTAAAAACCATGCGGGCGAAGCTCAGAGGAATTAGTCGGCATGTGGCAAATTGAAATGTCAGCTAATGTTTCCTCGGGGCAGTCTCACCTACTGACTGCAGGTGCTCTGAAAGTTGCAAGTTTGCAAAGTTCATTTGAATTCCAGTCTCATATTTTAAATATTTCATGAAGAAGAAAAAAAACAGCCTGATAATCTGCTTAAATAAGATTAGCATGGAGCCCTAAGGCTTAGCTCTCTGCCAACCTCTTCACATACATTTTACTCGAGAGTACAAGAAAATTCATTGCTTCAGGTCAGTTCAAATAGTTTAAGCTTGCTCAAGTACATGTTGGATATCTGAGGAGTGGTTTGTTTTTGTTTTGTTTTTTTTTTTAACGTAGGTTTATCTGATTTTACTCTATCTGACTTAAAGATCCACAGGATGCCACACAGTGGACAAAGCCCAGAAAGCCCTGGACTGGCCACCTCGGCTGCCCTCGGGGCCTTGAGTTGGTCTACCCCAACATCTACTCCATCCATGAGCTGCTGGAGCATGTTGAGGAGCCAGTCCTATGGAGTCAGATGTCGTTACTGAATAGGACCCCCAACACGGAGCTGCTGCAGCTGCAGCCCACTCTGCTTGCCCTGTTGGAAGAGACCAGGGCAGTGCTGCTGCCTGCAGAGCTATGGGCACAAAAGGTCCAACCGGTGAGCCTCAGAGCAGACAACATTGAGGGCCCAGAGGTGTGGGACAGCCTAGGGTTCACACAGAACTTGCCTCAAGACAACCTAAGTAGCCACAAGATCGCCCTGACTCTGGGCAACAACAGGATTATCCAAGATGGTCCAGTATTCATGGTGCTTCAGAAACCAGAAACCTTGAACCAGACCAGCCACTTGTAGCATTGTAGCAATGAATATTTGCATGTAAAGCTGTTTTGGTAAAATAAAAAAAATAAAATATAAAATATATATATATATGTATATGTATGTTTGTATATATGTGTGTGGGTTTGTGTGTGTGTGTGTGTGTGTGTGTGTGTGTGTGTGTGTGTGTGCGTGTGTGTGTGTGTGTACCTCGTGGCACATTGCATTTCCAATGCCACTACAATGAATGATGGAGGAACTGGTCTGTGCATGCAACAGGCAGTAGAAAGAGACAGAACTAGAGACCCAGTGGTGATGGGGTGGTGTGTGCTTTCGTAGACTCAGCCCCAGAACCCAGTGCCCAGCTGTACAATCACCTACTTTATTTAGGGTCTTTAACACTTCAACCTCATTTCTAACCCACTAACCAGAGGAAGGAAGGAGAGACTGTTAATAGGAAAAAGGGACCGTGGACCTATTTAGAAATAAGTCCTTGGATCAATTCTACTCTGTGTTGTCAGGATACCAGCAGTCCACTTCAACAGCCAACACCAAACAGCGCACGAATCTGTAAAGGTGGCACGATACAACATAAACGGCAAGGCTCCACCAAGCTCGAGTCAGTAGAAGCATCCAGAGTACCACAAGAAGGTCTCTGGAACATTTCTCTCTGGCCAGCAAAACCAATGAAGACCAACGAAGACTAGTGAAAGCCAATGAAGTCCAGCAAAGACCAGCAAAGTGTTGTTTGGCATAGAAATACCAAAAGCGGACTGGAGAGATGGCCCTGAGGTTAAGAGCACTGGCTACTCATCTAAAGTTCCTAAGTTCAATTCCCAGCAACCACATGGTGGCTCACAACCGTCTATAATGAGATCTGGTGCCCTCTTCTGGCATGCAGGCACACATGCAGGCAGAACACTGTATACATAATAAATAAATTATTTTTAAAAAAAAACAAATGCCAAAAGCCTCATCCCACTGTCCGTGTTCCTTTTTATATTCATTCCGATCAGCACGTGCCCTCTCATGTCTCTGCTCCCAGCAAAACATCACATGCCCTCTCACAAGACGTCTTCCAGAAAAACATCACATGACACAAGTGAGTCTTCAAAAGAATCAGAAACTTCCTCTTCAAATAGTGGGTTTTTTTTTTTTCGTAGATTGGACCTTCTCAAAAGAGCTCCATGCCCATGCTGCCCCCTGAAGCCATATTGATATCCATGGTTCAAGCCGCTTCCCCAGGCTGTGTCTAAGCCAAAGGTTCATATGGATGTCCATGGTCTAGGCTGCCACTGGAGGCCATGTCAATGTCTGAGGTCCATGCTACCACTGGAGTCCACATTAGTGCCCATGGTCAGTGCTGCTGCTGAGGACCATGTTGGAGTCTGTGATTCTGCTGCAGCAGGGGGCTGTGTTGATGTCCATGGCCTATGTTACCACCAAAGACCACATGGAGGTCCGTGACACTGCTGCCTGAAGTCATGTGGACATCTCTGGTCTGTGCTACCACCTGAAGCCATGTTGATGTGAGTGGTCTGCCCTGACACCTGAGGCCATGTTGATGTCAGTAGCCCATGTTACCACCGAAGGCCAAGCAAATGTCTGTGGTCTGTGCTGTCACCTGAAGCCACATTGACATGAGTGGCCTGCACTGACACCTGAGGCCAAGTTGATGTCCATTGGCTGTGCTACCACCGAGGACCATGTTGGTGTCAGTGGACTGTGTTGCCCTGGATGCTATGTGGATGTCTGTGGCACATGCTGTTGCCAGAAACCGTGATCCATGCTCCCGCTGACTGGAAAGGGCAAGTCAGTGGTATCTATGACAGAAGCTACATCACTCCCCCAGTCCCAACTGAATCGACCTCTTTCTTAACATTCCTATGAATATAGTCTGATCAAGCCCAGTAAATTGAAAATCAGTTGCTGCCTCTCTCATGTCCAGTTCCTTCATTAACACCAACCTTTCATTTATTGTCTTCTAGTCCCTGATATTCATGAGGCTCTCAGCTGGTAATAATTAAGAGCCTCATATAGCTCGTGAGCCAGTCCATCAAAGAATGGCTTATCCTGGATTGCTTCATATGATGTAGCCTTTGTCTGGTGGAGAGATGGGTACTTTTTATTATGTAGTTTTTGTGCTTCCACAGAACGCAAACTGATGTCATTCTGCCCCCCATGTCCCCAGGCTGGGACATGCCCTGTCCTTGTTTGTTGAAAAGTCTTTCCCAGTTTAAGCAGTTCTAATGCTGAGGACCCTGATTGCCTGGTTTCCTGTGATAGGCCATTACTACTGACCCCTCAGTCTGCGTCAGAGGTCAGAGCCGAGAAGAATCTTCCTCACTGCCTGATTCTTCCCGTGAGTTTCATGATTTTGGATCCCTAGAAAGTTTCTTTCTCGCAGTTCTGACTCGGACTCTCTTTCCCTTGCACTTCGCAACCTTTTAAAAAACACACACACACACACACACACACACACACACACACACACACACACACACACACTTAAAAAAATTTTAACCATCAAAGCAGTACTTCCAAGCTCCCTCTTATCTTTTCCTGCCAAGTCAGAGGCTAACACAACATCTGCATTATTTTCCCCATTGTACGACTTCCCTTGTGTGGGAAAGTTCCTTCTGGAGAAACACCTGTGTTGTCCATTTCATCACCCACAGCAGAGACTATGGCCCGGGAGCCTCCTTCCAGTCTCGTCCCATGTGCGCTACCCTTGGTACTCTCAGGGATTCAAACATTCTCAGTCCACCAGCAGTTTAGGAGCATCCCCACTCTCGTGCTGTGGGCCATGATCATCAAGGAGGTAGGCCAACCCATGCCAAGCAGAGAAGGTAGCCACCCCAGGGATCTCCCACAGGACCCTCCACTTCCTGATGGTCCGGCCTTAGTTACATATGGGGAATTAGAGACAATTCTATAACTTTATAATGTAGGTAGGGGTATAGGTGGAGTGAAGGGCTATGTAAAATAATTATAACTTTATTTGTGTTTTTAAAGCATCTTCACAAATGTTACAGTTACGACCCAGTTACTCTAATGTAGTATGCGTTGTGCACAAGCAAAAACTGAAGCCCAGAAAAAATAAGGGATAGCGCTAAATTCATGCAGCCAATTATATAAGCATTTAGAGCCCAAACTCCCAATAAGATTATTCTGATTGTGACTATTTCTAATACCTCGAGCCTGGTGGTACAAGAGTGACAGTCTTGGTAAACAATTAAGGTAGGATTTTTTTCTATTGAAACCTCATAGATGATTTATGGCTGGTTTTTTGTTTGTTTGTTTGTTGCTTTTTGTTTGTTTGTTTGTTGCTTTTTGTTTGTTTGTTTTACTTTAATCTTTCTGAAGAGAAAAAAAAAGACAGCTGGATTTGTTTTTTCTCTTCCAAAATCACTTCTTAAAAATTTGATATCTTCTCAAAAGGTTTGGACTCAAAAGAGAGAGATGAGGAGGAGATCTGTGAAATACTGTCTTCTGAACATGATACAACAGATGCAAATGTCGACTCACAGCAGCTATGGTTGTCTACATAAAATTGGCACAAGATGTGGACTGAGGAAGTGCTCCCAAGATCCCACCTGTAGATGAGGAACTACTTGCAGCTGATAGCTGCTAAGGAAGAGTCACTTTGCTTCGAGGTTGCCCATTCTACAGTAAATGGTCCCACACCCATCCACACAAGGTCAGCACTAGATGGACTCAGTGGCAGGAGAACCAACCAGAGAAGAGGAAAGACAAGGAGGGGAAATTTTCTGAAGTTATGAGTGACATTTCTGCATCTTCTCTGTCTTTCTCATCCTTGAGGCAACAGAATACAATGTCATCATGTGGCTTTCTCGCATGTTAATACAGGTAAATGTTTGAAATGGCAGACACTTCTCTAGAAAGTGAGAGGTACCTTCTTTGCAATAACTGTGCTTTTTTTATTATTATTCAAGATTGATCTAAATGAAAGCTTTCTGTCTTTTAGATATTGGGAAAATAAAATGACAGTCTGTCTCTGCAATAAGAGATTATCTTCAATGGGATGCTTAAAGAAATTGAAAGGTTGGTACTTCAACCATGAAATAAAGACATCATTATTTAGTTGGTTTAAGAAGGATATGTGTAAATGTGAAATTCAGCTACAATGCTTTTCTTCACATTGTGAGTTACCGAAGTTGACTGCCAAAACTAGCAAGAATCAGCTTCAGAAAAGCTTGTGTGAGGTGTTCTCTTGAAGCCTTGGATATTTCCATCTCAGTGTGTACTTTGCTTAAGCAAGTGAGAATCATTTCTCCCTCCTCACCCTCCACCCATTTGCTGAGACAGTACTTGCAGATCTACATGTAGGGGTCACCCCCTGAAGCAATGTGAGCTGTGATTGGGACAGTCTGTATCCCTCTCAGTGTTTCATTTCTTTTTCTGTCTACAGACATGTCTAGTGGTTATGTAACCGTTCTGTATGCCATGTGGTAAAACTCAAAAGTAAAATAGAACATGACAGTGCTGCCTAAAAGAGAGTGAACATATCCTAATAATCAATCAACATCGAAATTATTGTAGTGTCAGTACTTGAACTGCTTGCTAAATACACACGATGACTTTTATGAATAACTCTTTCTTCTAAGAGCTATGATGGGGGAGCAAAGGTGTTGCTCTTGTAATATCATTTATTTTCTGCACACAGGGTAAACCATTGATCCATGAGAAAAGGTGGTCTATCATTCTTGATCAGAGCCACTCAACTGGCTTCATTGGTTCATACTTGGCCTTGTATGTGCTCTCTCGTTAGTATTTCACTTCATCCTTTACTTTTCTTTCTTGTAATAGAAATATGTTTCTGTTTCTGTATTTTCTACAGTGGATGAATTGATTCCTAAATTAGCCTTCTAATAATAAAAAAATTAAGATTAGAGGACAGTCTGGATATATACATGGAACATTATCTAGTTATAAACTTTACTTCCAAAGAAGCTTATAGTACTTTAGTGAAAAGTCAAAGTAGTAAGTAGGTTAGGAAAATTTACCTTTAAACTATATAGAGAGAGAAAGGTAATCCAAAATGGTCATTGTAAGTGAATTTAAGAAGAGAAATTAAGAATCATAATAGTCATGAGATATAAAATGAGCCTGAAAGAGAAGGCAAATTATGAATAGATTTTTTAAAAGAATATAAATTGAGAATGCACTAGCTGGGTATGGTGGCACAAACCTGTAATCCAGCACTCAGGGAGACAGAGCCTGGTCTACAAAGCTAGTTTAGGACAGCCAAAACTACACAAAGAAACCCTGTTTCAAAAAAAAATGCAATTAAAAAAATACTTATAAATTCAGGAAATGGTGTGCTTAATTAAAGAACTATACTTGTTTACTGTAAATTTTATCATAATTTTAAAATAATCATCATTAATAAATGTCCATATGTATACAAATAAAAGAGGTAAATAAATTACTTGCATAGAGTTTCTTTTATATATTTGACTCTTTTACTAATTCTGGTTCTTTAACAATTTATGCATCTGTCAACACTTTCTTTTGTGATCATCATTCAGAGCAGTGAAATTCTGGTAATTAAAAGGTCACACTTGAGACTTACTGTCTGCCCTATATTTTGAAGTCTGAAAAGGTACCCTAAAGAAAGCTTTGTGTGGTTTTCATTAGTATCGCTCTGTGGTACAGCTTGAAATCAGGGATGGTGATACCTTCTGGAGTTCTTTTATTGCCCAGGATTGTTTTAGCTATCCTGGGTTTTTTTTATTTTTCTGTATGAAGTTGAGAATTGCTCTTTCAAGGTCTATAAAGAATTGTGTTGGTTTTTTATGGGAATTGCATTGAATCTGTAGACTGCTTTTGGTAAGATGGCCATTTTTACTATGGTAATCCTAACAATCCATGTACATGGGCGATCTTTCCATCTCCTGATAGATTCTTCAATTTCTTTCTTCAAAGACATGAAGTCTTTGTGGCTATTGTGAAAGGTGTCACTTCCCTGATTTCTTTCTCAACCTGTTTATCGCTTGTATTAAGAAGGGCTACTGATTTTTCTGTTGTTAATTTTGTATCTAGCCTCTTTGCTGAATGTGTTTATCAGCTATAGGAGTTCTCTAGAATAATTTTGGGGGTCACTTACATATACTATCATATCATCTGTGCAAAGCAAACTTTGACTTCTTCCTTTCCAGTTTTTATCTCCTTGATCTCCTTTAGTTGTCTTATTGCTCTAGCTAGGACTTCATGTACTATATTGAATAGATACGGAGAGAGTGGGCAGCTTTGTCTTGTCCTTGATTTTAATGAAATTTCTTAAAGTTCTTCTCCATTTAATTTTATGTTGACTATTGGTTTCCTATAGACTGCCTGTACTGTGTTTAGACATGAGCCTTGTATCTATCCATGACTTTTAACATGAATTGGTGTTGGTTTATGTCAAAGGCTTTTTTTTGGTTTTGGTTTTGGTTTTTTGTTTTGTTTTTTCAGGACAGGGTCTCTCTGTGTTAGCCTTAGCTATCCTTGACTCACTTAGTAGACCAGGCTGGCCTTGAACTCACAGTGATCCACCTGCCTCTGCCTCCCAAGTGCTGGGATTAAAGGCGTGTGCCACCACACCCGGCTAGACTTTTTTATTTTATTAGCATAAAGACAGATCAATGGAATTGATTCAAAGACCCAGAAATAAACCTACACACCTATAGACACTTGATCTTTGACAAAGAAGGCAAACTCATACAAAGAAAGCATCTTCAACAAACTGTTCTGGTCTAACTGGATGTCGGCATGTGGAAGAATGCAAATCAATCCACATTTATCACCGGGCACAAAATTCAAGTTCAAATGGATCAAAGACCTCAACATAAAAGCAGATATAGTAAATATAATAGAAGAAAACATGGAAAATAGCCTTGAACTCATTGGCACAGAAGACAACTTCCTGAACAGAACACCAGCAGCTCAGGTTCTAAGATCAACAGTTAATAAATGGGACCTCATGGAACTGAAAAGCTTCTGCAAGACAACAAAATAAAATGGCAGCCTACAAATTGGGAAAGCATCTTCACCAACCCTACATCTGACAGAGGGTCAATATCCAAAATACATAAATAATTCAACACCATAAATACATAAAGAATTAAAACAACAACAAGCCAAATAACTCAATTTAAAAATGGGGTACAGAGCTAAACAGAATTCTCAACTAAGGAATCTCTAATAGCCAAAAACACTTAAAGAAATGCTCAAAATCCCTAGTCATCAGGGAAATGTAAATCAAAACAACTCTCAGATTCCATCTTACATCCATCAGAATGGCTAAGATCAAAAACTCAAGTGACAGCTCATGCTGGCAAGGATATGGAAATAGGGGAACACTCCTTCATTGCTGGTGGGAATGCAAACTTGTGCAACCACTATGGAAATCAATCTGGAGATTTGTCAGAAAATTTGGAGTAGCTCTACCTCAAGACTCAGAAATACCACTCTCGGGCATGTACCCCAAAAGATGCTCCACCATACCACAGGGCCTTTGCTCAACTATGTTCATAGCCACTTTATTCGTAATAGCCAGAAACTGGAAGCAATTTAAGGGCATATCCATATGTCCCTCAACTGAAGAATGGATAAAGAAACTATGGTACATTTACATAATGAAATTTAAAAATAAGAATAAAGACATCATGCAGTTTGCAGGCAAATGGATGGAACTACAAAAAATTATCCTGAGTGAGGTAAGCCAGACCCAGAAAGATGCACAGGGTGTGTACTCACTTATAAGCACATATTAGCCACAAATTACAGGATAACCATGCTACAATCCACAGACATAAAGAAGATGAGTAACAAGGGGAAATAAAATAGACATCTGAAGTAGATGGATGGGGGGAACTGGGTAGGAGATGGGGTGGGGAGGAGAACAGGGGTAGGGATCAGATGCAGGGAGGGGCAATTGAGAGAGAGAATGGAAATTGGTGTAGGTGCATCTCTGGGGACAAGGGAGACCCCTGAGAGTCTATAGGGGTGACCCTAGCTGAGACTCCTAGCAGCAAGGTATATGAAGCCTGAAGTCATCACCTCTTGTAGCCAGATGGGACTTCCAGTAGAGGGAGGGGACACCAAACCACCCATAAAACTTTCAACCCAAAATTTTTCTTTCCTACAAGAAGTGTGAGGATAAAGATGGAGCAGAGATTGAGGGAACGGCAAACCAGTGACCAGCCCAACTTGAGACCCAACCCATGCAAAAGAGCCAACCCTTGGTACTATTAATGATACTCTCCTACGGCAGACAGGAACCTAGCATGACTGTCTTTGGAGAGGCTTCATCTAGCAGCTAATGGAAAAAGATGCAGAGACCCATAGCCAAACAGTAGGTGGAGTTTGGAGAGTCTTGTGGAAGAGTGAGGGAAAAGATTGAGAGAGCCAGAGGTATCAAAGACACCACAAGAAGGCTTAGAGAGTCAACTAACCTGGGCCCATGGGGCTCACAGAGACTGAACCACCAATCAGAGAGCATGCACAGGCAGGACCTAGACTCCCTACACGTATGTAGCACATGTGCAGTTTGGTCATCTTGTGGGTCCACTAACAATTGGCCTCTCTGGCTCTCTTGCCTCCCTTTGGATCCTTTTCCCATAGCTGGGGTGTCTTGTGTCCTCAATGGGAGAGGAGCACTTAGTCCTGCTGCAACTTGATGTGCCTAGGTAGGTTGGTACCTATGGGGATAACTCCCTCTTCACAGAAGGGGGGAGAGTGAGGGTGGGACTGGGAGGAGAGAAGGGAAGGGACTTCAATCAGACTGTAAAGTGATTACATTAATTAATTAATGGAAAAGGACAGCTGTGTATGTGTTTGGGTGTTGGTTTTTGGTTTTTGGTTTTGGTTTTGGTTTTTGTTTTGGTTTGGTTTTTTTAGTGACAAAGGACTCTTCCTCTCTCTCACCTAAGTTTTACTCTTCCTTCCTCTTTGGCTCCTTTAACATACAATGCAGAATGTCACCCTAAAATGGAGGACAGATTTTAAAGTAACCATTTTTTCTAATAGGTGCTGTGAGCAGTCTCAGTGTGCTCCAGATCAATGAGAGACAGTAATGTTGATCCAAACATTTGCAAACACCAGGCAAGTTTTTCTTGAAAGCCACATGCCCATTTTAAAAATGGAAAGCATATTTGGTTTCATCTCTTTTTATATTCTCTATTGGAAAGCAAAACAATTCTGGTTTATATGTATTTCAATGGAGCAACCCAATGCATGGAGTTAGTTGTGGAGGCTCTTTTGTTTCCTATCTATCAAGACAATGGATGAGTTATAGTCATTGTGTGGAAAACTAAACCAAATATGAGAAAAAGTCATATACAAGCGTGAAAATGTATTGAAAGCTCAGGCTTGACTTTTCTTCATCTTTATGGAGCAAGGTGACAAGCGGCGACAATGCCCTGAGTAGTCTCTGTTCCCTTCAGGAAGAGAAGCTGGTGATTCCCCGGCATCACTTGCCATCAGAATGCACAGTAGTGGTCACTGTAGATAAAGGAGCCCTGAGCATATTTTACTGCTGAGAGAATGTAAAAAGCATAGTTTATATCATATTGATTCTCATGGAAAGTATCATAGTAACCAGAAGATAATGTCTCTCTATTAACTTCTGTTTACTAGAAATATAAACTTATGGCCCTATAATTTCTTAGAGTTACCATGGTGATACAAGTCTTTAGAGAATGTTTGCTGAACTATCTTCTGAATTTACTATCAGAGTCTGTGATTATGCCGTGAAGCTAATATACATGTCTCATACATTGTATCATGTGCTTTCATTCAAAAGCTTTCATGATAAGTTGTATCATACACTGAAAGACTTTGGACAAAGTGATTATTTGTCTAAGTTGTAGTGGCGATAGAGTAATGCCCAAAACTGTAGACAGTGCATAGTAGGTTTACTAAAGCCTACACTACATTTCACCTTCCCAGTGACAACAACAGCTTTAAAATGAAACACAGAATTGTGTATTTTCCTGTTAGAGAAGAAATTGACATTTTAAAATTCAGAAATAGAAGTTATCCCAAGTCTTAAATTGTTCAATATTCCTATTTTCTTAATTGCCAAGAGCTCATCTCTAAGAAAGAGAAAGACCAATTCTCCTATTCATCTACAGACTTATTCATGGAACTGACGCCAGATCCCACTGTCTCACTTCAACTGGTCCACAATGTAGCCCGTTGTTAGCGATCTGGAAAGAGAAGAGTAGATCCAGACGACAGAGGCCGCTCCACACTCTGCACCCAGAATGACCCATTGTTCCTACTATCTGTGCAGCAAGAGACAGGCTGCCCTTGTTCTCGCTCAGTTTGTAGTGTTTTAATCTCACTGCTCAATCAAACTTCGATGACTCTGTCCAACCATCTACTGGCCATATACTTATTATATTTATGTCCAAAACTATTTACACATAATACATATACAATAGTACCTATTATGGGTGGAACCTTCTTAAAAGATTTGGTGTTAAACATTTCAAATGATAAAATGTCCTTTTTATTTCTTGTTAAGTTTTTTTTAATTAGAATACAAAGTAATAGTTTGCATTATGGCATTACAATCATTATAATATATAGTTTGTTTGTGTTGATCCTTCTTCCCCAGCCCCTTAAATAAATTCTTTCTTTAAAAGAATAAGGAAGTGTAATTCTAGACTCCCAGTGGCCCACAGTCAGGTGGTTATTATCTGAGCCAAAACAGAATGGCTGTCTCCTGGTGTGCTGGCCTTCAGTTTATGATCTTGAGAGCAATCTGTAAATAATTGGTGTGTGAAATTCTCTTAATGTCCTAAATACTCTTATTTAATATTGAGTAACTCAATGTCATTTATGGAGTAGGAAAACTGCCTGGCCACCTGTGTAAGAGGAGTCATGGTATAGTTTTCATTAATTCATGCTTCTTACCAAATCAGCCAAAGTTCAAAGAGAACCAACTATGGAGAAAACAGCACTGTGAGGCAACAGTGGAGGAAATTAACATTGAAAACAACGTTGCAGTAATTAAAACAGCACGTTACTGGCACAGCAGCAGGCTGGTTGATCACTGGAATCAAATCAAAGACCCAAATATAAATCCACACACATATGGTCACTTGATTTTTGACAAAGAAGCCAAATCCTTTCAATGGAAAAAGGATAGCATCTTCAACAAATGGTGCTGGTCTAACTGGAGGTTTAAATGTAGAAAAATGCAAGTAGACCCATACTTGTCACCATGCACAAAACTCAAATCCAAGTGGATCAAAGACCTCAACATAAAACCAGTAACACTAAGTCAGATAGAAGAAAAAGTGGGGAAGAGCCTGGAACACATTGGCACAGGAGACAACTTCCTGAACAGAACACCAACAGCCCAGGCCTTAATGTCAACAATTAATAAATGGGACCTCATGAGGCTGAGAAGCTTCTATAAGGCAGGAGACACTATCAAAAAAACAAAGTGACAGCCTACAGACTGGGAAAAGATCTTCACCAACCCTACATCTGACAAAGGTCTAATATTCAAAATATATAAAGAACTCAGGAAATTAAACACCATCAAACCAATAACCCAATTGAGAAATGGGGCTTGGAACTAAACAGAGAATTTTCAATAGAGGAATGTCAAATGGCTGAGAAACACTTAAAGAAATGCTCAACCTCCTTAGTCATCAGGGAAATGCAAATCAAAACAACTCTGAGATTCCATCTTACACCCATCAGAATGGCTAAGATCAAAAATTCAAATGACACCACATGCTGGTGAGGATGTGGAGAAAGAGGAACACTCCTTCATTGCTGGTGGGGATGCAAACTAGTACAGTCACTTTGGAAATCTATCTGGTGCTATCTCAGAAAACTGGGAATAGGGCTTCCTCAAGACCCAGCTATTCCACTCCTTGGAATATACCCAGAAAATGCTCTAGTACACAACAAGAAAACTTGCTCAACCATGTTCATAACAGCCTTATTCATAATAGCCAGATCATGGAAACAACCTAAGTGTCCCTCAGTAGAAGACTGGATAAAGAAACTGTGGTACATTTACACTATGGAATATTACTCAGCTATAAAAAAACAAGGAATTCCCGAAATTTTGTGGACAAATGGATTGAACTAGAAATGATCATAATGAGTGAGTTCACCCAGAAGCAGAAAGACTCAAATGGTATATACTCACTTACATCTAGACACTAGCCCAAGGGGCATGTCCCATGAAAGTCTTCACTTACCAGGAAAGTGGGGCAGAGGGGAGGACATCCTATTAGGTCTCTAGATGAGAGAAGCAAGGGAGAATGGGGAGATAGAAGGATCCAGAGGGTCCTAGAAACCTACAAGAAGAACATTATGATGGGCGGATCTGGGCCCAGGGGTCTTGCTCAAACTATGGCACCAGCCAAGGACAATACAGGCCATAAACTTCAAACCCCTACCCAGATCTAGCCAATGGACAGGACATTCTCCACAGTTGAGTGGAGAGTGGGGTCTGACTTTCACACGTACTCTGGTGCCTCATATTTGACCACGTCCCCTTGATGGGGAGACCTGGTGGCACTCAGAGGAAGGATAGCAGGCTACCAAGAAGAGACTTGATACCCTATGAGAGCATAAATGGGGAGGAAGTCCCCCTCAGTCACAGTCATAGGGGAGAAGAGTAAGGGGAAAATGGGAGGGAGGGAGGAATGGGAGCATACAAGGGATGGGAGAACCATTGAGATGTAAGATGAATAAATTAATAAAATAAAATTTTAGAAAAGAAGAAGAAAAAAACAACGTTGTGAGACAATAATGGATGAAATTAACATTTACTTGTAAGCTTTGTTTGTTTATTATATTTTTGCAGGAGAAACAAAGTATGCAATCACTACAATATTTCCAAATTGACATCTACAGTATAATTTGATCTTTTTTCTATATAACATTGATGTTTATTTCTGAGAATGTCTTATTTCACAATAGAAGAAGCCAAAAAAATATAAAGGCTTGTGCTGGCTAGTCTTGTGTCAATTTGACAAACTAATGTTATCAGAAAGTAAGAAGTTCAATTAAGAAGACGACCCCATAAGATCTGGCCGTAAGACATTTCTTACTTTGTGATTGATGGAGGAGGGCCCTGCCCATTGTGGGTGGTGCCATCTCTGGACTGGTGGTCCTGGGTTCTATAAGAAAGCAGGGGGTGCTGGAGAGATGGCTCAGAGGTTAAGAGCACTGGCTGCTCTTCCAAAGGTCCTGAGTTCAATTCCCAGCAACTGCAATGGTGGCTCACAACCATCTATAAAGTGATCTGATGCCCTCTTCTGGCCCGAAGATGTACATGCAGGCAGAGCACTAATACAAAATGATAAATAAATTTAAAAGGAAGGAAAGAAAAAAAGAAAGAAGGAAAGGAAGAAAGAAGGAAGGAAGGAAGGAAAGAAAGAAAGAAAGAAAGAAAGAAAGAAAGAAAGAAAGAAAGCAAGCAAGCAAGCAGGCTGGCCAAGCCATGGAGAACAGACAGTAAGCACAGCCCTCATGGTCTCAGCATCAGTTCTTACCTCCAGGTTCCTGTTTGAGTTCCTATCCCAACTTCCTTCAACAATGAACAGCAATATGGAAGTATAAGCCAAATAAAAGCTTTCCTCCCCAACTTGCTTTTTGGTCATGGTGTTTCATTGCATCCATAGAAACCCTAAGACAAGGCCTGCAAGTCTATAGCCTTCAATTAATGAAACTTGTGTTGTGGGAGATGGTATCCTATTAACAAAGTAGAGGGCTGCTAAGTTTTATAACAGAGTGAGAGGTGGAAATGAGGCAAATGTCTATGTGCACTGTGCTGGACATCTACTGGTTTTCCTTGCTGTGTACAAGAACACTTTATGATTACTGGGGGATTATTGTTCCTCAGTCATCGCATGCAAATGAAATGCATTAAAATTCATCTTAGTCTCCTGATTATTTGGTTTTTGTTTTGTTTTGGTTTGGTTTTTGGTTTTTTAAAATATTGTATTAATTTATTCATATTACATCTCAGTTGTTAGCCTGTCCCTTGCATCCTCCCATTCCTCTCTCCCTCCTGCTTTCCCCTTACACACCTCCCCTATGTCTGTAACTGAGGGGGACTTCCTCCCCCTATATATGCTCATAGGGTGTCAAGTCTCTTCTTGGTAGCCTGCTATCCTTCCTCTGAGTGCCACCAGGTCTCCCCATTCAGGGGACATGGTCAAATATGGGGCTCCAGAGTTCATCTGAAAGTCAGACCCCACTCTCCACTCAACTGTGGAGAATGTCCTGTCCATTGGCTAGATCTGGGTAGGATTTCGAAGTTTACGGCCTGTATTGGCTGGTGCCATAGTTCGAGCAAGACCCCTGGGCCCAGATCCACCCATCATAATGTTCTTCTTGTAGGTTTCTAGGACCCTCTGGATCCTTCTATCTCCCCATTCTCCCTTGCTTCTCTCACCTAAAGTCCTAATAGGATGTCCTCCCCTCTGCCCCACTTTCCTGGTAAGTGAAGACTTTCATGGGACATGCCCCTTGGGCTAGTGTCTAGATGTAAGTGAGTATATACCATTTGAGTCTTTCTGCTTCTGGGTGAACTCACTCATTATGATCATTTCTAGTTCAATCCATTTGTCCACAAAATTTCGGGAATTCCTTGTTTTTTATAGCTGAGTAATATTCCATAGTGTAAATGTACCACAGTTTCTTTATCCAGTCTTCTACTGAGGGACACTTAGGTTGTTTCCATGATCTGGCTATTATGAATAAGGCTGTTATGAACATGGTTGAGCAAATTTTCTTGTTGTGTGCTTGAGCATTTTCTGGGTATATTCCAAGGAGTGGAATAGCTGGGTCTTGAGGAAGCCCTATTCCCAGTTTTCTGAGATAGCACCAGATAGATTTCCAAAGTGGCTGTATTAGTTTGCATCCCCACCAGCAATGAAGGAGTGTTCCTCTTTCTCCACATCCTTGCCAACATGTGGTGTCACTTGAGTTTTTTATTTTAGCCATTCTGATGGGTGTAAGATGGAACCTCAGTGTCATTTTGATTTGCATTTCTCTGATGACTAACAACTCTGAGCATTTCTTTAAATGTTTCTCAATCATTTGATATTCCTCTGTTGAGAATTCTGTTTCATTCTGAGCCCCATTTCTTAATTAGGTTATTTGGTTTGGTGGTATTTAATTTCCTGAGTTCTTTATATATTTTTGGACATTAGACCTTTGTCAGATGTAGGGTTGGTGAAGATCTTTTCCCAGTCTGTAAGCTGTCACTTTGTTCTGTTGATAGTGTCTCCTGCCTCACAGAAGCTTCTCAGATTATTTGAACTAACAGTCTCAGGTGAGATATTTGGGAGTTAGTTGTGTGACTCCGTGTGTGTGTGTGTGTGTGTGTGTGTGTGTGTGTGTGTGTGTGTGTGTGTTGCTTTGTTTGTTTTGTAAAGATTTTTGTCTGTTTGTTTTTCTCTCTTCAGTACTCACCCCTGGCCAATGAAGAAGCCTTAAAACTCATTTCCTCTACAACTGAGATACAGTTGAAATAGGCTCTTGGAACTAGATGAGTGAGTCTCAACAAGAATTTGCCTTGAAAACACTGTCTTTCTGCCCTTGGTTTAGGGGATGAGTAGCCAGAGAGCTTGCTCACTGAAAACAGCGTCACTGGATGGAACCTTTGTAGAAATGCCATTTCCAGTAATGGCCACAAGCAGAGCCTTCACATCATCATCATCAGTGTCAGCCCTGGGGTTTCGTGTATCCTGGGAGTAGCTACAGCATGTTTGCTGCAGTGAGTTCATAGCAAAGCTAAGCGTTGTTGTTACCTGCATGGATTCCAAATGGAACATTCTGGTCTGTTTGTCCTAGTTAATGCCCCTTAATCATTTTCTGTTCTGATTAAACCAGCTACATTGGCTTGCAATGCTGTCCATTAAGACTCTTGCCCGACTTAGCCCCCGTGTGCCAGGGATGCTGCCAAGTGTTTCTCATTTCAACCCAATTTGATTCCCGGAGAGTAATCTACTGTGTGAGTATTATATACTGAACTTCAGAGGTGCTAAGCTATTTGCCCAAGACCACTCAGTTGCTAAGCTGAGAAGTTGGGATTCAAACTAGATGTGCTTTCAGGCTTAAAGAGAACAACGCTGGATTTTAATTGAGCAGAGAAGGAGGGGGCGAAGGAGGGAAAAAACAAAATGGAAATAAGGAGGGCAAGATGATAAGGAGGGCTTGTTCATGAACTGAATGTTAATGACTACTCTCATTACAGCTGGAAATTGAGTGGTTGTAACAGAGATAACAGCAGCCTATAAAAGGGAACATATTTATTATTTGGCCTTTTATGGAAAGGGTTTATTGATCCATAAGCTACAAGTCTAGAAAGAAAAGTTGTGTGGCATAGGCTGTATTCCAGATTTTACACACAGGCATGTGCACATGTGAGTGTGTGTGTGGGCGCACATGCACACATGCACACACACGCACTCAGCACATTTACACAAACTTTAAATCAAACTTTATTTACAAAACAGTGTCCACCTGGATTAGGTTACAGAAATATACTACAGTCTGGTTGTCTTTACATGTCTTTACATTGAATTTTCTGAAGACCTTCTCATATGCAGATTATGAGCTGGAGCACAGCTCGAAGATTCAGTCGCACTGTTCTTTTTCTGTAAAATTGGGTACTAGCCTACAGTAAAGAAATACAGGGTGTTCAGGTAATGCATTGAAATCCCTGTCTACTAGTTTTTTCTCTTCTGCTTTGGACTGGGCCCTGCCCTTCCCTCTTCACTCTGGCTATGTATGGCTTTTGCCAATTAGCAGATGGCAATTTCAGAATCATGGATTTGGCAAAGGTCAAGAAATCGCACGAAAGGATTGTATTAAAATTTCACCTTTATCTTATCAGGAGCAAAATTAATTGTTGAACACACATTTCCCAGCAAGACAGACAGGCTCTAAGTGGTTCCTTCTTAGGTAAAGGACATATTTATCATTTACATTTTCATCTAATGTCTTCTGAATCCTGAAGCACAAAACCACAACTCACCCTTGAACTAAAGCAAAGAAATCATTGCTCACACTTGGTGTTCTTTTCCTTTCTTAAGTGGTTCCAATTTTACATTACTTTTGGGAGAGTACATATTGTCATTATTCAAATAATTTGAATAAATTACTTTACTTCCCCTCCCTGCAAAAAAGAAAGAAAGAAAGAAATCCCTGTTTAAAGTATACTAGTGAGGATTGATAAATATACACAGAAACTGATCTCTAGAGACTTATATTGGTTAGCTTAGGAGATTTAGATAGATGAAAGATAGATAGATAGATAGATAGATAGATAGATAGATAGATAGATAGATACTGATAAAACATCCATCAATATTCTGGCAAGAATTCAGGATAAGATTTCTTGGTCCCTGTAGGTTACTTAAAATGAGACTTTAAGCTTTAACATTTTAAAGTTGAGACTTTGTTACTCTGTTTATATCATAAATGGGGGGATGACAGTGCAGCCACTGTGATCTGTGGGAAAGATTAAATTATGTGAGCTTTAGGTAAACCCAGGGATAGTGACTTTTCTTGTGGGGAAAATGTGCTCATGTGGTCATAACTGACATCCTTTAAACACTCAATAATGGCTGTCTAACGGAGCACAGAATGGATGGTCCATGACAGTTCTATGTGTCTTGGAAACACCACATGATGATAGACCACACACCACTTGAATCTATGAACTTAGATTAAAAAAGACAGAAAATAGATTTTGTTCTTTGGAGAGGAGTTTTTTGGGGTTGGTTGGTTGGTTGGTTTTTCCAGGCAGGGTTTCTCTATGTAGCCCTAGCTGTCTTGGAACTATGTAGGCCAGGCTGGCCCAAACTCATGGAGATCCACCTCCCTCTGCCTCTCAAGATTAAAGGCATGAACCACCATGCCTGGTGGACTGGTTCTTATAAGCATTTTAATTACTTGGTTGTAGAACATTTTCTTCTCATTTGTGAAAACCTAATTAGTCATAGTAATTTTAAAAATTAGGGGAATATATAGCAAATGTTCCAATGACACTGGCCCTATCATGTGGCTTCTTTGGACTTCTCAGTCCAGTAAAAATAAGATCAAACAGATAAAACAAGCTATTAGAGCTGCTGGGAGTGGTGGATCTCAATTACTCAGAAGAGAGTGTTCTAGCTGCAAACAGGATCAGAGAGGATTTGTTGTGATTTTTTTTTTATGTTCTCATTTGCAGTGATAATGGTTAATGAGCCATTGTAGCAGGCAAAGACTAATAAGCAGAGCAATTAATTCTTTGGAGAAAGTCTAGTAATATTTCATCTAACTTTTCTAGGCCAATTGAAGAATTAGTTGGTCAAAGGGTAGGGAATCCTGGAATTATTAAGTAGGACAATGAGAAAATGGTAAATATCAACCTAGCTTCAGGTTTTGTAGAATATAGCCTCATGGAAGATTGTAATTTGTTCTATTAAAATATTCTGGATCAAGCCGGGCATGGTGGCACATGCCTTTAATCCCAGCACTCGGGAGGCAGAGGCGGGCGGATCGCTGTGAGTTCAAGGCCAGCCTGGTCTACAAAGTGAGTCTAGGACAGCCAAGGCTAACACAGAGAAACCCTGTCTCGAAAAACCAAAAATAAATAAATAAATTAATTAATTAATTAATTAAAATATTCTGGATCAATTATTTGGACTTTTCTGGCTGCCATCTTGAATGGGACACTTTTCTGGGTTGAATTTAGTTATGGATTTTAAAATATCTGAGTGGCACATAGGTAAAATGTCCTGGTCCCTTTTGTATAACATTTCAGATCTTCTTGGCTTAATTCTTACTTTTCTTTTTATTTTTTCTTTTTCTTTTTTTTTTTTAAGTAATAAATACCATGTGATCTTCAGCCAACTACAGGAAGGTAAAACCTAAGTTATCCTCGATACTTAGCCTAGAGCTTCTTTAGGGCACTTAACAGACACCAACCCAGGACTTGAGTATGAATATCCTAGAGGTGCAAAATTGTTCATCCCTCATAGGACAATTTTTGAATTACGAAGGGTGGAGGATGATAAATAAATGCCTTCTGAGTCATTTCCCTGGAGAGAGAGCTTCAGGCATGTTTCCTACACATCCTGCATCCTGTGGGTAGAGTTCTAGGTCCTCGGAGAGGTGATTAACTCAGCACAGTACTGTCATGCTAATTTTGCCTGTTTCCTTCCTTGAGTCCAGCAATCATCATCCCTGATTTCTGGATAGAAACCCTTGCTTCACAGTGTAATTTGATGGAAATTTAGGCTAAGACATTCAGAGAGAAAAATACTCACATTTCACCATGGGATTGTCAAGAATGAATGAATTTTTGATTACTTGGTCCACCAGTCATCAGAGCTGTGCAGAAGAGGAAGTTCTAATCTCTTGGATGCTCTAAGACAAGAATATGTATTATCTAGGGTAGGTGCCTGTGAGTGTCTTGTGAGGCACAAAGAACCTCTGGGCCCTAAAACAGAATAACTTGAGTGACTTTCAAGTTCCATCTTCCTGGAATTGGCTGAAGTGACTTACTGAGGGTGGGGTCATCACGGGTAAGCGTACTGAGAAAGTTGTGTATTGTGCTTCAGTATACAGCGTTAGGAACTATGCTCTAGGCTGGTATGTCAATTCTACAAAGTTAAGAAGTAAATGATCCATTCAAAATGATAGTTAGATAAGTGATACCACTTTTCTTTGAATTTCTAGTGTATTAAAGCAAATCTGACTTCGGTTGATGTTTCTGGTATCTTTGCCGTTTGCAGAAGAAAAAAAAAAGAAAATTTGATGAATTGTAATACCATCTAACAGTAACTCTAATCATTAGTCTAAATTTAGTTTTCTTTTTGTCAATTATTGGTCCTTAAGGAGAAATCCAAACAGATGGATCACAAGATATAAGCACCACAGTGGCTTTTATGTGGGTTACATTTTTATTTTATCTTCAAAACATAAACACTTTTGGCAATAAATTTTCATCTAAACTTTTTCTTGACTAAAATATACTATCTTCTAAAGACTCTCCAGATGTGTGTTATCACTGGCAGTAGTGGTAAAAAAAAATGGCTTTAAAACTATGAACATTATACCTTAACTAGAACCTTAACAAATAAGCTACTTAACCTTTTGGCACTTAAAAAAGTAGGTCAAGACAAAGTAGCTCTCTGTTCCGAGGACCAGAACCATCCTGGTCTATGGTTCTGTGTTATCTTGACTAACTGTTAATTTCTTCCATTTCTGAAGATCTCTTGAAACACTGCAATCTCTCAATTAATTATTTAGATTTTAGTGGTTCTATTTATATATATAAATCCTGTCCTTTTTGCTTCCTGAAGTGGATGGGAATAAAAGGAACCAAGTATCAAAGAGGAGCACAGGAGACAGCGGAAGGGAAACTGAAAGTGTTCCACATTCAAATACATCCCAGATACTCTCCATTGGCTAGCACTGGCCACCAAACCAATCCCGTGGGAGACATCACTTACAGATATTCCCATGGGAAAATCTTGACCCATCCATGGAGATGTCAGTGGTGCTCCAGTGGCATTCCAAGTCTGATCATTCCCACCATGTGCATTGGACAAGTTTTCTCTGCAATCTGCTTGACCTGGCTTTCTGAATTCCCACTTGAACTTCACATTCGCATCTTTTTGCGTACTGGTTAACAAGTCTATATACACAGTAGGCACAACTCTACTACACAGAAAAACTTGCTTCTAGATAAGTGTAAAGACAACCCGTTCTTCTTTACCCATAGAAGACCATCTGAACATGCAGGTGACATTTAAGTCATCAAACGTCTGTCGTTCTCAGTGCTTTACATTGCTGTAACATGCAACCTTAAACCAAGGAGTTTTTTTTTTTAATTAAACTGATTCCTTAGCTATGTTACAGGTGCAGTAAAAATCACCACGTAGGAATGGAGATCAGAGTGACAGTGCTGTGTATAGTCACCCAGTCTCCAAATAATATGCTTTGTGATCTAAGAGACTGCAAATGAAAACATGGGGAAATACTCAGAGTATCAGCTTTTTCTCTGGGCAATGATATGTGGCTTATTTCCAATGAGAAATATAGAGATGTAGAAATATTCATAGTCTTGACTAATGACCATCACAACTCTCTTATGAGCTGACCCTTCACCATCCAGACGATAGAGTGTGTCGGATGCTATAAGTTTCTGACCTACACCCTCTGACTGGATATTCTGAGTTTACCTTTTCAGTCTTTTCTTCTAGAACAGTTTCCAGTAGCATCTGCATATTTGGTAGGTCTCTAGCACTTGTCTTATCTAAATTAGTTTTATTTACCCCTTAGATGCTCCCTTTGAAAACACAGATATCTGCAAGCCATAGAGAAATACCATATTATCCATAGCCAATCCTGATTGAGAATCCTAGTCTGCAAAAAGCACTTTAAGTCCTTGACTATACAAAATAACCATTCTACAGCAAATTAAGAAAGAGGTGGCATTGTAATCAGTTTTGAAAAAAACCTGGAACATATAAACATATAAAGAAAAAAACAGACCAAATTGTCTTAACATGTAGCTTAAAATAATCAAAATACATTTAATCTAAAAAAATAATTAATTGGGAGGAGAGGAGGGAGGGGGCTATGACCAGGATGTAAAGTGAAAAATAATTTCATTAATAAAAAATAATAATTAGAAAGGTATGAGAGATACCAGAAAGGAATATATGCATAAATTTTTAGTTTTGTGATGCATCTAATTCTTTAAAAGATAAACATGAATAAAGTATAAATATACAGAAAGCACTCCATCAAAATGACATTTCTGAAAGAAATTACTTACTCTATTTGAATATGATTATGTAGGGACAATAGAGTCATAAGAAGGCACCAAAAATTTAACATTGTAAGTAGTTATTCAAAGGAATCTGTAGAAATTTGTTGTGAATTCCTACTTTTTACTGAAGTCTCTCCACGTCTTATTTATCAGATGTTACAAAAATCAGCAAAATCTAATGGTTTTATTTGAGGCTCTGCTCAGTTTTTCGCTGTTTGGAAAACTTAATTTAATCTTCTATGCCTCATTATGTCATCTTTGGGAGAACACAGAGATAAGTGGGATAAATGTTCTCTTTTAGACATAAATCAAAAGGGTTTTTTTCCTGTTTTCTTTTTAAAATAGATTTACTTAATTGTATGTATATAAGTTTTGCCTGCATATATCTGTATCCCACATGCATGGCTGGTGCCTGCAAAGGCCAGAGAAGGTTGTCAGATGCCCAGGAACTGGATTTATAGATGGTTTAAGCCCCCGGTGGGTGCTGGAAATCAGAGCCAGGTGCTCTGGAGGAACAACCAATATTCTCAACCACTGAGCCATCTCTCCAATCCCACAAGCTTTTTCTTCTTTACAATAAATCTGCTTATATAACAGTCTAGAAATTAAGATCAGAATAGAATCTTCCTTCAGCTATGCTGTTGATATTTGGAGTTTAGCCTGTCACCCAACCTTCTGCATAATGGTCCTCCTCAGACATTAGAGGACGTGGCTACAGAAAGTTCAGGAGTTACTGTTTGTAAATATAAAGACCCTTTCTCTTTACTCCATAAGCCTTCCAGGGGTATCCACTGTCTACTTGAGTTACCGTAGTATGAAGTAATAACTTTAAATTAAGGGTCAGTTTATGCTGGTGAGAGGTGGTAGCAAGGTGTCTTTCAGTCCATTAATATCCTAATACTAGGAGACAATGATGGGGGAAAGTAAAACTGACTGAGAAATCTGTCTTATACTCTTTTACTCTGAGTGTGCTCAAGTAGATAAGACATCTGTAAAATCACTTGGGTCAGATAAGAACAAAATTTCTAGGCTACAGAGGGCCATCAGTTTGCAGTATGAGGCCTTCATTTCCTCATGTAATAAGATATTATTAGGTGATAATATCTTAATTTTTTTAACCCTATGATTTAAGAAGAAAAAAATGCCTTGGAAATAAATAAAAATATCACATGCCAAAATTAACAAAATCCAAAGACTATATCCATTAATGAACTTGTGTACAGTTAAGACTGGCAACTGACAAGTAGTGTGAATGTTCCAAGAAGCTTTGTCTCTGTGTGCTCTGACACATCTTCTAGGTTTGGAAGAGGTCCTCACTATTTTATTTGAAATAGGCAAAGAGACTAATTTTTAAGTTGGAAGAACAATTTTGAGATTCATATGAGAAAGGAGAAGATAGTAATGTGATGATTTTAAAGTGAAATAAAATCTTAGTGCATAGTCGTAACACCTTCAGCTTTAGAGGATGTCTTAGTCAGTGTCCTGTGGCTGTGAAGAGACACCATGACGACAACAACTCTTACAAAGGAAAACATTTGACTGGGGCTGCCTTCCAGTTTTGTTATTGTCATGGTGGAAAGCATGGTGGCATGCAGGCAGACACGGTGCTGGAGGAGCTGAGTATTCCACAGGCAGCAGAAGAAGACTGTGTGCCACACTGGCCATGGCTTGAGCATAAGAGACCCCAAAACCCACCACCACAGTAACACATTTCCTCCAACAAGGCCACACCTACTCCAACAAGGCCATACCCCCTAAGAGTACCACTAAACCCAATAAGCCAAGTGTTCAAACACATGAGTCTGCATCACTATAGATAAGGACATGAAAGAAAGAAAGAAAAAAAGAAAAGAAGAAAGTTGGGAAGGAAGGAAGGGATAAATTAATTATTAATTAATTAATAAAACACTGAAAAGGTGACTTTAAGTGACTTAGGCCTGAAACCTAGAAGGCAAGCATTACCATTGTAGCCAAGAAAATATTTTACCCTATTACTCATAAAACATTACGACAAGTAAAATATTTCATGTCACAACATGTGATTTTTCTCTTCCCTTTTCTCATTCCAAACCTTCCCATGTACCCCCTTGCTATCTTCCAAATTCATTTTATGGCATCTTTTTCTTTAGTTGTTTTTTTGTTGTTGTTGTTGTGATGGTAGTAGTGGTTTGTGTGTACATAAACACAACCTGCTTAATCTGTGCAATGTTTCCTGTATGTATATGCTTTGGGGGCTGACAGTTATGGCACTGGATAATCAACTGTGTGTTCTCCCATAGGTGACACTGTTTCTCACACTCTCAGGATTCCCCAGTTCTCTGCAGTTCTCGGTCCAGGGTCCTGAGCTTCCCCCGGTCCTCATTAGCATGTCTATTGGAGTTGTCCTTCTTCAGGTCGTATTTTAGGCATCAATGGTGGTGAGGCCTCACAGGTGTGTCTTCTGACATTTCTAGAAGATATAATCTCAAAGCAAACTCCAGTTCTTCTGGCTCTTAAAATCTTTCCTCCCCATCTTCTCAGTGACCTCTGCATGCCAGGTGCAGGATTGTGTTGTACATGTTGGGACTGGCTCCACAGCTCTGCATTTTGATGGGTGACAGTCTTCTGTAATGGTCCCCCTCAGTTCTACCTTGAATAAAGCTTTCCCACTGTTTATACAGTGTGCTTAAATATTGTAAACTTGTATGTACTTTTATCTATAAATGGATTTTAAGTTCTGGCCCCAAGCTACATTTACTATTTTAAAAAAACGAATTCACAGGAGCAGAGGGAAACTGCAGAGTTTTAGTTATCCTCAAGTTACATTTCCCTACAGTTAAGAGGCAAGGAGACACAACCCCAGTTATCTTAAAACAAGTAAGGTTTGCTCTCTGGCAGTTTGACAAGCATCTGCTTCTTCTGTTAAGAGGCAGCCATTTAATGAGAAAATGGCCCCAATGAGCAAGTCTATAAAAGTTAAATGTCAGCAAACTTAGATTATAACTAAATCAGAAATATAAATAAATTTTCTTTTTATTTCTATATTATCTAGAAGAAAGCAGTTATTGAAGAACCTATGTGAAAATCATTCTTGAGTAACACTAAGGCAGAACCTTCAAGCTTAATCTTTTATTTCTATGCAACTTAATATTTCTTAGTAGCCCTATTATTATATACTTTCAAATTATATTTTAATTAATGTTGAAGATTATTCATTTTTTTATCTTCTTCATGGTGAGTGAGGTTTACCACATGAGTACTGAGAGGCCCTGAAAACAGTTAACATTTAGAGAAAAGTTTGTCGTCTTTGAGAGGTGCACACAAGAGCCTAGACTGTGGGCAAACAGTGGGAGTAATTGCCTGGCCACTGTTGTGCACAATAGGAAATTCATCTGAGCCAGAAATGGAGGCCAACCAGGAGCTTTTTGTATAAGGGAAAATTACAAGAAAGGGAGATGCGGCAGCAGCCTGTGTATTAACCTGATTAGCAAGTGAACTGGATAAATGAAATGATCATGTAGAGGAGATGGCTAGGCCAAAACAAAAAGAGAGCACACGGTCTAGCTTTGCTGAAAAGTCTTTCCTGAAATCTAAGAACTTGAATCCGTAGGAAGCACCAGAGAGTGGGAAGGAAAAGAGCTAATGTGGACGGGATGGAGGCTCAGGAGTTTGCATTGTTGTTTTACCCATTCTCAGGGGGAAAAGTTCATTGTGCATAAATACCACAATGCTGTTAAAGGTTTTACAGCTTTAGAGAGCAAATATAGAAACAAATGAGCAAATGTTCAAGAGTTTTTTTTTTAAATCTGTTCACCAGGCGGTGGTGGCACACACCTTTAATCCCAACACTCGGGAGGCAAAGGCAGGTGGATCTCTGTGAGTTCAAGGCCAGCTGGGTCTACAACGCAATTTCAGGACAGCCAAGGCTACACAGAGAAACCTTGTCTGGAAAAACCAGGAAAAAAAATCTGTTCACAAGCAATAATGAAGAACACCGTGCATAAGACACTATTGTTCAATTGTTAATTGAAACGTCAGTGCCAAGGCTTAGGTATCTCCCTGGGAGCCTTGGTCAAGGAGGTCCTAGGTCCCCAGAATGTAAAGGCTGTTGCCACAGATACTGGTTGTATTCTAGAACTCAGTGGTAAGTTGCTGAAGATGTTGCACACATTTGTTGCAGGACTTAGAAAAATAAAGCTAGGACTGGGCCTGAATTGTCCCCTCCCTGGGAGTTGGCTCCTGTAGTGCCAGAAGTTGCTACTAAGAATGCTGGAGAGGATTAAGCCCTAAAGTCAAACTCAGCTGTGAGTCCTTCATGCGTCATAATGAAAGTGCTAGTGGTTATGGCTAAACCAACTTTCTAAGTGGACATAAAGCCTGCTTCACAGGGGGAAGCTCACATCTGATACAGGGAACTTACACAAAAACCTATGGCTGAGACAGTCATAGGCCCCAGTGGAAAGCCACCGTTATGATGTCACTGAATGTACGTGGTGTTCTTGTAAAACTGGATATTAGCTGTTAAGTCAATGATAGCCAAGCTACAATCTATAGAACCACAGAGGGTATGGAGTAAGAGATTAGAGATAGATCTTTTTAGGAAAGGGAAATGGAATAGATAACTATGAATGGATGGATGGATGGATGGATGGATGGATGGATGGGTGGGTGGGTGGATGGATGGGAGCAGCTAGAATTGGAGGATGAAGAGAGAAGGGAAAGAGTTGAGAAGGAATACAGGGAGAGACTGCTAAAATTAAGGGACATTTGAGGGGCAGTATGGAAACCTAATACAGTATAAGCATATCAATGCTTATCAATGAAGGTGATCTAAATGAAATCACCAAATAATGAAGAAGACAGAGTCCCAGCTAGCCATCTCATCTAACTGATTCATTGACCAAAGGGGGGAGGGGACCCATGGGAATCCCCAAACAACCCAGGCTGTTGCCAAGTCAATAAGTTGCTCTCCACAAACAGACAGCAAGGCCCCATTGCTGAGGACAACACCTATTCAACTCATTGAACATAGAGAAGTCAAGCTGGTGCCCAGATAGAGCCTCTACCCTGTGTTCTAGTGTCTTTGGTACAGGAACGTTCTCTGCATGCCACCAAAGGAAAAACACAAGCACCAAGCCAGCCACAACCCTTTGATCTACAATGATGTCCTGCCTGCAAGATATGCTAGGGCAAAGATGGCACAAAGATTGTAGAAGTAGCCAGCCAAT
Source organism: Acomys minous (assembly GCF_964271855.1). Lineage (NCBI taxonomy): Eukaryota > Metazoa > Chordata > Mammalia > Rodentia > Muridae > Acomys > Acomys minous. The sequence goes on along the minus strand of NC_140486.1, from coordinate 8,916,233 downwards.
ATCTGACTTGACTTAAGGACCACTCCACAAGATGGAACCCATACCTGACACTGCTTAGGTGAACAAGAACCAGAGACTAGATAGCCAAGGAACCTGGGGTAAACCCAAATACTACTAGTCTGAAAAAAAATAGTAATAAAATGTCTCCCATTGACATTCTGCTATACTTATAGACCAGCAGTGCCTTATTTAGCCATCATCAAAGAAGCTTCCTCCTACAGTAGATAGGAACAAATACAGAGACCAACAGCCAGACATCACACAGATAGTGATAGACCTAGAACACTCCGCCCTAATTGGGATAGCTCCATCAAATCCCTCCCCTCAGCTCTGTGGACGAAGAGACAAAGTGTAAGAGCCAAAAGGAATGGAGAACACCAAGAGAACAAGGCCTTATAAACCAACATGAACAAAGCTCATATGAACTTAGAAAGACTGAGGCAGCACGCACAGGGCCTGCATGGGTCTACACAGCTCTTCTGCATATATATTATGGTTTCCAGTTTAGTGTTTTTATAAGATTCCTGCATGTGCAAATCAGTGAGTATCTGATTCTTGTGCCTTCTCTCGGGCTCTTTTCCTTCAGTTGGTTTGTCCTGTGCAACTTCAATGTAATGGTATTGGTTTTAATTATCTTATTATATTTATTTTGTTATATTTTAATGTTATCTCTTAGAAGCCTGTTCTTTTCTAATAATCATCAGAAATGGGTGGTTCTAGATGGAGGAGAGATGGGGAGGAACCGGGAGGAGGAGACTGAAGGGGAAAATGGTGTCTGAACATTTGTGCTTGGACCCAGAGCATTGTCACTCCATCCTCAATTCATCATAGCAAAAGAAAATTTTCTTTTCAGTGAACGCTATATAATAAAGACAAAAAAAACCTTCAATGATGCTCCCGAGAACTAGTGAGCTAGTTACTATTGTGGCGGCACCGTGGTCTAATGCTTAGCTACAGATGGATATCTGCATCACCCCCTTTAAGACTCAGGAAATTGAAGAAGGGGTCCAAAAGAATCTAAGAGCTGGAGGAGGAAATAAAATGTTGTGCCATGATCCTCTGAATTGCAAAACTCATGAGCCCCAGGCCATAAACAAAAGGCCATGTGCCCAGAACAGAAACTTGAAAGATTCCTGAGGACCCCACATTGCAGTATAAGAAGGGGCAAATAGTTGCTGGAGCTGGAAACTCTGACCAGCCACCCCCAAGCAAAGCTTCATAAAGCTCTCCTGGACTGCTGTTTTCACCCATGTTGGGGTGTGCTTGCTGATGACAGAACTGCTTTTGTGTCATTCCTGCTCCTTGTGAGGAACCCCTCTCCCTTACTACTTTTAGTAACCCCAGGAAAAAAATTCATCAGCTCACTGAGTTGGACATCAATGCAGTAGTCACATTGGTGTGTTGAGGGTTTCTTTTCTGGGGTGAGTAGGGGTGTGTGTGTGTGTGTGTGTGTGTGTGTGTGTGTGTGTGTGTGTGTGTTGAGTCTTTCCAGGAAAAGTCTGTTACTTTTCCTTATATCCACAGTAAGTGTAGGTCTCCTCATTCTCTCATCAATGAAGCTATTTTTTTTTTGAGGCAGACAGAAGCCACTACAGAAATCTGCAACCAGTGAAATGCCTAGGACAGCAGACCACATCCATACAGCCCAGCTGCTACATCTACAATGCAATGTCTACACCTAAGGCTCAATGAGCATCACAGGAGAGGAGCAGGACGGCTGCTTCCATACAGTGTCTTCCACACATATACAGCAGAGAAGCTGCTGCTGTGCAGTCTTGACGTTATTGTTGCCTAAATAAGAGAACAGTGACAAAAACCAGTTGACACGCCAGAGTGAATGAGGGAAATCTCACAAGGCCCCACCCCTAGATGACCATTGCACACCACGGATAATTGAGGGACAGTTGTCGTCACAAGGGATGGTTCCAGTCTCAGGAGAGTTTACTGTTGCTGAAATCCTGGGTCACAAGTTTAACATAATAATTTGTCTCTGCTTCTGCCTCAAACGGTGATGGAAAAACTTACATCAGCAGTCCTCCACCCTTTGAAAGTCAAATGACCCTTTCACTGGGGTCACCTAAGACCAGCAAAAAACACAGATATTTACACTACAATTCACAACAGTAGCAATTACAGTTATGCATTATGTAACAGAGGCATTACAGTTACAAAGTAGCAATGGAAAATACTTTTATGATTGTGGGTCACCACAACATGAAGAAATATATTAAAGAGTTGCAGCATTAGGAAGGTTGAGAACCACTGCTTTGAACAGTGATCTTAAGTATTAATTATAGACATGGTCTAAAAGGCAAACAGACAAAAATGGCACATGAACAATTACATGAAAAGAGAAGAGAGCGCGTACTTTACAAATGAAAGTTTGTAATGTAAATCAGAAAATGCTGTGTTTGTGTGTCATAAGGATGATTGAAATTTTTTATACCTTATTCACGTTACATCCTGATTGTTATCCTTGCTCTTATCTTCCCCTTCCCACCCTCTCTCCCTCTTCTGCCCTATTCCCCTAGAGCTATGATGGGGGAGGGGCCTTCCTACCCCACAGTCTGGCCACAGGCTATCAGGTCTCATCCAGATAACCTGCATCCTCTTCCTCTGTGTGCCTGCAAGGCCATCTTGACCAGGGGCAGTGACCAAATTGTGGGCACCAGAGTGCACGTCAGAGGCTCAGCAGCAGTCCCGCCTCCCGCACCCCTAGGTGAGAAGCAGCATCTGAACAGGGGGTCTTGGTTCTCTGCACACAGACCAAATAACCCAATTAAAAATGGGGTACAGAGCTAAAAAAGATAATTCTCAACAGAGGAAAACAGAATGGCCAAGAAATACCTAAAGAGAGGCTCAACATCCTTAGCCATCAGGGAAATGCAAATCAAAAGGGAAATGCAAATCAAAATAACTCTGAGATTCCATCTTACACCTATCCTAATGGCTAACATTAAAAACTCAAGCGACAGCACATGCTGGCCAGGATGTGGAGAAAAGGGAACACTCCTCCATTGCTGGTGGGAGTACAGACTTATACAGCCACTTTAGAAATCAATCTGGTGCTTTCTCGGGAAATTGGGAATAATGCTACCTCAAGACCCAGATATATCACTCCTGGGCTTACACCCGAAAAATGCTCCACCATACAACAAGGGCATTTGCTCAACTATATTCATAACAGCTTTGGAACAGCCAGGATCTGGAAACAACCTAGATGTCCCTCAACGAAAGAGTAGATAAACTGTGGTGCATTTACACAGTGGAATACTACTCAGCTATTAAAAACAAGGAAATCTTGAAATTTGCAGGCAAATGGATGGAACTAGAAACGATCATTCTGAGTGAGGTAACCCAGACCCAGAAAGGCACACATGGTACATACTCACTTATAAGTGGATGTTAGCCCAACATAGATGTCCTCTGAGAGACTCCATCCAGCAGGGAATTGGGAGAGATACTGGGACTCGAAGCAGGACTCTGGGCAGAGCGCTGAGAGTTTGAGAGTTGTAGGGAAGAGTTGGGGGATGAAAGGTCCGGAAGGGAGCAGGAGCTCCACAGGGAGACCATCAAGGCCTGTGGATCTGGACACACGGGGACCTGCACAAGCATCAACCAATGATTGAATTTTTTTTTTTTGACAAATCCCCAAGTCCCAGAAAGCCCTGATGTAACTCAAGAAACGCCATCAAGTTTTAAGCCCAGTTTTTGTCCAAGGAGTTTAAATAGCATGGGATTGCATCTGTTCCTGGGCATTGTTTTTAAATAGTCCATAATAATCTTTTCCTTTCGCAGAGAATTTTGCAATTTGGAACGATAATAGAATAGAACACAAAGAAGCTGAAGGTTTTCATTTGTTTTTGGTTTAGTTTGTTTTGGTTTTTGGGGGACTTGGAGTTTTGTTTCGTTTGTTTGATTTTGTTTATTTGAAGGCAAAGATAGAAAAATAGATTAGAGCAAGGTTTTGGTTCTAAATTTATAATTTGGTTCTAAACTAAATAAATTTTGGTTCTACAGAATTCATCTTTATTTTTGGCATAATTTTTTAAAAATAGAATTTGCTTATAAATATATGTCTATCAATATATGTGTATATTTGAGTGTTTTGGCTGCATGTGCATATATATGCCACGTGTGTGCCTGGTGCCTGTGGAGGCCACAAGAGAGTACCAGATCTCCTGGAGCTGGAGTTACAGTTGTGAAACATGGCATGCATCCAAATTGTGTCCTCTACAGGAAAAACAAGTGTTGTCAATCTCTAAGCCATCTTTCCAGTCTGAAGGAGAAATAAACCTGTTTTTGTTAAGATCCCAAGTGTGGGATTGGAACGGTCTTGTGAGAACAGGTGAGGGTAATCCACTGGAAGACAAACCACCTCGTGCAAGAGCTTGATTGTTGCCAGCTGAAAAGATCCCATGAACAGACTCTGGGAGGAGATATATAAATGAGCCAGAAACAAGAGGTGGGGCTTTTGGAGACTTGGGATAGTTTTGGCTGTTCATCGATCCACTTCAAGATGCTCCTAGAGGGAACCGCTTGAGGGAAGGCTTCAGGCTCCGGCTCCTGCTGAGGTTCCGGGTTCTGGTTGCTCCAGGTTCCAGCAGAAGAAATCCTCCTGACAACACCAGGAGAATCGCTCCTCAGAACTGATATCCTTACAGTTTTGTTATTCTTTAATCCTCTTTTCCTATTGTTTTGATTAGTCGGGTTATAAGGCATGTAAGCTCAGTTAATAAGTTTGTAATAAAATACATTAGTTAAGAAAACTAACTTTCACACGAACTCTGATGCCTCATATTTGACCATGTCCTCTGGAGGGGGAGACCTGGTGGCACTCAGAAGAAGGATAGCAAGCTACCAAGAAGAGACTTGATACCCTATGAGCAAATACAGGGGGAGGAAATCCCCCTCAGGAACAGTCATAGGAGAAGGGAGTAAGGGGAAAATGGGAGGGAGGGAAGAATGGGAGGATACAAGGGATGGGATAACCATTGAGCTGTAACAAGAATAAATTAATAAAAAATTTAAAAAAAAAAAAGAAAAGAAAACTGAACCTACATCAATTCTATAAGTTAACTTTTTCATTACCTTACTTAATTGTTTCTAAATTTCAAGTAAAGTGGGCTACTTGTTTATTACCCTCAGTTCTATTGCCTAAGACTTCTAATTTAGCACTGAAAAAAAAAATAGCAACATTTGGCAACATTCTGCAAGCTAGTACAGTTACTATACAAACCACAGCTTCCTTTTAAGTAGGGCACAGAGGTAACAATAAATGTCTATTAAGGAGACTAAAGACAGCTCACAGTAAATTGGACTCTAGCTCTACAACATTTCAGCTGTACACAGTCACAAAGCTCAGATTAGTCAAACAGCCAAGTGGAATCCTTAGCATGGTCCGTGTCTCTTGCTTTCATGTTGCTGTGATAAAATGTCCCACAAAACAGGCAATCTAAAAGAAGAGGACTTCATTCTGACTTATTGTTGCAGTAATACAGTCTGTCATTCATAAGAAAGCCTGGATGGCGTCATGAGTATTAAGCCGCTGGTCAAAGTGAGGCCACAGTCAGGAAACAGGAAGTGTTTCCTGTTTTATGACAGTTTTCACGCAGTCTGGAATCTCATCCCATGGATTGCTGCTATCCGTATTTAAGATGAGTCTTTCTACTTCAATTAACTTAATCAAGAGAAACCCCTCAAAGGCGTGCCCAGAGATGTGTCTCCGTGGGATTATGCATCACTGTACAGTTTCTAAATTCATGGTCATCTGACAGTACAACTACCCAACTCCAAAAGTCCCCATGTCCTGAGCAACTCTAACTATGTTCAAAAACCTAAGTGTGCGTCTTCTAAACTTTGAGCAATCTCTTAAGAGTGAGCTCCTATAACACCCCCCCAAAAAAAGAAATTACATATTTCCAGCGTAAGAATAGCACAAATTAAACATTTTCCTTCAAAGAGGGGGATGGTAGCACATCAAGGTAGCACATCTGACCAAAGCCAGAAAAAAAATGTGGTAGAGCAAACACAAATCTTACAGCCCCACATCCAGCATCAGGAGCTCCTAGTGCTGTCACCTGTGCTCCAAAGGACTTGGTAGCCCTGCGCCACCGTTCTCCTGCCTGTAGCAAACACTCTGCTTCTCCAGGTCTGGCTACACTCCAACCCTGAAGCTTTCTTGGGAAAATGTCCCAGGATCTAGTCCCTCAGAAACCCTGGATTCTCCATTGCTTTGTAGACTTCATCTTCATAGCTTCTTGAATTAGCTGTGCATCGCCAGGACCCCTTACAAGGAATTCCAGTCTGGGACTCCAGTTTACACTGATGGTTGTGTCTTCACAATTAACCTACTCTAGAAAAACCCTCACAGCTACACCCAGGGATCGTTTCTATAACGATTCTAAATCCCACCAATCTGGCAATTAACATAGACCACAACATAAGAGTAGCATTTTCCTCAAAACTTCAGTTCACACTTCTTTGTGTTAAGCACTCCTGGAATAACACATACAGCACTAGGCATGTGGGTCACTAATATACTTATTTTATATGTGCAAACAGATAAATGGATTTTTTAAAAAAGTAATCTACTCAGATACTCACAATGCTGGCTTTAGCAGTGTTGGAAAAGATTTGGGATTTTGACTCCTGAGAAGTATTGTCCCATGCATGGTTTATGCAGAACACAACAAAAGAATGGAGTGGTGTTATGGGGGGAGGGGGGCGAAGGATCTGAACCAAGGGTTTGGGAGGCCCACAGAGCAATCTTGCCCTCAGCTAACCGAGGTTAATGGTGAGGATATAACTGTGAGTATGGCCATAGAGAAGATAAATTGTATAGTTTTCTGTTTGTTTGTTTGTTTGTTTATTATAATTTGGGGGATGGGACCATGCCATAATATGCTCTGTGGAAGTCAGAGGACAACCCTCAGAAGTTTATTCTGTCCTTCCATCATGTGGGCTCAGGAGATCAAAGGTCATCAGGCACCTGTACCCGCTGAACCATCTCATTGACCCAGAATCCTACAGTTTTGACAGTACAATCTCACATCCTATGTACTCTGTGTGTGTGTGTGTGTGTGTGTGTGTGTGTCATTGTTTTGTGAAGTTGTGTCTATGACCCTTAAGATGTTGCAACGGAATATTACAATATGACAAGGTCCATCTATCAAACAACTATGAACAGTATTTGCCCATATTCATGTGGTCATTGTTCCTTTAAATTGATCTGTCATTTAGTGTTATGTAGACGCAAGTTAAAGTATCACTTGACTTAACCCGCCAAAATAAAATCACACACATAAAAATAAAATGAATAAATCTATTTATTTTGTCTCATGACCTGTTAGGCACAGTGATTACAACTTATACAGATAAAAGAGCAGCCATGTTGCAGACAGTCCAGAGTATCCGAACCATAAGACTGCACAGGACAGAAAGAAATAGCTGTGAATCGTGAAGCAGGGCTTCCTGGCCTGTTCTCAGGGTGGGGTGTAGGTAAGCAGGCAGTGAGAAGACATGTGAAATAGATGAGAAAATAAAACCGTATCTCCTACTGCTGAGATTCTTTGATGAAAACTTTTTCCTGTTTATTTATTTATTTAATCACTTTACAGCCGGACCACAGCCCCCTCCCTCCTGTCCTCTCAGCCCCACCCTTATACCTTCCCTACTCCACTACCCCTTCCTCCTCCTCTCAGGGAAGGGGAGCTCCCCTCCCCCCCACCCCATCCCCCATCCCCCACCCCACCCCACCCCCCACTCCGCCGGGTACCAACCCACCCTGGTACAGCAAGTCAAAGTAGCACTAAGCACATTCTCTCCCACTGAGGCCAGACAAGGCAATTTTTATAAAATTTTTTCCCTTTAACTCTGCCATCATAAACACAGGATTAATAATAACCAAGGCAGCTAACGATCTCAGAGTAAAAGCTGGGAAGTGAAGGAGGGTGCGGCCGACCAGAGAATTCCTCCTCTACCAAAACTCACAGCTGTTACTCAGAGGCAGCTGCCTACGTGTTTGAACAGCAGAGCCGGAGGTGCCACTTTCATCTTACAGAAGCCAGAGATGCGGAGTACGGGAAATACATGGATACAAAGCGTTGGAAATTAGCTCTAGTTTTCAAAAGGCGCTTTGTAGAACAACGTAGTGGGTAAGCTTATCAAAAGCTGCCTGGCAGTTGATCCTGAGATGTCAGTTTTCAGCTCCTACATGGACTCATAAGGTAACCGAAAGCACATAAACTCTCACCAGACTTTATTATGAAATCTAAACATAGATTAGTTCTAAGAGCACATAGTATTATCACTTAAGGGCAGAAGAAGTGTAGTGTGGACTCTTCAGTTTGTAGAATCATATCCTCACATCAAAGTCAAATAATGCAGTCATTTTCTGTGGACTCAGAGCACCAGTTGGTCCCACCACAGGAGCCCAGCGCAAGGAGTCTACTCCCTGATGACTTATGACCAGCTGGGGCTTCCTGTGAGCTTCATGTAAGCCAATGACATTTTAATTACCTTGATTCATTAGCAAAGAACTAAAGGCAATTGTACCTTCCAGGCAAAGCTGCACTCATGTAAACTCAGACAGGCTTTCTTGACGAGTGCCTTAATTAAGACGTGGATTTGCATTTTGAAGAACTCTCCTATCCAGCTGTCTGTTAACATATATGAGAGCCAGGCATCTTCAGTTATCGTTAGATATTTAATAAAAAGTCACAAACCAAGAGATTAATTTGTTTTCTTGTTAAGTATTCCTCTGTGTTTAACACAAATAGATACACAGACCATTAACCTAATAATAAAAAGTTAAATAAGAGTCTGACTTCTTACCAATAGCTACCTACTTTAATTATTTTATATTTTAATATCTGTTTTAAAATAAACTTTGTCCTGATAAATGTATAATTCTGTTTTCAAACATAACAGACTACCACTTCGGAACCGATGAGTCTTTTTACATAATGTGAGTAAGAAGCCCAAACGCAGGCTGGGGCTATATGGGGAGCATTGTTCCTAGCAGTGCCGAGGTTGCTGACACCAGCCTGTGCCCTGCCCTAAGTTACTCCAGATTGTGCAAAACAGCAGGTTCTTAGAACGTGCCATTCCCTGAGGGAATCCATCTCACATGCAGCTTCTTATTCCATTCTGGGCATCTAGAACGACTTTGTGCCTCGGTGGACCTGTGAACGGCACATGGAAGTATTAAAACCGTATCAGGAAAACCAGGCCCTTGGACACTTCCGATCAAGGAAAGAGTGTAACTCCTCCACCTGGACTACATACAATTACACCAGGTAACAATGGTTCTCATCCACCTACCATCTGACTGCAAGGTGTGTGGTCAAGAGCCAGGCCAGCAGAAAAGTCTGCGCTGTCACAGAGGCATCACTCGTCTTCTTCCCAACTGTAAACACAACCTACCTGAACTGTCTGTTGATCCTGTTCACCTGTGTGGAAATATTGTCTATTCCAACTCTAGGAGCCAACCTCTGATTCTGCTGCCTAGCTAAAGCCAGCAGACAGGGCTGTATTATCTGAGTTTCTATGTCTAGGTTGAGGTCATTATCTCGTCAATATAGCCTCTGTTTGTGTTCTTGTCAGCTTCCCTCCTTCTTATGAACTCTACCGTAACCCCTCAACCCTTCATAACCATTCAATAACTTTCATGTGTGTGTGTGTGTCACACGCATGCAGTCACCTTTCTTAGGTGAAAGTAATTGATGTGCTACTAAAATTACTAAGAAGAAAAAAAACTCCAGTAAAATCTTATTTTTTTAAAAAAATTTAAATTATAAACTCATAGAGCTGAAGAGATGGCTCCATGGTTAATGAAGGATTGTAATGTACCCTTAGTGGATTGTTCCTTTAATGAGTATGGAGTACCTTTCTTATCTTTTCTGCCTAGTTTTGATTTTGAATTTTATTTTATTAAATATTTCATTGGATGTTATAATGGTTACATTCTCCTACCCCCCCTTTTTTTAGTCTTATTTGCTTGGAATACTTTTTTTTTTAATTCTTTTACCCAAGATGGCACCTACCATTGGTGGTGAGGTGTGTTTCTTGGAAGAAACAAAACAGCAGATCCTGTCTGTTAATCCAATCTGTCTGTCTTTTTAGTGAGGAACTGAAACAGTTAATATTAAGAAGTATGTGGGAGGCGGGCATGATGGCACATGCCTGTAATCCCAGCACTCTAGGAGGCAGAGGCAGGTAAATCACTGTGAGTCCAAGGCCAATCTGATCTATAAATGGAATCCAGGGCAGCCATGGCTACACAGAGAAACCCTGTAGAAAGAAAGAAAGAAAGAAAGAAAGAAAGAAAGAAAGAAAGAAAGAAGAAAGAGTTATTTGTGGAGAATGAGTATTAATCCCTGTTGTTTTGTTGCTTTGTGGTGCTCTCTTGAACTCTTTTAATTAACCATACTGGGCCTGGAGAGACGGCTCAGCCGTTAAAGGCTAGGCTCACAACCAAAAATATAATTAACCATTCTGCTATTGTTTATTTATTCCCTATAGCCTCTTGAGTATCTTTATTCTTCTTTCCAAATGAAAATATTATACTTATTCTTTCCCAGTAAGAATATGAGATAATTACCCTTATTACTTCGCTCCACTTAGGGAAACTGGAAAGGCAACTCACCTTGCTCAAAATTCTGCAGCAGAAATGCTCAACACATCTCTTGTTTGCTTCAGTTGTCTTAACCTCTACGCCACTTATTCCTTCCCACTCAGTCCCCAGCTACTCGGTTCCTTGCAATTGTGTGGGTTGTTTTTTTTTAATTTTTTCACTTTGGTTTGCTAAGAAGCAGATGTCACTGTGACATTTTCATACATATGTATCACTGTACTTTGTGTTCCCCTTTCCCTCTCCCAAGCACATGAGTCCCCTTCAGCTTTCATGGCACACACATACACTCACACAGACAAGTGTTGGATAGATGGACAGATAGATGGATGGGCATCACATATTCTCTAGTCATGCATCTGTTAATGGGCATCTAAGATGGATCCCTGTCCTAGCGCTGTGAATAGTAGTACAGCAACAAATGTGGATAAGGAAGTGTCTTGGAGCGTGTTGAATTAGAGTTCTTTGGGTATATAATCAAGGAGTACTTGAACTGGACCATGATGGCATTGTTGTCACATTAGTATGACAAAGCCAGTAGTTTGGATGCTCTTCTACATGGGATGATACTCTTGCCTTGTTGGTCATTACTTTCTCCTACTGACTTGTCACTCACTGAGTAAGAATGAAATCTTACTGTTTACTTTGCTAGAGAAGAAAGAAAAGCCTCAAATAACTGTCAGGTACCAGGCGTATTTAAGTAATTATGGTTTGGCTTGAATGACTATTTCTTTATGACCTTTAAGTTGAGCCTCTAGGTGACTCTGTGGTTAGCAAGGTCTTTTCTTCCTCTATAATTTTTTATACACCAGCCAAAATTCAATAAAAAATATTTTTCTTTTAGACAGAAGGTATTTGTCCTTTTGATCCTGTGTTTCTCCAGCAATTCATGAACAAACAGTATCTACTACTTCTTTTTTCAGGTTCTTGGATTGAACTCATAGTCTTTTATGTGCTATACTTGGGATCTAACACTTATGGTGGTGTTGTTGTTGTTGTTGTTGTTGTTATAAAAATATTGCAACTTTTTCTTGATTAAATTTTATCTTCATTGCTAAAATTAGACTTCTGACATGAAGAGATAAATATCCTTGCTGACATTTCCTTCAGCATTAAAAAGAAAATTCTTCATTGTTTATGAGGATAATGATGAAAAGAAATGAAAATCTATAGAATATAAAATCATTTTAGGCCAATATTTTTTTAGCTTTGTCATGGTTCTTTGTAAATATCCAATGTATTCCAATTGTACTCATCTCCCCCTCCCCTCATACCTGCCCTTCACACTTGCAACAGGAAAAAAAAAAAATCTTGTTATGGAAGCCGTAGTGTGTCACAGTGTGTCCCACAGTATACCTTTTTGTCAACACTTTTTTGCTTGTAAATGTTCATTGCAGTGACTCATTGGTGTGGTATGAGGCCTCTGGCTTCTACTACTCTATCAATACCAGATCCTGTAGTGAGAATTTTGGTTTCTTTAAACCAAACCAGTTATGTTATGTTATGTGACTATGTTTTTGTTTTGGTTCCAGGTGTGGGATGTGGGCCTGTTTCAGACAATCCAAAGCAGCTGACTGCAGTGTATCTCATGCTCTGGCACGTGATTTTTGCCAGCTGCAGATAGTTTATATTTGGAATTCTGTGGAATCTTGATAAAGTATACATGGGAGAGCTCTGAGAGGACCTGTGGCAGCTGCTGCTCTCCCTGATGCTGCCCACTGCTGCTGCTGGTTCATCCTGCTGCTGCGTTTGCTGGACTGCTGGATATCCTGACTACAAAGACTGGATTTACACCAAGGAACTACATCCCTAAACAGTGAAGTAGTCTAGAGAGATACACACTGCCCCTTTCCCCTCTAACCTTCTTTCCCTCCTAGGGTGGATAAGGGCTGGAAGGGAATTAGAGGTATAAGAACCCCAATAAAATAGATATAAATGCACACCAATAGGACTCTCACTGCGACCCCTCTCAGACACCCTGCTGTGGCCCTATGGCATAGATATCCTGTGGTTTTGGGTCTGTAGGACAGCCCCTTCATGCCCTCCAGCAGTTCATCCAGGGGATATATATTGGAGTGGGCCAGCTCAAAGCCCTGGATCTGCATGTGAGAGGTATCTGAGCTAGTCAACCCACAGGTGGAGAGCTGGCCCCAGGGTCATAAGAAAAGGGGAACTGGCCATGACCCTCACCAGCAACAGCATCACAAGGGCAGCAGGGTAGAGCTGCCCCTGATTGGGGGGTTGCAAGTGAGCTGGCCCCAAGGGTATGAGAAAGGCAGATATTTTTAGTGGGTTCTGTTAACTCATCTGAAGCTATTCTCTTCTTGTATGGTGCAAATTCTCAAGTTTTTGCCTTTTGGGAGGAACCTTGGAAACTGAGATCATAGACTTCAACAGATAATAGGAATTTTTTTTTTAACTATGGCAAACTGTGACGGGTTTTTCATTTACATCAAGCAGTCTCTTCATCACACAATTTCTGTAAGTGAAAATGGCTGTTAATGAGTTAACACTCATTGTGGCTGAAGGCAGGAACAGGGTCTGTTTGCAAAGAGAAATGTCTATGTCTAGTAACCTTTCAAGGTTGCAGCTACGTTTTCAATCTTTGACATTTTCAGGGACTCGTAAACCACACCATTACCAACAGCAATCCAGCTACAGGCGCTGGTGGAAGCTGTTTCCGCCTTTTTTTTTTTTAAAGAAAGGCCAAATGAGTTCAAGATTACTCATTTTCAAAAATAACTTGTTGCTTCTTTATATTGAAGAATAATTCATATTGTTCATGGAAATTTTAATAAATGGAAAAATAAACACAACTGTAACCCCACTGTCATGAGATAACAAAATGGTAATTTTTTTTATGCTTGCTGGGGACAGAGACCACAGTGTGCCTCCTTCTGAATGTCCCATGGGTTTGGGCTCATAGACTGAGACTCTGTGATGCATGGTAGCTAAAACTAAACATAACACATAACACAGTGCACATAAACAGAGTGCACATTCCTGGGATCTGCTTCATATATCTTACCTCACCTTTTCAGTGATGGCCTAGACAGCAGTAGAGTGTGGAAGAAACTGCAGGATTCTGCCAACGTTCCAAAGTAATGAGCTCAGTAATGAAAGAGTTTGTAAGCCAAAGCCCTGACTTTGACAAAACGCCAACATAAAAGTGGTCCACAAACAGGATACAATTAACTTTTTCCTAATGTGGAACTTGATTACGTTCTCTGATGCCTAAAACCAGCAGGGACTCATCACACATAAAAATTAGTATTTTGGGTCTTAAAAGTTCAGCCTGAGCCTTTCTGCATCTCGTGGTTACATTTAATGACTCCATTCACAGATTTTAAGGGTGACTGTTCCATGTATCATTTCTGCAGCATCTAAGAGCAATCTTCTTCCAATGTAATTATACGACTTGGACTATTGCCTCTTTCTTCATTGCCAACCAGTGCTGTGCTGGCTAATTTTATGTCAACTTGACACAAAGCTGAAGTCATTTTGGGGGAAAGAGAACTTCTGTTGATAAAATGTGCCACCAAATTGGTCTGTGGACAAGCTTGTGATACATTTTCTTGACTGGTGATTGATATAGGAGGGCCCAGCTCAGTTGGAGTGGTGCCACCGCTGTGCAGGTGGTCCTGGGTGGTACGAGATGCCAAGCTAAGCACTGTTCCCCATGGCCTCTGCATCAGTTCCTGTCTCCAGGTTCCTGCTCTGCCTGAGTTCCTGCCTAGCTTCCCTGGGTGATGTATTTTTAAAATGTAAGATGAAATAAACCCTTTCCTCTCCCAAGTTGCTGTTGGTCATGGTGTTTCATCACAGCAGGGGCTGCCTCTGAAATGGACTCTGAAGCCCTCTTGTTGGTCACTCCCCCTGGGGGGGAGGCCTTGTCAGGCCACAGAGTACTCAGGCAGTCCAGATGAGGCTGGGATCAGATGGTAGGGGAGAAGGGCTCCCCGTTTCTGAGGACTAGGGGAGGGTGGAGGGTGGAACCAGGAGGAGGGGGCTACAATAGGGATGTAAAATGAATAATTTTTTTAATTCTAAAAAAGAAAAAAAAAGATTCTCTATATAGGTTCATAGTGAACACTTTTATTTATCTACTTCACAAATAATGGCTCTGTGGTCATTATGTCCACACTCTGAGGATCTGGAGATGAAAGTAATAAATAAAACAAAGATATTGTTGGCATGTCCTTTTTCTTTTAATTTTATTAATATGTATACAGTGTTGTCTGTGTATACACCCGCAGGCCAGAAGAGGGCATGAGGTTACATTATAGATGGTTGTGAGCCACCATGTGGTTGCTGGGAATTGAACTCAGGACCTTTGAAAGAGCAAGCAGTGCTCTTAACCCCTGAGCCTTCTCTCCAGCCCCCGGCATGTTCTTACAATCTGGCTGCGGGATAGAAAGAATCATGGCGACATCATGTGTCAGGTGTCGGATCATGGCACTATGGGGGTGGGAATGTCTGTTCTCTGCAATGTGGTGGAAGAAGAGTCCCCTGAGGAACAGCGGTTGACTTTTCTCTATATGACAGCCGGAGAGAGTTTCTCATTTATAAGAGAATCAAAAGATGCATGGGACGTGACATGTGCATATCTGGAGCAAAGAGTCTTCCAGGCCTCACCAACAGCAGATTTAAAAACCCAGATGGAGCAGAGATGGATAAGGAAAAGAAGTGGCCCTGTGGCTCATTCAAAAAAACAAAAAAAATGAAGGTCAGCAAAGCAGCCGGAGAGGGCAGCAGCGGCACGTCGCGTGAGATTATAAAGGGACTGCGGGAAAGAGGACAAATTTAGGATTAACTCTGAGCTGAGATAAGAAGCCATCAGAAGTCTTAGGGGAAATTATGGGTTTTAGCTAACATATTTTAAAAGATTCGCCTTCGCCACTGATGGGGAAGGGGCATGAGGAGAGTGGATCATCAAAATGAGGCCTAAGGCACTAAAACTAGTGGTGGTGGAAAAGTTTTAACTGCCAGTGTTTGATAAAGCCAACAAGGTTTGCAGACGGCTGGGTGAGGATAACAAAGCAGAAAGGCTGAGTGTGGCATGAAGCCTGGCACGGGGGTGGGATGTTAACTCAAGTAGCTGATAAGGTGGAGGTTCCAGTTACTACAGTGAGAAAGAAGGTACAAAGGTAAATTCAAGGTCATTGGTATTAGGGATGTAAATTTAGACACATTTAACTTAACATATCAGCTAGGTGTCCAAGTTGGTATGTAATAGGCGTGTAGATGTATGAATCTGAGTAGGGTGAGAGGGCAGCAGTTAGAAAGCTCAGGTCTGTCGTCCTGAAGCGGACAGGATGTTCAGGTTATACATGACTGAAAGTGACAGAAGAGGAACTTCACTGAAACAAAGGAACTAGGGCTTGAATGGTCTTTCATGGAGTCCGAGGATGAGTGGTCCACCATCGTCAGAGAGCTACGTCCTTCTGTTTGCTTTGCTCTGCTGTTTTCACTATGTGATCTTTACCTCAGCATTCCCTGGCTGCCCAGGCTGCTGTCATCTGTCTCCATGCATGACAACTGGAAGAGGAAAGGGGGAAAAAAATGATGTTCCTCCTCCAGCTAGGAACACCATGTGAAAACTGCATGTGATGCCTCTGATTACAGCCCACTGGACAGAAGTGAGGCATTTAGACACCCCAGGATACAAAGGGGCTGTGAAATGAAGTGTTCACTTCACTTCATAGAGAAATCCACGTGGGAGCTAAAAACTGACATTCCTCCTACCAGTGGTCAATCAAAATGTTGTGTCACAGATAGTGTCTACATCATGACATCACCTGAACGTAGTAAAAGAAAGATCCGCTCGGGGCTCAGAGGTTAAGAGCACTAACTGTTCTTCCAGAGGTCCTGAGTTCAAATGCCAGCAACCACATGCTGGCTCACAACCATCTATAATATGATCTGATGCCCTCTTCTGGCCTGCAGGTGTACATGTATACTTAATAAATAAATAAATAAATAAATAAATAAATAAATAAATAAATAACTCTTTAAAAAAGAAAGAAAGAAAGATAAGCTCATATGTACCTGGAACAGAGGTATTTCTCTTGCCCCAGCCTTACTGCAAAGGTCAAAATTGTGTTTTGCTCTCAAATGAGTATTGCTGTGGAAGAGCCTTCCTAAGCCCAGTGGCAGAATTACTACTCTTTTACTTTACTTATACATGTTTGAATTTGCAAGTTTTTATCTGAACAGTGGTTTGTTAGGTTTTTTCCTATCAGTTTCCCTTTCTGAGGACCTTGGGTCAGTTTCATTTTCTGTGCTCATTAAAGAATTAAAAAGCAGGAAGTCAGTCGTAGTCACAAAATGCAAATAAGTATAATTAAAAGTTTAGGAAATCACACACACACATACACACACACACCACTCAACACAAGTTGTGAGTGGCTTCGAAAACTGAAATCCATTTTTCCCTTGAGGGATGGGGGTTTTAAGTAATTTTGGTAGCCCTCAGAAAGGTCCCCCTACCTTAGTTTTGGATTGGTGAGCATACACACACACACACACACACACACACACACACACACACACATAAGTGGGCTGTGAGAAGTCATGTCCAGGATCTGTCTAGGACATGTACAACCAAGTAGGACAGAAGAGGGCCCACCAGGGAAGAAGGAAGCCTACCAAGCCTTTGTCCATAGTGAATAAGTTGACCTTTTTGTGGTTTGTTTATGTGTTTACGGCCTCATCTCTAGCCCAGCAACTTGAAGATGTTATCTGACTCCTGTATTTGCTCACATACATCCCACCGAGTCACTTTAACTGCTATTTAGGGATTGTCATAACACTATTTCTGGCTATTTCCTGCTGACAAGACGAGCAACATGGAAACGGACAGAAATCATAATGCCTCAGGAGAGGGTTATGTAACGAGCCAGGGTCGAACTTGGTAGATAAGAAAGCCAAGGACAACCACCTGGTGGTGTCATGTCCCCTTAGTGTATACACAGCAGTGAGAGAGCACCTGAATCACACAGAAAGGGAGAGTGCTATGACCCATTACTACTAAAAGCATAGTCTGAAAAAAACAAAAAGGAATGAAGGAAGGGGGAGGGAGGGAGAGAGGGAGGGAGGGAGGGAGGGAGGGTGAAGGAGAAAGAGAGAGGACAGTTGGGGCAGTTTTTCCTTTATTAGAAGAGAGTAAGCAAGAAAACCACCCTAAGAGCCCTTTCCTGTTTTCTTTCAGGAATCAATGAGGCTGACAGTATCTGCCACCATCGCCCGCTGCAACCTGTGCACTGTGAAGAAGGCCAGTGGTTTGTCTCAGGAGCTGGAAGAGCCTCTCGTCAGCCGGTCTCAGCTCAGCAGGCAGCACAGGATCTCAATCCTGTGGCAAACATCCAGAGATAAGGTTAGCGGGGAGAGTTCGTCAACATCGTGGTTGACATGTCTTGTTTAATAGTGTGAAACGTCTTTGGCTAATTGGCTGACCTGTGCACCAGAGTGCTGCAGAGGAGATGGAACATTGAGAAACCTCCCATGACAAGTCAGTGAGAGCGACAGTATCATTAGCCTATACATTGCAATAAAATATGCTTCTTCCCATACGCCAAACATAATTCTTGATGGGACACCAAGGACCATACTATGTAAAATCTGAATCCCATTCTTCTTTAGGGTAGAGCCAGTTACAATTTCTAATTGATTTTCTGGAAGGAGTTATGGTGCCACTGGGCTTTATTCTACATGATTGCCCAGCAATGTCCAATGGATGCAATGGAGGCACTTTGGGGTGTTTGTTGTTGTTTTGGGGGGTTGGTTTTTGTTTGGTTGTTTGGTTGGTTTGGAGGTTTTTGGGGTTTTTTTGTGGGTTTTTTTTTTTTTTGGTTTTTTGTTTGTTTTTGTTTTTGTTTTTTTTGAGGGTGTGTCAAGACTGGGTTTCTCCATGTAGCACTATCCTGGACTTGCTTTGTAGACCAGGCTGGCCTCAAAGTCACAGTGATCCACCTGCCTCTGCCTCCCAAGTGCTGGGATTACAGGCGTGCACCACCACTCCTGGCTGCAACATAGGTACTTTGAATAATTTCTCCTAACCCTGTGAGTTTGTTTGTTGGCTCATCCAATCATACAACACTAGAGATCAGGCCACAAGATACCTCATGACAGTATTGCAAGACCAGTGGTGGTAAGAACGTTGCTAGACTTAGCTTCAGGATTTAGGAAGGTGGGCCAACTCAGATCCCATTTGAATTAGGATACTAAGCTTACCTTGCTGAGCCTGGACACACGTCTTTCCAGGTTGTACAGAGGCATATTCCTGGAAGACATTTTCTGTGGGCCCTATCCATTCTCTTAATCTTACATTTTCATTAGTCAGGATATTTAGCCCCTCCCTTACCCTTGAGGTAATGAGCCAACTTTATCTCCTGTCTTAGATGGAGAAGCCTTTTCTAATGAGTGTATCTCTTCCAAGACCTCCCATTCTAATGTCCTACAATCTGTAGGTCTGAACCAATTTCCCCCAAGCAGGTCCCTTCGGTCATGAGAAGGGGCCACAAGTATTGAGGGGGGGCCACAGTCTATGGTTTCTCAGGTTGAGTTTTTGCATATCTGCTGGAAGAACTGGGTTTGTTGGAGGACTAAGGCTTGGGCACAGTGAGAGAAGTGATGAATCCAGAAGCAGGGAACATCCCAGCAAAGGGTCAGAGTTAAAGAAACTATTCCCAGGTAAGCAAAATCAGGTGTGCCAGAGGGGATCCTAGATTTGTCCAGCCCGCAAGGTGGGCTGGTTCTAGAGAGTTTGTGGACATAATGTTAATGTCTGATATGCAACCCCTGTGAGAGGGTCATTAGACCTCAAAGAGGTCATGACCCACAGATTGAGAACCTCTGCTCTAAAGAAGATTTGATTTTCTTGGGACACAGCAAAGATTCCTCCCAGAGGATGAGAGATCTTCTTGGTTTCAAAGTTAACTATCATTTCCCCCTCTGCCACTGGGTCTTCCCTAGCTGGCATCCAGGACAGGCATTTGAGGGAGCAAAGAGACTGCATCTGGGAGCCTCAGAGTTTCTTAGAAGTGCTTTATGGAGTCCCAGCTGCAGTGAAGAGGTCTCTTTCTTCTCATATTGGCAGATGGATGTGGAGGATGGGGCCGGTATAGATGGGGTCTGTATAGATCTGACTCTTTTGTTTCTTGGCTATCGTTCCGGGACTTGTGTTGGGAGCCATCAGCTCTGCTAGCTAGGCACTTGAGTTTCCAGGTATTGGTCCTGATGTGAGAACATAAAAGTTAATGACTGCTCCATATCCCACACATCGGATTCCTTCTTTTACAAACAATCTCTATCTGTATAAAGGACCAGAATAGGGTTTTCTGAGTGATGATCTGGGGGGTCAGGATGAGATGCAAAGCTTCCCATGAAGACCTCTCCAGGAGAGTGAAGAGGGGCCCTTCCCTTTTGTTCTGTCTGATGCGTAGCTAGATTAAGATCTTGAGAGAAACCCCTGATACTTAGGCAGCCCTGGATTTTCCTTTGAATTTAGAATAGCCTCTATGTCATGGAGCGTACGGGCCATGAGAGGGCGCCCAAGGGTAAACTTTCAAGCCTCAGGGATAGGCATCTAGCCGCAGCGACATCCGCACCATCCTTTTGCTGCCTAGTCTAATTCCTTCCTTGGCCTTCCTTCCTGCTGTAGGAAACACTGTGAATTGGGTAATAACTCATTGCCCCATCTTTCATTAACATACAGACATGTGGAACTTAGACTGTGTGGGCAGGCCCAAAGCATGGCTCTTCCCACCTTTTTTAATTTTTGGAAAGGCTTGTTTGTATTCCGGGTTCTTTTCTTCTTAGTGAGTCCCTGAGCCTGAACTTCCATAAGCACTTGACACAGAGACTGTAGCTAACTCTGCCCTAACCAGAGGCCCAAATGTTACAATACCCTGTAACTCCTATAAATGCCCTCATCTGTTGAAGGGTTTGGGGGAGCCACAGGGACAAAATGGGTAGGACTCTTCCATCCCTAAGGCTCTGGTCCCTTAGCAAGATAGCCCCAAGTAGGTAACCTTGGTTTCACATATCTGGGCTTTTTCTTAAGACACCCTGCAGCACCTGTCAGCCAGGATATTAAGAAGGAATTCAAGAAATCATTTCTTGGCACACATAGGAGGACATCATCTACATATTGAATAGGGACGGCTGCTGGGTAAGTCCATGCCATCAAATCTTGACAAAGAGTTCAGCCAAACAAATAGGAACATCTCCTAAATCCTTGTGAGAGGCTAATCCAGGTGACCTGTCCTACTCCACTACAGGAAGCCTCTTAGAAAGCAGAGACTCTGCGCATTTGGATGGAGCCAAGTACAAAAGAAGCATCTTGAAGCCAGCATTGGGGGGATCTGAGTGAGGGGAGCGCAAAGACGAGGAACAACTGGATGGAGTTGGGTCACCACGCCATTGAGGTCTTAGACTAACCTTCCTTTGTTGGGGGTCTTTGCTAACACCAAGGATGGGACTGTTGTATGCACTAGATCATTGAGTCAATAATTCTTGTTTCTTTAGTCCTTAGTCCCAGTCTGACTAGAGCTCCAGGTCATATAGTTTTTGATGGGGAAAATGGATAGGATCCTCTAGGTGTATGACCTCTGGGCTGGTTGTTTGAGGCCTCCCTATCCCATTGGCATTTGTCCATATGGAGGCTTTGACAATGCTTTTTATTAGAGGTAAGCAATGGCGCTGCCACCAAGAGAGAAACGTTTTGACTCTGAGCTTGATAAGAGGTCTTTTATCAACAAAGGGGTCTGGGAACTATTTAAAGGGAAAAATACAATAGGAAGTTCCTCCAGGAACAAGCAAGTGCATTTTAAAGTGGGTAAAGTAACATTTTAGGGACTGCCCCCCAATATGCCCTGAGTGGCTGTGGTTATTCAGAATCTGGGACAAGAGGACAATGCCCGGAACCGTGACCCCAAATCAATCACAAAGTTCCCCTTGTAGTCCGCTACAGTCAAAATTGCCCAGAACTCTCTAGATTAATAGGCAAATTGCGAGTCAATACGAGACTTATCATTGTAGAGAATGTGATGACCTGGGACCGGATTGGCTCTGGGGTCATCAATTCTTCTAATGAGTCCCTTGGAAACACAGCAGGGTCCCAAGGGAGGAACCAGTTTCTGAGGGCAATTCCAATAGAAATTATCCTTCCATCCACAGAGCAATCAACTCCCAAGCTTAGGCTGTGTTCCTTACAGGGAAACCCCTCAGTGGCCACTAATTCTACTTGTCCTTTTTAAATCTCTTTCCTGGTCCTGGTTATAAAACACCAGTTCATCCTGGACAAAGCATATGAGCGCCTCCTCCTCCCGCTGGAGCATATGGGATAACTGAGACTAGGTAAGGACTTCTACCTCAGCCTTCCTGAGACCCTAATGACACACTGAGGGACATGTGTCTCCTTCCCTTCTCATTCTTCTTGATTGGGTCCCAGTGGGGATTTGGGGAGGGTGTTGGCCTTATCCTCATGGGGAAGTCTTTGCTTTCTGAAAAAATGAGAAAGTCGTTAGCCCTCAGATAGCTCGATGTAGTGTTCTACTCTTTGCTAAAGAGGCTAAAGTTTGCTCTAACTTCTCTCCAGGCTAATGCATGTGCCTGGCTCAGTTGGTGGTTCAAATGATTGAACATGTTGGTCTAGATCAGCAGTTCTCAACCTGTGGGTGACAACCCCTTTGGGGGTCGAACAATCCCTTCACAGGGGTCTCCTAAGAGACCAATAGAAAACACAGATACATTATGATCTATAACAGTAGCAAAATTACAGTGATGGAGTAACAACAAAAATAATTGTCTGGTGGGGGTCACCACCCTGTTTTTGTTGTTGTTGTTGTTGTTGTTGTTTGTTTGTTTTGATTGTTTGGTTGGTTGGGTTTTTTTGCTTATGCAGTAGAGGTTTTTGATGCCTCCATTCCTGAAAATACATCAGTTCTCTGCTGGGTTTTGTTTGTTTGTTTTCTTTTTTGTTTTTTGTTTTGTTTTGTTTTGTTTTTCTTGAGACAGGGTTTCTTTGTGTAGCCTTGGGTGTCCTGGCCTTACTTTGTAGACCAGGCTAGCCTCAAACTCACAAAGATCCACCTGCCTCTGCCTCCCAAGTGCTGGGATTAAAGGCGTGCGCCACCACTCCAGGCCCTCTCTGCTAGCTTTATCCACAACAGGCCGACCAAACGGTCAAACTGAGAATAGTCTGTTATCTGAGCGAGGATGTTCTCTCTTTTCCAGGAAGTTGTGTAATGGCATAAGGTTCTCTTGTTTGGGCAATATATGCTAAAGTGATCTTTCATCTCATGCAGAGGGAAGTGGGACCCAGTGCATCTCAAACAATAGCCTGAACAATAATTAGGCAAAATTGAGGTGATGGCTTCCCGGCCTGTTCTCAAAGTTCCCAGCTAGCCAAGACAAATGGGGAAGGCACCCACGGCAAACAACCCAGGGAGAAGCCCCTCTGACAATGGGTCTCCCT
This sequence comes from Acomys minous, assembly GCF_964271855.1. Lineage (NCBI taxonomy): Eukaryota > Metazoa > Chordata > Mammalia > Rodentia > Muridae > Acomys > Acomys minous. The sequence goes on along the minus strand of NC_140486.1, from coordinate 8,893,122 downwards.
ACTTACACGCCCAGCTTCTCTCTCTCTCTCTCTCTCTCTCTCTCTCTCTCTCTCTCTCTCTCTCTCTCTCTCTCTCTCTTCAGTGGTGGGAGTACCACAGGGAAAGGGCAGAATATAGGCACACAAAGAGAAACCAATGGCCCAATGGTCCCTGTCTGCTTCCAAGCTATTGCTGGCCATCGAAACGTAGCTAAAGCAAGTTGGCTGTTTCAGTCTCAGGCAATAAAGACGGGTTTGTTTTTCAGGGAGAACTCTCCTTGTTATGCACTTCCTGTTTACTCGGGTAATTAATCTTATTCCTTCTCAAGTCTCTGATGGGGTTGAAGACCAGATAGCTTAGTTTTACAATTAAGTTTAGTTGTTTAGGAGTTAAGATGTTTTTAGGTCTAGATAGATGTTTTAAGTTGATAGAGATGAGATATGACAGATATTGATTTACATTCAGAATTTTAGACTCACCAAGATAGGAAATATGTTTTCTTCAAGGCTGCCAAATACAAATAGCCAAAACACTATAAATGTGACATTTATATAATTCCTGATTGTTTCATGCTTCTTCTTGCTGTGTGTATTTTATTTTATATATGTGTAATAATATAAAATGTATATGTAAAAAAAATAAATAATGTCTTTAGAAAGAAAGAAAGAAAACCAGTAGAGGGCACCACAAAGACACTTCTTGGGAAGATAGTCTGTAGATGAGCCACTTAGGTCCCACAAGGCGTTTCCCCGGCATTCTTCTCAAGTCAGGCCAGTAGGGGGAGGTAGCTAATCTTTACTGGCAAGCCTCGGGTAGGGGCAGCACAAAGCTTTGAGGCTCCCAAGCAGCTGAATCTGCTTAAAGAGCTCTTGTATACTTTAAACTGCTTTGCTAATGGCCCCATTGTGATTGAGATAAGCGGGATAAGCCCTGAGAGCGAAGATAAGATACTGACAGAATCCTGCTGCTAGTTAGAGAAGACTGTAATTAACAGAATAAAGGTGAAGATTTACATCTCACCAAGAGGAAAGTTCATGAAGTCTTCCTGGCGACAAATAAGAGATCTTCTTCTCCATTCCTAGGGGTGGTTGCCAGCAGGGAGTTTTGGCCAGAATTATTTGTTATTTAAAGCACACATGCGCGTGCTCACGCGCGCACGTACACACACACACACACACACACACACACACACACACACACAGAGCCCTTTGGTCTCTGACACAAAGCATTATGGGTAAAACCTTCCACAGGGGATTCTCCCTATCAAAGAAAAGGGAGAAAGAAAATTACTAGCCAGGGAGTCCTACCACACTAATCTTGGCTTGGAGGGTTTTTCTATTTTAGGATCAAAGGAGAAGAAGCCCTGGTCAATTAAATGGCGATTTTCTCCCTGCCTTTCACGGTTTGATTTGGTATATACTGACCTTAATAAGTCAGTAATTCTCAGAGGAAATCCTAGAGGACAGGCCTCCAAGAATGCTACTGTCTAGGGGTCTTGGATTGGGTTACTTTTCTCTGTTGATTAAAAAGTGAAAAGGCCCTCGAGAGATTACAATCACAGTACACAAGGTTTCTCAAAAGCACAAGAGCACACATTCACAGGCACATGTGCGTGCATACACACACACACACACACTCACTCACATGAGAAAGACTGCCCACAAGTGGGGAGAGGACTTGGAAATCTTAGTCCATTTTCCCCTGGAGGGCTGGATTTTTTGAGTGTTTTAGTTTGGGATCTGGGACACATTGCTCAGCTTAGAAACAGAAGAGTGACCTGACTGACTGACTGACTCACAGCTCATGTCCAGAGCCTTCCTGTGACAAGTCCAGGCAGGTCAGATGGAAGGGCCCCTGGGGAGAAGGGAAGTCCACCAAGTCTTTGTCTTGGGTGAAGTTAAGAAGCTGGAAATAGGCTTTTGGTTATAACCTAGCTTTTAATAGCTGAGCCATGGGCTGGGGAGATGGCTCAAAGGTTAAGAGTACTTGACAGTTCTTCCGGAGGTCCTGAGTTCAACTCCCAAAAACCACATGATGGCTCACAACTGCCTATAATGAGATCTGGTGCCCTCTTCTGGTGTGCAAGCAAACATGCAGGCAGAACATGGTATACATAATAAATAAATAAATCTTTTTTAAAAAGAAGAAGAGAAAAAGGAGGATGAGGAAGAAGAAGGAGGAGAAGGAAGAAGAGGAGGAGGAGGAGCTGGAAGTATGCCATGACTTCAGCGTTTCCTCATGGTCACCCAGTAGCCATAGCAGGAAAGTCCACTGGAAACTCTAGTGCTTTGGAGGGATGAAAGCCAGCCGGGCTTAGATGGGAGATTGAGATGGCCATGCCTGTGTTATACCATGAAGTTCGAGGCATGTCTCCTGACAGGCTCTCTGCATCTCAATATTTTTCACACAGACTCACTGAATGTTAATACAAGGGTCACATGATCATAAACATGGAAGCTACTGGACTTTGTAAGAACTATTCATTGCTGCTGTATACTTTAAGTCGAAGGGTCTGGTGGTCAACATCTTATTTTAGGAGGGCCCAGCACAACAGGAGGAGCATCAAGAGGCATGCTTCATGTGGGGTTATCTCTGCATCTATGCACAGTAGCTGTTGTGTGCTCTAATGACCAGGCGAGCTGGCACAGGTCATTTATCTGCATCATCTACAAAGCAAGCCAAAACACTATTTTACTCAAGTGCAGAATTATAGCCTTCTCACTGGGATCGTGGCACAGAGTGCTATGGGATATGGCAATGGGGATTTGTAGAAAGTCAAGTGAATAAACAGCTTACCCATGATGCTTTCATGTGAACTGGATCAAACTCCCATCGGATTTCCACTCGTGTGCCCAGGTATGCTGCATTCCGACACTGACAAACACGATCACACTGGGGCCTCAGGAGAACGCCACGAGAAGAGTGCATCAGCATCCGAGGCAGAGCAAATGTCAAGGTTACAGAGCCATTGCTTACCTAGCATCTGTGCAGAGGAATTCTGGGATTAAAGGCCTGCACTAATGCGCCCTTTATTTTTAAACTGGCCATTGCCATTCCAAGGTCTATTTTGCACCTTTGTTCTATTATGTGCATCCCAGAATAATACACAGCACTTTTGTAGGTTCATACAATTTTTATACGTGGTATATGCTGCTTGCTGAAGCTAGCAGTGCACTCCCAGTAAATACTCTAGCTAACTCCATTATCTTTCAGTCTGGACTTGTTCCTTGGTATAGCAAAACTGTTTTGATGCAGAGTCTAGCTTTACCAAAGTTTTCTGTGTGTGAATGCGTGCAGGTGTCACACATGCTAGCAAGCTTCCTACTGTTGAGCTGCATCACCAGCTTCTGTTTTACTTGTTTTGAGACAGTCTCACTAAATGTCACATGCTTTCCTTGAACTTAGCCTGTAGCACAGGCTAGCCATGAATTAAAATCAGTCTTCCTCAGCCTCCCAGGAATGATCCAGGCCTGCCCACCAGGCCTGTCTGGGCCTGCCCGGTTTAAAAAATAAATTCCAAAGCCCTATCTTTAGATTTTTCATGGGTTCCCCATGCCAGAAATCAGGGTTCCCTTGTTTTGTTTTTAATTACCAATTAATCACTCTCAGATTTCTGCCTTCCATCTTTTGTGGAGCTTCATTTGAGTTCCAGTCGTTGCCTAATTCCCTTGGTTTTATGGTTACTATTTCCTTATGCATCTGAATTGCCTCCCAGATGTGTATAAGCCACTAGTTCACTTCCCTGCGTTGGCATGCTGTCTTAGCTCACCATCTGTGGGTGCTTTAAGACTTGGGCCACTGTGTTTTCCTAGAAGTGATCCTCAGTCTGCTCAATCTGCCCTGTGGTGGGTTTCTCTCAGGCATCCTGAACTTAACTTCAGCTCCACAGAAAGCTTTTGTTGCCGTTGGTGTAACAATGACAAGGAAATATATCAACTGGTCTATGGGCACACAGCAGTGGTTTAGAGAGACTATTTCTAACATTATTATTATTCTGTGTAGATGTACGTGAGTGGGTGTATAGGTGTGTATGAATGAGTGTGTGTGTGTGTGTGTGTGTGTGTGTATGTGTAAAATGTGTGTGAATATGGCATACAGTCGTGGGTTTAGAGAAACTTATTTATTTTTAACATTATTATTATCATGTGGAAGTGTATGTGTGTATATAAAATATGTATGAGTGTGTGTGGTATGTACTGTAAACACTGTGTGTATGGTATGCGTGAGTGGAAGAATGCTCATGCCATGGGATGGGTGTGTAAGTCGGAGGGAATCTTTGAGGAGTCATTTTCCTCCCTCCACTTTTATGTGAGTTCCGGGCATTGAGCTCAGGTCTTCGGGCTTGGTCAGCAAGCACTTGTACCTGCTGAGCCATCTCACCAGCTTCTAATTTGTTTTTAGAGTCTACAAACACAGTTTTAACTCTTGGAGTAAATTTAGCCCAGACAGTTCCTGAAAGTTTTAGAGCAATGAGCTAGTTAGAGACTAATTCAGAAGTCAAACGTGATGGGTTTAAGCTGGCTATATCTACCTCAGACTTATGGCAATCAATAAATGGTACGTCCATAACACTATAAATAGGTTATAAAACTCTCACTAATGATACTTTTTTAGGACTCTAATCTGCTGAGGCAGCACAAGTGAAGGAAGTGCCAGCTAGGGCGGGGCCAGGGACGCAGCCACGCACGGCTGTTTACTTTGTTCTAACAGCAATTGTTCTATACCCCTCCTATCATTCAAGGTTATAAATTAATTGCTATCAATTAAACACACTTTACGTTCATCAACCTTTATAGCACCCCTCTTGTCAGCTGTGGTTTCCGTAGACCAGTGTGTTCATTTCTTTTGTAGCTACTGTTACATTAGTTATTCTGTAAATGTCAAAATGCTTTCCTACCTGGACTATGAGGACTATGTATTTGGGGAAATACAAATGAATTTGTTTTACTTTGTCCTGTTTTGTTTATATATTTGAGACAGAATCTGGATCCTTATCTCAGGCGAGACTTAAATCCACTGTACTCCTGCCTCAGTCTCAGGTGTGCTGTCCGCATTCAGGTTGTGTAGGGATTTTATTGTATGAAAACCTTCAATCTAGTTGAAACTAGTTCTGTGCAGATTACATTTTATTTTCAGATATTATGGTCTGGAAGTGAAACTGTGCTTCTTCTCTGATAAGGGAGTGTCACTTTCCTTCCAGATTTCGTGAATGTACGCACAGTTTATAATCTTAAAATTGACCTCACGGCGGATATTTTCATCTCTACAAGTATATGCCCATTCTGAACTGTGGAGGTTGCACACCACTCACAAACAAAACAATCATTATAAAATTCTTGAGGAAAAGAGGAAATGAGCACTACAGGCTACCTTTTTTTTTTTTTTTTTTTTACAAATAAATTCACAAAAGACATGGCTTGAGAGTTAAGAAGAATTCCTATTTAGGAATCATTCATTCCCTAGGTAGAGTAGTGCTCAGTTAACTCCACAGAGGTGTTCCTTAGTGAACTGTTCCCTAACCCTGAGTTGATCTTGCTCTCCTCCTCCTCCTCCTCCTCCTCTTCTTCCTCCTCTTCCTCCTCTTCTTCCGCCTCCTTCATACTTTGTTTCTTTGGTTTTTCTTTTCTTTCTTTTTCCTCTTTTTCCTCCCCCGCTACCCTGTAGAGTTGAGTGACTGCTCCAGGCGAGTTAGTAAAGTGGAATCCACAGAAGATGCAGTCCTGCCAGGATCTCTCCTTCAGGCCATGCTCATGACAGGGAAATATCCTCGAGGACCACAGGTGCACTGAACACTCATTGGCCCCTTGCAGATAGAGCTCACGTGAGAAACTCAGTTACTGTCACTTCAACATTCCCTTGCCCTCAGAGTCGTCACTGTTTCTGAATAACCTACTTGAACAATGCATGTGGCTAGGTTTAGAGGACAATTGGGAGCAGTTGGTGCTTAAATAAGATACATCAAAATAATGTAGGATCTTGCTGTTGCCCTTAGTTGTCTCCCAAAAATTGAATGTCAGCCCCTATTGCTGAAAACTCCGTGTACTTTGGACACGAGACCCAGAGGAATCAAACTGGATCTGACCCAAAAGCCTCCTACCTGAGGACTAACTTTCCTAATACCAGAAGGTGCTGTGTGAGCTGCCAGTGGAGGAAATAGTTCATAATCCAGCTGGGGCACCTGGAGCCACACAGTGAACAAGATATCCATGAAGGTGCAGTAGTGGCACTCATGTCTTTGTGGTGACCAATAGTTGTCTACTTGAATTTAAGGGCTGCTTAAAGGAGGACAATCATGCAATCATGCTTGATACTGGAAACTGCATAGTCACCTAACTGTGACTAGTGACGTCATCAATCTCAAAAGAGACCTATTGCTTTTCTTTCTTTCTTTCTTTCTTTCCTTCCTTCCTTCCTTCCTTCTTTCTTTTTTGGTTTTTTCAAGACAGGGTTTCTCTGTGTAGCCTTGGCCTTCCTGGACTCCCTTTGCAGACCAGCCTGGCCCTCAAACTCACCCCTCTGCCTTCCTGAGTGCTGGGATTAAAGGCATGTACCACCACACCCAGCCCATTGTTTCTTTCTTAAACCAGCAAACCTCATAACTGCCTCCTAAACTATATCTTTATACCCACAGATCGGCAAAACTTTCATCCCTTATCAAAGGGCTTTCTTTTCGCTGCAAATGGAGACCATTATGTAAAGGCACAACTGGTCAAAAGGCAGAGAACTGGCCGTGCGGTGTCCAGCTCAGGCAGATGTATCTACAACTCAGCCCTTACACATAAGGCTCAGGATCATCACGGAAGAAGGGCAGGAAGCTCGTAAGAATAAGATGGTCAGGTGCCTGACTATCCCAGAACTTCTGAATCATCCAGTATTCAAATTGTTGCCAGGATCTGAAAGAAGTTGAAAGTGGCAGTGACTTACTCCAGCCTCTTCCAGGAACCTATGTTTTTTCTAAGATCCGTCTGTTCTGCACCTGCTGGATGAATTATTAAATTGTGGAGGATGAGCCCGAGCCAGCGCCTCTGATCAGTGAGATGGCTGTGACTTCCTGGAACAGCTGCGTTGCTGAGAAGTCCAGCAAACAGCGATGTCACTCTAGCCAACAGGCCTCTGCTGTGAGACTATCACCGCACCAGTACATTTGGGAGTCTAGAGCCAGAGACTCAGGATAAAGTTTGTTTTACAAACCTTGTGAAACTTGTTCATGACACCTGGCCAATTGTTTCTCAAAATAATACAGACATTAGAACTCCAGAACTGTTATCAAGATGTCAAGTCATTTCTATGGATACTGGTCTGAGACTGAGATTGAACCCAAACATTCTCAAATTGAGTATTAAGGTAGTTTTTATTTGCCATCTGAGAAACAAAACCCAGCTCCCCAAATTTAAATTTCAGTTAAATTTTGTTTTATCAACTTTACTTATTCAGAGCTTGTGTTTACTCTTTATTCTTCTTTCTTTTTCAAGAGGATTTCAGTCCATGGAACTGGTTAAAGAGCCATAGCCATCAGTAAGCAGCTAGGTGTGGGCAGTCACTGAGCCACAGGGTCAGGCCTGTGACATGAACAAACGGAGTCTAAGCATTGCTGTGTGTTCATCTCCATGGGATCCAGACACCAGATTCCAACTGTGCATGCGTGAGCACCACTAGACTGTATGGCTCCAAGTAGTGTAGCAACCACCCCTAGAAGAGTCTTGGGCATGCTATTTTAATCTGAAGACACTAATAATTTCACATTGGCTACAAGGATTGAACAAGTTAATGTATGAAAAATACTTTTTTTTTTTTTTTTTTTTTTTTTTTGGTTTTTCGAGATAGGGTTTCTCTGTGTAGCCTTGGCCGTCCTGGAACTTGCTCTGTAGTCCAGGCTGGCCTTGAACTCACGGAGATCCACCTGCCTCAGCCTCCCAAGTACTGGGATTAAAGGCATGCGCCACCACCGCCTGGCGAAAAGTACTTTCAATGCTTCAAGAATACAAGAAGTTTCTCGTGTATGTTGACTCACCTTTGTCATTCTTGTCCTCACTCTTACGAGAAGATCTTACTGTCCATGATTTTTGTATGAATATCTAAAAATTGATATTTTTGCCTTTAACTATTTTGATCAAACTGGTAAGATATTTGGATGATAACGCTTGGAACAAACTAAGACACACACATGAGAAGTAAGTCCTAACCCTAAGAATACCCTCAGTTCCTAGAAGGCTAAGGCTATTTCACCATTTCTTTGTCTCCAGGTTGGAGGACGCATTTCTTAGCACACAGCCGTAGCTTCAGGAATTGCAATGGCTGTTCCTGGCTGTCAATTTGACTCCATCTAGAATTAACTAAAACCCCCAAGTGGCTGGGTATTCCTGTGAGAAGGCTTTGCTTTTGTTTTTCTTAATTAAATCTTTTGAGTTGGGGCGACCCACCTTTAATCCTGATCATTTAAGGTGGAAAGGTCCAACTTTAAACTTCTGGTGGCAGCCTATATGAAGGACATAGGGGAAGGAAGCACACTCTCTCTGCCTTTGCCTGGCTGCCCTCACTCTCACTGAAGAGCAGCTGAGACACTCAGCCTTGCAGACTGGACAACTATGGGCTTCTTTCCATTGGTAGACAGCCACTGTAGACAGCCATTGTAGACAGCCACTGTAGACAGCCACTGTAGACAGCCATTGTAGACAGCCACAGTAGACAGCCACTGTAGACAGCCATTGGTAAACAGCCACTGTAGACAGCCATTGGTAAACAGCCACTGTAGACAGCCACTGTAGACAGCCACTGTAGACAGCCACTGTAGACAGCCATTGTAGACAGCCACTATAGACAGCCATTGTAGACAGCCATTGTAGACAGCCACTGTAGACAGCCATGGTTGGATTAGCTGGACCCACAGCCTGTAAACTACTCTAATAAATCCTGTGTGTGTGTGTGTGTGTGTGTGTGTGTGTGTGTGTGTGTGTGTATGCATGAGTGTGTGTTTATATGTGTGTGTGTGCATGCATGAGTGTGTGTGTATGTGCATGCATGAGTGTGTGTATGTTTGTGCGCACATGCATGTGCATGTGTGTGTGCATGTGTGTGCATTTTATCAGTTCTGTATCTCTAGAGAGCCCTGACTCACACAGAAGTGTTGACTGAAAGAACAAATGAAAGCAGATAGTGTTTGCCTATAGAGAAGATTTTGTTCAACAATTTGCAGGATGCAGTTCAGGAGCACAGCTGCAAATTCCCCAGAGTTTGAGAACCCAGAAATAGAAATTGAGCACTTTGGGCCCATTGAACACATTAGCAGATCTCAGGAGCCTGAAGGTCTAGATATAATTCCTTCAGGGCTATTGGTGACATGTCATGACGTCCTTCTGAAGTGCATGCCTGGGCAGAAGCTGCTAAGAAGTGTCCCAGTTATTTTGGTTTGGTGTGTCCTGAGCGTTTTGTCTTTGACTATTTAAAAATTGATCTTACTAGGCATACTAAACTCAGTTTATTAGGCCCTTTAAATATTTATCTGTTTTTGCAGAGGAAGCTTGAGAATTCAGCAACTAAAATCAAGATATACAGATAGTTAGAGTTGGAAGGACCTTAAATGAATTAACAAACAAGGCTAAGTGATGGACTGGGAGGCATGGGGTACTCCACTTGACCTCATTGGCTCTACGTACAAATGAAACTGACAGAGCACTTTAGCTCTGCAGAAAGGTTTGGGGTGCCACGCAGGGCCTCGCCCCCTTCTTCTTCTTCTTTTGACTTGCATTTAGATGATAGCCTTTAAGATATTTTTTCCCTTTAGCATTTATTTATTGTATTTTGATGTTTGGGGGACCACAACAATTACGATAATAAAACAGTTATAATCAATAATGCAAAAGAGAACACAAAATGAACTAAGATACACGGAACATTCCAGCAAAGACAGAGAAAGAAGAGCAAGAGAACAGAACTCAGAATCAACAAATATAAGAGAAAGAGTAATATAATAGATTTAAATCTAAGCATATCTAAAACTATATTAAACTAATATAATCTCAACACTCTAATGAAAATACAGAGATTGTCAAACAGGACAAAAAGCAAGACCCAATTATATTTTTATTTATTTATTTTATTAATGAATTTATTTATTTACTTTGTTTACTTCCCTGCAGGAAGTTCCCCTCCCTCCTCTCTTCCTGTGTCCCTTGCTCTCCCCTCCCTTCCTCTCTTCTCAGCCCCTCCCTCTCTCCTCCTCTCTCTTCCTCCTATGCCCCCCTTCCTTCTCAGAGAAGGGGACACCTCCCATAAGTATCAATCCACCTTGGCATATCAAGTAGGATTGTGTGCCTCTTCTTCTGTCGAGGCTAGGCAGGGCTGTCCACTTAGAGGAAAGGGATCTAAGGGCAGGCAACAGTGTCAGAGGCAGCCCCTGCTTCTGCTGTTAGAGGCCCCACATGAGACCCAAGCTACATATGTGGGTTTGGGGCGGGGGAGCTACAACCATCCTATAGATGCCCTCTGGTTGGTTCAGTCTCTGTGAGCCACTACGTGCCCAGGTGAGTTGATTTTATAAGTCTTCTTGTGCTACCCTTGACCTCTCTGGCTCTTTCAGTCCTTCCTCCCCTCTTCCATAAGATTGCCTGAGCTCCGCCTATTGTTTGGCTGTGTGTCTCTGCATCTGTTTCCATCAGCTGCTGGGTGAGTCCTCTCAGATGACTGCTATGCTAGCCTCCTGTCTGTATGTCCTGGGTGGCAGCGGGCTTCTGAGAATGGAGGTTGAGCTATGGGCCAGGAAAAGAGTTCACAGGGGATGAGCAGCCATTACGATTTTGTCATGTGAAAGTGTAATTCAGCAGCAGTTTGGGTATTTTGCTCATACCCCAATGGATGGCCATACACTCATGTGCATATGGGCAGGATTCATTGGATTCCGGGCTTTATTAATAACAACTGTTAAGTAAATAAAAGAAGGATATGAACCAGGAGAGAGATAGAGTGGAAACACCAGGGAGAGTGGGTGGATATGATCAATATACATTGTATAAAGGTATAGACCTTTCAAAACTAATTTTAAAATGTTATGTATTTAAAACCAGCCTTAATTCTCCTGGCTGACATCATCCCTTTTCTCACAGCAGTCACCTTAGTAACCTTGTGATTGTGAGTGTGTAGCTGCCTGCTGAAAGGGCACGCAGATCTTCTGGAAGTTGAAGAAGCATCTTGGCAGAAGGTTCGTCAAGCACTCTGGGAACATCTTGATGTGTAATCAAGATGGCTTCCTGCTCCTAACTCCAGCTTCAGTGGAATGGTAGAAAGTCAGTTCTCTGGGCTCCTGGATTCAGCTTACAGGAGTCCTTTACTAAGGGAATGTATTTATGTGGCTGGTCAGCATGGTTACCATGACAACTGGGGTAAACTGTATGATGGCAGGGTTGCCAAGTCCTCTTCTTCAAGGACTAGTTACTGTTTACGTGTGTGTGTGTGTGTGTGTGTGTGTGTGTGTGTGTTGAATTATATGTTTGACTGTATTTAAAAAATGAGGATTCTTTCTTTATGATTGTTTAAAAGACCACCTTTGATAAAAGGTATATTCCAGTTTTATGGTTATTCAACATTCTTGCTTTCTGCTTCTTCCTTTATGCAGCATTTTATGGATTTGGGGATTTTGTATTAAGCTCTATTTTTCCCTAAATCATAAGACAATCTTAACACTAGCTCTTCCCCCAGCCACGACTTTCAGGCTTCTGCTCAGCCCATTCCCACCTGTTAATGTGGCCGACCAAACAGCTGTCTGCTTATCCTCCCATTCACACATCTGGACCTGCTGTGCATCTGTCTGCCCATCCTGACCCTAGACTTGCCCTTCCCTGCCCTTTCACCTTTCACCTTGCATCCAGATTCACCTATGCACTTTCTTCCTCAGATTTTACTCCACGGGGGTCTGACTACACAGAACCAGTTTCTTCCCTGCAGCCGGTTTGTGTTGAGGCTATCACAGAGATCCAGAACTGGTCAAAATGCAGATTACAATGTCCCAGGGGTGTTCACCACCAACTGATACATCTGCAGTACAGTCCCTACACTCAGGCTCAGGGCACATCGTGGAGGTGGGGATAGAAGGATGGTACGAGCCAGAGGTCCAGATTGCTGCTAGACAAGTGTGGCAGGGAAAATGAACCTATGACCGTTCAGCAATGTGTTTGACTGAATAAGTCAAATACAATCTCAATATCAATTGGCAAACCAACATGGATGGGTTCAGTCCCCCAACGCCCTGAGCCTAGATGAAGAACTGCAGGTGCTCAATAGTGGCTAAAGGGAGGAGAATGATTTTTTCCAGGGATGAGGTCCCATGTAAGTTTCCCAATCTCACGTGGTCAGCCCAGGGCACATATACGTATGAGCGATAATAAGTGGACTTGGTAGTGTGTGTGCGTGCGTGCGTGCGTGCGTGCGTGCGTGTGTGTTGAGAGAGAGAGAGAGAGAGAGAGAGAGAGAGAGAGAGAGAGAGAGATCAGAATAGTAAACTGTTGGATTCAGGTGTCTGAAGGATGAATGCTTTCTAGTGTCTCTTTTTGTTTACAATATTTTCTAATTTTTCTTTTTTTGTGTTTTTTTTTGCTTTGTTTGTTTGTTTGTTTGTTTGTTTGTTTTTGAGACAGGGTCTCTCTGTTAGCCTTGGCAGTCCTGGACTCGCTTTGTAGACCAGGCTGGCCTTGAACTTAGAGCGACCCGCCTGCCTCTGCCTCCCGAGTGCTGGGATGAAAGGCGTGCACCACCACGTCCAGCTCTAATTTTTCAATAGTAAGCAACAAACATGAAAATTACAACATAAAAAGTTTACAAGTAGATTTGCCTTTCATATACTTGCCACTAAAAACAAATAAAAAGACCCTGAAGTTGGGGGGAAACGTGATACTGGGTCTGGGGAGAGTTAGAGGGTAAGAGGTAAATATGACCAAGACACATTGGACACGTGCATGAAATTTTCAAAGCATAAGTAAAAATTAAAAGAAGAATTTTCATTTTTCAAAATAATTTCTAGCTGGGCGCAGTGGCACACACCTGTAATCCCAGCACTCAGAGAGGCATCTCTGTGAGTTCAAGGCCAGTCTGTTCTACAAAGTGAGTCCAGGACAGTCAAGGCTACACAGAAAAATCCTGCCTCAAAAAAAAAAAAAAACGTAGTAGTAGTAGTAGTAGTAGTAGTAGTAGTAGTAGTAGTAACTATTGTTGTTGTTGTTGTTATTTCTCATCTTAGGTCCTTAGAGATTTGGGTGGAATCTGTGTGAGTTAGTTCAGGGCAGAGTGGTCTGGGTTTTCCCATTGCTTGGCTGGAGAAAGCTTTGTTCTCTGGAGAGTAGAAATGAGGTGAAGAGCCCTGGCGGAAAGCAGCCTGGGTAAGTTGGGCAGGGAAGGAAGTGTATGCTATCAAAGGCTGCCTGCATCAACATAGGCTTCAGAGCAGCAGCGACAAAAAGGCCCAGCAGCTGATGGAGGCAGCTTCTAAGGGAACAGACAGCAATGGGCTCTGCAGTCCTCGAGAAGTGTGAGCCTAATGCATGCTGGGAACCTGCATCCAGACAGGAGCAGTTGAGAGGCCTCTACATGGGAAGTGTCCAGGATGACATGCTGACACTAACGACCCATCCGGGACAGCGTGACAAGAGCAGAAACGACAAGATCCCCTTCACTTATTTGCAGCCTCGGCTGATAAATGTCTAGAAAGACCGCCTGAGATTATAACTTAGCATCTGTTACATACGTGTGTGTTGAAGAGAGAGAAGAGCCAGGCTTCCGGCCCTTTCTTAACACTTGGTTTGCAGTTATTCTCTGCAGCTAAATAACTCACAGACACCAGAAGAGGATGCAAAATGTGGAGACAACAGAAAGCATAGCAGGAAAATGAGTCAGGGCACCGAAAATTCTCAACTTGTCCTGAGACTGCACAACACCCTTGGTGTTCATGGTCCTCACTGTCCTGCTGGCTTTGCTGTGTCCTCGGTGTTACCATTGCCCTTTATTGTCCCTGTCACAGCAGTCGTACATTTGCTCATTTCCTATTTCTGTTTTACTTCATGCTGGAAAGATATCCCAGCACTGCCCCAGATGGGCTCTGTACATATCGATTCTGATGCATGTATATGAAGGACAAAAGGCCCTCTTGGCTAGAGGACTGGACTGAAAACTAGTTATTACTTCACTTCCCTTGGGTTAAGAATGGCCATTGAGGGGCTGCAGAGATGGCTCAGTAGTTAAGAGCACTGGTTGCTCTTCCAGAGGTCCTGAGTTCAATTCCCAGCAACCACATGGTGGCTCACAACCATCTATAATGGGATCTGATGCCCTCTTCTGTAATGCAGATGTACAGGAAGACAGAACATAAATAAATAAATCAAAAAAAAAAAAAAAAAAAGAATGGCTACCGAACATCAGGCGAGATGGCACATGCTCTTAATCCCAGCGTGCAGAGGCAGGCCGATCTCTGTGGGTTCAAGGCCAACCTGGTCTACAGAGCTAGTTCCAGTAGAGCCATGGCAACACAGGGAAACCATGTGTCAGAAAACCAACCTCCTTCCCTAAAGCAAACAAACAAGCAAACAAGAATGGGTACAGAAAAATGTTCTTGGTCATGTCTTCTGGGTGCAGAATACTAACCTTACAGCAAGTGATTTGGTAAATTCCAGGAGGTTTCTGAAAGTGATGAGGTGATGAGTTGGTTCTAGAGTGAGTGGCCCCTGCATGCCTGGGCACAGGGTTACTATTCAGCCAAGAGCCCACTGCCAGAGGGCACGAAGGATCCCATGGCATTTGTGTAACCAACAGATAGTGCCATAGCAAAATCTGATAACTCAACTGACCCACCCCAGAGCTGTGTTGATGTAGACAAGAGGGAAAGCATCTCCTACAAGGCCTGCAAGGAGTTCAACCCTCCAAACTACTGGTAGGGGTGCCAAGAGTTAATCAAAAGCTCCACCACTGAGCTGGCCACTTCCCTCTGCCAGGTTACTATACTCGGTTGAATTTCTAACTCAGCAGAATAAAGCTTCAAGAATCAACCTCCCCTACACACACACACACACACACACACACACACACACACACACACACACACACACACAAAACCTGGAGATTTTAATGCATGGTAATGTGATCCTTGGGATAAGGACGTCATTTCACGCCCTAGGTACTTTTGTTTACATTTTTGAATACTTGCTTCAGAGCTTCAGTGCAAAGCCACAGCGATGAGGGTGATTCCCTCCCTGCCTTTCACTTTCACATGCAAACAGCCCCACATGGATCAGTAAGGACCTTCCAAACTGAGGTGGGAGTGCACACTGATTGGGGGTGGGGTGGGGCTGGGGGTTGCATGCTGATTCCGGGTCTGTGGAGTGCGCGCTGATCTGGGGGCTCCCAGCAGAGCCACTTCGGAGGTTGGGAACAGATGTGAACAACAATTTCCACATGGCTCTGGAATGCAGGGAATTTATTCTTTTGTGGCTGAGAGCGATGTCTGCAGGAGGAGCTGCTCTAGATCGTCCACACAGCCAAAGCATCATCTTCATCACAAAGGCAGAAATGGCCTCTGTGAGCAGAAAAAGAGCAACACCTGGGAAGATGTGCACCTTTAAACAAGGATGGTGTTGCTATGATACCGGCTTATTTCAACTACAATAGTTATCTTTTATTTTCTTGTCTCATCCAAGGAACACACACCATGCCCAAGGTACACAACCGCACATGATTCAAGCACTGTGAAATGCTTTTGAAGAATTAAAAAAAATCGTATCTTAGAGAATGATTTCCTGGGAAACTGTATCTCAACAACCTGAACATAAAAGACCCCCCCTTACCCCCCTCCTCCGCCACCGCCGCTTTGTTAATTGTCAATGACAATAGATTCTATGAGCGATTAATAGAAATGGAGCTATTAAATAATTGTATTGCTCAAGATCCAATCATCACATACAGACACTTCACATTTGGGGGTGGGGGGAAGTTCAGTGAGATCTGGGGTGCGCACCTACGGGTTTCCTACAGTGGCTTTGGAAGGCCTTCTTCTGCCCCTCAGGCCTGCAGCAGGAGCTGGAGAGAGGTCTACTCCCGAGCGGCAGTCTTCACTGCCTCTCTCTGCCACCTCCTTCTCTTGATGGGCTTCAGAAGTACGATCTGTGGGTCTGTGCTCTGAACGGCTTCTTTTGGGGGACAATCCTGCTGCATCTTCCCTTTGCCATGCGACATCGTAAATCACCATTAGAACCTGTTACAGGTGAAAAGAAAAGAAAGAATGAATCTTCATTTGAAATCAGCCGCTTACTCTGATGCCTATGACACATCACCTGCTTAGGTGGGGAGATTGGACAGTATCCACTTGCACAGAACATGCCCCCCATCAAGGAAAGACCCCTCCTCCCTAGATCCACTTTGTCTCCTGTACTTTCTTTGATGACCATTCATGGTATCTTAGAACCCTGTTCAACAGGCCCAGGATGTATTTAGTTACCTGCCAGGCCACTGGTCAGTCCTTAGCATGTCAGTCTAGTGTGAAGCACAATAGGTGGAGAATGAATACAGTGTGACAAGTGTTGGCACAGGGGACATTAGAGACACTGGGGAAACACTGGAGATAGAGCTAAGGCAACAGGAGAATGGAGGGCAGGTCTCCAACATGCTGTTCCTGGTGTTTTCTTAAAACACACACACAACAACAACAACAACAACAACAACAACAACAACAACAAAAAGCAGAAGAGATCACTTCTTTGAAAACTCTATTAAGTACAAATGAAAGCGCATGGAAATACAACAGGCACAGAGCAAGATAAAGTAGACAATCAAGACTAGGGTGGGGGACAGGAAACACCTCAGGCAGGAGATGAGCTCAGAGAACAACCAGAGGAGAGTCAGTGACCGGATGATGAGACAACGGGAGGCTCAGCAGCACCCACTGTTCCGGGTCGCTCCCATGAAACATTCTCCCTGGAATAACAGTGCAATAGGCTCTGGGCAAAGCTGGGGGCGGGGCATACTTGGATTTACCCAAATGCCATGCCCCACCCCCAGGGCCTTGACTGATCTCAAGCCTTGGCCAGAACCCAGAGCACCCAGGATGTCCAGTGTCCTCTCAGTTGTGACCTCCCGGGCCCTCCCTACATATGCTGATGCCTGATTGGACTCAGTGGAGGTCTGAGTGGAGCACTATGGGTCCTTTGCCTTAAGAGGAAATGAGACTTAAGCCACTGAGTGGATGCCTTGTATTTATAATTTTACTTTCTCAGGAATTCTTACACCAAAGTACCCATTTGAAAGGAACAATTCTAGACTGAGACTTTCAGTGTCTCATCTTTTGTACACAGATGTGACTTGCATCGTTTGCTTTTCTTTGAAGTGCCGAGGAGCCCAGAGCAGAGCAGAGTCTGATATTTATTTTTATTGGTTTCACAGCAGGCTGACTTTCCCGTCTTTATCACCAGACTCAGAGACCAAAAACAAGAGCAGCACATGTGTGCACACTTCAAGCTGTGCAGAGTTCTGCAAACTAAAGTTCCTACAGGGGCCTGAGGTAAAGGTGAAGGAAAAGTGTCAGGGAAGGGACGGGGGGGGGGGGGGGGGGAAACAACAGTTCTTGGCTGAAATCGTGGTTGGGTTGAATCTCCCTTTATAATAAGGGCTGCCCCTCTTGGCACCTCTAGCCTCTGCAGTCAGTGGCACAGCCTGCTTTCCTCAAAGTGGATGCCTCCAGACGTTGCCAAGTTTCTCAGGGCAGAGGGGATGGGCAGGGCAAGGTGGTTTGCTTAAGAACCACTGAGCGTACCCAGCACCAGCATTCCTGAGATCTCTGGTGGGCCGCTCCACGACAGGCAGAGTTTAGCTATCTCCTACCCAGGCCTCTTGGCTGGCATCAACTTTTTCAGTATAGGCAGTAACATGAGCCCCACGGCCTGGATAATCAACTGATTCTCAACACTGCTTCTGCCTATTATCAGTGATCCTAAAAACAGCTCCTTTTAGGGGTGATGTTTATTTTAAAAGCTGAAAAGGCAATCGAGGCTGCCATCTCCTTTCTTTATGCTAGAATGTTCTGAGCTGCCACCTATCTAGCAATCTGGGATTTTGAAGCTCTATGCCGTTTCACTTTCAATGACTGACAACTTAGAGAGTGGCTCTCAACCTTCCTAACGCTGCAACCCTTTAATAGAGTAACTCACGTTGTGGGGGACCCCCCAACTGTAAAACTATTTTCATTGCTACCTCATCAATGTCATTTTGCTCCTGTTATGAATCACAATGTAAATATTTATGTTTTCTGATGGCCTTAGGTGACCCCTGTGAAAAGGTCATTCAACCTCTCCCCAAAAGGGGTCACGACCCGCAAGTTGAGAAACACTGACCTAGAGCCTAGAGTCTATATTTGGAATCTACAAGGGGTGGATAAGCTGTTTGGATGGCTTGTGACCATTTCACTGTGTTGCTTAGGCTGGCTTTGAGCTCGCTATCCTCCTAATTTGACCCCTGAAAAACTGGGCCTACGAGGCATGATTTGATGGATTATTTGAAGCCATGGCTTGAGAAAGATTAGGCCCATCTACCCTTATTTTCTTTATCAATCTTCAACTAAAACCAGTCTACCAGTAAGGGTTCAAAGGTTCCTGTGACCCCATCGATATGCGGAAAGCCAGACTGCCAGGCCAGGACCTATAGAGAGTGGCTTGAGATTCTAAGGCTTAAAACACCATTCCCAGGCATGCCCTCGCTATGCACAGGGAAAACAGGCACCAGCAGCTTCCTCCTGAGACTGCCTGCTCCTTAAGCCACACTCCATGGGCAACAGGTGATTAAGACCTGAGTGCAGCCCCTCTGCAAAGCCGCCGTGCTCGCCAGTGGCCTGGCCATCTCATTCAGATGCAGTTTTGATTGGGCAGGTTGTTACAGAAGGAACAGATGAGCACGCAGGCCTTAGTCCCTCCCTGTGAAACACAAAGATTCACAAAACTGTCTCACTCCCATCTGGCTGGCCAGTTGCCAACCAAGGACTGCTTGAAGCTTGGTTCTTCTTCAGCTTTTCTTCCCAGAATCCTGAACCTACCCCTCCACCCCCAACAGGGTCTCTCTGTGTAGCCCTGGCTGTCCTGGAACCCACTCTTTATACCAGCCTGGCCTTGAACTCACAGAAATCTGCCTGTCTCTGTCTCCCAAGTGCTGGGATGTAAGGTGTGCACCACGGCCCAGCTGAACCTGCTCTTGGCCCTTCACCCCTCCCCTCCACAGGATCTTACTCATCCATTTTTGAAATGTCTGGCTTACAGGTTGTGTTAGTCCTACCTCATCTAAAAGACCAGAAGCGGTAGAATTGGTGAATATGAATAAACACACATGCATGAATGCATACATGCACTTTGCATGCACACAAAAAAATTATGAGACTGGTTTATAGGATGGGGTCTGGGTAGTCACACAACGGCTGTCTCCCAGAGAGGCAAAGAAACCAGCAGTTGCTCTGTCAGTAAGGCTGGATTTCTCAGTAGTCCCATCTGGCACTGAAGGCCTGGAGGATCCCTAGAGAGCTGCTGGTCTTCAGTCTACGTTAGAAGCATAAAGAACTTGGCTCTAATACCCGCAAAGTATGCTGCAGCAACAGGATAGATGAACATGCCAGTGAGGGTGAGGGCGAGCAGGCAAAGAGCAAAGGTTTCTTTTTCCATTGTCCTTTTACCTATGCTCCCACCAGAAGCTGCTGTCCACATTTAGGGTGGGTCTTTCTGCCTCAGATAATCAATCAAGAGTCAATGTTTTTTTTAAAGGCCTCAAAACATAGGTGGATTTAGCACTTTGGAATAAGTTTAACATTTACAATATCCCTCATAGGAGTGCCAAGAGGCTTGTGTTTTAGTTGATTCCAGATGGAGTCAAGTTGACAACCAGGATTAACCTTCAGGTTACTCAACCCTCAGCATGCTCCCGAGCCTCCCCCACCCACAGAACAGCCCTCTGGGAGGGAACAGTAAGCTGCAGACCCTCCACAAGCCCATAGGACTGGACTAATCATCCCTTCAAACAAAGCCATCGTGAGATCCTGAGTTCTATACCCAGCCTGAATGAAACTGGGCATGGACGTACACACGCCTGTCGTCCCGGCACTGTGGAGGTAGAGGCAGGACATGAGAAGTTTAAGGTCGGCTTCAGTTGTGTAGCTAATTTGAAACTTGCTGGGGTTATGTAAAGACCTGTGAAAGAGGAAAAGAGAAGGGGAAAGGAGGCGCTCTGAGACTGGGAGGGGTTGGGAGAGAAGAGGGCTGAGAGGAGGCAGCACTTGCTCGGTCTGGTCTGCGCTGCTTTCTGGTGAGCATCTCTTGGTGTCTTGGGGGCTTACCTCACAGCTGCCTGTCTGAGGGGCTTCTGAACAATCTGGACTTTCTTCTAAGAGAACGATTAAAACTCAAAGCCTCTGTGACCATAGGCACTGACATTAAAGCCTGCCTGTAACAGAACAAATGCACAGCAGAATAAAAACTAAAATTTGAGGAGTGCAATGTGGCGATCTGTATTGAAAGCTTTAGATGTATGTGCATTTTATGGCCTAATAGTTCCATTTTAATAGTCACTATTTCTTAAAAAGCCTCAGAAATAAGGGAAGCCTGGGATTCAGCACTTATATTAGTATGTATAAAATGCAAAGGTAGCCAATAAAATCGAGCTGTTAGAAGTGACACCTCTATTCACACAAGCAGCTCTGAGCTGTTACACAGTAAGCAGCTTTCAGAACATTCTCTAAAAACAGCTGATGAAAGCATCCATTATAAGCCAGGTGGTGACGTCAACACCTTGCAAAACAGGATGAAGTGTACGGTTACAATTCTATAAAGAATATTACAATGTACACAAAAAGTAAACAGAAATGAAAGGTACCGAAGGTTAGTTCCCTGATCTTGGAGTAGCACCACTTCAGATGATTTCGCCTCAATTTTCCACTCCTTTTCGATGACTTATGATAAAGTTTGAATTCTTTGTTAACTTGCAAATTACAAAAACAAACAAACAAACAAACAAACAATAACAGCAGCAACAACAAAGATGCTTAAGACGTTCTAAGGTAGTTTTTAAAGCCTGTCTGTCTCGCCCTAACAACTTCTTTACAAACTCTTGAAGAGTCAGGCTCTATCTTGGGTTTTCTTTTCCCCTCTTTTTAAGTGGTCTTAATCAACAAAGTTTCTATGATATAACTAATAATCAGTTCGGTCTTTCTCCAAAACTATCCTGTTTTCTACTAGCTGTCTTAGAAAAACCCTCGCGGCTCCTCAAACCCGCCTTAAGTGTTTTTCTCGCTTTTTTAAAGAACGATTTTAGTTCTTGTTATTAATACTACATATTAATTTTAATATTAACTACTTTGTCACAGTTTGGCATTGTTTTACTACCCTGTCGCCTTTGTCCTGCCTGTGCTAGACTGGGAGTTAAGAGTTCACCACCTCAAGGGCAGAACGACCTGCAACCAGGCAACTAAGGCAGGCAGGTGGAGCCCAATCCGGTCAGGCCTGAGGTGATTCTCATTAGCATGCTTCCAGAGAATCAACCGAGAACCCCTTTCCCAGGCCTACAGCTGTGGGGAAAGCAAACCCTCGAGCTCAGAAAATGGCCCAGGGCTTCCTTTGGAAAGGCACCAGGTGGGGGCGTGGCGCGGGCGGGTCCTGATGGCGCTCTGGGGGCGGGGCTCTGGGGCGGGGCCCAGGAGGCGGGGCCCTGTGGGCGGGGCGCGGGGAGGCGTCCTGTAGCTCCTCCCGCGCGCGGCCCCTGGAGTCCCCGAGGCGCGCGGCCAGCCCAGCTCCGACCCGCCTCACACGGTGCAGCCCGGCGCCCTAGCAAGCGCGGGCCCGGCGCCGGGCCCGGGCAGACGGCGGGGGGCGTCTCCGCCGAGACTCTTTCTGTGGCCCCAGAGCGGCGAGGACGAAAGCGAAGCTGAGTGGGGCCGAAATCATGAACCGGAGTTTTCACAAGTCTCAGACCCTACGCTTCTATGACTGTAGCGCAGTGGAAGTCAAGAGCAAGGTAAGTGCCCGAGGCCCACCGTGGCGGACTGAGCTGGTTCCCGTGGCAAATGAATGGGGCACCCAGCGGAGGGAAAGTGGAGCGGTGTGGGAGGCGGCCGGTGTCGACAACTTTGGAGCTTGGGCTCTGCATGCCTCTGTGCATGTCTGTGGGATGTGCTCCGGGGCCCGGCAGTCCTCCCTGCTCCCTATGCGAACACAAAGCCCCGCTGCCGAGGGCCATGGGACAGTCAGTGCAGGCTCTGAACCCGCTCCACGAGAGCTGCTCTTTTGTTCCACGAACTAGAGACGACCCGGGCGCGCCACACGTTGGAGGGGAGGGCTGTGTTTCCGGGGCGATCTTGAAGCTGAGGACTGCTGGGATCCGGGGCGTGAAGGGGTCTTTGGGGGCCAGAACCAGGAGTGGGGGCCTGGCTGCGCCACCTATTTGCTGAAAGGAGCAGACTGGCGGTCGGCTCCTAAATCAGGGCCCTGGCCCAGCCTCCAGTTTGGCGTTGGGTACCAGACCCGGAGACCTAGGCGCCCTCCTACCCCCAAGGCCCAGACCCCTTGATCATACACCTGGCCCAGGTCCAGTCCTCCTCGACCCAGCCCTGAGCACCCTTCCTACCCAGACATCTTTCCCAGACGCTCCCCCAGCTTAGATCCTCCGGGTCTCTAGTGTGCAGGGATCCACAAACTCTCATCTGGGCGAGCGGCCCCCCAGACCAGTCTACAATCCGCTACGGGGCGCGACCCCGGCGCAGACTCAGACCCCCTGGGCGCGCCCAGGCCCCTCCCGCTGCTTGTGCCTAGGCAGAGCGTGCCCGAACTTGCGGGTAGCCTTGTGTCTGGATAATTGGCTGATAGGATCTGGCGCTTCTCCCCTCTGCGGGGGCGGTGGCTTCTTCACTGCAGACGCTTTAGTCTAGGAGGGTCTATGATGTGGATGAAGAAGGAGCTACTCTTGCCTCGGGTCGGGTGGGAGAAGTCCCTCCAGCCTTTTCCTAACTAGAGATAAGTAGCCTTGTTTCTGGGGTGTTCTGGGTGAAGAAGGCAGAGGCGCTTGAATGGTCCAGGTCACCGAAGGTGAGTTCTCCCCAGCGCTTCTTATGGGCCTAAGACCTGGGATCCACTTGCCTGGTCTCTGGGGTAGGATGGGTGGATGATGCCCTCGATAGACTACTGACCAGCTCCAAAGAGTCCTTTGGTGTAAGAGTTTTCAGGGTGTCTGTAGAGTCTTGGTGACGAGGCTGCCCCTCAGTAACAGTGGGTATTGTTGCAGACCCACTGTGGTGAATTGCAGAGCCTCCTCATTAGGGAATCTCTCACTTATAATGAGACCATACTCTCTTTCCAAATAATAATAATACTGTGACCCTTGCCCCACACCCATCCCCTCGGTTGTTCAGGAGTGCAACCAAATCCCCAGGCTCGTGGAGCCGTGAAGCCAGGGCCCTCGGTTACAGTGGGAGATTGAAATAATTGCCCATTTCCTCAGCGCTGTAATGTGGCAGCCCCTTCACTTCTTTAAACTGTTTTTGGATGGTTGTACATCCACAAACAGATGTGAGAGAGAATTACAGAAACCTGAGGTCACCTTCCCATGCCCAACTACCATGTTGACCTCTTGTGTGACTAGAAGGGACCGTAGTAGGGTGTGTGAGCATACAGGCACGCTCACGTGTGTGACCACCAACGCAGTCAAGGCACAGCCATGCGTCACAAAGATGCTTCCTGGCCGAGTATAGCTTGATAAGCACCAGACACTGGGTTCTGGTGCTCAGTACCTTGTGTGTGGCCCATTATCAAACTCACAGCGAGGCCATGGGACAGATCTGGAGGAAGTGCCCTCACCGGGCCTCATCCTGCAGTTCTGGGCTGTGGTCCACGCAGGCTTAGGGGAGAGTGGGCCACCTGCCTCCGTTTCCTGGACTGTGAGCCCAACTGCCTCCTCCAACTCTGCTCAGTGAAGAAATGCCCCTCCGTGTCCCTTAGGTTTCAAGCTCAGATGCTGCTGCCTTGAGTGGAGTAAATGCTAAAGCTGAAGTTTGTTCAAGCTAGGGAGACTTTGGAGGGCCCACACTGACCCACTGCCCCGGCTGTCCTCCACTCCCCACCCCAGCACTTGGCACACTCATTGGCTTGTCCAGAGTGTCCCGTGTGGCTCTTCCTTCCACGCCCCGCCCACCCTCCTCCCTCTTTGTAGTTGATACGTGTCCCTGTGGAGTCCATCTCTTCAGGGAAAGGCTTTCGTCACAGTGCTGGAGGCAGAACCTCCTGTCAGCGAGGGCTTCATGCAACTTGAATGTATAACTACAGTTTTGCTTGGGAAAGCGGTGTCTAGGGAGCTCAGTGCACCCAAGTTTTGCCACCTCTCTGCGTTTGGGGGATTTGAGGCAAATCATTTTGTCTCCCTATCTCAGCCTTTTCATCTGCAGCATGGGTCTATAGCCGAGGCGCTCACTTCCTGAGAAGAAACGATGCAGCGGATGTGAGGGCATGTTGGAAGCATCCAGCACCAGCATTCAGGGTCTCATAGCACTGTAAGATGCCTTGCCTGAAAAGTACCACACATCCTCTCAGAACTGCTATCAGTAATCAGCTGCCACAGCTGGCATCGTCCTGGTCGGCCAGGTCCCTGTGTAGAGGGTGCAGGTTCTTGGCCTGGTGGCTCCACCCATTTCATATGCCCCTACGTGTCCCTCAAATCTTTAGTTCTAGCTCATGGTCTCTTCCTCTCCAGAGCCAAGTACACTTCCGATGATGTCCAGCTCTTCCTATTCCACTTTGACTTTTTGGCTCTCCGACCTGCAGCCAGGAGGGAGAGACTAGAGGTGTGTAGGAAAGGGTGTTTCAGACTAAAGGAAGAAGGGCAGATGCCTAGGCCGCTTTGAAGGATAGCAAGGAAGAGGCCACTGCTCTCGGGGGGGGGGGGGTGCGCTGGGGGCATCTCAAAGGATACAGTTTTCCCTCAGCAAGGCTTCTAGTGAAGCCTCCTTGCCTCTTCCACATCCCCAGCCATATCTTCCGCTTGAAGCACCTGAAAGGAATAACAGGTCCTCCCACCTCAGTAGCATTCCAATGCCAGAATTAACTAAGCTATGGTTCCAGGGCCTTTTCTACACCGTGCGGTGTCAATCCACACCTGCTCTGGCCTGTGCCCCTCAACAAGAGTCTGTGGTTTTCCCCACTGGAGAGCTTTTTCTAGGCTGTTGCCCCTTCTGCAAAGCCGTCCCGAAGGTTCTCACACCAAAGCAGGCTCACTCTGTCTGGCCCCTTTTCTACTCATTTTTAAGGCATCAACCACGAGGCCTGCTCTGTATTATTTGGGACTGAAGGTTTCTTTTTTGTTTGTGACTCCCTAAAAAAAACTTGGGGCCGGAGGATGGGTAAATGTCACTGGTGATTCTGTCTGCAGATGAGCTTCTCTTAACGCTGCCTCTTGGTCTTCTGATGGCATGTGCATATGTGCATATATTACATTATAGTTTCTAGAATAAGAATCACAAAGACCTATTATGTAGTCTACTTCCAATATGGCAGTATGTTACAAATGTTTCTTCATGCCATTAATATTTTAGAGGACTTTTAAAAAAATGACTATATAGTATTACATGTCATGTCAAAATAATACTTAATTTAATCAATATTTTGTTTGAGTTCCTGCCCTTCCTATACTAAATTGTGCTGTGAGCCATACTGAAGTATTTATATAAAGCTTATGTAGAATATACAACATAAGGGAAATGAAAGTTATTGGTTATATTAAGTCAGGACAGACTTCTGTAGTCAAAATTACTTGAGATGAAGATGTGCACATTTTAAAGGCTTTGAATCCATAATTAGTAAGTGCTTAGGCAGGTGAGGTGGCTCTGTGGTGAAGGGACTTGCCAAGCAAGCCTGACCTCCGGAGTTCAATCCTTGGAATCCACATAAAGGTGGAAGGAGAAAGCTGAGTCCACAAAGTTGTTCTCTGACCGCCACACACACACACCATGGCATGCACACCATGGCATGCACTCACACACACATGTCATTCATACCCAAACCTTTTCGAAATGTTCTGTGAAATCCTTCTGCTATTTTATACATGCTATTTGATATCCATCCATTTTCCTCCCCTTTTCCTTTTTTCCACCCTCCTTCAAGTTCTGGGCCCTTTCTCATTCTTCTCTGATTATGTAAGCAGGGCAATATCCTCTTGTTCTACTTTGTATATTTCTGGAGCTGCCGATGAACTGCGCTAGCACGCTCGGTGTCCATCTCTTTTTAGCTTTTTAGCTTTATCCTGTATCCTCTTCCCTCTCTCTTTGTGCTGACTTTTGGGAAGTGTTGACTATGAGAGTCCCAGCAGGGCAGGTGAGACTGACCTTTCAGGTTCTGAGGCGAGTTGGTGTCCTTTCACTAGTAGAGCCTAGCTCAGACATTAACCTGGGCCCCCTGGGAGGGCTTGTGTGTGAGGAGCACCTAGGTGGCTTGGCTGATCATGTGCTGGCTGGCAAAGCTCCGCTGTGGACAGCTGGGCACACAGTGTCTTCTGTCAGCCTGTCTCCTCCGATCCCCAGGATCTTATCTCTGGCTGATCGAGTTGGCTGCCATAGCCCTGCGGGGACCCACCCTTCCACCTGGCATGAGGCAGCGGGTGGGATGGAAGCTGGGCCAGGCCTCCCTGTTGGATGACTGAGGACTTGCCTCCTGTGGGCCAGTTGAGAACTGCCTGGACACGGTTTGACTCACCTGTGTGTCAGCTACACCCTTTTGAGATTCTGGTTTGTTGTATTTGTGCACGTATGTGTTTCAACAGGTTCTGGGACTCAATCTGAGGAGTTGCGTTCAGAAGAGGCACTTGACAGGGACCCAGGTGGCATGTTAGTTTGGGGAGTATGGATGGTGTCACTGCCTCCAGAAGGCTTTCCATTTTTTTCTGAGTATGTGGCCAGAGGCTACTATATCTTGCTAAGTAGTCAAAAGATTGCCTGGAAACTGGGGCATTCCAGAAACTCGGCTGGGTTTTCCTAAATTCAGAGAAGGGAATGGTGTCAGAAATTGCGAGATGGAACCTCTAAAGGCCCCAGACACTCGAGCATCCGTGACGTGTATCAGGATTGACAGAAGGGAGATGCATCCCTGCTTACAAGGGTCTCCTGGTCCTTTAGGGCCAACACAAAGGGAGCGTGAATTGACGGCAGCAGAGCACGCAGTTGGATTTGCCCAGCTGTGCTCATAAGACAAACCCACACACCTACTGGCTCCTCACCTCCCTTTGGGCTTAAATCAGGGACCCAAAGTGGAGGTGCTATACTCCTTAACAGTCCCTCAACTTCTTCCCAGCGCACTTCCAAACCCTGTTGGGAGGCTATACTGGACACACTGGGGATGTAAACATGGAACAGATAAGGTACTGCCCTCTATGTAAAGGCTCTCATTCTAAAGCAGATAACAGTTATTTAACATCCCCAATACATGTGTGAAATATGTGCCAGACCCGGTACCAAATACATTGAAATTGCAAGAAAGGATCCATCCATCCCCTTTATAAGCTATAAAATGGGCTCTCCTATCACTGCAATGATACACAAGGGGACACTGAACCCCTAGGGACATCTTTGCCCTGCCCAGGCTCTAACAGAGCTTCTGAAACCCAGTCAGTGCCACAGCAACTTATGGCTACTAGTAGGGAAGGCTCATGGCTCTTCGTAGGGACTGTCAAGTCATGAAACCGAGACCAGGACACAGACACCACATGCCAGCTTCCCCCTTTAGTACGAGAGACCCTGAGCCCCTGGATACTGGCATGGTGTTATGGTTTCCAATATGGGATGAGAATCCTGGTTCTCCAGGTCTGGAGCTCGTGGGCACAGCTGAGAATGGGTCTTTTGATTTTCAGATTCCTTTTTCCTTGCATTGTGGAAGAAGGTTCTTGGTGCATGTTGTCAAGGGAAACCCTCTGTTCAGTAGCTAGTTATAAAATGCCGGTCCTGCCCTCCACCTATTCATTTGTTTGTGGGGTTTTTGCTCTTTTACGGGCAACTACTGTGTGTCAGGTGTGGAGTCCATGTTGAGGTACAAAGGCAAGGAAGCAGACATGTGTCTGTTGTTTTCAGATGAGGGAATATTTGGATGAAGGGGCATGGTGTGTCTTGTGGTGTGTGTGTGTGTGTGTGTGTGTGTGTGTGTGTGTGTGTGTGTGTGTGTGTCCTTCGTCCTATTATTTGACGTGCCACCAGTCCACAATGTCACATTTATGTGAAGCCGGAGGTCAGCAGCCCAGCTGTCTTATCATCTGCAGGATCAGTCACCATGTCAGCACCCCCCAAATGCCTTTATCTGTTCTTTGCAACTGTGGGGGTTCCCTGTACCAAGGGTGTATTGTTGGGGGATGGTCTAGTGTATTTTGATGTTAATTAATAAAAAGCCATCCCACCTGGGCAGGGCAGATAAGATAGGTGTGGCTAAGGTTCCTGGGCTTGGCTTAGAGAGACAGAGGGGATCCTGAGAAAAAGGACCAAGGAGAGAGAGGAGAAGGAAGGCTGCCATGGATTAGATGGAAGAAAAGCACATGGCTGGCATGGATGGGAGATTCCGCTCAGATGAAGAACATTAGCAAGTATTTGGGATTATGGGTGGGAGGTATCTTGATAGACATTATTAGAAGCAGATGGCAGGGCATTAGGTATATGATACCTGCCCCAGTATAGGAAGTAGTTTAGAGGATTAATGTCTGCCCTGCCCCAAGTTAACTAAGGCTATTTTAAAATATAACAGATGTCTGTGTCTTGATTGACTGCTAGCTGGGCATACTGATAATACAGATAATTTAGAAACAATAATAAACAATAACTAGCCCCCTATTGATAAAATAAAAACAAGTGGTGCTGATAACAAACAATTATTAGGTCATATTGATAATTTTAAAAACAATAGTGTATCTTCTAGAAGATCCACTAGCTGGGCTGTTAGGCTCTGGTCTTTTCCGTGTTTGGAGTTCTTTAGTACCCCCCATCACATTGAGCATTCTAGAAGACCAGTCCGGAAAATCACGACATTTCTCAATCATAATTCAGCATTATAGGACTATGCGATAAAGGCTCACTGACTCCGATGGAAAACAAACAGATTTTCCTTACAGCTCCGACTTCAGCAATGGCTTGTTAGAAACTCTCCACTTTCTGAAGGTGGCAAATGTGTGCTTGACAGCAAGCTTTCTGCCCAAAGCAGCTCTCCTGCACCCGGAAAGATAACTAATGCTAGTGAGACAGGACAAGACGAGAAGAGAAGCTAAACAAAACAAAGAAACTTGAAAAATTAAAAAATCATCTTTGCTATTGCTGATGTTGGCATCTCCAGGTTTCCATTTGGGTAGAACTGGGTCTCCAAGATTCAGCCAGACCCATGTGCCCCCAGCAGATCCACCCACTGCGTCAGGCCCACCCCTCAGAGATAAGAGGGGCCTTGCTTCTCCCTGTGGCTGGTGTGTTGGCAGTGATTTGTGGCTGCCTCCTCCTGACTTCTCCTTAGGCCTTTGGCTCTGAAAGTTAGGTTGGGTCCCACCCCACCCCTACCTCAACGCCCTGTCAGGAGATAGGGTGGAGTATAGTGTTTTACTTGGGTGAGGCGAAAGCTTGCTTTATTTACTTACAAAATCTGAAAGTACCCACTGTGTAACGTCTCACTGTGACTGCAGGACTTCCTGTGTGGACCACCTACATCCAGTTTGTAGCTTGTCTGCTACCCTGACCCATTCTGTGATCTTCCAGCAAACCAAGGCAGTGCCAGGTAGTGTGGCACGGGTTAAGGCTAGGGTCCTCCAGATGTGTAAGACGGCCGTGCTGTGTGTGTGCTGGCGGGTTTTACTTCTCTTCAGGATTTTGTCTGTCTGAAGCGCCACAGTTCTGCTGCTCTGAAGAACTGAACCAGGGCTCATTAGGTATTTGTGGGTTAATCAAAGTCAATCAAGAAAAGTCTCTCTCTCTCTCTCTCTCTCTCTCTCTCTCTCTCTCTCTCTTTCTCTCTCTCTCTCTCTCTCCCTCTCCCTTTCTCTTTCTTCAGAGTTTGGGGTACCCACTGCGCATGTATGAGTGAAGCGGCTGTGTAAAGCCTCGCTGTGGCTGAATGGTTGTTCCTGCGCTTGCATTTCTTGGTTTCCCATTAGTTTACGGCTCCAGGTCATTCAGAGACCCCTGTGGTGGGCTGGGTATTGTGGCTGAGTGTGACTGAGATGACTGAGGATTAGACTGGGCCACACACAGCAGATCATAGGCCACCGCTGAGGTATTTGTTCGTCACGTATGGGGAAGTAGTGTGTTTGGAATGAAGACGCCATAGCAGCCTCATGCTTGCTTTGCCACAGAACCTATAGAGCCAAAATCTTGCACTCCACTTTCACCTCACCACAGGGTGGAGCGTTTTCTCATTTAATCGCACGTGAGGGGGTTGAGACTCCATGTCTTGTGAGTCCACAGAGCATCATGGGATTTCTCTGCTCCTCTTCAGAGTCCTGGCTGTTGAGTAAATACATCTGTTTTTTTCAGTTTGTCATATGGATATGCTTGTCAAAGCTAGGTTTAACATTCCACAATGGCAGACCTCCCTCTTTGCCTCTGCCACTGCCTATGCCTCTCAGACCAAACAAATGAGACAAAGGTACCCAGGCCCCAAACTCTGCCAAGACAGGGTAAGCAAGTCCTCACAAATATGTCTGTCAGATATATTGGGCCAGAAGGCTGAAGATGATGCTCCAACGTTATAGAGAGTTCTGGGTGACTGTTTAGGTAGCAAACTGTCTGTCATCCTCTCATTTCGGAAGCTTCTAACCTGCACTGCCTGTATATTCAGGTAATCAATTTTATTCTTTCTCAAGTCTCTGATGGAGTTGAAGGCCAGATAGTTTAGTTTTACAATGAAGCTTAGTTGTTTAGGGGTTAAGATGTTTTTAGGTCTAGAGAGATGTTTTAAGTTGATAATGATGAGATATGATAGATATTGATTTACACTCAGAATTTTAGATGCACCAAGATAGGAAAGATGTTTCCTTCAAGACTGCCAAGTATAAATAGCCAAAACACTAAGAATGTAACATTTACATAATTCCTGACTGATTCATGGTTCTTCTTGCTGTAGGTAGTTTGTTGTATATATGTATAATAATATAAATGTATATGTAAAAAAATTTAAAAATTAATAAAAAAAG
Source organism: Acomys minous (assembly GCF_964271855.1). Lineage (NCBI taxonomy): Eukaryota > Metazoa > Chordata > Mammalia > Rodentia > Muridae > Acomys > Acomys minous. The sequence goes on along the minus strand of NC_140486.1, from coordinate 8,861,963 downwards.
GTACCCAGGCCCAGAAGCCTCCCTTCAGGTACCTTTTTGAGAGGCGCATATGACACTATAGAAAGATGCTCAGAGGTGCTATTATGAAAGAGAACTTTGAGGGCCATGTGTGCTGTCGTTTTCTAGGTGGTCAGCTGTTGTAGAGGAATTTAGCAACGAAAGTTAATATTAGTATCCTGCTCTCTATGCCTCAAGGGCCTAAGCTACTAGCTGCCCCCACCCCCGATAGCCAATGTGGCCTGACTCCCTCAGTGTTCTGAAATAGCAGGGTGTTGCTATGGGGCAAATAAGCCTCTTTGCCTGCAGGGCAGAGGAGGTACACCTGCTCATGACAACCCCCGAGGCCTGTCAGCACCATTGCTGACAGAGATGAGAAAAGAGAGGGGCAGATGCAGTTTCTCCCTGAGGCTGAGCCTGAGAAGTTGATGTTGGACCTCAGAGCCTGTGTGGAGCCACCTTATGTGCCCAGTCTGTGTAACCGCTGTGTATACATGCTCCTTTGTTAGAGATAGGAGTGTTCGCTAGAAAGTGACCCTGTTGAGTCTGAGCAGGCAGTTGCCTGACCTACCGCTGTTTCGTAGGCTTGCGAGCCTGCTGGATGGAGCTGGGCAGGACACAGAGGTGCCTTTCTCAGTCCAGGTGGTAGGCACAGCCGGGCCCAAGATGAGCACCTGTTGCTTAGGTGGATAAATTCTGCTCCAGAAGCACAAGCAAGCCTGTGGGAGAAGCTGTCACACAGACACACCAGCATGTGCAAAGTGTAGTACGGTAGCACCTTCGCACTGGCGTGAGTGAGTCTGGTGGTTTAGCCTTGGGTAACATCTGTGTCAGGCCTCATTCTGGGCACTTGGCACACAGGGTTTTGTTGACGCTCGAAACACCTTCCACAGTACTGTGTTTCCACTGTGGCAATGTGGACCCCGAGGCTCATCAAGGAGGACATGAACTCATGACAAAACCATTAAGCCCTGTGTGTTCAAGTCCAGAATTGGAGTTGCAACATCATCCTGAACCAGCCAGTTCCCTGAGCCATGGCTCTCCTTCCTGGGAAACACACAGCACCTGCCTGCTGAGGTCGGTATCCACCCACCTCCCACCCTGCTGTCTCCCGGACATGTGCTCAGGGCTGGGCTGCTTCCTAAATGGCCTCCTGTATCCTGTGAGATCCCCATCCCTCGGTAGCCTGAGCCTTTGATCCTGCCTGTTAGCACAGCATGGGTGCTTCAGGCCTGTGTGCAGTGTGTCTGGCGGATGCAGGGAGCACAGACCAGGAACACAGGCTCGGAGCATCACCCTTTTCCTTCAGCAGTACTTCAGTGGACTCTGTGCAGAAGTGCTACTGCGAGTACTACTGGGCCCTCTGACCCTGACAGAGTCAGGTCATGTAGCAGAGGCCCATTGAGTCACACAGCTGGGAGGAAAGGCTAGTACCCACCCAAGGCTGCAAGCTCCTGTCTCTTGTGGTATTATTTAAAAACTAACAACAACAACAACAACAAAAAGTTGTTTGGTTTTGAAAAATGGCCCTGAAGAATAGCCACTTTACAGCAACAGAGGAACAGGCCTAATAAGCCAGGGTATTCCTCAGACGTTAGGAGATTCAGTTCAGCTGATGGAGAGCATTGCCCGGCCCATAGCATAAGCATCCCCAGACGGTCTGTCCTGAATGCTGCCAAAGTTCGCAGGTTTGGCTCACGAGGATGGCTGAGTGACAACCCTGTGAGAGCCCCGAGATGCTGTTCAGCTTCTCAGGCCTGCAGAGTGCGAGCTGAGCTGCTCCAGGTGTCTGGCCTCTCCTCCCACACTGTGAGCACAGCACGAGCCTTTTGGGTCCTCACACAGCTCCTGCAAAGAGCAGTTCTTCACGCCTGCTTATCAAGGAGCCTCAGACACAGAGACATGGCAGTATACTGCCCAGGGCTATGAAGCCAGCATGGGGAGCAGGCCTGAGAGCTGATGGACTCTTGAGTGTGGTGCTTTCCAACTCGACTCTATTGTCTGAACCTGTGTCGTGAGTCACTAGGACCAGCCAGCTCCCCCTGTGCAGCTCCCAGCCGCCAAAGGCCTGACTCTTCCACATTTTATAAGCGTAGGCCAGACTGTTTCCTCTATAGCCAGGGTTCTCCCTGTAGATTTACAGTTCAGGAAAGTCCCGAGGAGGTGAAAACAGATGAGCAGCTACATTTATACTCCATCTACCCAGCCACCAAGCAGCCTACCTCCTCGCTGGGACCCTTTCTACCCATTGCTTCAGAGCTCTCTTCTCACCTTGTCTACCTTGTCTCAGACGGTCCCATTGCAATCGTCTCAGTCCTTCCTGTAATTTGGCCTCGGCTTCTTCATTCCTAGGCTTATTACTGAGCGGGTCATTGAATCCCTCTAGGTCAGCGGTCCTCAACCTTCCTAATGCCACGACCCTTTGATACAGTCTCTCACGTGTGGTGATTCCCATTCATAAAGTTATTTTCATTGTTACTTCATAACTGTGATTTTGCCACTGTTGTGGATCGTAATGTCAGTATCTGCTATGCAGGCTAGCTGACATGGGTCGAGACCTCCTGGCTTGCAAAACTGGCCTGGGCAGTGATACCTAACTGAGTAGACTGGCTGTCAGGATTGAAGAGTACACATAGGCTGCCTGGCAGTCACTTTGCCATCTCTGTCATGCTCGTTTGTCTCTGGCCTACAGTCCTGCCTGCGCCGCGTCCCCAATATACAGTACCTGTGTGAGCCTCAGAGATGCATGGCCTTCCAGACAGAGCCCACACCAGTGAGAAGTCACCCTGGGTAGTCTCATGCACCCTGTGGTGCTGGTCCAGGCAGTAAAGCAGGTGTGACGGTTGTGCCATCATCACCCTGGATGGCAGTGGGAGGACAGAGCACAGGAAAAGACCAAGCACCACCCTGCCTGACTCACAGACTTATGGCCTGATTCTAAGTTGTATCCCAGGATGTCATCCAGAGCATCATCTATATTATACTATCTATTATCTCCCATCTGTCTGTCTGTCTGTCTGTCTGTCTGTCTGTCTGTCTGTATGTATCAATATCTATCTACCTATCTATCTATCTATCTATCTATCTATCTATGCCTCTATCTCTATCTGTATGTGTGTGTGCATCTGTCTGTCTGTCTGTCTGTCATCTATCCACCCAGCATCTCACCCCCATTCAAGTTGGCCCAGGTTTTCTATCTCGCTTTACAAATCCTGTTCTGACCATGTCTCTAACAGTCCAAGGCAAATCTCTGCCATAACCTGGGTGGAGGCATCATTGGCCGTGCCTAGCTCCTTCCTCTGCCCTTAGGTGTTGTGAAGATGGGACCCATTTCCATAAATAGTGGGGCCATCAGAGACAGCAGAGGCCCTCAGCTTGTGCTAGTGCCTGCCTTCCTAGTCTATCCTTGCCCTTCAGCACCTTGCACAGGGCAGGGGCCCCTGTGTCTGACCCGAGCTGCCCTTCTACTTGCACCGCAGATGAAATGTGTATTCTCCTATCTCCTTACCTGATGATTTCGTTACTCCACACCCAATTTAAATTAAGGCCTGGGTTCTCAGTCACTCCCCTAGCATTTCTCAGTGTGTAATTACGCGCTGCACGTGTGACTGCTGCCTGATTTCCTGCTGGTCAGCAAACCTGCAGCCACATGAAGGCAGGTGAGTCTTTTCAGCACCGTAGACTCACCCCAGCTCAGGCCCAGCCCTAGCAGGCATTGTGTGGAATATTCCCGAATGAACAAACACTGAAAAGTAGACCGTAACTGTTGACGGTCCTGGTCGTCAGTCTCGAGAGGACAGCTGAGGGCTAGGGACAGCTGGAGTGACAGAATGATTGCACAGCATTGCTGGGAAACCTGGGTCTGATTCTTAGCACCACCTAACGCAGGCATGGCACACGGCTGCAGTGCTAGCATTGGCCTGTGGAGGAGGGAGGATTAGTTCTCCAAGGTCATCTTTGGTTATGTAGCAAACTCAAGACCAGCCTGCGATCCTGACGTTTATCCTGAATGAAGAAGGAAGATGTACCTTCATTTTGACTCTGTGAAGCTGCATTGTCCCCTTAGACCAGGGTGCTAATGCTGTGTGCTCAAGGTCATGTCCATGCAGGAGCCAGTGTACCCTAAAACCATGCCTGGGACCAGCAGGCCAACTTGCCTGGTGTGCTGGACTTCTCTCCCAGAGATCCTTAGGCCAAGATTCGCTCCTTTGTTGTTTTGTGTCAAAATATTTTTGACCCAATCGGAACCACAGGGCAGATTCAGCACCGAGTTCCGTTGTTCTCACATATTGTAAAGAAGTTCCTGAATTCTTAAAGCCTTTTTAAAACATCACTTCTCTTTGGCTTTACCTGGTCTTTCCGTCTGTGGCTGTGGCTGTTTTGGTCTGCTGTGTGTGTTTGCTCACTCACGGATGCCATTTCTCGTTGCTGTGAATATTTTGGGTGAGTGTTCTTTGTGGGGATTTCCAGGGCTCATTTGCAGGCCCTGTAGGAGAGTACCTGTGCAAGGCGGAGCCCATGAGGGCAGGTCTCGCCAAGAGAGGCCTGAGGGAGAAGGGGCTGTAGAGCAGGGCCTTGGTACAGCTCAGCCCTACAGGGTGGGGCCTCGCAGGACAAGGCCTTGTAGGGTTGGGGCGGGAGCAGCCTGCCGAGGTGCAGGACGGATTTTGCTTGGTTACGGGGTTATTCTTGTGTAGAAAGATGGAAGAGCTTTTCATTTATAATAAACCTAGTTCAAGATGGTGAGTCCAGCCTCTGCTCTGGCCTTAGGGGGGGGGAGGGGGAAGGGGGGGGACAGAATGAGAACCACAGGGGTCCCTCCAGGTGTGGGGGGGTCTTCAAGGTGCTCCCCCACCCCTTCCCACCCAGTCCAGAGTAGTTGGTGGCACAGTCAGGCCCTTTCCCCTCTCTCAATTACCTTGCACGCCCCTGTACCTCTGAGAGGCGCTGGGCTGCTGGGAGTCCCTCTGTGAGGTGCTAGAAGTCTCTGGATCTTAGGTGGTTGAATCAGAGTTTAGTTTCTAGGCCCTGCATGCTGGAGAGGAAAGAGGCCCGACCCCAACGTATCCAGGCCGAGGTTACACATGGGCATTTCCACACCTGTCTACTGTAGAGCCCTCCTTGACCAGCTGACCTCCGCCATCTTATTCGTCTGATGCTCTGTTGGGTATCCAAGTGAGCAAGAGCCATTCCAGCTAGCCCAACATCCCTTCTGCTCCATGGCTGCGAACAAAAATACAAGGAGAATAATCTCATTCAGAGAAAACCTATCTAGGACTCTCAGAGGTAGAAAGGAAGGAGGGTAGTGAAAGTGGCACTCCAGGCTACAGGGAGCCAGAGAGGGTGTTCACAAGCAGGCAGCATTTCAGCCGTCTTGGGCAATCCGGACATTGTGAGCAACACCCTGTCGCAGATGTGAGAGACAGATGAGGCCATGGTTTACAGGAACAGTCTGCTGAGACCAAAGCTAAGGCTACCGGAAAAACAGGGCCAAAGAGCAGGCCACAGGTTGGGAGTATAGACTCCTTCCTGGAGAAGCAGCTGTGGAGAACTCGGAGCCTGAGCCATCCCAGGCAGAACCAGCTTTAGGGGGGGGGGGTGGGCTGACACAGTGCTCTATCACATGTGACTCTGACAACCAGAGTTCCCCCACTTCTGTTTTTCCCATGATTCTTACTGGCTCCTAACTCACTGCAGAGTTGGCTATTTTCTCCCACCTTCTGTAGGGTACAGGTGTCCTGAGGGCAGGCATTTCCTGGGCCCTCTCATGTTCTGCATGTGTTGGCTGGAATCTGTGCACAAATATACCTGAAGAATAGTCATTGGAAGCCGAGTGTGGTGGCGCACACCTTTAATCCCAGCACTTGGGAGGCAGAGGCAGGCGGATCGATGTGAGTTTGAGGCCAGCCTGGTCTACCAAGTTAGTCCAGGACAGTCAAATCTACACAGAGAAACCCTGTCTCGAAAAACAAAGAATATTCACTGGATGAATGAAAGCAGGGCTATGCGGTGCATCATTTCTTATTTGATCATCCAGTAAATCTTTTTTGGATGCTGTTGTATCCTTTAGTGGTTAAAATGGAGACTGTTTTCTTGTGGGATGCTGAAGCACAACACAAGAAGAAATTGGTCCAGTGAGTAAGCTCCTACATTTGTTTGAAGTTCAAATAAAGAAAAATGTAGTCCCCACACCCCCCAAAAAAGACATTCTGTGATGGTGTCCTGGCTTCCCTTCAGCCCTATGGCCCAGTACTTCCTGAGCTGCCCTTTGATGATGCATCCTCAGGTGCTCTCTTCCTAATGTCTGCTCAGAAGGCCAGAACTGTGGCAGAGCCTCAGAGTTCTCGAGAGAGTCCCTGTGTATGATACAGGCCACAGGTCTTGGTGAACTGGGGCTGCCACCCGAGTTGGCCAAAAGCAAATGAATATGCCACGGTGATTAATTCACACCGTTTCCTTCTTGGGTAATTCTTGGAAGCAAAGCCTTTTTTTTTTTTTTAAATTTTATTTTATTCAGGTGAGTACCCAGTGCCTTCTGGCAGCTAGGAGGTACAGCTGTAGTCACTTGGCTTCGTTTCTTATTCTTGAATTTACAGTTATTCTTTGAAACATTGCCTCTTTGGTTTTGCCAGCATGTTGGTTGGCATGTGGCTTTGGAAGGGTAGAGAATTTGGGAAATTCATGTGCACCCACCAGGGCTAGTGGAACCCATTGCCTGTGAGAAACGTGGACCTGCTTCACAACTTTCACAACTTTATGACCTCCTAAGCCAGAGCCAGCTTACAGGCTTATATTGACTTTTTGGATTAAAGCTCATTAGTAGACTTAATTCATTAGTTCAGTAAAGGCTTCTCGTCAATGGTGAGTTAGGGCAGTTCCTGCTACTTCCTAATATAGATTAGCTTTTTAAAACATGTGACTGCTTGGGTTTGGCAGGTCCACCTGTCTCAGAGCCAGTTCTGGCTGGTATAGACTGTTCATTGACACCCACATCTTCAGCAAACTTTCACCAGCCAATATGAGACAGATGGCATCCTGCCCAGTGGCCACCGTAGGAAGCCAGCAACCAAGTAAAAGTAACCCTCTTCAGGTTGAAGAGCATCTGTAATGGGGTATCTCCTCCATACACCATAACCCCGGGCAAAGAAACGTTTTCACATGCTGCAGCCTTATGGATAGATAGTTTGCCTCTATTGTTTAGAAAAGAAGACTGGGTGAGATGGCTGGTGCCTTAAGCCCAGGATTCCAGAGGTGGGTGCAAGAGAGTCACAAGTTCAAGACCAGCCAGTACTGTACACCAAGACAGTGTTTAGGGGGAGGAGAGGGAAGGAAGTCATGCAGTTCACATGTGTTTACCCTTCTTTGCATACACTCTTTTGAAGACCACATCAAAGCTGCAATCATTGATTGCCTGAGGAAGAGGACATGAGTGGCAGGGGCTCCTGAATCCCTTTTGAGTTTAGAATTATGTGCCTGTGTCCCTACTGAAACCATAAAGAAAAGCAAACCACATACTACGTGATCTTAATTTTAAAGAGGTGTGCTTGTTAGACACACCTGGGAGAGGCATTCCTTGGCCATATCCATTGGGCATTTCTGTATGGCATATGAGGTCTCCATCAGTCATGCATCAATGGAACCCTTGAGAGCCAGCCTAGACTGAGGTTTTGCTCCAGCAGGGACACCCTGGGCTCAGACACACATGAATCCTGTGGTCTCCAGGATGTGCCTGGGGGCAGCACCAGATACCAGAGTGCCCTTCTTCAGAAGGTTTCTTCAATGAAACTGGTTTCTGTGAGTTTGCCCAAAACCATGTCTGGTTATAAGGCACGCTCTCGATGGTCTGTCCCCCAAGCAGGCTCATGTCTGGTTATAAGGCACGCTCTCGATGGTCTGTCCCCCAAGCAGGCTCATGTCTGGTTATAAGGCATGCTCTCTATAGTCTGTCCCCCAAGCAGGCTCATGTCTGGTTATAAGGCACGCTCTCAATGGTCTGTCCCCCAAGCAGGCTCATGTCTGGTTATAAGGCACGCTCTCAATGGTCTGTCCCCCAAGCAGGCTCATGTCTGGTTATAAGGCACGCTCTCAATGGTCTGTCCCCCAAGCAGGCTCATGTCTGGTTATATCAGTCATCTTTAAAAACCCTGTCAATTGGCAACTCAGCCTCTAACTCATGAACCTAAGGGGCCATGTTTAGATTGTTTTCTAAACCACTGTTTTCTATAGTGAGAGAAATACATGCGTTGTCGGTGACCAGTGGCCGCAGCTAATGCCTCAGAAAGAACCACAAAGTGAGAGCCAAGAATTAAGGGCCCCACTTCCAGCCAGTCAGCCTGGAATCAAGTCACTTGGTGGCCTTGGTAGAGTCTCTCACGCTCTCTGAGCCATCACTGTAGTGGCTTGGAGGCTTCCCCTGAGAGGCAGGAAGCTTACAATTTAATTGAGGCAATAAAGCTAGCTGAGCAGACTTGAAGAATGAACACACCACATTGCTGACGGTAAGACCCATATGAAGATGACTCTGCGTTTGACTATATAGTAAATTTACATATCCTTCGAAGTATCAAGAAAAATAAAATCACAATAGTGTCTTTTAACTCGGAAAGTAGGGAATTGCAGTGGCAATGGTGATATGTCTTAAATAATGAAAATAAACGTAAATGACCGGAGCCCTATGACTCCAGAAACACCGTTTGTATAAACTTAGTTTCTGAATTAGAGAAGACCAGAGGAACATTTGCAGTGTGGGGTCAGGGTGGAGACAGGAGTGTGAGGGAAAAGGCAAGCCCCACCCTGTCAGAGCACCTGTCCTCTGACCTCCTTTCCGTTCAACACCTTAGGACCCATTCAGACTGGAAAAGCTGGCCTTGCCAGCTGAGCTGGCCCAAGCCTCACAGGCCATACCTCCTTCCAAAGCCCAGCAGTCACAGGGCCTGGCCTTCCCTGATCTTTTAACAGCACAAGTTTTCTTTTTCTTTCTTTCTTTTCTTTTCTTTTTCTTTTTCTTTTTCTTTTTTTCTTTTTTCTTTTTTCTTTTTTTTTTTGTGTGTGTGTGTTTTGTTTTGTTTGTTTTTTTCCAGACAGGGTTTCTCTGTGTACCCCTGGCTGTCCTGGACTCACTTTGTAGACCACGCTGGATTCGAACTCACAGTGATCCGCCTGTCTCTGCCTCCCAAGTGCTGGGATTAAAGGCATGTGCCACTACGCCCAGCAATACAAGTTTTCTTAATCACAGGCTGACAGGTGCTAGACCCCCAGTCTCATGGGGCCTCCTGTTTACTGAATCAGAACCAGAGCCTCTGTGTGGGGTGCCTGTCCAGCGCCTCCCTACAGACTCCCATGTTCCTAATCATAGCTTCCAATGAGCCTTTCCAATTGGCTGTTTTACAGACATAATCTTTAAGGTGAACTCTTCTAAATAACAGCCATAGACACTATAATTAATATGGAATGAAATTCACACCTATAAATTGTAAAATTCAGTGGTTTTTAATATAGTCTCAGAGTCGTACAGTCATTACCACTATCTATTTTTAGAACACGTTCTTCACCCAGACAGAGCCCTACTCTTAATTTTTTTTGCCCTTCAGCCCACATCATTTCCATAATACACTTTTTATCTGTACTGATTTGCCTGTCCTAGACATAATGTCTAAGTACAATGTGCAATAAATGGCCTTTCGTTCCTGCTTTTTCTTCTTAATATTTTCAAGTTCCTTGATTGTTGTAGCATACATTGATGCTTCATTCGTTCATCACTGAACAAGTCTAGATATAAGCATATAACATGCGTTGTATGTATGCCCTGTCAGACAACTGGACACATGCTGCTTTCACTTTGAAAACAATGTTGCTATAAACATTTGTGTACAAGTTGCTTTGTCTTGTTTGTTTGTTTTGTTTTGTTGTTTTGTTGTTGTTGTTGTTGTTATTGTTTTTCGAGACAGGGTCGCTCTGTGTAGCCTTGACTGTCCTGGACTCACTTTGTAGACCAGGCTGGCCTCGAACTCACAGCAATCCGCCTGCCTCTGCCTCCGGAGTGCTGGGATTAAAGGCGTGCGCCACCACGCCCAGCTTGTTTTTTGTTTTTGCATAGACACATGTATTTATCTCTTTGATTATACACCTGGGAGGGAAATGGCCGTTCATGTAGCAAATCTGTTCAACACTTTGAGGAACTGCCAAACTGCTTGCCAACCACGAAACTCTTCCAACACTGTATGAGGCTTCATACTCCTCCACGTTTGCACTAGGATGGTGTGACCATTTTTTCTTAATCATAGCATCCAAATAGATTCGAAGCGGTCACTTATTAGCTGGATTTCTACTACCGCCACAATATACCTGAGGCAAATCACTCAGAGGAGGGTTCACTTTGGCTTGTGATCCTGGAAGTTCTGATCCAAAATAGTGCTCTGAGCCTGTAGCAAAGCAGCACTGATGGCAGGAGCACCTGTCAGGGTAAACCTCTTACCCGATGAGCCAGAAAACAAAAAGAAACATCTGGGGTCTCCTGAAGGGATCCCGCCCGCTCCCCCCCCCTCCCCCCAATGAACTAAGGAGCCCTCACCAGCCCTCACCTCCTTCCGTTCAGTGGCCCTGTGGAGGACCCCCTTCGGAACCATAGGAGTGACTCCTATAGTCTTTTTCAAGGTTGAAGTTCACTAGTAAAGAGGCAGTGCATGCCTAGGTGAAAATGCAGACAGCTGGGAGAGATGTTGAAGAAAGGACAGCCGTGTGCTCTCCGGAGGACTCGGGCTTGAGAAAGCGGCCCCAGGCTTTTTCATCCACATCTCCCCAGTGACTGGCAATGCCAAGCACCATCTGCTCATGTGGTAACTGGCCATCTGTAGACCTTCTTTGGAGAAACAACTATTCCAGTTTGTTGACCTTTTTGTTGTTGTTGTTGTTGTTGTTGTCGTCGTCTTTCTGCTGCTGAGTTATGTTGTTTTGTTTTATTTGAGACAGGGTCTTTCTATGTTGCCCTGGCCTGGAGCTCTCGCTGTAGACCAGGATGCCTTAAACTCACAGAGATCTGTCTGCCATGCACTGTCCTGCCAAGGACATAAGCCACCATACCTGGCAGCATGTTGTTGAGTGTTTAACATTCTTTATATAATCTTGATGCAATCTCTTAATCAGGTATCTAATTTGCAAATATTTTCCCCATTCTGTGAATAACCTTTCTATTTCCTTGATAGTCTCTTTTGATGCACGAAAGTTTTAAATTTAAATGAAATCCAGTTTGTCTAATTTTTTCTTTCGTTGTTTATGCCATGGGTATGATATCTAAGTAATAATTGCCTAACCCATGTAATAAACATTTGATCCTATGTGTTCTAACAATTTTAAAAATACCACCTCTGACGTTTACTCTGTGCTATGGTCTGAATCAATTTTCTTTGTTTTTTCTTTTTCTCTATTTTCTTCTTGGTTTTTTGAGACAGGGTTTCTCTGCATAGCCCTGGTTGTCTAGAACTGCTCTATAGACCAGGATGGCCTCAAACTCATGAAGATCTGCTTGCTTCTGTGTCCTGAGTTCTGGGATTAAAGGCGTTTGCCGCCACCATCATCAGCCACACACACTAGGAGTCCAACTCCATTGCTCTCACGTGGATATTCAGTTGTCCCAACACGAGTTGTTGAAGAGATTGTTCTTAATAGAGATCAACTGGTCGCAAGTCAAGTGTTTTGTTCCACGTGTTTGTCTTGATTCTGTCCTGTCAGACTTTGGGTCTCTGTGACAAAATACCTGCGTGAGCAACTAAAGGAAGGAAGATTTACTTCAGTGCAGCACTTCAGTCCACCCCCAGTACAGAGTACGTGGCAGGCAGGGCAGCTCACATCACAGTGGCCAGAAACAAGAGCGTGCATGCCTGTTCTAGAGGGTTCTTCCCTCCCAGTAAATGTGAGCACAGCTCGTGGCATGGGGCCGCCCACACTAAGGCGGGTCTTTCCCCATTTAGTTACGTGTCCAGAGTGTGTTTTAGTAACCTCCTAAGTCAGTGGTTCTCAACTTGTGGGTCACAACCCCTTTGGGGGGGGTCAAATGACCCTTTCATGGGGTCACATACCAGATGGCCTGCATATCAGATATTTACATTGCAAGTCATAACAGTAGAGAAATTATAGCTATGAAATAGCAATTAAAATAATTTTATGGTTGGGGGGGTCACCACAACATGAGGAACTGTATTAAAGGGTCGCAACATTAGTGGGGCTGAGAACCACTGTCCTTGGTTCTTGATCCAATACAATTGACTGAAAGTCATCGCAGGATTAGTACCACTCCAGAAATTCTGAAGTGAGGAAGTGTGTGTCCTCCAGATCCATTTTTCAAGATTGATTCCTTTGCATAGTTTGTGTCTTTCACATGTCCAAACACTTTTAGGACCTGACTTGCCACTTACCATTCTCAAGCTGCCGATTTTGATAGGGATTGTTTGATTCTGTGGAGCAGCTCAGACAGCACTTCCATTTTAAGGAAACCAAGTTCAATAAGCCATGAACATGAATTTGTATCTTCTTAAATTAGTCAACAATATTCTGAGCTTTCACATCTTTTATGTACTTTATTTCTGAATATTGCATCCCTTTACTATGCTATTAGTGGAATTGTTTTTTTAACTTTATTTCCAGATTGACTGTTCATTGCTATCCTATAAAAATAAAATTTGTTTTGGGTAGTGACAGAGTGTCTTTAAACTGTACTGAACTTGTTCATCAGCTCTAGGAAATTTTAGATAAAATCTGTCTATGAATAGAATGTTAGAACATCCTCCTTCTCGCCTTCTTGTCTGTTCTCAAATGTGAAAGTGAATACTCATGATTTCTTCTGACTGCTGGGCAATTAAGCCATTAACTACACGGTGAGCTAGGATTGTCCTGGTTTGTTGCGTTTAGTTCGGATTGTTTCTCACGCTGTGATGATCTTGTTGCTTTTGGTCTTTAATAGTGTATATTACAATAGCTTATTTTCAGCTGTTAACACCACTTTTCATGCTTATAGTTCACCTTGCTGGCCCTGGTTGTATAGTTCTTTTTGTACATTAATGGCTATGGATTGCTGCTGTTTTTAATAGATTTTTGTCCTCTTCATGCTGAAATTTATTCTGATGCTTTTTTTGTGTGGTGGGGGAGGAGGTCATCAGGACAAAATTGGCCTGATCAAATAAGTTAGGACGTGTTTCCTCATACTTTTTTGAAGAGTTTGGGAAAGCTTGTTATAAATTTTGTGGTCATTTGGTAGAATTCATGAGGGAAGGCATTTAGGCCTGAAATTATCTTGGTAGGCGTTTTAGAAATTAATTCAATACCCTTGTTATAAATTACTCTGGGTTTCTTTTTAAAAATCTTTTCTTAAATCTGTTTTAGAATGATGAACTATACCCACATTCACACCCATATAAAGATTAGAAGCTAAGGTTTGCATAGGAGAGAGAACATGCGGGATTTCCCCTTCTGACCCAGGAGTGCTCAATATAGTATTTTCAATACCATCCATAAGACCTTAGAAAAGGAACCATGAAATCAAACAGGGGTAAGGTGTAAGGAGGGGAGGAGGGAAGTTAACGAAACACATAGAGCCTGGAAATGAAAAGCTGAGCACCGAGAGCGGAAGGGTGTGAGCAAGGGGAAGGGACGTGGTGTGAAGAGCAAGAGCATCAGCCGACACAAGGTAAAGGTGAAACTGCCACAAGGAGACTGCTACTCTGTAGACTAACATCAGAATGCTTCAAATCGTTTTAGAACCATTTTAAATTTACAGGAAAGTCGCAGAGAGGATGCCGAGGACTCTCAGCAGACTCCTTCGCTCAGTGTGGGACATCTAATGTTATTGTGGTTCGTTTTTGCGATGAACAAGCCAATGCTGATACAGCATAATTAGCTGAGCCCCGTACTTTATTCAGATTTAGTTTTTCCCTAGCGTTCGTTCTAACCTAATGTTCCAAGATCTCATCCAGGAAAAACCATGCCACTTACTTGTGATGCCTCCTTGCATTCCTTTTGATTGTGATAATTCCTAAGGCTTTCCTTGGTTTTGATGACCTTTTTTTTTTTTCCCTTTTGAGGACCACTGGGCAGTGTTTTACAGGATGTCCCTTGATGGCGATTTGTTGTTTGTTGTACTTTTCATCATTAGGCTAGGATTGTGACTGAATAACAGAAAACCACAATGGCAGTGTACCATTTCTACCCCTCATACCAAGAGTCCTCGCTGGCCACGGGACTTGCCACTGTTGATGAGAATCATCATGCGCACACAGAGAAGTGCGTCCAGATGCCCCACTGGGAAATCACTCCCCTCCTCTTCTATACTGTACTCTTGGGAGCCTATTGCCTGTATGTAAACGATGGTGAACCATGCTGCCCCGCCTTCAGGATGATGTACCCAGATAATGTATTTGGTATTCTTCTGCATGGAAGCTCTGTCTGCCCACTTGTTTACTCTGGCATCTGTTTGTATCAGTGTGGGCTCGTGGGTGTTTATTTTGTGCTATTTTATTTTCTTGCTCAGATTGTCCTGGCTTTGGCCACTGGCACATTTCCCAGTTGGTTCCTGTCTCCTTCAACATGCTCTGTTTTTGTGGGGTTTGTTTTGCTTCCTGGCTTTCCGTTGCTGTGAAATGGCCAGGCTCATCTCCCATGTTCCCTGAGCCATGTCCTAGCTCTCCCGGGGATCCAGGTTCCTTATTACAGTGGCCATTGCTGTTGGGTCATTCCTAAGAACCAATGACAGCAGCATCCTCTCATTCATGACCTGAGTGGTTTGGGTCTTCTTTTCTCCCTCTACCTAAAGGTTTTGTTCATCTTTTCAAAGACCCAACTTTTTGTTTTGTTATTTTCTCTATTTTTTTTTCTCCCTAAACTCTGGTCCATTTATTTCTGCTTGCTCGGGTTAGGTTTGCAGGTTTTTGGTTTCTAGTGACAGATGTTTATTTAAGTTGATGGGCTTCCCTTTTAGGTTTTTAGAGCTATAAGTTTCCCTGTGCACCCTGCTTTAGTTACATTCTGCAAGTTTTGGTTTAATATATTTTCATTAACCTCTATATGTGTTTGGATTTCTCTTGTAACTCATGTGTGTGTGGTATGTTTGTGTGTAGGCGTGGTTGAGAGGGAGCTGGGGCAGGAGGATGTCTACCTTTATCACTCTCTGGCTTATTGCCTTAAGACAGGACCTCTCCCTGAGCTGGAAGCTCTTCATTTCAAGAGATGGAGGGAGGAGAGATCAGATGGGCGAGATAAATGGCAGATGGTAGGTTAGTTGAAATAATATATATAGTGTATGTATCTCAACTAATATGTATATCTCCTTTCCTAACTATATAATCATCAAGTTGTTGTTGTTATTGTTGAATATCTGTTAAAGGGAATTGAAATGCATTTCACTTTTAGGAGAATACACCTTTTTTGAGACAGGTTTTTGCTGGGTAGCACAAGCTGCCCTGGATCTTGTGGTGATCCTCCTGCCTCAGACTCCCGAGTACTAGGGTCAGAAAATGAGCCACCATGGCCAGCTAAGGATAGTGTACTTTTCTTTTCTGGTCTAAGAACTTCCTCTGTCCTCTTCTCTCAGTGCTTACTGTCCTATTGCAGAAATAAAGACAAAGGCCACCAATGAAGTTAGTTCTATCAAAATGGTGGAACCACAACTAAGAAGTTACACACTGTGTTTCCCAGTGACAAGTCCTCTTCCTTTAAGTAATACATGATTCTTTCTCTTAGTTAACAGTTTTCATAATAATGAATAGATTCCCTAGTACTCTCCAAAAGAAAGTAACAATCTGTGTTTTTCTAAGCACTTGAGTTTACACACATTAGAAAAGGTCCCATCCCCCATGGGTAGATAGATGGCTCAAGATACAAATGAGCCGTGGCTGCTGGGAGATTACTCAGGCCATTTGCTCCTTTCTTTGACAGTGACGCTTCCGGAAAGGTGACCTTCAGCTCATTACTGTCTTTCCATGTGCCTAGAATGGATTCCTCCAGGGGAAAGGACACTGCCTGAGTTGAGTGCTGCTGGGAGGAGGGGCTTGCAGTATTTCAGTGTATACTAACTTGCTTGCTGGCCTAGCTAGACCCAGCAAAGCAGTTTTGGGAGGGAGTTGTGTGTCTGTGCACGCATGCACGTGTGTGTGTGTGTGTGTGTGTGTGTGTGTGTGTGTGTGTGTGTGTTAATGTTATTTTCAGTTTGCAAAGTGGGACATGCTCCAGAGATAGGACCACTGGGACACACTTTTAATCCCATCACTCAGGAGGCTGAGGTAGGAAAATTTCTTAAGTCCATGAGTTCAAGACCCCCTTAGGCAACACACACACACACACACACACACACACACACACACACACACTCCACTGTAAGGGGGAGGGACATGGGCATATTTTAGATGCATTGTAATGATCACCCTGAATAGTATATGTGACTGAAATGAGCCAGCTATGGTGTCATACTTCTGTAATTATCTCTCACCAGGCTGAGGCAGGGAAATCAAGAAGTGAACTCTGGCTATTATGAATAAGGCAGCTATGAACATGGTTGAGCATATGTCCCTGTTGTGTGGTAGTACATCCTCTGGGTATATTCCAAGGAGTGGAATAGCTGGGTCTTGAGGAAGCCCTATTCCCATTTTTCTGAGAAAGCACCAGATAGCTTTCCATAATAGCCAGAACTTGGAAACAACCTACGTGTCCCTCAATAGAAGAATGGATAAAGAAACTGTGGTACATTTACACTATGGAATACTACTCAGCTATTAAAAACAAGGAATTTCCAAAATTTGTGGACAAATGGATTGAACTAGAAATTGTCATAATGAGTGAGTTCACACAGAAGCAAAAAGAGCTAAATGGTATATACTCACTTATATCGAGACACTAGTCCAAGGTGTACGTCCCCATGAAAAACTGTACCTACCAGAATAGTGGGTAAGAGGGGAGGACATCCTATTGAAACTTTAGGTGTGAGAAGCCTGGGACAAAGAGGAAATGGAAGGATCCAGTGGGTCCTGGAAAACTATAGGCGAGTCTGGGCCCTGGGGTCCTCTGCAAACTGTGGCGACAGCCAAGGAAAAAATAGGCAGTAAAAACCTTGAACCCCTACACGGACTAGCCGATGGACATTCTCCACTGTTGAGTGGAGAAGGAGATCTAACTTTCACACAAACTCTGGTGCCCCATATTTGAACATGTCCCTTGGACGGAGATGCCTGGTGGCACTCAGAGGAAAGATAATAGGTCACCAAGGAGAGACTTGATACCGTATGAGCATATTCAGGGGGAGGAGGTCCCCCTCAGACACAGACTTAGGGGAGGGGAGGGGAGTAGTAGGGGGGAAGTGGGAAGAAGGGAGGAATGGGAGGATACATGGGATGGGCTAACAACTGAGATGTAATATGTATAAATTAATAAAAATGTATTAAAAAAAAAAAGAAGTGAACTCTGTAGGCTCAATTTTCTTAATAAATATATTTTATTACGAACTTATTTACCGAGAGTACCCCACTTATAACTCAACTAACTTAAACAATAGGAAAAGAAGATTAAAGAACACAATAATGAAGCCGTAAGGATATCAGTTCTGAGGAACAATTCTCCTGACGCAATCAGCAGGATTTCTTCTGCTGGAACCTGGAACATCCAGAACCAGGAAACTCAGCAGGAGCCAGAGCCCTGAAGCCTTCCCTCAAGCAGTTCTCTTTAGGAGAGTCTCGAAGTGGAGTGATGAACAGCCAAAACTATCCCAAGTTTCCAAAAGGCCCCGCCTCTTGTTTTTGGCTCACATTTATACCTCCCCTCAGCATTTGTTCAAGGATGTTTTTCAGCTGCTTAATAACCAATCTCTCCCACGTGGTGGTTCGACTTCTGTGCCTGCTCTCTCACAAGTCTTTTCTCATTCCCCACTTGTGATCTAAACAAAAAACATGTTTATCTCTCCTTCAGAACTGAGTCCAAATTGATCTACCTAGCAAGACCCTGTCTCAAAACCAAACAAATAGGAACAAAACAAAACAGTGGCAGATGTGAAGAGTGGCCGCTGATGGGTTGTCTGTGCTCAGTGAATAGTCACACACATGTGCATGTGGCAAAGGAGGAGGACATAAAGGGGCATGGTATTAGGAGGGAGGCTGGAGGGGTGGGAGGGAAGATTTAGGCTGCATGTGATCAAGATGTATTATATACACGTACAAATAAAATTATATATAAGGATGAAGTTATAAAAGAATTAAAAATTTAAAATTCAAACAAAAATATGAGTGATAGAATTTACCTTTTAAAAGTTCTAGATTGAGTTATTATAATGTTTATCAAATTATGTTGACAAATAGCTGTAGGTCATCCAGAATAAGTATCTTACAAATCCTTATTTAACAAAAGGTATTTATTGCTCAGTGACCAGGAAAAATGTCTTGTTTACTGCTATAGATGTCAACACACCAGCATAAGCTTTGTTTTCATAAACAGCACAAATGCTATGGAAGTGAAAGTCAAGCCAGGGAGAGTAGAGGCTCCTCAGTGAGCACTGAGCAAAGGGTTCTTTGACCTCTCCTGAGGTCACATGCCAAAGGCCAGTCAACCATTAGAACCAGTTAGTCTATCTGCTGCAAGTTCAGTGTGAGCAATTTCTAATGATAAAGTAAATAACAGGAAAGCCCTTGGCATGCAAGATTTATTATCTGGTCATTAGAGCCATGTGGGTTTGTTGTTGTTGTTGTTGTTTTGTTTTGTTTTGTTTTGTTTTTGGAAGGTAGAAAAATTCTTTGCATTACCAAGAACTCTATGGCCTTGACTTGCACCTACTAAACCTTTGTTCAGAGGGCCCTTGTTTACTCTGATGGTAAGTGGAAAATAAAATGTTTTTTTAATAAAATTTTTAATTTTTAGATACCTTTTCACATCTCTGCTGGAGATGTGAAACACATACAATTAAACACATATAACAGGCTCTCTGATTGAGTGGCAACCAGTCACATGGTCAAACACAAACCGAACTTTCTTCACCTCATGAAAGGTCTGAATTCTTTTGTCTTTCCAAATTGCTATGGGAAGGTACACATTTTAGGAAAATAGTGAAATATACATTAAATAGT
This sequence comes from Acomys minous, assembly GCF_964271855.1. Lineage (NCBI taxonomy): Eukaryota > Metazoa > Chordata > Mammalia > Rodentia > Muridae > Acomys > Acomys minous. The sequence goes on along the minus strand of NC_140486.1, from coordinate 8,842,878 downwards.
GAAAAATACATTGAGCTGCATGCAGAATGGTTGCCAAGTGAAACTGAGATGGGAACCTTGTTGGGGAACTCGGGTGTTCGGTGTGTGAGCTTCTGCATGCTGAGTCTGCAGTGAGGGGTGTTGTGTGCAAGGAGGAAGGGTGTTCCCCAGGTGAGTGTACAGTCACCCAGCTGCTGAGGATACCCAAACAAGGACTGGACGTGAGGGAACTGCTCCCGGGGTTTCATTACTCATCATGGCAGCCTTTCATGTCTTCAGTGGGAAGCGAGGGGCGTGCTCGCACAGACGGAAAACATGAAGGCTGCCTGCTTATAAAATCAGTGTCTTATGGTTTGATTGGGTAAATAAGTGGGATGAAATCATATAGAACTTGGGTTGTAGGCTTTATCTCTTGTATCTTAGAGTTTTTCAAGCCCTATGAATGAAGGCCAGAGTGCTCTACCCTGGCTGTCATCTGCTGATGGGCATCCTTTGTCAGCTGCTGAGAAGAAAGGACAGACTTGTCTGAGGAAGGGGAACTGGGGTGAAAGAGTTTAATCTGCACCTCTGACACCAGCAGAGACAAACAGAGCCCTTTCATCGGCTGTTTCCAGGGTGTTGGTCATTTGTTAATGTGACTAGCCAGGCAGTAATGCTGGGCTATACTTCTTCTCTACTCAGTGTGCGGGAGGGGACATCGGACTTCTGACTGCCACTGAATGCAGCGTTTGGCCAGCATTTTGAATTGTTCCTTTGTTGTGTATCCTGGGCAGTGTGGGTAGGTAAGAGGTTGGCTTTGTTTTATGTGACCTGCATGAAGTGGGAACAGCAATTGCTTTTCAGGCAAGTGGGTCTTTCACACAGATCTCTGGAAGTTGATTCCCTTAAGCCACTGGTCCGCTCTCTGTGGCCCCAGACACTAGCACTGGTTACTTCTGGGAACTTAGTAAAATCATGAATTCCTGGCACACATCCCCAAATCTGAGAACTGGTAGGTGATTGTTGACACAAGCCTCAGTGCCTTGAAATGATCTGCCCATTGGTCCAGATATGATAGCCGTCAACATTTAACCCTTGTGTACTTTAGAGCCCATTTGTTTACCTCTGAGTTATACTGAAGACTGTTCTGAGCTAAGACTCTCAAGGCCAGACTGACTGTGGCCGTCAGTCTTGTAGCCCTCAGGAAAAGGGCCACATGTTGTCCTCCAGAGGTGACCTTCATGGACAACTAGCTCTGCAGAAAAGAAGTTGGCCCTAGGCCTTTGTGTTTTTGGAGCCACCAGTTGATGTCCAAGAGTAGAGGGTTATACTCTTTTGAAAGGAAACCGGTTCTTTTTTATTTCCCCCCTATTATTCCTTTCTGCGTTGTTTTTGCAGTTTCATACAGTATACCATGCACCCTGACAACTCCTCCCCCACCTCTCTCTCCCATTCCTGTCTTGACTGTCCTCCTCCCTGACTGACGACTTTTGGGTTTGTTTTGTGACCCTTTTAGTTTAAACCATCTGTGCTACCATTAGATTAGAAGTGTCCATTGAAGCCTGGTGGGGTCACCATTGGGGACACAACTGAAGGCAAAGATGCCACTGTTGCACAAGTAGGCACATTTTGTCTGGCAGGTTGGTGTCGGAGTTTGTAAGATTCACAGTTAATGCCTTTTCCTCCCAGCACCCTCCATGGCATCTTTATTTTGTCCCCCATGTGTGGATCATAGCTTCAGATCTCTAATTTGTTGTGTTTACTTGGAAGCCAGGAAACTAATAAGAGGCCTGTGTGGGGGTTGGGGGGGGGGTTACTTAAAGGAAGAGAGTCGAACGTAAGTAATTTGAAAATCAATTCTGTGAGTCCAGGGAGGGATAGAAAACATGGGAAGGATTAATCAAAACAAAGGGAGTTTTTTTCTTTTTTAAGCCATCTAAAAACCTACTACCTTAAAACCAAAGTTTAAAACATACTTTATATTTTAAATAGAATTAGAGTTGCTCAGTCATGAGACCACAGCATGGGGCTGCTCATGGCCTCATGGGGACTCAGTTATCACGTTGTTCCATAAGCACACTGTACCTTCTCTCTGACTCTCCCCTGCACTCACTTACCTGTCTCTTGTCTTGTAGTTTGGGGCCGAATTCCGAAGGTTCTCCTTGGACCGTCATAAGCCTGGGAAGTTTGAAGATTTCTACCAGCTGGTCGTGCACACACACCACATCGCTAACACCGAAGTGACCATTGGCTATGCTGATGTACACGGGGACCTGCTGCCTATCAACAATGACGACAACTTCTGCAAGGCGGTCTCAAGTGCAAACCCCTTGCTTAGAGTCTTCATCCAGAAGCGAGGTAAGAGGGAACAGTCTGTTGGTATGGGACTCTGATATTCAGTTTTCTGGCCTGTAGTAGTGGACTTTCAAATTAATTGTCGGATCAATATTAATTGTTTAAGGGTCTTAAAAGTAGCCACACCGCCTTTTCCATCTTAAATAGCATCGACCTCTGCCTTTTAAAAATGTAAAAAAAAAAAAAAAAAAAAAAGTAATACAAATACTGTCAGTCTTTTATGAAGAATAAATAATGCTGATATTTTTGGTACTTTAACTAGAGGCAAGTAAATTCAATAGTAACAAAGAGGCTTTTGTCAGGATCTTAAGAATTGAACTTGAAGGCCCTAGTTAGTGTGCATTTTTCACATCTTTGTAAGACCAAGGGAAATAATAGCTTTAAATAGTAACTTTGGTTAACTTTAACCTCTAAAATCCTAGCATTGTTGTAAGCAAACACCATTTTGTACTGAAATAAGTTGCTGACACAGGTAGGTAGATGTTGAAGGCAGGGGTGGGGGGCAAGGGGTGGGGGGCAAGGGGTGGGGGGCAGGGGGAGTTGTGCTCTCCTGTGAACCCATCCTGCCTGCCTCTCAGAAGTGCATTTCAGAATTTCTTTCCTCACATCTAAGCTTGGCAGAACCTTGTCATTCAAAGCTGTTATGCTAAAGGCAAGAGCCAGATGCAGGGAAAGCTTAGAAGCAGGGCAAAAAAAAAAAAAAAAAAAGTAATCAATTTATTACCCTCTTCTTCCTTGGGCAGACCTACTTTGAACGCTGTGAGCACTGGTTGGGAGGAGGGTCTCTTTCCTCCTGGAGTGGATCACTGTGTACAGTGTGCGCAGACTCAGGCACCAGCGAAGACCCCTGTACAGCCACACAGTAGCAAACCGTGGCAGGTGATAAGGGCCACGCCATAGGTGTCTTTACCCCAGCACTCTCTCAGTATCATTTCTTTTTCTGAGTAGCGGCATGGCCCTTACAAGGCTGGCTTTCCTAGTGCGAGCACATCCGTCATCGGAGCTCAGACCCATCTCATGAGCTGCACAGTCCTTTCCGAGCTTCGTGGGAAGAACCAGAGGAAGCCACTGCAGTGTGCTTAGTGAGGAAATGGAAGAGCCGAGGCGTGGAGCTGGCTCTGGGGCTCATAATGGCTGGCCAGGCCTTCTGTGTCCTGCAGAGTGTCTCTTAGTGTCGTTTGCAAAGTGGGGGTGATGGTGGCACTACTCAAGTGTTAGTATGAAGTAACACATTACATGCCAGAGGACAGGCTGTGGCCGGTAAACATTCATTTGCTTTCTTCTTACTTGTAGTGATGGGGGCAGCAGAGTCCTGTTCTCTGGTACAAAATCAGAACGCGCTGACATGTGTGTTACAGTAAGATCTGCGTAACAGGAGAATGTGCATGACGATGCTCAGAGAGCAGCAGAGCTGTCCCTTCCTCCTAGTGATCAGCAGACACTATCAGGACTCTCATTTTCCCTACAGCCCTTTGTGGCCTACAGCTGGTCCTGGTGTAAACACCTGCATCCTGTTAGCCCTTCCTAGAACCCTACACCGCCCCCCATCACCACTGGAACATCCATCTATTGACACTGCCTTCTCAGGAAGGCCAGTTTCAGTCTGCTCTAATTAGCTCGTGCTTTCCTCAGCCCATCTGTCCTCTTCTTTTCTCTGGATGTTGCCTATTACAAGTTCTTGGCTACACCACAGTGACCCCAGCTCGTGGCTTCACTCACAAGGTTCTGGGGAGTTGGCACACAGGCGATAGGCCTTGCTACCCATCATGAAGGAAGCTAGTGTTTTTATCCTTCCTGGCAGTGGAGTGGGAGCTCTGAAGTCACAGCAGAGGCCGGCTTGAGTGAGGTACTTCCCTCACCATGGAGCTACTAAGCCTGCAGTGGGGCTGCATCAACACCCACCTCAGCTCAGGTGGTGGCTTCCCCCTCCAGCCTGCGAAGGTCTGGCACCCTTTCAGTATTATTTATTATTTTTCCTCTGCCGTGAGCAGCAACATGGCGTTTGCAAAGCTGGCTTTTCCAGTGTGAGCACATCTGCAATATGAGCTCAGGTACTTCTCAAGGGCTCCACCATCCTTTGTGAGGTGGGAAAGTAACATTTTCTTCCTGGACTTTTGTTGGATTCCTGTATCTACGAACTCTTGGCTGGGCTGTGTGTACCAGCCTGGCCCCTTATCACACCTTTGATAGCTCAGCGCCTCCTTGTCACCTCCTCATGGGGTTCTGACTGGAGTGACTGTGTGTCTGTGGACAGCTGGGCACCTCTGTCTGCAGGACAGACTTGCTGGTCTATAACCATGAGTATCAAGTGTTCATGGCGTTGGGCTGGAGAGGCCAGTTATTATTGTGCCATCCTTAGGGTGCTACCACAGCCCCACCCAAGGCCAATTCCCATATTGACACAACTTTTTAAAAAGTGTGTGTATGTGTGTGTACTCGTGTGTACTTGTAGGTTGGTACATGTGAGTGCACTGCCCATGGATGCCAGAAGACAGTGTCAAGTCCCCTGGAGCTGGAGTTACAGGTAGTTGTGAGCAGCCCGATATGGGTGCTGGGGATCAACTTCAAATCTACTACAAGGCAGTAGATGCTCTTAAATGGGAGCCATCTTCCCATCCCTGACTGACAGATTTTTTTAAGTAAAAAAACTATATTACCATCACCAATGAAAAGTAAGCATTCTTCATAAAAGTTTAAGTAAATCCATAACTATGCTTTAAACATTTAATCTGTCACTTAATGATAATTTCTTCCCTCAAGCCACACAAGTACATAACAATAAAATGACAAATGAGTGTCCCTTTCAACTCCCAGCCCAGCTCAAGTGTGTAGGTACATGTCCACATGAGGACTTGTACACGCAAGAGTGCAAGAACTGATAAACCCAAGAATGCACTTGCCAGTGAACAAATGACCAAGTGTGCATACCCATGCAAGGGAGTGCTACCCTGCTAAGTACCACCTCGTGGCAGTGGAGATCAAAACGGGATGCTGAGGCCACTTATGGTCCCATTATTCAAGGGATCTGTAGTTGAGAACTTGTCTGTTTGCTAATATTTATTTGTAACCCTAAATCAATGCTCACGGTGGTTTTTTGGTCACTGGAGAACATGTACGGTGGAGGAAAACCGAGTCACTCGATGTATACATCCTAGCAAGGCACTTCATGCTGTCTGAGCTCCTTCCAGCATCCACCTCCCACGCACTCTGTCCAGTGCCACCACTGTCACTTGTTTTTGTTGTTGTTGGTGGTGGTGGTGGTGGTGACTTCACTCTGTAGAGTGGCCTCGAGCCTGGGGCTGAAGTGCTCTGTCTAATGTTCTTGGCTCAGGGGGTTGCGGTGTGCCTCCTCCTGGAGATGTTATGTTGCAGAAGCTTAATTCAGGCCCACTGGCCAAGAGTTCAGTAAATGCTAAACATGGTGCCTTTACGCAGAAGCAAGGTGGTTCTTGCCCTGGCTTTACTAATTCGTTGTCCTTAGTGACTTTAAAGAAAGTAAGAACTCTTAGTAACGAGAGTCTCCTGTGTGTGAAAAGTCCAAGATGATCACATTCATAGAGACAGAAAGTTGATTCAGCCTAGGGAGACATGTCAGCCAGTGGAGCGCCTACCGCACAAGCATTGGGTCTTCAGTTTGGAGCCCTGGCACCCATGAAAGATGCCAAGTATGGCAATGTGCCCATGACGCCACAGCTGAGGTGATGAAACACTATGACCAGCAGCAATCTGGGGAGGGCCTTTCAGCTTACACTTCCACAGCACAGTCCAGGACAGGAACCCAAACAGACAGGAACTGGGAGGCAGGAGCTGATGCAGAGACCATGGGAGAGTGCTGCTTACTGCCTTGCTCCTCGTGGCTTGCTCAGTCTGCTTCATTATATACCCCAAGACCACTGCCCAACAATGGCACCACCCACCATGGGCTGGGCCCTCCATGTCAATCATTAGTCAACCCAAGGCATGCCTACAGGCCAGTCTCACAAAGATTCCCTTATCCCAAACAACTCTAGTTTGTCAATTTGACAAAACAAATAAACAAAACAACAAGCCATATCAAGGTGGATCCCTGGATGGCAGCCAGCCTAGCAGAACTGATGCACGCCGGATTCTGTGAAAGACCAGAGTCATCAAGGAAAGACATACAATGTCAGCTGCTGACCTGTGCATAAACATGCCTGTGCACCTGCACACACCCACACTAACAAGAACATAAGCCACACATGCGCATCATTACGTGTGGTAAAAATGTTTCATAATTAGAGATCTCTGTGAATATGAAATGATGCACTTTAATAAGTCAGTTTCGTGCACTACATCCCAGCAAAGCTGGGTACCAGGATTTGCTGCTAACATGGCGCTAGTCATGGCGCTCTCTGCTCTGAGATACAGCCTTTAGCAAGGGACCAGGTTTCTCTCCAGCCGTTATTTCCAAAATTCAGCCATTTTTACTATGTGTGAATACTTTGACTTTTTTTTCAAGGTGGGGCGTCACGGAGACATTCAAAAACTCAGAATAATTTGACTCTTCAATTAACATATTTTCTTGAAAGTTTTAAAAAATCATCTCTTCCCCCGATAGTCAGACATTACCTGGGTGTTTCTTCGGGTGTGAGCCATGCCCAGGTGTGAGCCATACCCCAAATGTGTGCCGAGCCCAGCTGTGACCCTTGTCCCAGATATGAGCTACACCTGGGTGTGAACAGGTGTAAGCCTTGTCTGGTGAGTGTCAGCCATACCCTGGTGTGGTCTAGGCCCAGGTAGGAAGGGGTGGGTCCCAAGTGGAGCCTTGTCCAGGTAGAAGATTTGACATTATTCTGAGAAAGTGTTCTTAAGCATTTTTATGGCGGGGCATATGGTACATACAAATCCAGGGTCCCCACTTGTACAGTCCATCTGGGGCCAACAATGAGCCAAGAACAGCCTGCCTTTTGTCTTCCTGGGTTCTGGTCAGGGGATGTTTTCTTGAAGACTATGCGATAGCCTTTTTGTCCATGGATGGTTGGGGAGGACATATGGCAGGCCTTTGGCTCCAGACCCACCAGCTTCTTTCCCACTACTTCCTTCTACATTTGTCGGCTTCTGCTGTCCTCTGTCCTCGGCAACTCTTCAAACCCTAGCCTTCCCCTTTGGCAACTGTTGGGTTCTGCTCTTCACGTTAACGCTCTGACCATGTGATCGAGGACAGTGGCAGGCCCAGAACAAAGAGGGCAGAGCGCATGTGTACATGCCTGGCTTGCGGCCCTAGTGAGTCTATGGCTTGTTTTTCTGTTCACCTGCCTTTTCCCTCTTGCCCTCCCTAGTGGGTGGGGGAGCACTTGGGAAGCTGCTGCTGGTAGTGAGAGAACAGGGGACTGAGGCCAGTAGAGATAGTCATAGTGTCTCCTCCTATTTTTGGCAGAATAAACAGGAAGTACAAACACTAACATTATCACCACTAATGCATCAAATAAGTCCTTCAAACCCCAGTGATGCCCATGATCTTGTCTACCTCCAGGCCGTGCCCAGGGCAAGGTGGATTAGGGTGGTGATGGGGTGTCAGGGGTTCCTAAAATAAGCATACACGTCACACCTGTGCATGCGGTTCTCAGCCGTTCTGGGCATTTTGGGTCCTCAGAATAAACAAAGCACACTGGCAAATGCTTGGGTTTATCAGAAATTGTGTGAGGTTACGTTTGTTTGTATTTCATTTAATTGAGTTGCTGTTAAAAATAATAGAGAATGCCCTTCAAAGTCAGTGGCACAGCCGTGACTCTGGTTACAAACCCTCCCAGGGTTCTGAAGCACAAAGCCTGAGGACTCTGCTCACAGTGATTCCCTTGGGTGCTTATGTATTGGCTCTTGGTAGGAGGGTCGCTTAGCAGGACACCTCAGTGAGCGGCCTAACTCCCCAGAGGCCACCTAGTGCTACTTCTGGGGGACACTTAGCTGCTGGCCGCACTGTATCACTTTATCCCAGTGCTGGGACAGGTGAGGAGCTGGCTCTTGCCTCTCCGGTGGAAGGACCCCTCCACACAGCATGTGACCATTGTACTCCATGGATTCTCAGAAGCTTGCCTGGTCGGGAGATTGCCTTTCTCTGTCTTTTCTTTTCTTTTTTTAATGCTGGTTTCTGTTTTGTTTTGCTTTTTAAAAAGGCCTAGAAGGTCTCTCCGTGGGAACAAGGAGAGAACATCAGGCCTGCAGCCCTGGCTCAGAGTAGGCGTGGAGAGAAAGTGCTGAGGCAGCATGTGAAAAGCACACAGCAGAGGCGCCCACCACCCAGAGGAGCGTGGCTGTCTGGGAGCCCACACACAGCCACCCCGTAGGCTCAACCTGTGCCCTTTTGTCCTCCTCATCCAGCCTGTCTGTGCTTAGCATGTTCTCTGGCAGCCCCAGCAGGGACCAGATGCGCAAATGGTGACATTTCGCACTCACTGAACTGGTGCTTTTACATGGCCAGCCCTAGTTTGTTTATAATTTGGTTTCTTGCTTTCTAAATGTGATACATCAAAAATACACCAGATCGTGAAATGCTTTATAAAAAAAATTTTTTTTAAAAGCGTTTTCTGATTGTAACATGACATGGAGTAATCCCCATGCTCCAAGACAACATTAGCATTTGGCAAAATTGTCCTAGACCTTAGATATGGTATCATATAAGCAGGCATTGTATCCACGGCATGGAGATGGCTCTGGCCTGGCATTGCATTTTCGTCTCTTTGCAGCTGTGTGTAGATGACCGTCGCCATGTCATGATGAACATAGGTGCCACCTTCATAACTGATTTTCTTGGGTTCTCTTCATTCTAAGCTATGTTGAGCAAACTTACAGAACTGTCAGTTTCTCTCTTGGCATAAAAGAATTAAAAATATTCTTGCTGGAATAGATTGGATTATATTAGCCAAGGCATGTGACTCCAGTGCCCCTGTGCTCAGTGTGAAATTTGAAGCGTCTTTGAACACAGTTATGTCCTATGGAAACTTGTGGTCTTTAAATTTGTCTTCTCAGACACGATGACAAAGACCAACCTTCCTGTCAGAATGACTGAAACTACGCAGATGGTGGCTGTCCCTCGGCTTCCATGAACCCTGGGATCCTGCCTCCCCTGGCTCCTGATGTTTATTTCCACAGATGTTCCTCTTGGGCTCACCTCGGTCAGTCTGTAGAGTCTGACCTTTTGTCACATGTCATCTGGCAGTGTGGATACATCTCATGTGAACAAGTCACATGATGGAGTAATTAATTTGCTGTCACTTGACCAGAGTATTAGAAAGCTGAAAACTGTCATCTTGTTCTCCTCTCTGACATTAGAATCGCTCACTGGGTGGCAGTAAATACAAACTTAGGCTGGTGATAACCTGGAGCCAAAGTGATTGGTTTTCAGACCTATTTCAAAGATAAGATGTCTATGACATAAATCTCTGTGAACAAAAATAATGTCATAGGTAATCTAAGAGGGCTGTGCTCCTCAGCTTCAGAGCATGCTAGGGTCCAGTCACATGAGCTATTGGCTATTTTAGATCTGAGGAATTCTTCAGCCAGCTACAGCGGCTGCTGGGTAAACCTGTACCTCGTCTGGGCTCAGAGGCCAGTGGGGTCTCATCTGATGGTGAGTTATCTCAGATGTGTAAAGTGGAGCGTTTATCCATTTCCCCAAAAGCTTGGGAGTCTCTCCTGGGTACTGTGGTGAGCAGGTCAAGTACGGTGTCAGCTCTTGCAGCACAGGTCCCTGCTGATGGGGCCACACGCTAGATTAAAATGGGCTGTGTGAGTTCAGTACTTGTGGGGGTTGTGAAGAAAATCAAGCATACTGCCACTCATCTCTGGAGGCCACCTGCAAAACGGATACTTGAGTTAGGCCTCCATGAGGCCAGCAGAGACGTTAGGCAGGAGCAGGCCTGCATGCTGGGAGTGAACCTCCCCACAAGGGCATGCAGACTGTGCTGTCCAGAGGTGTCCATTGGGGCTCCAGAGCTAACCACGTGATCTGACAGCTCAGGGGACCCAAGTATACCTGCCACAGACCCCACTCTGAAAGGCCCTTCCTCCTTCACATTTAGAAGGCCAATGTGTGAGCTCCAGTTGGTGAGGTTTGGCAGAAACTCTTTACCCTGACAGGAATAAGTGACAATTCAGCATCCCTCCCTCCACCCCCAGAAGGATCAAAGGGGACAAAACAAGAAGGTGACTTTTGAGATATCCTGTTACTAAAATCTCTGTGCTGAAACAAATGACCCCAGCCAACACCTGTGGTCACTGACCCAGCAAGGCCCTAGAAGTTGCTCAGTCACCCTGGCTGAGCAAAGGCCTTCTCTGTGACTCAGCACACTTAGGGTTGTAAGCTGAGAGCCTTCAGAACCCTTATTTCTGTGCATTACGGTAAGGATTTCACAGCAGGCATGATTTCCTTCTCCTGGTGTAGAGTCCAGGGACATAAAACTTTCCACCATGAACTCTTTTTTTCCAGAAACATAAGGGAAAGTTAGATTTCCTCTTAGGCAGCACTTTTCTCTTCCTGTTTTCCTTATCTGTGCTTCCCACCTCCCTGTGGGAAAGTGGTTCAGCACAGGGGTCACCACCTGTGCACGCTCATCGTCCCGCCCTGCTGCTGCAGTCAGCGTGGGGGTTGGGGGTGGGGGACCCCTGGAGAGCTCGGACCTGTTGACTTCAGTGTTGTTTTTATGTGGCAGTGATCTGGGATGTGCTCACCCTGGCTTCGTCCAGCCGCACTTCAGTATTCCCACATGGAGCCGGCTACAAGGATGTAAGTGAGGAAGGACCAAAGGGAGATCACGAAATTATAAAGGGTAGTGGTAATGCTAGCACGTATTGGTTTGCTTTTATAAAATATGTACTATGAATTTATCATGTTGGCCATTTAGATAGTGTCTCAGTGGTATTTAGTGTGCCCACGATGTTAGGTGGGCATCTCTACCATCCACCTCAACTATCTTGGCTTTGTACCTCAAGGTACAGATCCCTAAAAATATATCAGTGGAGAACATTTATAATTTATTGGAAACTCCGGATCAAAGACAGGAATTGCATTTTTCAATTGAGCTACCCAAACCTCCTAGAATTACATCTTTCAAAAGCAAATCATTTGAGAGATGATTGTCTCATGCTAAAGAATTCCTCAAGACCCCGCCGTCGCCCACTGACTGTGGCCACCGTGTCTCATCCCCAGGTCCTGTGCACAGACACGGCATGGGGAAGGCATAGGAAGTATGGTGCTAGTACCTCTGTGATTTGACAAGGTTCACAGTCAAAAGTCGTGTGAGAACACGCAGAGCACTAGCCGCTCTCACTATCATGTCCCTGGGCCTTTCTGAACCAGAACAGTATCCTCTCTAGCAGGAAATGAGTTCTGGAGTATTCCACACTGAGTTTGCAAGGATCAGGGTCCAGAAGTGACAGCATTAACATCCCTGTTCCAGAAAGATCTGTAGAATCCATCATCTACATCATCCTCCTCCCTCCCAGATGGGAGTGAGGGGAAGACCACAGCCAGATCACAGGTCAAGGGCTCCAGCTGTGTCCTGTATTCAGGCTTGCCAGTTCCTGTAGCTGGGGCTGGGACCTTGCCAGATGACTTCAGTGGGGAGGGCAGGCTCGGAAACTACCCCCAAAAATGCCCTTAGTTGTGAAAATGGGTAGAGGATCCCTTTGTGGTACACGGCCCCTCTAAGACACACTGCCTCAATTGTGATCTCTCCATTTGCCAGATGTTTTCCCCCAATAATAGGGATAGAACTCAAGTGGTGCATGCAAGGTAGTGCTCCACCATGCAAGGGACTGGTCCACCATGCAAGAGAGTATGTCCCCATGTAAGGGTGTGCCTCATCATGCAAGGGAGTGCTCTACCATGCAAGGAAGTGCTCCACGGTGAAAGGGAGTGCTCCTCCATAAAAGGAGGTGCTCCACCACTGATCCAAATCCCCAGCTGTCAGGATTGTCAGTGATCCCTTAAAGATCAGATGGAAACATTTGTGTGGTTACTCTGACTTTGCACAAAATGGTATGAAGCACATGTCTTTGGTGTTCAGGATAGCCACTGGCACACACATTTACACAAAAATGACAGTGTTTAGGCTCAAGGCTTAGACAGCTGGGATGCACATGCTGGTAAACAAACCTAAACTTAAAGCAAGTCTTTCTGATATTGATTTCCACAGCAAGTGGCTCTTCTATCCTCAGTGTCCAGTGTCTATACCTGTGCACATCTGCACTTATGATCTCACATAAGCACTGAGCCTCCTGCCAGTCAGAATCATAGCATTGTGAGGTTTCTAGGAGGCTAGAGGCTATCTAAGACAGCTTTCTTGTTTCCAGGAGGCAGCTGAGACCTAGTGAGGCTATGTAATGGTCTTCTGTCCCCTGGCAAATGTGGTCACACTGTACACTGGCATTTGTAGATTTGGCTTTCTCAAAGACCAGAGTCGAAATGCTTTAAGTATCTTTAAGGCATATTATTTGAGCACAGACCCAGTAGGACTCCTGCCCCGGAGCTCCCTGCACCCTCATCCTGTGGCAGATGCTCACATTCACACCACCTCAGAAACACTCGTGGAGGCTGCTGTCCGTGAGGTGCAGGAGGCATCTGGGTCTTTGAAGTAATGGTTTGTTCTCACCTCTTCCCAGCTGGGCAAGGTTTTTCTGTCTGTGAAGCTCAAAGAACCATATACAAGGGAGGGAAAGCAAACATGAAATACCATCATGGAAGCAAGTTCAAGCGTAAAGTGCTCAACAGGGCCACCTCTTGGACTATGCTAAGGTGAGAAAAAGAGACATGGTGGTGACAGGGGTCTTAGTCCGTCGCCCACTTGCAGGGATGCATGCAGCAGGAGCACTAGGCAAAAGAGTCATTCTGTCATCCAGGCTGGTTACAAAGGAAGCTCTCCCTGTGCCTGTCCCCAGCACTTCCAGGAGGATGCTGTTTCCTCTGACAGGCTCCAGCTAGGGTCCCATGCCCCGCAGCTTCTTTGTAAGTCCTAGGGAGGAGGCCAGTGCAGCACAAGGAGGGAACAGATTTGTTACTATTCTCGGTCCTCTGAGTTTGCCAAAGAAATCCTTGGAATAAGCTTTCATAGACCTTCTTTCCTGCAGCAAGGCAGGTCTCACACTAAAACTACATGGGCTTTACTCTGTTTAGTTGTTCGATGTCTATCCAGGCAATGCTTCAAGGCCATTTCTCACCCCCATAGTGTGTGGTTGTTTTCCAGCATAAGACAGGGGGGATAAAACCTCTGGACACACGGGAGGCCCATAGGTGGCGGTGCTTCAGCGATCCTGTCTCATGCGAACGGGCACACGGCTACCGACTGTTGTCCTGGGCACAAGGGCCGAGGGATGGGAATGAGCTCTGCCTCTTGCACATGGACGAGTTCTGTTGGAGTCAGACTCGAAGAGTACCAAGGGCTCCTTTCCTCAAGAGGTGCCAGGACCCCTCCCTGCAGGCTCAGACACATTCCTGGCAATGCCAGCCCCACCTACATTCTCCTTGAGTACAGGGTTCCCCCACTAAGAAAGTAGTCTTTCTTAGAAGCGGAGTTGCTCCTTTTACACAGGACAAAACTGAGTTCCAGAGAGGCCATGGGACTTTCTAGAGACACACAGCATCAGGTGATTAGCCAGGATCGTTCCCGAGTCTGGCTCTGGGGTCTTCATTCCTTCCACATCCTCTCGATGCTGGGCTGACAAATTGTAGACTACTAGACATGTGTGCAAATGAGGCCACCTAACTTCACTGGACCAAATGTCTGTGGGTTGTACAGTGCCCTTTGGATGACAGTCTACACAAGACATAGACGTACAATTATGCCCAACCCTGCCGCAGCTGCCCCTCCCTGAAGGCTGCCGCTCAGGACCTGTCCCCATGGATCCCTACACCTGGACCTGGATTGTCATCCTGCACTGAAGACCTCCTTGAACAGCAGGAAGAGGCTTAGTTAGGAAGTGAAGCCTGGGGTCTTTACAATAGTAAGTGGCAAGCACAAGGCACACTACCTGCTGACAGGAGGGAGACCCTGGGTCTACAACCAAACCGGCTCTAACTTGTGTAAACAAAGAAACAAACCCTCTGCAACAGCCTGTCAACCAGGAAAAATCCCCGCCTGGGGTGGTTAGCCGAGGATAGGGAGGGTGCCCTTAGTTCTGGGTTTCTTTTAGGGGTGATGAAAACCCTCTGGAATTAGACTGTGGTGGTAACTGAGCTACTCCGAATTGCTGCAAGCCACAGAACTGTACAACTTAACAAGTGAGGGTGGTAGCGAAGCCATGTTCTGTAACTGTGTGATAGCACAATCTGCCGCTTTCCACATGCTCTGTCAGCAGCATTTCTGAGTTTTCGGCCACTGAGGTTTCCTTCACTCTCCTTATCCTTGGAGACATCTGGTCTGATGAGAGATTAGAGAAGAGTCTGAGAGTGAAGGGTCTTCTTCGAGGACACACTAGAGTGTCTCTCGTGGGAGGGGGCTATGAGCCAACAGGGAGTTGTTGCAAAGTACCACCTGAGTGCTGTGAAGCCAAGAGTGGCCTGAATTGACAGCCAGTAGGGGTTTCTGATTGAAGGCCTTAAAAGTTAGCAAGCTTCCTGAAGGAGAGAAAAAAAAGAGGGACATTCTTCCCTCTATGCCCCATGGATCCAGAAAGAACAGTGGGCAGTCTGCTGGTGTCGCCTGCTGTCCTGCCTGTCTTGGTCTCACCTTATCAGAGGAGATCCAGGCTCACGGCTGAGGATGGGCGGGGCCTGGTGGCCTTATCCTCCTCATTCCTTTGTGGGACTTCTGCAAATCTGTCTGGACTGGTGACTTCACAAAGCCCTGGGAATTACTGAAAGAGGTTTGCCCTAAATATGGGCTTTTCTGCCAACAGTTATTTTCAGTTTTTTCAATTATGGTTGTGCTCTCTGGTAACCACTGCAGTATCTCATAAATACAGACTGAATCACAGCTGAGCAGCAGAGCCAGCCCTGGGGTGGAGACGACATGTGGATGGCCTGGAGACTGTCTTCTGCCCACAGCCCGGGAGCATCAGGTCAGGCAGCCCACCGAGCAGGCCAGGGCTGCGTGGTCCCAGCAGCCATACAGTGGCCACAGAATTATTTCTCATGCACTTCCTGTTCCTACTTAGAGTTGCAGGGGATGCAATGGCCTAGCATCCCAGACTGCCGGGATACATTCTATCCTCCCCCTCCTGGGCCTATTACCTGCTGTGCTGGGTCCAGCAAACTTAGGAGGGCTGTTAGCCAAGTCCCTGCCTGCCTCTCCCTTGGATCTGTACAAGAAATGCGAGACCCATGTCTCCTTTATCTCTCCTCCGTGGCAAATATTTGAGGAACCGTGGGAGGCCACCACTCTTAGGCAGAGTGAGAGTCAAAAGGTGAAGACCCCTCCAGTGCTTCCTGCACATGGAAAGGCGGGGTGGAGAATGGGCTGCTGTAGCTCAGTTCCTAGGAGAGCAACTTGGGGAGGCAGGTTGGCATGAGGAGGTACCTCGCTCTCAGTAACGTGTTTCCGGTTGACCTCTCTGTTAGGAAGAGGAGCTGGGAGCGTTCTGGTTGGAAGAAGCACAAAATCTGGCATCCACCTCCCCATTCCCCAGACATCATGTGGGTGCAGTGTGCAAACC
Source organism: Acomys minous (assembly GCF_964271855.1). Classification (NCBI taxonomy): domain Eukaryota; kingdom Metazoa; phylum Chordata; class Mammalia; order Rodentia; family Muridae; genus Acomys; species Acomys minous. The sequence continues at coordinate 8,826,957 of NC_140486.1, read as the reverse complement.
CGAGTACTCGACACAGTAAGGACCCTTAGGTGCCAGGCCGCAGGATGGGAGCACAAGGGTGTGTGCCCTGCCCTCCCCAGTCCCACCAAGTCCTGTCATGTAATTAGACATCTAATTAAACTGCAGCCTTGGTGCCCCATGCTGTTAGTTAAGCAGATTACCTGATAACAGCACCCAACTCGGGTTTCCCAGACTCACACCCTCAGAGCTACAAAGGTGCTGGCATCACTCAGTAGCCACGAGGCCTTAAACAGGTCATCTCGGCTCCCTTGTGCCTGAGTTTCCTCATTTGTTAGCTACAGGTCTGGGAAGATTGACTGAAGTCTCTCAAGGGTCTCGTGAGTGTCAGCTACTGTCACTCAGGTGTGTGGGTACAGGAAGGCACCTTCCAGCCACCGAGATGCTGGGTGTAGGCATACCTGGTTCTCAGCACCGAGCTGGAAAGGACTAGGGTAGCCTATACTGCTTTCCACACTCCCCTGGCACTGCAGTCAGCCTGCCAGAGTGGAGGGCCAAGGCTGCTTTGAAGTAATTTTTATGTTTTCCTCACACTCACTCCCTGTGGATTTCACTGCACAACATGTAGCATCCTCACGCCTTCTGTCATGAAAAGCATAAGCTCCATTCATTTTGAAGCAAAAATCTAAAAGCCAGTGAAGCCTCTTGTCTCCCAGACTGGTCCTCACAAGCAAGAGCCTGGTGCTGCTGCTCACCTTACTGGAGTAGGAACAGGATGTAGACCTTGCAGGGCCACACATTGTTGAGCGTGACCCATCTGCTGTCTTTGTGGAGAAGCCCACTTGCCCCAAGGACAGTAGAGGGATTCTGCAAAGAAGCTTGTTGATGTCTTGGATTGCATCTACCACCAAGGTCTTCGTTTGCTTTCTATTGCTGTGATAAGGCCATGACCAAAAGCAACTTGGGGGTAAAAGGGGGTTTTGTGGCTGACCCATCCCAGTCACAGCCCACCATGAAGGGGAGTTGAGGCAGGAGCTCAAGTATAAGCCTAGAGGCTGGCGCTGAAGCCGATGCTGCAGGAGAGCACTGCGTACCGCCTCACCTAGCTTGCTCATTTATTCAACCCAGGACCACTTGCCAGTGGTGGCACTGCCCATAGTGGGCTGGGCCCTCCTGCATCAGTTATTCATCAAGAAAGTGGCCCACAGACTGGCCTGGAGGAGAGTCTGGTGGAGGCATTTCTCCAGTTGAGCATCCTCTCGTCCCAGGTGACTGTAGCTTGTATCAAACTGACAGAAAGCTAACCAACACAGGCGGGAAGGATAAAGATGTTGGTTGAGGAGGTTCAAGGACCAAAAGTAAGTTTTTAAATGTTAATTCTGATGTTTTAAGATAGGGTCTCCAATTAACAATCCTCCTGCCTCCATCTTCTGAGAGCTGGGCTTACAGTCACAAACCATTGTGTTCTACTTTTTCTACAGTAGGAGGAATAGAAGCAAAGGGCAGCCAGAATCCTCCCAGCACGTGACTGGTGACTGGACTGAGAGCAGCAGCAAGAGTTAGTGTCCAAGTATGCACACTGACCAAGTATGCAAGAATATAGGCTCACATTTCTGTGCTGAAAGAGCACAGATGCAGCTGTTTAGACACATATGTAAAGGTTTGTGTGTGCACACCGACGGTGAATGCGCGTGAGGTTGTGTGAGAATTAGGTGTGTGCACGTGCATGTCTCACTGTGTATACCAAGGAGTGTTTGCTTATGTACCTGGAATAACTGCACCTCAAGGTGCTATGATGTTCAGGTACCTTTAACTCCAGGTTTGCATGAGGAGGCCAATGGAACCCAGTGTGCTGTGAGTTTTAATCACTTTACAATACTCTAAAATCTGTTACTTCTGAAGATCAATTGGCTGTTGAGGGTGAATCCTTAAGAGCAAGGCCACACATTTGCACTCCAGCCCTCGCCCGTTCTCATCAGTCAGGGCTCAACAGTCAGTTTTGGACTGGGAGATGCCCAGGCTATGAACCTAGACTCTGCACAGTGTCACCCACTCGCAGTGTGAGCTGCAAACTCAGCCCTTCTGCATATGTGCTAGGAAGAATGCGTGTATGAACATCACACTTGGGCCAGGAGGCTGACAGCAGGTGTGAACTTCGCTCACACATGTCTGTGCACAGGGCTGAACTGACCTCTGTTCTTGGTGTGCATCTGGCTTCCACTTGAAGGCCCTTGCTGCCAGATCCAGCCAGACAGCGTGAGAGAATGGCTCAGGAGACATGCCTTGCAGCCATTGGCTTCAGCTTCCCAGCTGTCACTACAAACCCCTTTGGCTTGAGCCCCTCTGCACTGTGTCACCTGATTAGTTCTAAGCATAATGCTGATTGGGGGCCGAGAGTCTTTGAGCCAGTGTCATGGTCTCATGTCAAACCCTACATGGGAGGAGGGTGGCCATGTGGTGAAGTGAAGCCTTGTAGGTAGCAGGTAAGTGGACACCACTCTTCGGGTCCCCAAGCTGCCAGGGCGTCACTGAAGTGCTAGGTCCAGAATGAGTGAAGCGCTGATCTCTTCCATCTTGGATGGATATTTTAAATTCCAACTCTTTTTTAAAATTAATTTATTTATTATGCATATGAGTACACAGTCTTCATGTGCACCAGAAGAAGGCAATGGATCCTATTACAGATGGTTGTAAGCCATCATGTGGTTGCTGGGAATTGGACTTAGGACCCCTGGAAGAGCAGCCAGTGCTCTTAACCCCTGAGCCATCTCTCCAGCCCTGAATTCCAACTCTTTCAGCATTACCTTAACAGAGTGTAGCTTACAAGCCTTGTACAAAGATGATATGATTATATTCATCAATATCTGATAAGAGTGTGATTGGCACAATGAAATAATGTTAGCAGATTCCTGAGAGCGCCAGACAAGAACGCGCCTGTGTGCACAGGTGTCATTGGCACGACAATGGCTAGCAGCTCCTTTTGTTTCTCTTAACCATGTGTTCCGACTGCAGAGGCAGGCAAGGGCCTGGGGTTCACCCTCCTGACTGGGCAGCACTGTGTGCAGCTGGGCCCAGCAGTCTCAAATTGCTAAAAGGCCATTGTAACCAAAATAGAAGCAACTGGGAGTTGAAAGAATAAAGAGCCCCCAGCAGGAAGGCACAGCCACACTCAGTTTGACTAGAATTCCCAGCGAGGATAGCCAGGCCCTGGGCAGCAGTCCCCTTGGGGACTCAGGCCAGCTCACGAGCCACGCTCTAACTCCCTCATGCTGGGGGACAGCAGACACAGACCTGCTTGGATGGAAGGCAGCTATCCTAGGCTAAGTGGCGTATGTGCAACTCCTGCTCGCAGGTAGAAGGGTAGAGCTGATGCTTTCAGGTTCGGTTTGTTAGTGTTTAAAGGAAGGCATGTGAACTAAAAGCAAAGCGAAGGTTGGGCTCTCTCAATCTCTGAAAGGCATCTGACACTGCAACAGGTCAGAGCACACCATGCCAGCAAGAGCTTTCTGGAGACACAGTTCATACACCATGTCACTGGCCTGTCCAGAGTATCCCACTGGCTGGTTGTCAGTGCCTTCTCAGCGCCACGCACCATGGCCGCAGTAAAATTTAGAACATCTTCATCACCCTCCACAAAAAGACAGTCCACATCAACAGTCACCCTAACTCTTCCTCGGCTCCTGAAAACCACTAGTCTACCTTCAGATGTATAGGCTTTCCTGTGCTGGACATTGTGTATAAACAGAACCCTACAGTCCGTGGTCTTCCTTCACTCAGCACGTCCTTGTCAAGGTTTGTCCGCATTGCAGCATGCACCAGGGTTCTGTTGAGGCAACACTGCTGTGGGTGGAGCGCCGTCTTTGCTCGTTCTCTTTGGTCGGCACGCATTCGGTCTGTGAGCATTCACAAGTGTTTGTGTGGCTCTGTGCCACTCACTCCGGTAAGCTTGGTGGCAGTCAGTCACAGTAGAGCCCACAACCCACTCCCAGAGAGATTCACTGCTCGCTGCATCCATCTTCTTTCCTTTCCTTGCTTGGACGCTAAGACTAGAAGGGTAAGGCGAGATACTCCCACCTCTGGTTAGAGGCCTGGCACCCCATGTCATCCATGTCAGGTATACTGACTTCATTTTGTTTAAAAAACAGAAAAGGCTAAGGAAAATGAAGGCATTTGATCACTAACATTTATAAAGTTCACAAGAAACACAAGTTAGGAGCTTTTCAGCTCCCCCACCTCCACGTGTGGCCATTGAAGTCATAATTGCACCACCATCTGCAAGTACGCGTGTGCGCGTTTTGCCCTGTGTGCCAGGCTCTGTGCCCAGGGTGGGGGTGGGGGGCTGTCTACATCTACTCTCCAGCTAAAAGACTAAACTTCACTTGAACATTTCACTTATTTCTATTTCCCCTTCTTTAGTAATTAGAATTTTATAGAAACTGTTACAGCCACTTTGAAACAAAGGGCCTATTGTGACTGGTTTTGCTGAACTGTGGTCTGGAAGGCAGTGAGCACTGAAGCCAAAGGAATGCCTCTGCAGAAACAGCTGGCCATTCCCCCGCGCAGAAAACCTGACAGCAGACAAAGCGACCCCCGGCCTGCTTGGCATCTGGAGAGAAAGCTGCTGTGGGTTGCAGTGAGCCGAGGCTCGTGTGCACCTTACCTCCCACTCTTCCCTCCCTTGCTGGCCTGAACCCTCAGGAAAACTTCTCTGCCAGTGGGAATTTTCAGGGGACTGATGTTCAGTTTTAGAGCAGTTGGAAAGACAGACATGTGGTCCTCCTCTGCCTGTGTGGCATTTCCTGCCCTGTGCTCACTTGTCACTTATTTGCAAAAACCTGACCCTTGTCATGCCCCACACTGAGAGTTCAGGTGGCGTCAGGACACGGGAAGACTGGCTCCTCAGGCATTAACTAGCAAAGACTGTTTTAAAAACTTCTTTTGCCTGGGGAGTGGCACACACCTTTAATCCCAGCACTTGAGAGGCAGAGGCAGGTGGATCTCTGAATTCAAGGCCAGCCTGGTCTACAGAGCGAGTTCCGGGACAGCCAGGGCTACACAGAGAAACCTTGTCTTGGGGGAGGGGGGGAACCTCTTGTCTTTTTTTTTTGCAAATGAGAGTGCACCTACTTCCCAAAATGATTCCAGGGTTCGGGAACCTGCCTCTCCATGTATCAGTGAGTTGGGACTGTTGTCAATGAACAAGGGAAGAGGCAGTGGGAGCCAGCAGGAGGGCTAGGTGCTTCTCAGGGACAGTGGGTGGGAACAGAGGGTCCAAGGCAGATGGCTCTGCAGTGGCGAGGGCTGGGAACAGGGAAGACACGTTCAGCCCACTCAGCCCTTGGAGCTGGGCTGTCAAAACCTCAGTTTCGTGCCTAGCAGGAAGCAGGCAGCTGTGCAGAAGCAGCTGTGGACGCAGCGTGGAGTGCCTGTGGGGCAGCTCTTCCAGTTTGCACAAGAGATGCTCCTCATGTGCACGCAGCCCTGCACCTTCCCCAGCTGTGAAAACAGAGGCACTCAAGCCGACCCCTCCCGGGCCTTCAGACCTTCTGGCAGGAGGGAACAGGAGAGCAGTTTGGCCACTGGAAAACATGCAAGGAAGAGCGAGCTCTGGTGGGCCCCTGTGCGAACAGTATCCCCAGCAGACTCCTGGCTGAGGATTGAGCCTCTGGTGTCTGCATTCCCCTCCTACCTGCAGAGGCTAATTCTCAGCTATTTCCTGTCACACAGACTGACCCTGTAAGATTTTGGCTTTTGAAGGGCCCTCTTTGTTGTCGGGCATTATAAAACAGCCTTTGCTTTTGCACAGCTTATCTGCTCTCCTGGCCTCTCCCAGGGAGGTCCCAATAGTGCTCCGACTGTCACAGCTACCTCAGAACCCTGCCACTTGAGTGTCTGGCTGTGCTGTGCTGGCTCTCCTGAAGGACTGGGAAGGACAGCAAGGCTCTCTCGCATCCTTGGGGTTGGCCCTCAGCTGCTGGCCCTGCACATTATCTTAGCACGGCTTCATAGGATGCTGCTTCCCTGCCACCTGCACCCCTCCTTCCTGGGAGGAGTGAGCAGTGGCCCTCTGGCACAACCTTCAAGGGGACACGAAAAGGAGCACACATTTGAGGAGATTGAAGCAGACCCAAACCTACTTCCTTTTGTTGTTCCAACTTTGCCCTTCTCTCCTCACCTGTCTCCACCACGCAGCTGACCACTGTGTGTCACATGGGGAGACACCCTTAGGTCTCCAGGCACTGTCCTAAAGGGAACATCTGCCATCTGGCAGGCTCCACCCCTCGCAATCCTTGTGAGAACCACAGGCCATGTGCTGACTCATCTTGGGCAATCTGGAGGAAGGCCCGGGGCCATAGAAGGTGTCTTAACAAATTGCCATGGTAAAGACAACCATAAGGTTGGGTTGGGCGTTTGTGGGGGCAGGGTTGCAGCTGCAGCTCCCTGGGCTCTACAGGGACACACGTCTCACACCTTCCTTGTGGAAGTTCAGGCCCCCAAAGGACAGAACACTGGAGAACTTTTCCTTTCTTCAGAGGAACCCATGCTCTGACATATTACTGAGCAAACAGGTCCTATCTACCCAGTAACTTGGAACTGCTAGCCAGGGAAGATTTTTTTATGGCAATAAATGCAGCTGTGAGGAATAATCCCATTTCCCCTGAAAGGAGTTACCACCAGGATTCACACAGATACAGTTCATGTCTCCACAGATGACCAGACTCACTCAACTTGCCATCACGTGATTATTTTTTAAGGGACAAATCATGACTGTCTGGTCAAACTGAACCAAAAAACAAACAAAAAGAAGAAGAAATAACTAACTTTTCCTTATAGGCAGTTGCTTATCTGGCATGTGCACACACGTCTGTATGGGTGTGCCCTACTTCACCCGGCTAGTGAGGGTGAGATAAGTTTGTGCTCACGGCCCTGTTCAGCTTCTCCTAGTCTGTTAGCATTGCATCGCCCTGTGTAAGAGTCAGGAGCTCTGCCGGGAAGGGTTTGGCCATGACCTTGCTTCCATACAAAACACAAAGTACCAGGTACAGAGAGAAGTGCTAGAGGCAGCATAGGTAGCCTGGTCTCAAGTCATCCTTGTGATAACTGGGCTTGGACACAGCAAACAGTTCCTAAAGGCCAGCAGACTCCAGCACACTAGAAAGTGGCTCTTGGCTTGACCAAGCAAGAGGGCCTTTGTGCCCCTGGGGCCTAGGAGCAGGAGCATGCAGCATTGGCCTTACTCACCACCTGGGACTTTTGAATCTGCAGAGAACGTGGGGGCTAGACTCAAGATGTGTGACAGCACACTGACTTCTGGTTACAAGTGGCATGAGCTTCAGGAGCCCACCAGAGCCCTCACGCCAAGGCATGCTTCCTTTGTGCAGAGAAAGTATCATCAGCACTTGGTACTCTTTTTACTTTGCAACTTTCAAGAAAGAGTCGTTTGAAGAAACTTATTTAATGGGGGCAGATAACCCACCTATTTCTGCTTTCTTCCCCTTCTGCACATGAGCATCTCTGGGATGTCGCTGCCCTTCCCCATGGCTGTGTCCCATTCCAAACAGGTTGTTTAGTGACATTCATAGCCGTGCTTCCCACCCCAGGAGTTCTGCACATTTCCATCTTCCTACCTGCCTGGGAGATGGTTTTTCAGCAGCCCAAAGCAGCACCATTCCTGATGTGCAGTGTGTCTCTATGAAGTTGGAGGCACCGATGGGTGTACATGGTGGCCCTGGATCTCTGAAACTGATCCATTCATTTTTTACATCACGCCACTTCTCTTAGCACTTGGCAGAGTGGAGCCAGGTCCCTAAGGCAGATGGGGAAGCACAGAGTGATGCTTGCATGTTTGTTTCCATAATCCAGGACAACAATTGCGTGTTTGGTACATAGCAATGGATGAAGCATAGCTTTGAGTCTGGGTGGTCCCTTACATTTCTAAGGGAGGAAGGGTTTATCTTGGTTCATGATTTGAAGGTGGTTCATTGTGCTGGGAAAGGCATGGTGACAGCAGTTGCTTTAACTGTGGTAGCAGGTATATGAAGTGGTCGGGTATGTTTTATCCACAGATAGGCAGCAAAATGATGAATGCTAGTTCACTAGAGATGATTTCTTTAATACAACACACACACACACACACACGAAATCTAAATTGAACATCAGAATGTAAAACATGATATATGCCAAAGGACACTATTGAGAAAAAGAGAAGACATGTTAGAAAATGAAAGAAAATATTTGTAAATCCTCCACCTCGAGTGCTGCGATCAAAGTCGTGCACCACCACTGGGGACTTGTATCTAGGATATGTAAAAACTATTCATATCACTGATAAAAAGGAACAACAATGGAAAGTGAGCAGGCATCTGCCCACAGAGCATACACATTGCCACCACGCTCCTGAAAGATGAGCATCACTGGTCATGAGGGAGATGCAAACCAGAAGCACTCCACACCCACTGTGCTATCAGCAGGCAGACCAAAACCAGTACTATCAAGAAGACGGAGAAGCCATGGCATACCCTCCCTCCCCTTGAAGAATGTTGCAGCCACAGTGGGGAACAGTCTACCCGCTTCTTAAAACATTAATCTGCAGCTCAGTGGCAGAGTATAATGTGCAAGGGAGTATGGTGTTGTCCCCACTATGGGGTCATCACAGACCCTAAAGAACCCTGCAAGGACCCTTGTCAGCACATACTGCTGTGACAGGACACAAGGTGGGCAAGACCTTTCTTGCCATAGCCTGTCTTCTGGTACTTAGCATCACACACTGTATAGCATGGATGAGCCTCCTTCCCAAGGAGACAGGAGGACCGAAATGCATGTACCCTGAGTATGACCTCCTGTTTTCACTATCCTGTGGAGGAGCACTGAACAAAACCAGCCAGCTTCAGGAAAAACCCAGGCATGTCTTCCTGGAGAGACAGCCCTACTCCAGAGGCTCCTCAGAAGAGCAGTTCTCAGGATGAGCGGGCACCTGTGGTGCTGAGTCAGCTGGTTCAATGTTTTCAGCTTGGTGAGCCACCAACCTTCTACCACAGAGCCACCATTTCCTCCCAGTCTGCCCTGGCTTTGAGTCACTTTTTTGGTCTGTGTTGTTTTGTTTTCTTTTTAAAGGCAGGTGGCCTTGGATGCTTGTCACCCCCAACCCAGAGCTGAGGACTGAACCCAGTGCCTTGAGCTTGCTAGGCAAGTGCTCTACCGCTTGATCCTGTCTCAGCCTCTTGGTGTGGTTCAGGCTACTGGTATGAACCACTGTACACAGCAGGCCACTCCTTGAAACCCTTACTGTTTGACTGGACACTGCCCTGGAAAAGCAGCCACAGCAGTAGATCACTCATGTCTTCCCACAATCCCGAGCTTGGTGGCAGAGTCCAGCAGGGCTGGAGGTGGTTGTCTGTCTATGACACTAGGGGTAGTCCACATCCTGGCCCACAACAGTGAACCTGCATCACTGTTTGTTTTTCGTACTCCAGAACGCATGTGAAAGCAACCCTTGGCCTGAGCATTGTACTGCATGCAGCTCTGAAATGGCAGGGTCTGTGTGCTGGTGCTCACTAGCCCTGCCCTGTGACTGGTGTTCAAGGCTGCCCGCACAAGGGAATTCCATAATGTGCCTTTCTGCACCCCTATCCTCAGATGCCTGAGGGGTTAGGGATTGAATGGAAAGTAGAAGGAAGGCAAAGTTGTGGGGAAATAAAAGCTGCCGGGAAATCTGGGCGGTTCCTTCTTAACATAGCGCACATTTTGCTTTTCAACTTCTGTGACAGGCTTTAAAAACATTGATGTCTCATTTTGTTGCTAGAAATAAGATCTTGCAGCAGCTTGTTTTGCGTGTGGTGGTGTGTCCCCTTTAGATGTTTCCCGGATGTCTACATTTGAGTTATGTGGGGAGAGAAGCCGGCTGGTCTCGGGCTGCCCACAGACAAGTTGAGGCTGGGGGACGCGCGTGTGTAGGCATGTTGGCCAAGCAACTCAAGTCTTGCAAGTCTCATCCTTCTGACGTCCTTATGGGAACAAAAGGCATGCCCTGTCTTTCTGTTTCCTCCATTCTGCTTTCCTTTCTTCTCATTTCTCAAAACCATTCGCTTTTAAGCTAGCAGCCCTCTTAGGAGCCAGGCCAGCTACCTCTGCTGTGCTGAGGCCATTTGCTATGCTACAAGCACATACCAGGTTGACTCATAACTCCAGATTGCCCTTAGTATTGGTGACGTTCTCTTGAATTTGCTTCTATGGTTGAATTAGGCTGTATAGGGCCCAGCATAACCTCAAATAGCTAAGATGTGTTACTTATACTATCCACAAGGAGACTTGTAACAGGGACTGGTCTTCAGGCCACACTCAGTAACATACACAGACAGTGGCCCCTGCTTCATCATCACTGTTAGGGCAAACTGAAATTTAACCAAGTGTCTGACAACAGGGTGGGTTAAAGAATAGCCAGGTGCCGTGGTGCACACCTGTAATCCCAGCACTCTGAGAGGCAGAGGCAGGCGGATCACTGTGAGTTCGAGGGCAGCCTGGTCTACAAAGCGAGTCCAAGACAGCCAGGGCTGTTACACAGAGAAATCCTGCTTCAAAAAATGAGGAATTCCCATATATTGGAATCTTAAAAGTGTTTCCAGGTGAAATATTCACTGAACAGATAGCCCCCCATCTAAGCGTTAATGAGATAGCACTACACTGTGTGAGCCACATGCACACAAACACCAACATAAATCAGTGCCTTTGTCCCAAATTGTTAAGAGTCAGGTGCTGTGATGTGACCTTGTGTGTGACTCGCTTATCTGACAGTGCTTGGGGCGCACACCTTTAATTTTAGCACTCAGAGGCGAGATTGGCAAATCTCTGTGAGTTCAAGGCTACCCAGGGCTACACAGCAAGACCCTTCCTCCAAGGTTTTTATTTATTTATTTATTTAAACCAAAATTAATTATATCATCTAAAACAACTGCCACAGGACAAGCAGTTGTGGGAGATACAAGCCCTTCCAAAATAGGGCTAGCCTGAATGGGCCAAGCACCTCAGGCAAGACAGGTGAGACAGGTTTCCTCACCCTATTCCCCAAGATGTCCCCACACCTGCTCCTTGGTGCCTCCTGGTTAAAGTGTCAGTGAGTGAGTTCTATATGCAAACATATGGCAAAAGCCCCTATCCAAGTCTGTGTCAAGCCGGACCTCCTAGCCTGCTCACAGGTACTCAACTTGTGCGAGCCATGTCATGGCTGTAGCTCTCTCTGCCCCACCTGCAGTGTCATCTTGAATGAGTATCAATGCTCAGAGCTCATAGCTAGGGACACAAAGCCCCTTGCTTGCTTGTTCTTCTGTGTGGATAGTTGGTATTCCCAGTCCAGGGGACATGCAGACACACGTTCAGGCTGCTGCTCTCTGGGAGACTTAGAATAAACAAGGCAGAACTGATGTCATCCACTGTTCAGGGGCCAGGTCCCCGGGCTGGGTGTAGAGATCACAGTGTACCTGCCTGGCCTGCCTGTTGTTTCTGGTGGATGATGAGAAACTGTTTCCTTGTATTTCTGTTTTCTCTGGGAATGGGAATACCAGAGATACAACTGTCCACAGCAAGGAAGCACTGGAAAGCATCCCAGAAGTGTGTGACCCCATGAGCATGGAGCTCTGCCGAGAGCTGAGGTCGTGGGGCAGATGGTCCTGCTCAGCCACGGTGAGGCCAAGACAGCAGGCCCAGAGCCTGGGTCCTGGCCTGAAGCTCCGCATTGCTTAGGAACAGCCTGTTCAAACATGCAGGTGCTCCAGGGCCTAGGCCAGGATGGTTGGTGATTCCAGAGAGTTCTGTCTGCTGTAGCCAAGAGTCCCAGGGCAGTGGAGGCTGAAGTGGTCAGGTGAGTCTCCCTGGGAGCCAGGCTCTGTAGTCCTCAGCAGCTGCACACAGAAGAGTGCTGCCTGGGGCTGCCAAGCTGCCACAGACTGGCTGAATGGCTTTCGTAGTGCAGGTTGTGGGTGGCCTGCTGCCAGAGCTGGGACCTCACTACCACCCGATGTTCGACGTGGCATCCGCGAGTCACCTTTCCTTGAGCTTTGTCTGTAGCCATGATACACATCAGTAATTTGAATTAGACTTCGATGCCCATTCCAATCCTCATCCAAAATGCCTAATGAAAAATTAAAAGGGGTCTTTATGCAGAGAGCTCAGCAGGCCCAGCCTGACACCAAGCTGTGGGTTCCCTGGTCCCAGAGCAAGCCCCTGCATCCCTAAAGGAAAAGAGCACATGAGGATAGGGCATCTTCCTGCTTCCATCCTTTGCCAGAGCCCAGGAGCACAGCACCAGAGGCCTCTGAAGGATTTAGGCAGATTCCTCCTCACCAGGAAAAGGCTTGGCTCAGGGTGAGGAACAGTTTAACTTTGCCAAATACATGTATGCTATAAGGGATTGTCTGTAACAAAATGTCTCTTTAAAAAACTTTTTTGAAGAGCTGTAGTGGCCAGAGTTTTACAAGGTCGAACTTCCATTTCCTTTTATGTCCTCTAATTGAAGACATCTTGAAACAGGAGTTTTAAAAAAAAAAAAAAAGGAAGAAAGAAACAAAACATGAGGGAAAATAAGACAACATTATATTCTACTCAAAAAATGAAAAATCTTTTCGTTGTTTGGGTGTAGAAAATGAAAGTTTAGCATGTTGTTTAGTGAACAAACTATGACAATTTTGCTCTTTTGAAAGGTATTTATTTCAGAAAGCAAGGTTGGAATTTTAGGAATGGGGCATTCCTTTAGAACAAATTTTGTTTTTAGGAGAGTTTGGGATTTTTTACAAATAAAGTCCATGTGTGGTGGTTTATATTTAAAAAGAGATAGAAACACGTTGCTGTCTGAAAATCCTGTGTGCAAGTCTGTGGGCTGCAGCTCACTGTGCTCCCGCAGTTGGTGTCCTAGAGCAGGCAGGGATGGGATGCCTCCACTGCAGTCGCTGGGGAAGGCCGTCCAGGTTAAGTCTACAGTGGACGCATCTCCCCGAGAGTTCACAGAGTGCCGGAGTCACACACTCATACCCTCTCATGTAGCATCTGCCTGTTTCCCCCAGAACACTGCACTCTTTTACTTCCTGTCTGGAAGGCAGCATGCCCTTTCCGTACACAGCTATGTGCCAGTGACAGTCTCTGACTTTCCAAATCCCTGGTTCTCAGCGCGAAGCTGTAACCTGGCGCATTGCCCTTCCTCGCTCATTGGCTCTAGGCCTGGATTGGCGCTCTGGGCCTGCTGGCTGGTCTGTGCACCGGGCAGTCTGAGGAAGGACCACATGGAGTACAAGTGATTGTTCTGCTGAGGCACACATCCTCGGCAGTCACAGACCCCACAGGCGGCAGCAGGAGGGCATCTGAAACAGGCCACCATCCACCGTGGGAGTTGTTCCCAGAACTGACCTGAGGGAGGTCAGTGTGGACAAGCTGGGCAGCCATAGTGGCACCTGCTCTATCCTTGGCAGAGCCTCTTCCAAGGACTCCTGGACGTTAGAGACAGCAGTGAGGCATTCTGCTACCCAGCTAAACATTGCCCTTCTTGGGGTTCCACACAGCATCTGCCCACTCCATAAACATTGTCAGGAGCACCAGCTCCAGGCTAGCTACCCTCAGATGTATGATCTACAGCCGTACCACCGTGGATGTGCCTAAGCTCGTCAGATGCTATGTTCAGAGCTGCTCCCTACCCCAAGCCCTTCACATGCGTTGGGTGCACATACCTCACATGTGCTATCACAGTCTTAGGAACTGCAACAGAGGTCGTGCAGCGGAGCATGGCCCCATACGTTCCCTTTCACTGTTTCTGTGGACCAGTGTCTTACCTTGAAAAGTGAGATGATTCTGTGGGTCAACATGAGGGAAAAGCTGCCTTGTCAGACAGAACCTCTAGCTCTACTGACACGTCTCCTGGTGCATAATTAAATAAACATTGGAGCTGGAAATACAGGGTCAGGGCTAGAGAAGCAAGGACTGGACATTAGGGGCTAGCCAACACCATAAAAGCCAAAAGGTAGGCAACCTGGCTTACTGCGTCTTACCTCTTATAATTACAGGCTCTCTAATGGAAGAGGGACGGTGCATTGGTGCCCCAGGCCCCACATTACAGGAGAGGCAAAAATCCCACCTTCAAACACATAATGCTTTTTCAAAAGACAGATAAAACGTATCCATTTAATTAGGTTTCCGGTGAGACATTTAAAGCACATTCCATGTGTGAGAGCAAAGCCTGGCCAGGTGGCGCTGTGGGGCTGAGGAGCCTTTTCCTCCCAGCCCTGTACTGAGTAGGCAACTGCTTTTTCTTGCATGTGGCCATCAACACACTACCAGATGTAGATTATCTGGCTCAGAAAGGAGGCAGCTGCAGTGGGGCTTCTCTTTGTTGAGCTTTGCAACCTACACGTTGTCCCTGCCCTCAGCTCTAGCCTTCCTGGCTTCACATTTCTAATTCATGTTTAGCTTTTGGACTTCCCCACAGCCTTGTTCCAGGAAGAAAGACGTTTCCCTAGGTGTTGAGAGAATTGTCTTGCCAACTCTCAGGACTGTTTCCAGCTGGTTCTCTTTTTCTTTTCTCTTATCCAGCCTTCCCTCCCTGTGGCCTGGTTCTTCTTACTCCATCAGTTTTTTGTCTTCTACAGTCATGCAAGTGAAGGAAGCCAACATTAGCATCAAGGGCTGTTGAAAGGCCATGGAGGGGCAGAGCATGAGCCACTTCTTAGTGTCCTGCTTGCAAGGGCATGGGCCTAAGCAATGGTCAGCCTTTCAACAGACAGGGATTGGGAAGAGAAAGTATTCTGCTTGGGTTTTTGTTGGCAAAGGAAGGCACCACACCACCGCAGGTCCATGCAGAGGCAACCATGAGGTGCAGACTCCACAGGATCAGTGTGCAGAACACAAGACTTTATTTATTGGGAGGCGAGCCATGGGCCTATGACCTGAGTCCAGATGTGCTTTTTTGTATAGCCTCGCGTGTCGTATTTAAAGCTTATTATAAAAATAAATGCAGTCTGTTTTTCTAAGCTGAGAACATGCTCTCTTTAGTGTCCCAAACAGCAGTCCACTCCCTTTCATCATCTACAAACAGCTTTAGACCAGGCTACTCAGCATATGCCTGTCTAGCTAGATCGAGCAGCGGCCTGTCACCCTACTGGTGCACGGTGTTGTGTCACACCTCATCAGCCACTGACCAGAAACTGGCCAAAAATGATTCCCTGAGAAACGCTTTGGTGGATCTGAGCGCTGCTTACACCATGGTGCTTATACAGAGAAGAGCGGAGAGTCTGTCTTTTTAGGAATTAATCCAAGACAGACCCAGTCCTCTGCCCTAACAGCTGGGAGAGGAGACAGCAGGGATCAGCTAGGGACTGGGTTGCATATGCTTAAGAAGTCCCCCAGTCCAGTCTTCTGTCTCTGTGGATGTTTCCTATAGCCAGGCCCTGCTGTGGGTTAACCAATGTTTTCTATTTTGCCAGCCTCGCAGATGCTTCACCCTTCTTTCTTTTGCTAAGGCTCTAAGTCCTTTTGTTCCATTACCTGTGGGTCAGTTTGGAGATAGCCCCCTGGGAAGTGAGGTAATTCCAAGTCACCCCAGTGTTTTCTGTACATTGAGGCCCAGGTATGGTAGCTCTTTCAGGATTCAGACTTGGGGAGGCAGTTGCCAGGCAGGTAGCAGAAAGAGCTGGCCTTTATTGAGGACGGCAGACGCAGACTTCCTGACCCTGCAAAGATACCAGTGCTCTTGTCTGCCTGTGTGTGATGTACACCTCTCACTTTACTCTCTCTGGACTGTTTCAGAAGAGGCAGACCATTACAGCTTTGGAGCAGGCACTCTGTCAAGGAAGAAAAAGGTGCTGGTGACCCTGAGGGATGAGGGTCTGCGTCGGCGTACCCACCTCAACATCGGCATGCCGCATGACTTCCGCCCAGTGTCATCCATCATTGACGTGGACATCCTCCCTGAGACACACCGCCGAGTAAGGCTCTACAGACATGGCTGTGAGAAGCCACTGGGCTTCTACATTCGAGATGGCACCAGTGTGCGTGTGACCCCCCATGGGCTAGAGAAAGTGCCGGGCATCTTCATTTCCCGCATGGTGCCGGGCGGTCTTGCAGAGAGCACAGGGCTCCTGGCTGTGAACGACGAGGTCCTGGAGGTGAATGGGATTGAGGTAGCTGGAAAGACACTGGATCAAGTCACAGACATGATGATCGCCAACAGCCACAACCTCATTGTCACCGTCAAGCCTGCCAACCAGAGGAACAATGTGGTCCGCAGCAGCCGCACATCCGGCAGCTCTGTCCACTCCACAGACAGCACCACCAGTCACCACAGCCTGTCGGCTCATGTCCTGCCGAATTTCCACCTTGAAGAGATGGAGAGTGATGAGGAAGCTGACATCGTCATTGAGGGGGCTCTAGAACCTCAACACATTCCCAAGACGCAAGCTGTTCTTCCAGGCAGCCTCTCGCGGGCCAATGGCAGCAGCCTTGCCCACAAGCTGCACAGGGACCTGGTCCTGCACAATTCTGGACGGGAGAGCAATGGCAGTATCCACAGATTTCTCAGCTCCCTGAAACCAGACCCCCGACACAGCCTGGTCCTCCCCCAAGGAGGGGTGGAAGAGCATGGGCCAGCCATCACGCTCTAGGGCGCGAGCCACTCAGGCAGGCTGAGACTGCAGACTGCAGCAGCAAATACTGAACAGCATGTAGATGCATAGTGACTCTAAAGGGAAATACTTTAAACTTTTATGTCAATTTTAAAATAAGAAAAACAATCATGTACTTCATCTTTTTCTTTCTTTTCATCATCATTCCTACAACCTGATTCTTTATTTAATCTTTTTGAACAAGAGTACTATTTTTATAGGACTTTTCACAGAACTTAAAATTATACACAACTGCACACACTCTGGGTCAGGCCTCAGTGCATATCCAGAGCCTTTGCAAAGTGAAACAAAACACTAAAGTACAGAGAGTATTTTACAAAAAAATTTAAAGACCTGTTTTTAAAATGAAGCTTTATAGATAACTTTTTTAAAGTAGTAAAATTTGCATTTTTTTGACTAATTCATGTAAAAGTATCTTGTGTGCTGCCTGAGCGTTCTACTGACCCAGTATGGCTGTGACAGGACAGTGGGCTCTAAGGATGGGTTCCATCACAGAATCTGTTCTCACATTGTTTACAACCAGCTCAGAAAGCCCACTGGCCTATATGCAAGAACTCCTGGGCTGCCCTGCCTTGCTGGCCAGGCAGTCACTGCTACCAGCTTCTTAAAGTGGACTTAGGAGGCCAGCAACTCTGTTGGGTAGAAGGTGAGGCCCAGGGATGCCATATGGGATTGAAAGCCAGTGTTGTCTTTGGGTTGACTGACTAGGGCAATTTTAAGATGTCTTCAGTAAAACTGAGAGGCGTCCCACCCCTCTGAAGCCCCACAGAACAGGGATGGTTGTATGTCAGCTTTGTCTTTAAAACAGCTGGGTATTTATAAGAGTTTAGAGCATGTCAGTGCCCGTTCCTAGAATAGTAGTCAGTGCAGGAATTCTCTTTAGCTACAAGAAGTCACGTGGAACTTAATAGTTTTGACAGATCACTTTTTGTTGGCCTTCTTAGAAGCTTATTGATGTCTAACCTAATTGAATTTTACATGAATTGTGTTTTCTGATTGGATACAGTGATGGGGAAAGAATATCAATCACATTGAGAACAAACTCACCAAGTGATGTAAATAACAGGCTTAGTGTCTTCCCAGCCTTCCAGGAGAGTTCCAGCTGCTGCCCTTATAGTCTAGTGCCACCTGCTGGTCAGAGGCAAAACTGTCCTGACTTCATGAACGCCAAATGGAAACCACATCTCAGCATTGTCCTTTGTCCAGAATTCACTGAGCGTGAGCAAGAGAGTTCTTTTCCCTTGGGTAACTGTGTGCTGGCCATTAGTGGCTTTTGCTGAGGATGGTTTCCTCGGCCTGTGTCCATTTCTCAGTTGTGTGCTGAGCACAATCGGCACCAGAAGGGCAAGCTGCACCACGTCTCAGTGAGGATCCAGACACCCAGGGCCTCAGCCTCTGCGCTGCTGCAGCAGCCTGGGATGTGTGTGACACAACCAAAGGCCTGATGCTTGGCCACTCTACTGCCTGGTGTCTTGTGTTGAACACACTGTTTGTGCTACCAAGAAGGAAAGCTACGTTTCTTACCATGCTTAAGTTGGTTGGCAGATGTGAATCAGTTTTTTCAAGGGGAAACACACACACACACAACACACACAGAGGCTTCCTCTGACCTCTGTGAGCTGTTGCCTGTGAGGAATTACACGCACTTAACAGACGTCTGAGTGTATTTTTCTAAACAGAACTCTACTCCTACCGTTTTATTTCTTCTTTCAAAAAAAATCTGTCATATATTAATTTTTTGGTTTTATATCAGAATAAAAACTTTTTTTCTTTTGAGTTAGCGTGTGCTACTGATACACCTCTCAGTTACCACTCTATTTCTGTGAAAAGACACTGTGACCAAAGTGGGGCTTTTCTAGTTTGAGACGGTGAGTCTGTGACCATCAAGGCCAAAAGCACTGCAGCAGGCAGGCAGACATGGCACTGGAGCAGCAACTGAGAACTTAAAGCTGACTCACAAGCAAAGGCAGAAATGGTGGGAGCTTTTGAAAGCACAAAGCTCCCCTCCAGTGACACACTACCAGCAAGGCCACACCTCCCAGTCCTTTGCATACTTTTCCACTGAGACCAAGCATTCAGATATATGAACCTGTGGGGCTCATTCATCCCTCCACAGATAGTTTAGTTGTGTCCAGAATAAGGGCAGAGTTTTGGTGGCAGTTACAAAATGACCTGACCACATAGGAAAGACTAAGTGGCATTTGTCAAGGCCTAGCATGGGCCAGAATTGTTTCACTTCTCTGTATTGCTATTACTATTTCACAGATGAAAAAAAAATGGACCCACATTCAGATTGAAAGATAATTCAGAATATTCCTATGAAGTCTTTGGGGGAAAGTTTTCCTTAGTCCTTACACAACTTGCCCAGCATTTACCCTCATTTGCAGTTTTCACCAACATCGTCCTAACATTACTAAAACTGTAATTCTGTGCTCATGGTTTACTCAAGTCCCAAGTATGATGCTGCCCCAAGCACCAGTAATCCCAGAGGAAGCACACATATGCTCTGAATGATAGGGGTATTTTTCACAGGAATTATCTTCATGGTGACCCCGGACTATGACCTTTCCAACGCAGACCTGGGAACACTCAGGCATCTGCAGCTCATGCTAGCAGTCTACCTCAATGGGTTGCCAGGCCCATGCAGCACTTGATAGTCTCTGAAGTTGTTGAGTTTTGCAACTTCAATTATCAGAATGGATAGAGCCTGCCCCCCTGCCCAGTTACTTTCTTCTAAGGACTACTGTACAGTCCTGACCACTTGCTCACAATTATCTCCACTCCATTCACAGACATCATTCGTAGAGTTTGCTATTTAAGATTTACTGTTATGCTGGGTGTGGCGTGCACCTTTAATCCCAGCACTAGGGAGGCAGAGGCAAGCAGCAAGCAGATCTCTGACTTTGAGGCCAGCCTGGCCTACAGAGTGAGTCTAGGAGAGACTTGGCTGTTACACAGAGAAACCCTGTCTCAAGAAAAAAAAAAAAAGAGAGAGAATGGTTTTCACATTAATTCTGTTTTGTGAACATGGGCTTTCAATTTTTTGTATCTTCAGAAACTTGGTATTTCTATTGTAAAGGTCTTCCCCTCTCCTACATTAGGTTTATTCCAAGACATTTTACTGTGTTGGAAAATGCTGTGAATGCAAGTGTGCCCATTTGTTTGGGGCACAAATTTTTACATCACTAAGAAAGGAAGGAAGGAAGAAGCAGAACCGTCCCAAAATCATCCATAAAACCAGTGTTATTCTACTGTCAAAACCAAAATTGAAGTATCCTCATGGGCTCTTTCTCAGCAGATTTCTTGTTTAGTACACAAAAATGCTATTTCTACATATTTTTCTAAGGTGATTTTGTATCCTGCCACTTTGCTAGGACTCTGTGGAAGTTTTCCGGTAGAATTTTGAAATCTCTTATGTGTATCTGCACATAGGAATCATGTCCCTTCTTTCCCTATCTGCCTCTTTTTAACGGCCATATTGCTCCAGCCAGGCTTTTGAGCACTGTGGCAATAGTGGACAGCCCTGTCTCATCCCTGTCTTTAATGGGATTGCCTTAATGTTTTCTGTATTTAGGATAATGCTAGCTGTGGGCCTGACAGCTTGTATTATGTTGAGGTGCAGCCCCTCCAGGCCTACTCTTCTAGGACTTTTATCATGAGAGCATTTTGGACCTTGTTAAAGTCTTACTTTAGCTGAGATGACTTTTGTCTTTTATGGTTTATTTATATGGTTTATTATATTTATTGACTTTAGCATGTTTAATTATCCCTGCATTTCTGGGCTAATAATGCCAACTTGATCACAGAAGATCTTTCTGATATGTCAATTTCAGCTTGCTAGCATTTAATTGAGAATTTTTGCATCTGTGTATACCAGAGATATCAGTCTGTAACTTTGTTCTTTTGTTGTCTTTACGTGGTTTTGACAGTACAATAACACTGGTTTTATGGATGATTTTGGGACGGTTCTGCTTCTTCCTTCCTTCCTTTCTTAGTGATATAAAAATTTGATATAGCCGGGCGTGGTGGCGCACGCCTTTAATCCCAGCACTCAGGAGGCAGAGGCGGGCGGATCGCTGTGAGTTTGAGGCCAGCCTGGTCTACAAAGTGAGGCCAGGACAGCCAAGGCTACACAGACAAACCCTGTCTCGAAAAACCAAAATAAATAAATAAATAAAAGATTTGATATAGACCGGCTTTAAATGTCAGGACTCTACTGTAAATCCATCTGGTCCTGAGCTTCTTTTACTTACAAGGCTTTTTTTTAATTGCTACTCCAATCCCTTTGTTTTGGTGTGTTTAGCTTTTTGATCTTCTTGGCTTAACTTTGGTAGTTTGAACCAAGAAATTCGTCCATTTCTTTTAGATTTTTCTAATATAATGGAGATTTTAAAAAAGTATTATCTTCCAATATTTTGAGTTTCTTTGGTGTCTACTGTACTGCTTCCTTGTTTGTTCCTGAGTCAGTTACTTTGGACTGTGCCTTTGTTTTGGCTAACTGGGCCAAGAGTCTGTCTATATAACTTATTTTCTCAAAGAAACAGCACTTTCATTCAATGATTTTGTTTTTGTTTGTTTGGTACTTCTATTTCATTAATTTCTGCTCTGACTTTTCTTTCTTTCCATCTACTCAATTTAGGTTTGTTCTTGTTTTTCCTAATTTTGTATCTTTGTTTGAGATACGATCTATGTAGTCCTGGCTCTCCTGGAACTCACTATGTATAACTGGCTGGTCTCTGTAACAGGATTCACCTGCTTCTGCCTCTTAAGTGGTGGGATTAAAGACATGTGGCACCACATCCACCTAGTTTTCCAATTTCTTTAGTTGCAACATTATTTGTGCTCTTTCTGCTCTTTTAACATAGGCACGTCAAGCTACAACTCTCCCTCTTAGAACTCCTTTTAATCTGTCCCAAAGGTTTTGTTGTGTGTCTATTTTCATTTAGTACTAGAAGTTTTCACTTCTTTCTTGATTTCTTCTTTGGCTCATTCATCATTTAGTAATGGGTTGTTTAACCTCCCTGAGTTTCGGTGCTTACTAGAAACATTTTGCTCTCAATGTTAAGTTTTATTCATGACAATTTGATAAAATACATGGAATTATTTCAGTTTTTCTAAATTTGATAAGATTTTTTGGGCATATTTTTATATTAACAGGCTTAATGAAATCCCAGTCAAAATACTCACCAGCCTTCTTCACAAAAATAGGAAAAGAATCCTAAACTTCATATGAAACCAGGAAAGAGCCCAGACAGCCAAAGCAATCCTGAGCAAAAACAATGCTGGAGAGATTCCCATTCCAGATTTCAACATATATTAGAGCTGTAGTAATAAAAACAGTATGATAATGGCACAAGAACAGACATGACACCAATGAGATAAAATAAAATGCCAAAACATGAGTATATGTACTCATCTGGTATTTGTCAATAATGCACATTTATACACACATTCATATATATGTATATATCCACATATATATCCATATAATTATATTACATTTATTTATATATCTACACATACATATATTCATATATATGTGATTAGATCCATGTCATCTTGCACAAAAATTAACTCCAAGTGGATCAAAGGCTTCAACTTTAAACCTGAGATGCTAAACTGCTAGAAAACAAAGGCAGCAACTACAAAATATAGGTATAGAAGAGGATTTTTTAATACGGCTCCATTATGCCCAGGAATTACAACCAGCAATTGACAAGTGGGTTTCTGTACAGCTAAGGAAATTATCTATTTATTGAAGAAGAAACCCACAGAGTAGGAAAGAAGTCTTTGGCAGCTGTACATCTGCCAGATGATTAATACCCAGAATACACACACACACACACACACACACAGAGTCAATAAAACAAATAACCCAATTAACAAATGGTTTATGGACCAGGTGACAGTGGCACACACCTTTAATCCCAGAACTTGGGAAGCAGAAGCAGGCAGATCTGTGAGTTGAAAGCCAACGTGGTCTACAGAGCTGAGCTCCAAGAAAGCCAGGGCTACACAGAGAAACCCTGTCTTGAACCAAAAAAAAAAAAAAAAAAAAAAAAGAGGGGGGGCCATGGATCCAAACAGAATTCTAAACAGAAGAAATTAAAATGGCTAGGAAAACACCTCAAAATGTGTTCACCATCCTTAGCAACTGGGGAGATGCAAACTAAAAGAACTCTAAAATCTCATCTCACCCCAGTCAGAGTGGTTAAAATAACAAAACAACAGATACTGGGAGACGACTTGGAGGGAGAAGACACATATAACGTAACGTATAAATTTAAGCTTTTAAAAATAGGTAAAAATTATCTTCAGAGCAAAATGTCTTCTTTTAAAAATGACCTCTTATAAGCTGTTGTGGTGGTCCAAGTCCACAATTCCAGCAATCACCAGAATCTCTGAGTCTAAGGCTAGCCTGGCTATTCAGAAAGACCTTGTTTTTTAAAAAAAAAAAATCTCTGGGCAATAGTGATGCATGCCTTTAATCCCAACACTCAGGGCCAAGAGGCAGGAAGATCTCTGTGAATTCACAGCTAGCCTGATCTATAGAGTAAGTTCCAGATCAGTCAGAGCTACACACAGAAAAACTCTCTCTAAAAAAAGAAAAACAAAACAAGAAGCTGGAGAGATGGCTCAGCCATTAAGAGTACTGGCTGCCCTTCCAGAGGTCCCGAGTTCAACTCCCAGCAACTACATGGTGGCTCAACAACCATCTATACTGATCTGATGCACACTGTATACATAATAAAAAATCTTTTTAAAAAAACACTTCATTTTTCAAACTAGATCCTTTAGCACCTGTAGATGTTTAATCTTGTAGTTTAAGTAATATTAAAGACAGAATAATACTGGCAGTTTTCAGGAACTAAATAGTTCTGAGGCTGGTCGTGAAGGTAGGCATTAACATGAGTAGCACAGGCCAACAGTCATGTCCTGCCAGAGAATCACAGGTATAGTGACCAGTAATAAGAAGGTCAAGTGGGCATGGGCTGGGAGCAATGGGGCATTTCCAGCATTTCACTGCTGGGAGCTCTACTTTTAAGTAGTAAAGTTGGCCTGGGACTGCCTTCGTGATGACTGGCCATCCTTTCATTGCTCATTAATTATGGGTACCTAGATTTAGAGTGGTGCCTAGCACACAGTAAGTATTCTAGAATGATCTCCAGATGGTTCGTATCCCCAGAAAGATGTCTCACCTCAGGATGTTCTGTATACTTGATATTTAAGGAGCTACACAGAAGCCTGAAGACTTCTGTGGCTTCATGTCCAACCTTGGGCAAATTAACCCAAGCTTAAGAGAATGACAAACTTGTCCCCATTTGATGTTCGAGTTTTAGCACAAATCCAGGAAGTAACTCAAATCCTGAACAGACTGGACTACTGATTGCTTACATGAACCTTGGCTTCTTCTCTGTAAAACACAAGTTGCAGAGTAATATCTGCATGAAAGGATACAGTGAGGCTTACAGGGGAGGGAACACATAGTGCAGTAACACATCAGTCAGGCACACAAAGCCTCTCTCCTTCTGGAGTAGCTTGGACTACAAGTATTCGCCACCCTGCTTGACTCAGCAGTGCTTTAATGTTACAAGAATTGAACAGTTCTGTTTTCAGTGGTTTAACAACTTTTAATTAAAAATAGACACTCTGAAAATAATTAAAAAGATAAGTCGAACAAGCTCTGAGTTTACAAGAGTACACCAATAATCAGAGACAGCTGCCTATAAAATGCACATTAGAGCAATCGCATGCAAGTACTGCATTTTAAAATGTTATACAGCAACACTGCAGTGCTTCCCAGAGACTGTCACACCCTCATACTCTGAAAGTGCGCCATCCCCATTGCTTGCTGCGCATCACCCGAGGGATGATTCTGACCAGAGCTGGCTGGTCCCCATTACCAGTTCTAGTGCTTTACATTATTTCCTATCATGGGGAAAAAACATGATTTGGCATCCAGAAGACTGTGAAGATTCATCAGTCCAACATCCCCTTCACCTGAACACCTACCGAGGCCAGAGGAAAGTCCATTTCTGCAACTCTAATACATCTACCCCAAGCTATCTGACCCACAGAGCTCCTGGTCTGCCCGTCATCTTCTGCCTGAAACCCACACTCCACCTCAAGCTGTGTCTACACGCAACAGCAGGGACCCTGTGGGTGTGTCATGGTCCTTCCTTCCTAGGAAGGAAGCATTCTCACTGTTCTCAGTTTATTCTAAAGGCACTAAAGATTTGTCTTACCTTTGAATGGAAAAATGACTTGTCATCACAGCAAGAGACAGTTTGCACCATAAAGTATTTCTGTTCCTACAGAGACTTTATTTATAAAGTAACACTTGATTATCACTACACACCAAACCTCAGGCTCAGAATATTTTTAATAAATGGAAACACTTGGTTTTTTATGAATTATGATATTTAAAAAATAGCTGTCGGGGGAAACCTAAAAAGATGTAAATCAAATTTGTACTTTTAAGCAGACAGCATTCACAGTCAGAAGTTAATGCTTAAAAGAGTGTCCTTAGGGAGCCACATACTCCTCTCAACATATACTGTCATTAGCTGCTGTCTGTAAACTGAGGGGAAGCAATGCTTTAATTTCCTATTAATCAAGTATTCTCAAACAAGCAGAAATTTCCTAAAAGAAAAACAAGTATCTGTAGATTTCAGGTTGTTACTACTATCAGCACTGACACTCTTGGGATAACAAAGCAGGCGTGCATGGAATACCAAAGATTCAATTTACATGACAGAAGGAGAAACTTGAACAGCTGCAAACCTAACTGCAGAAAACAGTACATCTGTGGAAGTGTGTGCTTCCGTCTCAGGCTGCTGAGCACCTGGAACACCTGGAAGGGCCACAGACACTTAGAACGAAAGAGGGTGGGGTGGGGCTCGGTCCAAAGTCAGCCAGACTTCAGACTTACTCTCCTACAGGTTTTGTGATTCACACTCAAAGTTCAGTCTGTGTTTGACATTTTTAAGTTCAGACATATCAAAACCTAGAAGTACAGAGGGCTTTTGAGTTTTTATTGCTTTCATGCAAATATACCTTCTTTTCAAAAAAAATGAAGGGACGTCAATTTTCCACACCCACAGCAGTGAAGACAGCAGCTCCACTTCTTTTCTACTAGGGTATGGTCGCTTGTGAAAATAATCTCTAAGAAACTGTTTTTTGTCCTCATAGGAGCGACTTCCATACTGAGCGGGATCTAATGCTAACACGTGCAGCGAGTCATCACTGGCCCCTGAGCCCTCTGTCCTGCTCTCATTTTTCTGTCTCTTCAAAGGCACAGTGCTCAGCCCTTGCTCTGGCCCTGGACTTGCGTCAGTATCTAGGGTGAGCTGGGGCTCTTCACCACCTCTCTGGTCTTCCACCCCTAGCTGGCCTTCTGGCAGCTTTCTCTTTACAGGAAAGGTGGAATCAGGGATCACTTCCCCATTGACCAACAGCAGTTCACTGCTCTCAATGAAACCTGGCTGCACTTGCAGGTCTGAGCTGCTGTCCTTGGGAGCACTTCTACAACGGAGCAAGTGGACAGCGATAGCTCCTGAGGTCATGTTTCCAGTGTAGACCCCACAGCAGTAGATGCACTTAAAGGCTGGAGACCTGAGCATTGTATGGACTGTGGGCATGACATGGTGCCTCTCCTTCAGATGCAGCTCATAGGCATCAGCAGTCAGAAATGCGCCAAAGCAAAATGGGCAAGTCAGCTTCTGTTTGCTTGCTATCTTTGGTGCAACCTCCGGCTGGGGCCTCACCTTAACATACACAGGGACCAGTGACTTGGAGTGTATCCCAGCAAGGATAGCCAGGTAGACTTCCCGCTCGCCAAGTTTCTCTCGTGGAAGTATGGTGATAAAGTCGAGATGGGGGAACAGCAGGTTCCCATCAGCATCCAGGTCCAGCTGGAAGCCTCTGTTACTATAATCCATGGACAGTCTCTTCTTGCCCAGGTGCTTAGTCCTGCTGTGCTCCACAAGGCCCCGGACATCATGAAAAGTACAGGGGCAAAACAGGCACCCCAAGCCATGCATGAGCAGATGGTGCATCAGCTCCTCCTGTGAGACCAGGCACTTACACGAGAGGCAGCGCACGGTCTTCTCTCTCATCCACTTCAGAAACGGGGCACATGCAGCAAGCTTTTCAGGTTCAAGTTTCTCACCAGACTTAGACTCGCTCTGCTTGTGAGCCACTTCCATGTGAACCTGGTAGACATTGACAGGGAAGAGCTCATTGCAAACGGGGCAGAGCTGCGACTCATTCTGCTTGTGAGCCACTTCCATGTGAACCTGGTAGACATTGGAAGGGAAGAGCTCATTGCAAACGGGGCATGTTTTCCACTGCTTGGCCTGTTTGAGTGCCTGATTTGCATCTGCCACAGGTGAGGTAGCCTGAACAAACACACTAGGGGCAGGGCTCACTAGCACCTGTGGAGAAGGCAGGCTGGGCAAGGAGCTGGCCATCTGTGTGCCCGAGCTTGAGGGCAAGAACTGCACAGGCACCTGAGGTGCTGGTCCAACAGCTGCAAGGCCTCCACCAGAGGGCACAGGCAGAGTGACAGACACTGGGGCCAGTGTATAGGTGGGAATTCCATTCACCTGTTTCCCAGTTGGAATGAGCTGTCTGAGAATAGAGCCTGAAGTAAGGAAAGTAGTGTTTTGTGACGTTCCAGCTCTCACTGGCTGACCCACAGGCAGAATGCTGGTGCCGACAGATGGACTGAGCTGCAGTACACCAGGCCTCGCTGGTGGGCCCACAGGAAGGACTCCTGATGTTACGGGCTGACTGAGCTGAAGAACACCAGAGCTCACACCCTGATTCACAGGGACAACACCTGAGGGGACAGTCTGGTTTGGGGAAAGCAGCCCAGGTGGTACCACCTGGCCTGCAGGGAGAACCCTCAAGGGCACTGTCTGGCCAGGAGGGAGAACTCGAGATGGAGCTGTCTGGCCAACAGGAAGAACTGATGACTGGACCACTTGGCCAGCGGGCAGGACACCAGAAGTGGCTGTCTGCCCAGGGATCACAGCAGCAGGGGTCACCTGGCCTGCAGGAAGGACTCCCGATGGAACTGCACGACCCACAGAAATCACCCCTGGAGATGCAGCCTGCAGAACCCCCGAGTTGACAGAGGGACCCACAGGCAAGACACCAGGCCCAACAGGTCTATTTATGGGACCCACAGGTCTATTTGTGGGCCCCAAGGGCTGAGTGAGGGGCAAAACTCGAGGGCGGACAGTTTGATTCATGGGGCACATGGCTTGATTCGCAGGAAGGATGCTTGCTCCAACAGACTTATTCACAGGCCCACCTGGCTGAGACAGAGGCAGCACAGAAGTACTCACAGGCTGATTAAGCGGAACACTGTGTGAGAGGAAGACAGGTGGGGGAGCTGACGGCTGCAGGGTGAGGCTACTCTGGCACACAGGCAAAGAGCTGGAGACCAGAGCTACATGAGACTGGGCAGTGGTGGGTGGGGAGTGTGTAAGGCTCCCAGAAGTGCCTGGGGCCGCAGTCACTGGCTGCGCAGTGCCAGGGCTTTGACTCTTCTGTGACAAAGCAAGGTGGAAGCAGGGTGGAGGGACTGTAATGCTCGAAGCACTGCTGTTTGGTGGTAAGGCCAAGTGGGTCACTGGTTTGGGAGCAATATGCATTTGCTTCAGAAACCCAGTCCTCTTGATATGCTCTGAAATCACAGACCTCAGCTTATTCTCCAAGTCCCTATGTGCATCTGATGTCAAAATGTGATACATCAGGGCATCCTGACTACTGGCAATGGCGTTGCATTTTTTACAGTAGTATTTGTCAAATGGCAGGATTTTATCCGCAGAAACAGGTTCACTTGCTGCTTTTGGCTGCTCTCCTGTTTCCTCAGTTCGAAAACCAAAGTAGGAGTTAATTAAGTAATGGAAATGGGCCACCAGCACATGCTTCTTCATGCTGTAGTACAAAGTGTTGGAGAAGTTACATTTTAAACATGTGAAGCTTATCACATCACTCCTCGATGTCTTCGCCTCACCCAGAATGTTGACTGTGTAGCTCTGCACTTTCCGAGCAGGTGCATGGAACATCCGGAAGTGCTTGCCCACCACCCTGGGCTGTGAGGCAAATGGGCAGTTGGGGCAAGGGATCATCAATTCCTGGTCTGCCTCATCTTCATGATAACGATGCAGGTGATTTTTTAGGGAAGTGAGCACCTTTGTTGAGTACCTACAGAGACTACAGCAGTATGGCTTTGTTCGGTATCTCTGTCAAAAGAGAAAAGAGTCTTAGGCAGAGCAACAAGTCACTAGATTTCCCTTCTACACTCTGCCTGTCTGTGTGCTTCACTGCTAACCACGTAACTCCAAGGGCAGTGCACTCTCTGTGGATGCTTCTGACTGGGAGGCCACCTGTGCAGCACTCTCGGCCTCCGCTGGCCTCCACCAGAAGGCTCTTGTGTAGACAAAGGGTGCCCTAGCAAAACTCTGTTTATGGTACTTAGTCCAATCCCACATACTTTTCACATGCCCCAAAAAGCATTCTCTTAGGCATTTGTTTCTTAACATTTGGAAAACTGTCAACTATTATTAACCTATGGACTAAACAAATATTGGATTTAATCCTAAACTCCTGGTTTGCTGACTCTAAGCTGTCACTTAAAGCCACAAATCTCAGTACTCCATCTTGTACTCCATACTATCCTTTAATAAAATACATCAACAGAAATAAACTCAGTTAATTTTCTACAACTAAATTATTTTCCTCCTCCTCTCCCCTTCACTATTCCGTTAGGTTTTCACTCCAAATTGTAAAACTAGGAATATAACTACAAATGACCTGGCTTCCAACTTCTTAGACCTTCTTAACCACCTTTATTTCCCCATTCCCTGAGACAATCAAAAGCTAGACTACACGATGCACTGGAAGGCAGGTCTGTTATCACAGCTACTCAAGAAGCCACAGGGTAGAATGCACAAGGCCAGCCTCGGCAACGTGGTAAAACCCTGTCTGGGATAAATTAATTTTATTATTTTGTTGTTGTTGTTGTTGTTATTATTATTGTTGTTGTTGTTGTTATCTTTTTCAAGATAGGGTTTCTCTGTCCTGTAACAGTATATGTGTGTGTGTATATATATATATATTTATGTCTTATCTATTGCTTTTTATAATTGTTCTTACTGTGTATAGCTTATACTAAAAAATAGCCTTTTTACATAGACAGAAAAGGGGAATTATAACAGCATGGTCTGGTGCTTTGTATTTGATTATTAACTATGTTACTCCCTGAGGTCTGCTTCTGTCTTTACAAGTAGACACTCATGCCCCAAGTATTGCTATGTAACCTTGCCTCCCTGACTGGCTGAATAAAAGACCTACTACACTTGGGCAGGGCAGTAGTGAGGGACAGAGCTAAGGTTCATAGGCTTTGGGGATAGAAAGATCACAGGAAGAAGAGGGGAGGGGAGGAGGGGAGAGGAAGGGATGGAAGAGGGGAAGGAAGAGAGCCAGCATGGGGTAGTGTGTAGACAAGCACATGGCTGGATTGGCACAGATGGAAGTAAACAGCCCAGATGAGGAACGTGTGCACGTGTTTATGGACTATGCGTGGATCTCACCCAGATAGAAACGATTAAAGCAGATGCTATGGAATGGGGGCTGAGAGAGAAGGAGATAGTGTAGGTGAAAGCATCTGCCCAGCTCCAGGTAAAATAAGGTTTATTCTAAAATCTACCAGGTGTCTGTGTCTTTTATTGATTTGATAGTGTGTTAAATAATGCCACCATAATACTTATAGGCTTTTAATAATAACATCACGAGCCTTGATCTTTTAATTTTCTGCAACATACAATGCATGCTACAAATAAGAGGATATTCAACTTTTTTTTGAGTTAGAAAATTTAGTGGGGCTTTGAAACTCCAAACTCCAGGACCTCACCCCTAAAAATAACATACTGGAAGCCACAAGCTAGTCTGTGCGAAATAAATCAGAGTAGTCTCAAGGATCTTGTTTATATAACTAGCAAGGTTTCAAACTTCTAGAAATGTTTCTTTTTTTTTTTTTTTTAAGATTTTCATTATTTGTTTGTGTGTGTGCGCGCGCGCGCGCGTTTGTTTCTGTGTACATATGTGAGAGAAAAGCGGAAAGACAGGGAGATGGAAAAATATTGGGATGAAGATTATTAAAATAAGGATGTCAGCAAGCATTGTAAGTAAGCTAAATTGGAAAAAAGTATGTTCTTTTTCAAAATGTACTACTCCATTTGCTGGCCCAGCAATTTAAGAAGGCACTGTATCTTAGAAAAGGAGTTGGGCTGACCTTCCTTCTCACTGTACCTGTAGTCTTCTGGCACTGTGGTTCTCATACACTGGAAAGCCCTGGGTCTCTCAGCGCCG
Organism: Acomys minous; assembly: GCF_964271855.1. Lineage (NCBI taxonomy): Eukaryota > Metazoa > Chordata > Mammalia > Rodentia > Muridae > Acomys > Acomys minous. Next base: position 8,795,959 of record NC_140486.1, on the reverse strand, counting down.
GATCAAGTGTACCTAAGTTGTACTCTGTACTGTTGCTCCCAAGACAGCTTTGCCCTCAAACTCTGTATGTAGGTGCTCTATGTACAGGTGTCCTGTCCTGTCCTTCTCTGTCTCGGTGAACTTGAAGCCAGACTGGAAGTCAGCAAGTCCAGCGACCCTTTTGTCTTGTCACTGTCCTTCCATAGCACTGGGGTTATAAACCTGTACACAGCCTGAATACTATGTCAGGAGGAAGGATGCAAACTTGGGTCTTCTTGCTTTCATAGCAAACACTCGACCACTAAGCCATCTCCCTAGCCTGAGTCCGCAAACACTTTGAGCTTGGCACTTGGCCAACTACCACTGAAAGTCCATTCAGACATGTTTCCATAAGAGAAATCTTTCTTTCCTTTGTTGTTGTTGCTGCTGCTGCTGTTGCTGCTTGATGAATTTTCTGAGACAGGGTTTCACTGTTCACTATGAGAACAGTGTTTAAACAGTGTTTAAAGAACCCCATTGAAGTGAAGCACTACTGTACTAACCTTTAAAGTGCGCACTGGAACCCAATCATTTCTAGTCCTCTAACAGTACTAACTTGCAGCTCTTCAGCCAACACCTGCGAGAGGCCGTTTCACACAGACAACTCTCAGGCCCGCCAGACTGCCCGGTGGGCAGAGATGCTGGCCTGCTAGGCCTGGCAACCACAGTTCATTCCTTGGAATCACATGGTCAAAGGAGAGAGCTGATCTCCACAAGCTGTCCCCGACCTCCACATCAAATGTGTGCCCCACACATACAGACAAATACAGGTTAAAAGCAAGAACACAACTCTCAAGAGTTAAGTCTTAGGAAATACTTTTTAATTTTCAGAAATCTATTTTCTGATCTAGTCAAACCCTTGCTGGTTTTCTGTGGTCAAGCGCTGATCACTTTCTGGAAGGCACCACAGTACTTCTATCTGTCTAGGCTGCCCAAAGATGGAGTACGAGATGCACACTCTCTTGGACACACAAAGCTCTGGTTTCAACAAACACTGTTCCTAAGATGTGATCGCCCTGCAAAACGAGCCCCGTGCTTTATCAGCAAAAGCCCATGTAGATCAGATTTGCAAACCAAATCCACAGCCCAGGGTGCTACAGTCCTCAGATATGTGATTGTACACAACACTCCACACTTTCCTTCTTTGTGGAGGCCACCTCCAGATCATATTAACCTGCATGCCCTTCAGGCAGCCAGAGAACACTGCTCTCTCTGGGCGGCTTTAGTCCTAATCAATGAGATCCTGTACAGTTCTCTAAGAACCTGGTTCTGCTGCTGCCCTGTTAAGTTAGTATTTTAGCTTTAAAAAACAAAAACAAAAAACAAAAAAAAAACCCCACAAAGATCTATGTTCTATGTATAATAAAAGAAACTGCTAAGCCAGACGGTCACTCTGCCATATCAGGAAGGATGACAGCTCCTCTGGGACACTGGGATGTGAAATAGAAGTGTCAATCCTGATCCCAATCTTAACAGGCCTAGGTTGAAGAGTATGAGAGTGAGAGAAGGAGAGAGAGAGAAAGGGAGAGAGTCTGCATGCACACATGCATACATAGAAAATTAAAAGTAGGTAAAGCATATGAAATAAAGGTATAAGGAGAGAATATTTTCATATAAATGTGTAATATTTGTATATGAAGCTAATTCTTTTTTTTTTTTACAAAAGTCAAAAAGTTTAAAAAGTCAAATTTATAAAGTGAAATTATTCAATTTAATTGTTAAGGATTTTTAATGTAGTATAGCCTAAATGTACAATATTCAGAAAGCTGGCAGCAGTCAAGAACTAACTCTACTGCCTCACCCAGAACAACTTGGAAGAGAGCTGCAAGCTCAGTGCCTGCAGAAACATGAGCTTTTAAAACCTTTATATACATAGTGTTTTCACAGGGCCACTTCTCTCAGCAGATGTGTTCAAATAATGACCACTATGTCACCAGCTGCCCCAGTGCTCCCTAGAGCAGCATGCTCTATACATCTATAGATGGGATATATGTAGGCTGTGCTGTGTACATCTGGGTAGGTGGCTTATCTGAACAACAACAGTATCACCTGAGGACACATTTCTAAGAACACATCCCCATCCTGTAGCAATGCATGCCTCCCTAAAACAGTAACAGTTTTAATTATCAAGTCTCGAAAAAACAAAAAAAAATAATAATTTTTTTTAAAAATAGCATTTTTTAAAAATAGCATTACCACAAAAAATTGCAATATATCACACTGTCCTACATCAGCTATTTTCAGTTTCATTATAATCGCAAACAATCACCTTTGTGCATGCGGTCTCCCACTGACTAGGATGTCACTAATGATACGTGAGCAAGGCATTTAATATTACAAAACGTATTCAAGAATTACTGGACAAAGGTTCTTCTTATACGGTCACTTCTAATCACAAAGTCTGGCTACATCCTCACACTGTGCATGTGGAAATCTGTCAGCACCAACAGTCTTTCAATGAACAGTAACTCTGAGCTCTGCTTCCTCATGAACAGATCTTCCCAATTAGCAGCCCTGGTAGTCATGATGTGCCTCATCCTTAGTTCACTCGCCCCTAATGAAAACAAATTATGAAGATACATACTGCTTTCTTTCCAGAAGGTTCCCAAAGAGCAACATCTCCCCATGACGTGTTATAGAAGTACTTCTCTCCTGGATCAAAGCCTTTAAGATCCTTATGAAAAGAAAAGGGGAAAAAGAAAAAAAGAATTAGAAGAAAAACAAACATTATGTGACAATTTATGAGTTGCAGAAGTATTTAAAGCTAGAAGTGATGGTGCATGCCTTTAATTCCAGCTACTCAGGAGGCTGAAGCAGGAGGAGCCCCAAGTTCAAAGCCAGCCTGGGCAACTTAACAACACCTTGCTTAAAAATAAAAAGGTTAAAAAGGGTTTTAACAATGAGGCTCCATGGTAGAGCATTTGCCTGTGTCTGTGCCCAAAATATAATCTCCTCCTACCAAAACTAAATCCATGATCGAACAATCTGGCACCTAATAAATCTATATATGCGAAGAAAAATAGAAGTACAGTCATTAACAAATTTTGACATTTAAAGTATGAGTGATCCACATTAAAACTACAAATTTATAGGCTAGGCATGGTGGTACACGCCTTTAATCCCAGCACTCTAGAGGCAGAGGCAAGGAAATCTCTTTGAGTTTGAAGTCTGTCTGGTCTACAAAGATAGTTCCAGGACAGTCAGGGCTGTTACACAGAGAAACCCTGTCTCAAACTACAATTTTATAAAAAATAAATGGAGATCTCCCAAAAGAAAATATTATCTATAATCTGTACATGCAAAGTGACACGCTTTCCACCTTGGCAGCATAGCTCATTCACAAAACACTTCAGAGTGTGTCATGAAGCAGATAGAACTTCAAGGTATGCACTGCCCTCAGAGTCAATCCACAGAAGCCAGAACAAGGCCCATAGGAAACATTTCAAGGACAGGCCGTCATCACAGTACCCTGGGCCTAGCAGGGTTCACAACAGCACCAACAGAACCATATGCATGCTGTAACCTTTTGGCATCAAAACAGAGAACATAAATATACTACAAATGCAAGGCCAATGTAGGGCTCAGAAAGGCCTAAAGAAAAACAGCATTGTGACTCACCATCTGGAAAGAGTACTGACTACTGACAAAGGTGACACTTCAAAAGGATGAAGGGACTCTGTGGTCACTGAGGAAGGCACGGCTAGGTAAATGACAGCACGAAATGAGCCTGTCATCAGCAACACTCCCAACCCCTGAATGTGGGCCAGTTAGTACAGTACATACTCAGGGCCAGACAAAGAGAAACAAAAAGTCAACAAGAAGTTACCACCCGGCGCAAACATTTACAGTTTACAGTGCTGTCCTTGTAAGGCTTGCCTTTAAAAACCAAGAAGGAATTAGCTAAGTCAGACCAATGATAATGGATACACTGCCGTCACCTACACCAATGCTAGTACCCTGCCTGTGGCTTGCTCAGCCTGCTGTCTTATAGTAGCCAGGACCACCAGCCCAGGGATGGCACCGCCCTCCCTACCAATCACTAATTAAGAAAATACCTTACTGCTGGATTTTATGGAGGCACTCTCAACTGAGGTTCCCTCCTTTCAGAGGATTCTAGCTTATGTCAAGCTGACATACACCTAGCCAGGACGACAGGAGAACATAAAATCCAGCAATCCTAAAACTCATCATGTTCAGTGTCCAACCCAAACCTTTCAGCTACCCAGCAGGAGTGACTCCTACCCCAAACCAGGAGCACAAGCAATGACAGGTAACACAAACATATGGGCCAGGAAGATGGCTCAGCAGATCAAGGCGGAAGGAGAGAGGCTGGAGAGATGGTCCCATGCCTAAGAGCTCTTGCTGCTCTTCCAAAGAGCCCAGCTTCAGCTCTCAGCAAAGACAGCTAACAACTGCCTAGAACTCCAGGACCAACATACCCAACACACGCTTCTGACCTCCACGGACGTCAGGCACACAAATGGTAGACAGACAGACATGCAAAATACTCATACATGTAAGATAAAATTTAAATTAAAAAAAGAGGGGGTGCAAAAGAAATGGCTCAGTGGCTAAGAACAGTTGTTGCTCTTACAAAGGGCCAGAGTTTGATTCCCAGCATTCATATGATAGCCTCAGTTCCAGGGAATCCAATGCCCCCTTCTGATCTCTGCAGGCATCAGGCACACACACACAGTATACATATATACACAAAGGCAAAAACTCCAACACAAAGTATAACTTAAAAACCTAAAAAACAAGCTAGGCATGATGGCGCACGCCTTTAATCTCAGCACACGGGAGGAAGAGGAAGGCGGATCACTGTGAGTTTGAGGCTAGCAGGGTCTACAAAGTGAATCTAGGATAGCCAAGGATACAGAGAAACCTGTCTCAAAAAACCAAAAACAATCAAGAAGAGACTTGATACCCTATAAGCATATAAAGGGGGAGGAAGTTCCCCTCAGGAACAGTCATAGGGGAGGGGAGTAAGGGGAAAATGGGAGGGAGGGAGGAATGGGAGGATACAAGGGATGGGATAACCATTGAGATGTAATATGAATAAAGTAATAAAAAAATAAAAAACACACACACACACACACAAAAAGAAAACAGTTTACTAAAAAGATTTATATTCAAGAAAAATCTAAAAGACAAACTGGAGCAAGAAAACTGAGTTTTTAAGGCCAGCCTGGTCCACAGAGGGAGTTCTAGGACAGCCAACACTACACAGAGAAACCCTGTCTCAAAAAACCAAAAGAATAACTAAACAGTATAAAATTCCCTTCCTAAATTAGGAGGCATCATTCAGGAGGCTGAGCTAGGGGATAGCTTCAATAGCTTACAGACCTAACTTACAAAGACACAGGTAAGTACCAAAGGAGGCTTCATGCAGGTATCTGAAGCATTAGGAAATCCTGGTTTTTATGGAATTTTATCCATTCTCAAGTCTCCAACATCACTGACGTCATCATTACTTGTGCGCACTTACCTTCAACAGCTCCTTGCAACTGTCAAGTCCAATATCCACAAGGATGCCTTTCACCCTCTTCCGCACCTTTCTAATGTTGTCAAGATTCTGCACAGGAATTTGAAACATTTTTGATATTCTCCTTTTAAAAGAAGAAAGAACTGTCACTAACATGTACACACACAAATATAACTTTAACAGGGCTAGTAACACACACTAGCAGTACTATTCGCAGCAAGGGGTGCTGTGGGAACTATACAACAACCATACCAAAGAATGACACTGACCTGCCCTTACAGCATCATAACCCTAGCATTAAAACATAAGCTAAAAAAATAAATAAAAACACATGCTAAACTACAGACTCTTAGATGAAAACCTAGGCATAAATTGATGGCTTCGAATTTGGCAAGAGTCTCGCATATGGCACCAAAAGCACTCACAACAAAAGAAAAAAATGTATTAGCCAGACTTTAACAAAATAATGTTTCCAGGGCACTGTCAAAAAAAGGGGAAATGTCCCGAAGAAAGAAGGGGAATATTTTTCAATCACAGTTCTGATATATCTAGAATAAAGAATTCACTCAATAGTACTGAAGAGATGGTTCACTTGTTGCTCCTGCAGAGGACCCAGGGTCAGTTCTCAGAACTCATGGCAGCTGTCTGCTCTGCACATATGTAGTACACAAACACATGTGGACAAAACACTCACACACATAAAGTAAAATGAATCTTTAAAACCAAAATACAACTCAATTTAAGTAACATCTAAACATATTTTGCAAAGCAGAGGAAAGGATGCTGCAAATCTTACTTTAAAAAGCAGGGCTTAGGGAAACCGGAGCTCACATGCACTGCCAACGAACCGCAAAGTACACAGGTCACCGATTCTCAAGGAAGCCTGAATCCTCAAGGGTGTAGCAACTCCTCCCAAGAGAAGAAGTTGGGAGAGGACTTCACAGATGTCCACCACATTAAGAAATGTTGTCTACAGCCGTATCTTGGACCATAGAGAGAAGTACCAATCCATGCTATAGCCTTGGAATCATTCTGCTGAGAGGCCAGACACAATGGACCAAATATATACATGATTATGCTTCCACCTATACATAAAGTGACATAACAGACCTATCTAGAGATAACAGTGGTTGCCTTCAGCCAGAGAGAGCTGGTTGATGACAGTTAAGGGGTTTGGGTTTGTTTTTGCTTTGGTGAAAGAGATAATGACAACCTTCAACTATCATCTAGAAATAGGGTAATGATGCATGTCTGTAATCTCAAAACTTGGGAGGATGAGGCAGGAGGGTCACAAATTGGAAGGTAGTTTAAATTATTTAACAAAACTCTGCCTCAAAAATAGAAAAAACAAAATCTAACTTAGAGAAGTATTCTCAACTCTGTGAACATGCCAACAGCCACTAAAGTTCATCTTTTCAATGGTAAACTTCACAGTACATGCACTGCATCTCAATAAAACCAATTTTAAAATATCTGGAAAAGATATAAATTAAGATAAGCCCTGTAGCTCTTAACTAACTAGGAGGCACTAATGTAACATTACTGTTTTCAACATATATGCTGATGTATCATGGACAAAAATATTCATCTAGGCAGATGGTGGTGGCATACACCTTTTAAGTCCTACACTTTGGGAGGCAGAGACATGTGGATCTCTGAGGCCAGCCTGGTCTACAGACTAAGTTCTAGGACAACCAAAGCTACATAGAGAAACCTTGTCTCAAAAAAGCAAAACAAAGAAACAAAAAATGCATATATGTTTACAGCCCTCATCTCTCTGCCCATGAAAGCTTGGTAGCAGTCACACACTTAGCCAGCAGCAGACATACACGAGCCCCTAATCTTAATTTCTAACTACCACCTTCTACTAAGAATAAAAAGAGTTGTACAGTGCTGGCAAAGGTCTTTAATCCCAGCACTGGGGGGGTAAGAGGCAGGCCAATCTCTGAGTTAGAGGCCAGCCTGATCTACACAATCAGTTCCAGGATAGCCAAGGCTACAGAGAAACCGTACCTCAAAACAAAACAAAACCCAACAAAAAAGAGGGAACAGGGTCTAGGGGTATACTTCAGCTGCTTGAGTGCCCACCCCAACATGCCTGGCACCCTGCATAGCATAGCATAAAACCAAGCAAATGCCTAGCATCCCAGCACTTTGGTAGTAGAGGCAAGAATCAAGAGTTCACGATCAGCCGGGCGTGGTGGCGCACGCCTTTAATCCCAGCACTCAGGAGGCAGAAGCAGGTGGATTGCTGTGAGTTCGAAGCCAGCCTGGTCTACAAAGAGAGTCCAGGACAGCCAAGGCTACACAGAGAAACCCTGTCTCGAAAAACCAAAAAAAAAAAAAAAAAAAAAAAAGAGTTCACGATCATTTCATCTACATAGCAAACTCAAGGGCAAGCTGTACTTTGTGAGACCCTGTCTCAAAAAGAGGACAAAAGTAAGGAATGGAAAGAAAAGAGAAAAAGAAACAGAATGCCTTGGAGAAAGAATTACCGTATTTTTTAGATCATAAAACGCATTCCCCCCGCAAAAAGGGGGGAGGATGGGGAATGAGGGTGCACTTTATGGTCCAATTGCTGTTTTTACTCTTTTTCTTGTTTTACTGCTCTAAAAACTGGGTACGTCTTACAGCCAGGTGCGTCTTATAGTCTGAAAAATACAGTAATTCTACAGCTAGAGCAAGGTAAAGACAAGATGCAGAGAAAGACAGTTGTTCAGTCCCACAGGCCAAAGCCAAGACAATTGAGGCATCAAGCAAATGACAGCAACAGACTATAACCTATAGCAGTTTTCACAAAATTTATGACACAGAACTCACAGAAGTTCCTCTTATGACAGAACCTGAAATACCTACCAGAACGCTAATCAGAACTTTGTGGCCAAACCAATCAAGTAAGGCAGGAACAATGCCATACAAATGAACTTGGAAAATGGATGGTTTAAAAGGCACATTTCCTTCTTAAGAACTCTTGTGGAATCCAGCTACATTTGTACACACAAACGGAAGAGACCATATGGGAATTTCACATCCCTCAACACAGAGTAAAGACACTTCTGAGTTTTTTTTAACATGAAAGTTCTGGTCCCAGCTTCCAAATCAACACTGGTTCTCAGTCTCCTCGTGCAGCAGAGGATGAACTACCTCCTCAGTCCACATCAATGCCTAATTCAAGACTAGTGAATCTGTAATAAAACATCTGCTTCACAAGTGCTCTTGAGGTGGTCTGTTGTAACACAATACAGCCCCAAAGAATATAAAGTCAAGTCCATACCAATATAAACTAAAAACGTAATAAAGAATGGGACATAGATGCCTTTTAACAGTAAGTCTTCATTTTTAGTAAGTATGGCATCATAGTACAGGCACAATCCCAGGATGCTAAAACAAGATCATAGTTCAATGCCAACTTTAACTATATAGTGAGGTCCCGTGTCCAAAAGAATAAACAAATAAATGAAGCAGAGTCCAGGATGATGGTGGTTGGGGGTTAGATAGCAGGAGGAGCAGCTAACTTCAGAAACAGAGACACAATTCAGTGCCCATCAAATGGTGCACAGATAAGCAAATGTGCTACGTACAAAAAAAGTAATGCTGACTGGCTGACTGACAATAAAAGGGAGCTGGTGCAAAACCATCATGCTCTGAGGAAAGGCCTTAGGTGCAGAGTCCTTCTGTCGTCTCACTATGCATGAAATGTATGTAGAAAACAAGGCTATAGAGGGGAATGGGTCAGTCAGGGCTGTTAGAGGCCAGTAAGTAAACAGACTGACTTTTAGTGATGCTGGAAATGTTCTAGTATTAGACTGCAGAGAGTTGCACATGTCAATTTTCTTTACAGACCAACAAATTTCGCATCTTAAGAACTATCATGAGGCCAGTCTACCATTGCCACAACAAACTCAAAAGGACGAGAAGCTTGAGGCTCGCACAGGGGAGCACGTTGAAACTGGGGCTTGTGCGGAGGGGGGAGAACAGGACACACCCTGTGACCACACAGAAAGAGACGTGTGCGCACCCTTATTCTGCGTAGAAATAAGGCCCTGAGCAATGTCATCACTTTCTGCATTTAATGGTTGCACCTCTGAGTGAAACTGCAATCTCTGTCTTTTGGTTGAAATATAAAGTGTGCTGTCCAAACAGAGAGCAGTAATCATCCGACTTTTATAATGAGGGCAAGACACCTGTGTTCCATGCCTGTAGAAGACAACCAACTCCTGCAAGTTGTTCTCTAACTTCCACACTAACACAGGTGTGTAATTATACAAACACACAAACACAAAATTATTGTGATTGAAAAAAATATAGAATCATGAAAAGGGAAAAACTAAGGGAACTATTCCAGAATAAAGGAGCCTAAAGATGACTAACAATACAAACCTAACCTAAATCGTTTTTCTACAGATGACATACCAGATCGACTCACAAGTTTTCAAAGGAATCTGAGGTTAAACAGTATACTATACTGCCTTCTTGGTTTTCATGACTTTGTTACTTACAGGTGCATAGGATGCTCCTGTTTGTATGAACATTTTTGGAGATGGTTATCATATCTTGTTTTACAACTTCCTCTCAAATGACTAGGGGAAGCTCCTTGTACTGTGTATGTGACTCTTCTGTAAATCTGTTAACTATTTCAAGAGGTATCTTTAGGGCCAGTGAGCATCTCCGTGAGTAAAGGCGCTTGCTGTCACACCAGACAGACCCAGGGCCACATAAGGAGGAATGGACTTCCCTAAGTCACTCTCTAACCTCTACTATGCAAGTGACACACACAAATAAACATAACTTTTAGCTATTTTTAATTGTGCACACTATAAAAACTCTAGAAAGTATTAGTCAAATTCAAGTGGTGAAATGTTTTCGTTATTAACTTCACAACTAAAGAAAGGCCATATAAAATAGCTAACTTTTTTCCTCACATATTTTTAAGACTGATAATTTTACTAGAGTGGTAAATATTTGTCTATTTAAAAGCAATCTGGTACTATCTTAAAAGACTCACAGTAGCTTCTGGGTCATCAATCCTCCTGCAGCCTTTGTAACCCCTATCCAAGGACAAGTTATCAGACGAGTCTCAGCAGGAGTACAGGGACACCTCCTGCAGCAGCTCCCCACACTATGTTGCCTGTTTCCCTAAGGGACTGAACTTCCTACAAGGAAGGGATGTCACAGTACACCACAAATGCTAAGTAAACAAAAACCACAAACTTTTAAAAGCGTCATAACTACATACAGACCCAAAGTACCACACAGGCCTTTGTGTTAAAGAGGAAAAGGCTGTGGCTGGATACAGACTGTGGTCAAACACATTCCAGACAAACAGATCGCATCAACACCACCAGTCAAGTAAAGGAGAATGCCCCAATCTACTTAACAACTGTTAAATTAAAACTGAAAGCTGAAAGAATCAAATCAGGGAAGGAGGAGGCAGATGGTTAACAGGAAGATAATTTTTAGAGATAACAAGGAAAAACTGTTTTTGGAGTAGGCCAATTTAAAGTAAATTTCTTGTCAGACCATTTACCTAGGAAAGACTGTCTCAGAGCTCTACGGACCATTAGCAGGGCAAAACACAGGACCCTAAAAAGTAAAAATAAAAATAAAAATTTTAAATAAAATGCAATTTCAAAAATTACACTATCAGAAGATTTGTTGGGGACCTCAATGATGCATTTCAAAACATCCCCACAATCACTATGCAGAACAGACTGGCCACAGCAATCAAAGCAAGACAGAAGAAAACTTTGGTCAATTATGTTCACCTGCTCTCTCAAGTGAGTGCCTATTTCCTCTTTCAAGCTCCATTACTATCTTTGAGGGCTTTTCATTTTCCAAGTGCTGATGGTTCTACCGCCATCCACTCAGCCCAAACAAAAATGCTAACTTGACAGTTTGCAAGCAACAGTGTCAAGTCACACAGCAAGACCTAAGTCTTCATTTGGGATATGGGAAGCAAGGACCCAGGTCCTGACATACTTTCAGAAGGAAAGCATTTGGAGACTAGGTGGCTCTCTGAAGCACACACAGGGGCGCAGAGTGAGTCTGTGCGTGACCCAGCAAGTTCTAAGCAGGTTCTGCAGATACTTGTTCACAGCTTGGGAACAGGGCCAAGAACTGTCAGGTTTTCTTCTTTAATTTTCAAGAACTTTTCATTCTCAACTATAAGTGGCCCCCATCCCTTGTTACTGTGCCTTCCCAAAATAAATAAATAAATAAATAGGCACACTGATACCCTATTTTAAAAGGGTTTTGTTTTATTTTGATAACCAGCTGCTTTAGGAAAACAAACTGAGGGAACAAGAAACAAAGTAGGCCATTACAGAAGCAAACAGCCCTTCCAACATCCCTGGTCTACTGTGGACAATGACTTTAGGGAGGGCGCCTCTCTCCACAGGTCCTATCCACTCTAAGACACAAGACTCCACACAGAATACCCACTGGGTTATCAAGGGAGGAACGGTGCCATTTCACATCTGCATATCCCCCTCCTGGGCAGTTAACTGCTTTTCCCTATCCACTGTTCACAGGAACTGAAATACTTCAAGATACCCAACTCCTACATAGAAGAACATCTCCTAAGGAGATTCTTTTACTGCTTTTGGAAACATGCCCATGAAGGGTAATTCTGAAAAACATGTACTTTATTAGTCCTTTTATTTTTAATATTATAATTACATAGTTCCCCTTTCCCTTTCCTCTCCCAAGCCTTCCCATATTGCACTCCTTGCCCTTCCAAAGTCAAAGTTTTTTCCATAAATTGTTTTTTTTCATAAATTGTTGTTACATACATATGTATATGTAATATACATTCCTAAATACAACTTGCTCAGTGTGTCTGTTAGTTGATGAACATTTTCAGGACTGACCATCTGGTACCTGGTACTCAGTCAGTGTGCTCCTTCCTGGGAAAGACTCTCTCACTCTCAGCATTCCTTAGTACTGTAGTTCTCTGTGCAGATGCCTCACTCCCCCACACGTTTTACTATGTCTATGGCTGTCCTTGTTCAGTCTGTGTTCAGGCAGCCCAAAAGAAACGTACCGGGCTGCAGTGGTGGCTCCAGGCTTCCATGCATGTTCTGCTCTAGGAGAACCCAAGCACCCATGTCTGTTGGTTCACAACCACTGTCTCCAGGGCTTCCAACGCTGCCTTCACCCCTCTACAAACAACTACACTCATGTGCACAAACCAACACACAGCACACACATAATTTTTTTAAAAAAATTTAACTGGTCCTTTCAAGACACAGAACATCTCAGTTCCTATGGCATCTGGTTTTTAAAATGGTTTAGCTAGAATGGCAACACAGGAAGGGTTGGTCACAGCACAGGTTCTGGAGCTCATTCCTGGGTGAACCCAGCTCAAGCACCTTATATCTGGGTGAACCCAGGCAATCACCCAATCTGTCTGGGCCTCAGTTGCCTGCACCTGTGAAACTACGCCAGGAATTTATTTCATGAGCAGCTGTCAAGATGAGGTCACCGGAAAAGCACTTTACACATAATCATCAGGAGTCTACGATAATCAAAAACTAAGTGAAATGCCCCAACTATCAGGACACAGGACTTTCTTCTAGGAACTTCCAAACATTAATTCAGAAAGTCCGCCTCAACCCGCAGAAAAACCTTTTCTAGCCACCTGACCTTCATCAATCTGCTTTCTCTAAATAGCAGGTCAGCAAGAGCCAAAAGATTTGGGTGCAGTGTGGAAAAGCTAAGCTCTGTTCTCCCAGAATATAGGGAACCAACAACGCAGCCACAGGACATTGCAAACTTGATTTCAAATTAAGTATCCTCAAAATCCCAAGAGAACTTCTAGCTAAAAACTGCCTTAACTGTTATCCCCTAAAGCCAATGATCCAGACCTCTCTTCCTCCCATTTCTCAACCAGATGCCTAAAATAGCCTGAAATGACTTCACTTCCTGCCTATCCTTTCTAAGCACAGTTCTATGCTTAAGGACCTCTACCTAAGGACCCCATGGATCAATGCTGTCTTCTGAGCAGGGCCAAAGCATTGGTATGTGGCCAACACCACCACTACCTGTGGTATCTCTGGACAATATGGGTAATTTCCAACCAGAGCTTAACATTGCACTTTTCTTAACTACTTTGTACACATGTTGTCCCCTACTCCCACATGAGACTAGACCAGTCCAAGCCCCCAACAAATAAAAACCTACAGGCAAAGGTTCCATCGGTACCAGTTTATACTGTAGGCTACCTGTATGGGAGTGATCACCCATCCTAGTCGCGTGAACTTTAAGCACTACACTCAAATTCACGCATATTTACAAAAAGTATGTGTTGTTTTACTTTCAACCTACACTTTCCTTGTTTATATTTTTGAGGAAAATCTTTGTAAAAATTGTGCTAACAAAATCTATCTCAATCATTCTAAAATGGCAGACGTGAAATTTTACACCGTCATCTGCCTGTCAGTCACCAATGCGGCAGTATCTTGGAGGAAGAGACAGAGATTTGCCCTCCGCAGCGCCTTAAGCCGGCCTCTCCTTCGGCGCTTCAGATGTGGCCACAATCGTGCCCTGCATCCCGCCATCCTCGCCAACCCGGCCGATCCTCAGGCTTCAGCTCGATTCCCGGGTCGCCGCAGAGGGGCGCCCTGCCGGCTACCGCGCCGTGTCTCCACCCCCCACCCCTTACCCCCCGCGCCTCCCCGCGGCGTCCTCTCCCACCTTCCCTTCCCTCCCAACCACTCTCACTTGCCACGCCCGGCGGCCCGTCCCTGCCCCGCCCCCTCTCCCCATCCATGCCCGGCCTCTGTCCCCGGTGCCGCGGCTCCGCAGGTCCCCTTCCCTGCCCAGTCCACTCCGCCGTCCTCCCCGTCCCCTGTTCCCGCCCCTCCCCCTCCCCAGAACGGCCCCGCTCCCACGTGACCCGAGAGCGGGCGCGTCGGGGACCCGAGTCGCGCACTACAATGTCCGGGATTCCGAAGGCACCGAGGTAGCGACGGCGCGACAGGCCACGGAGGGGACAGCGCAGCGGACAGCGGTGGGGACGTCGGGGCGGACCCAGGAGTGGACGGCGGGTGGGCCACGGGGAGGGCCGAGGGTGGTGCAGGCCGGGCTGTGGCCGTACCTACCGCGGGGCGCGAGGAGCGCCGCGTCCCGCCGCCGTCGCAACACCGCCGCGTCCTCCGCCTACGCGGCGGGACCCCCGCCCCGCGCCCGTCCCTCCTCCCGCGCTCCAGAAAGAGAAGATGGCGCTCAGCTGCCTCAGGAAGTGACGTTGCCTTATTTGCATGCCGGCGAGGCCAGCCAATGGGTGTAGAGTGTGCCTGGGGACCCCCTGGGCTCTTTGCACGGGCCCCTCCAGGCCCCTGGACCCCGCGGGCCTCGAGGCTCTGGAGGGGGTGGGGCCTGCCGCAACCCCCTCCCCTGGACCCTCTGGGTCTAGTGGACTGCCTGCCACCTCTGGGCAAGCTCTCGTGAGAGTTTGAGTTGGTGGTGATGTCATTGGAAGGGTGGGGCGAGTCCGTCACCTCCCACGTGACCAATCACATTGCCCCACCAAGCTCTGACTTCTTTTGCATGGAATGGGGGTGGAGCCAGTGGCAGCCAAGTGGGTAGCCCCGCCCATAACTACAAACCAATAAGAAGCCAGCTCTGAGGATACTGTCTTGCCATTGGAGGATAGGGCTTAAACTCTAGTAACTTGGACCAGTGTTCTTGTGATTGACATATCTTGGTGAGCCAACAGGATAGGATCTCCTGACTCATCAATTCTTCTTAAGAAAATTTGTGTCACACCTTTTGAGAGTTTTCACTTTAAAGTTATACATCCCATACTACATTGTGTGAGATGAGGGTTAATTGCATGTATTTGCATAATAATAGAATATTTCTCAAATTGGGTTGTTCATGGAGAAGGAGCTTTCACAGTGTTTTCTGAGTCTCCATCCATGGAGACACCAAGCCCCTCCTTACAGAAAGCCTGTCTGCTGTAGATACAGCCCGAGGCTCAGCAGGAAGTTTTGGAGAGGGCAAATAGAAACACCTTTTAAAATGCTTTGCAGTCCTTTTACAGGCCTGTCTCCTAGATTTTGCATTCTGATGACTCCTACCCTCATCCACTCTCCCTTTCCACAGAAGGTCATGTATCCGTCCATTAAACTAAACCAAGATGTAGGCTCCCATCAACCACCATCACCTCAGGTCTAGATTCTACCCAGGTGGTGTGCACCATGTTTGCTCTGCCCTGTCTGAAACCCTTCTCCTCCTGCCTCAGCTGCACCATTTTCACTCTGCCTTCCGTTCTCCTCTACTCAGTAAGTGGCCACGTCCGTTTTTAAGTGTGTCCAATGTTGGGCCGATGACACTGAACCATATCTGCTTTTATTTCCTACATGGCCACAGGTCGTCATAGAGATAGAGCCACCCCATCCCATTTGCCGTAACTTGGTCCGATCGTGCTGTTACAGCAGCAAGTGAACATGGTGCTCCTGTCCACCTCCCTAGAGAATCTGTGGGTGAAATGAAAAGTTGACCACAGCCTTCCAGCCGCCCTTCCTGCAAACTGAGATACTCACAAATGTCTCATCTCATTTCTTCCCATTTCTTGACGTCTCTGTCCCCTCCCTTCACCTGCCCTTGACTCCTCAACCTCATCCGTTGCCTCCTCAATGCCGCTACACTGCAGAAACTTGGTCCCCACTGATTTCCCAGGGGTTGAATCCAAGTGACTTTAGTCTTCCTATTCTTGGACCCATTCTTCATCTGTAACCACTATGGGAACTCTCTTCCTAAAGCCCGGGACACTCTTTTGTGGTGAATGCCAGTGCTCACGGAGTCTGCCTGTTCTTCATCACTCAACACATATTCACTGCCTACCTCCTGTGCCAGTGTCTGCACTAGAGATTGGAAATCCATACTTTTCATTTCTTGGCATGTTCTTCCTCTGCTGAACTCAACTACAAGCCTCATTATTTTAACTTCAAGTCCTTACCGTACCAGGTTTAATGGGACAGATCTACAATCCCAGGACCAGAAAAGCTAAGGTAGGAGGATTACAAGTCAAAACCAACCTTATCTCAAAAAAGGAAAAGAAAAAAGGGGGAGGGGAGAGAGAGGAACTCCAGCTCCCCTGTAGCAGTGGGACCCATTCCACTCCTCTGAAAGGTCCAACACCACAGGCCATGTACTACCCTCTCCCACACTCAATTCTCAATGCACACGTCCTAAATGTGCCTCACATCTGCTGCCCCGCCACTGCTGTGTGTGGCAAACTGAGCCTGTTGTACACTGCTCCTGGTAGCCTCCAGCTTGTCCCCTGGGGACTTGTCCCCAGTCAGTCATCTCTGCAATGCATCAAAAAGCAGGTATGATCAGTCAGATTGTATCTTGTCCTTCTTGTCTCCATCTTCAAATAAAGGAGAGAACTAGAAGGAGCCATCTGGCAGCAGGAGAAAGCCAGGGTCACCTTCTAAGATTAAGAGGTGCAGGAGAAATGGGACCCTGGATATGGGGATGGACATTTTTCTCCTGAAAGAAAAAAAACACTCTCAAGGGACCCTTAGGTAGAAATTGGAAGTGAACTCCTCTTCTGGTCTTCTTGGTGTCTTGAAGAAAGGAGGTAATAATAGATCAGACCTAGAAGTGTGACGCTCCCACCAGGTTTTACTTGCTTAATAACATGCTGGGCCTCAGTCTTAGTACCAGCATGTTGGGGCCTTAGGTTTGCTTTAGAAAGAAGGAACCTTACATCCAGTTGTCTTTTAATTTATGGGAATCTTTGGTTCAGGTGGCCAAGGTAGGGTAGCTCTTGATAAAAGGTAGCATAAGTTCTTTGGTGATGACAGCTCTGTCACATGTGTATGTTTGTCACATGGTGTGGAAGTTGGCATGTTCTAATGGAGAAACACAAAAGAAAGCAGGTTTTTAGCAAATGTAAGGACTGTAGCTTGGGGGCAAGTAAATGCTTCAGTCCACCCCGAAAATAGGCATTAAGTAAAACATACTTAAGGCCAGAGACGGTGCAAGTTGGACACAATGTACCTGGAGGTGTTGAAATCACTCTTGGGGCTTAGTACTAGCATATCTTACCTCTGTAGGCTCTTGTTTTATTACATTGTGGAACTGGATATAAACTCAACTGTGTCTTTAAACGTTTCCCACCAATACCGACTTAGTGCAAAACCAGCTTGTCTTTACCGTGACAAGCACTTTCACTGTGATTTGCATGATTATATATTTGACACCACCTGGTACCAAATATCCTTTGGAAAGTGTCAGGGATTTACTAAGAGGGAACTGGCAGACTCTTCCTATCTTCCTACTCAAAGCTAGGGCTCAAGATGCCTCTACTGGCCTCTGGGGCTCCCTCAGGAGTTTAGTCGAAACCACAACCTTGTAAAGCTGACAGGCATATGACCTTCTGAAGAGCATGGCCCTCGATTTGTATGGTGCCTCTTCTGGCTCCAGTCTTTGTGACAGGTGAGTGCAGCTCACTACAGAGTGGGAACAAGCAGACGTGAGAAACACTCTTGCTTCCAGAGTTTTCCAGAGTGATATTCTAACAATATGGAGGAACCAGAGCGGTCCTTTCTTTGTCTCTTCTCTATTTAACAATCTCTACAGATGGTTGGCTTGTTTGTTTTGTTCTGTTTTTACTTCTAGTCACCAAGAACTGTAGGGGAACAGTTGTACAGTGGATACCACCTGGGTGTCCTCAAATCTAGTTCATTTTGACACTGTCACCCTAGAGATCACCCAGGCTCACACCGCTCCACTTCCAGTCAAAACACCTTGCCGGTCACTTCACTGCCACCTGGTAGAGCCCGGCTTCCTGTCCTTGCGTGCACCTCCTCCTCCTGGCTTGAATTGATTTGGAATGATGGCTCCAAGAACTGGGGGAAACATGCCTATTGGTTTATTTAAAGGACATGGCAGAGGATTCTGGTGAATACCAGATGGAAGAGATGCCCAGGAATTTGGGGAGAGCAGAGCTCTTTGCCCTCGGGAGGAGTGTGAGAGTCCAAGAACTCTCAGATGTTCTACCATCAAGATGCTCCCTGAACCCAATCCTTAATGATGCTCCCTTCCTACAGAGGCATTACCATGCAGGTGTGATAGAATAAATCAATAGCCATTGGTCATTGGCTCAACCTCCAGCCTCCCGCTCTGCCTGGAGGCTGAGAGGCTGATGTCAGATTCTCATCCTGGCTTGTATCAGACTCCACCCTCAAGGTGTGCTGAGACTGCTAGATCAACTGACTTACTAGCATAACAAAAAGATACCTAGCACTTCGGAAATTCCTCGCATTTTAGGAGTTGTGTACTCGGAAATATCTGCAGGTGTCATAGAGTACCACCCACCGGCCACCTAAATTAAGTACTCACCTCTGACTAGTGCAGCTTTGGTTAGTGCTCCAAATCTCCAGAGATGCATCCTAGCAAGCCTGAAATGAGGCATAGCATATCCTGCCTGGTGACCTGCAAGTTTATGCTGTATAGAATTCACAAGTTGTTGTTCCTTACAACAACTAACAAATTAACATCACCCAAAATGATACCCAACCCCCATCTATTCCTATAATTAAAGATTGCCACCTTCCCCACCTTTTCCCCCAGTGAATGTAATGGAGCAACACCTACTACTAAGGTGGTAATCCAAAGGCTTCTTTCTTTGATGGAACAGCAGTGACAGGTTAACAGATGTGACACTGCTAGGCAGAATGTGAGGAGACAGGCTCACAAGCTCTCAAAGGTAAGCTGGCTGGCTGAGGAGTGTGTGTCCCACTCAGCACTGTCATTGGGCTGCACCAGGGATCACAAGGTTAGAAGGGAGACAGGACTGAGCCAGCATCAGTTGTTGTCTTGAGACAGAGTTGAGCCTCTTCACCTGCATCCCACCCTTGAAAGCATCTCCTATTATTCTATAATAAATTCTGTTTTCTGCCCTGAGTTCTGGTTTGCCAGAATTCATTCAAGGATGACAACAGGTCAGCATCATAGACCTGTTTTACAGCTAAGGGCTCAGGCCACAAGATAGAAAAAAAAATTGGTGGGCCACTTGCAGTACCTACAACCTTTGTGGCATGTTCACTAGAGAAATATTTGGGTGAGGTGATAGTATTCAAAGTAAGGAGAAAGAGCTGGGGGCACAGGAATGGACCGGGTTGGCCACCACGTTGGGTAATAGTAACTCAGTGAATCTGCCTTGGGTGTTAAGAGTACACCAGAAATATGAGAACCTTCTTCGTGGTAGCACGCTTGCAATTTCCTCTAAGATAGGACGATCCTGTAACAGACTGGTGGTTTGCATCTTGGTGAGTATAAAGCCAAAACCAGCACAACCTAGACATTAGAGAGTGGAGGATGGCTTATTATCTGCACCAGGGAATAAGAGCACAGGAGATTTCTTTTGTTTTGTTTTTTTTTTTTCAAAACAGGGTTTCTCTGTGTAGCAGTGGCTGTCCTGGACTCACTTTGTAGACCAGGCTGGCCTTGAATTCACAGCAATCTGCCTGTGTATGCCTCCACATAGGAGTTATTTTAAAAGCATGTCCTTGGGCTTGAGAGATGGCTCAGAGGTTAAGAGCTCTTCCAGACGTCCTGAGTTCAATTCCCAGCAACCACATGGTGGCTCACAACTATCTATATTGAGATCTGGTTTCCTCTTCTGGTGTGCAGGAGTACATGCAGGGAAGAACACTGTATACATACTAAATAAATAAATCTTTTTTAAAAAATGTCCTCTCCAAACAAAGGAAGCTTGGGGGTTTCATTTGGGGTGTCTAAACATACACATATAGAAAAGTAGGGGCAAGCACATTGCTGAGTATGCCCACATGGGAGTGTGTCTTAGCATTTCTCTGTTAAAAACCTATGATAAAACACCATCACTAAAAGCAACTTACAGAGGAAAGGGTGTATTTTACCTTATACAAGTCCATAACTGAGCAAGGCCAGAGCAGGAATTTAGGACTGGACCTGAAGGTAGAAACTGAGGCAGAGGCCATGGAGGAGTACCACTTACTGGCTTGCTCAGAGTGTTTTTATATCACCAGGACCACATGAACAGGTATGGCATCACCCACTATAGGTCAGACCTTCTAACCTCAATCACTAAGTAAATCCTCTACAGACTTGCTTACAGGCAAATCTTTTTTTTTTAAACAGGCAAATCTTACAGAGACATTTTCTCAATTGAGGTCCCTCTTCCCAAATGACTGTAGCTTGTGTCAAGTTGATATAAAATTAGGCAGCACAAATGCATTCCTGAGAATGTTCAAGGTCAAAGTTTAAGGAGGAAAGATCCTAAGGTTCTGGGAACATCACAGGAATGAGGAAGAACCGCTGTAAGAGCCAAAGGACCAAGACTTCTGTTTCAAGACAGTGTTTTCAATATGGTCTTCTAACATGGACTCAATAGCAGTGACTCTGCAGGATTCCCCCAAGCTTTAAGTTAGGACTCATGAGGCATCTAACCTCTTGGGCTAAGCATCTATTAGGTATCAGCCTCTCTGAAAACATACAGCTGTTGTTGGACTATCCAGCCCCTATCATGTAAGACAATCTAATAAATCCATATATGTATAGGATCTATTGTACATATATATAATTTCTATTCATTTAGTGATGAGCTAATCAATGTTTTGAGTCATTGGTGAATTCAAAATTTGAAATAGTGGAACTTGGAAAGATGGCTCTTAGATGGAAGTCAATGAGGCATATCTCTGAAGGGCTTATTTTATCTCTAGAGCCTTTCTACTATTCCTTTCTCCTTCCCAGCTGCCATTGGGTGAGAAATTCTGCACCATGATGCCTCCCTCTGCCATGTTCCTCTGTCTTACCTTTACAAATCCTTCCATGTTTTAAAATGTTTCAGGTATTTGTTATAGCAATAAAAGTCTGACTAATATCATTCTTGTTCAACTTACACCACTTAGAAAGATGGGCACAGAAGTAATTACAGAATCTAAGGAAAAAGAATTTTCCTGTAAGGAGAAGGGTCCAGATCCAAATGTCCCAGAGGCTAAAGATTGTTTCAAGCGTGATGTACCAAGGATGTTAGCCATGGTCCCCTGCAGTTGGCAGAGGACTCAAAGCATCCTAGGACTGGAAAGCTTTCAGAGGAAGGGAGGGCTCCAGGAGTTGATTGGTCAGAGGTTATAGTCTGCATAAAGGATGTACAGTTGACACTCAGACAACAATGTCAGGGTCACTGACCCCACTGCACTAGGAAATCTATATGTACTACCTTAAAAAATGAACAGGAGTGTTGGCATAGTGTAGATTAGAATGTTACTCTGTGTGACTCTGAAAAATGTGAAGAGTCTGGGTGAAAAGGGGAAACGATATTCTGAATAGAAAGGGAAAGTAACAAGGAAATGAAAAAAGTGTAGTATTTGTTGGTTCTGTTTTTCTACTTTTCTTTTGTGTCTCTGTATCTATGTGTGTTTTTTCCTTTGGCTCTTTTTTCCTCTGTTTTTTATTTGTTTTTCCTATCCCAGTTCATTTGTTTTTTGTCTTATTTTATTTTATTTTAGTGTTGTCCTTTAGATGCTAGTTAGATTCCAACGAGAGACAGAAAGGGTGTGGATTCAGGTGGGAAGGGTCTTGTAGGCATTTGGAGAGGGGAAACCATATTCAGAATATATTGTGTGGGGGAAAACATCTCCTTTCAACTAAAGAAAAATAGGAAAAGAAAGGGGTTCTAAGATAGGTTAAAGGAAGGGGAAGCAGAAAAGTCATTCAGAGTTTAGTGGGTACTTTCAATAAACCTGAAAGAAGGCACTTAAAATAGCAATGATGAGTTTGCCTCACAGCTCTAAAGAAGACATCCCATCCTGGTGGAGGGCATGGTGGCAGGGTCTTGCTCACATCCACGCATTTCAAGATGAATGCGAGCAGAGATGAAGCAAGAAGCAGAGCCAGGCAAAGGGCTCAAGGCTCCCCTCCAGTTGCACTTAGGGTACCTTTCCTAGAGCCCCAGTGCCAAGCACATCAGTTCCCTTTAATGGGTTAATTGCTGTAAGAACTACAGACGTTGTCTACATAACCGTGGCTGCAGCTTCAGGCTTATTCATGCCTTTTTTCCTTTATAAATGCACAGTTTACTTGTGTTCCTGCTCTGCTTGGTGATTTTGTTCACTGTAGGCGTGGCTAAGAGAAGTGAATGGTAACTAAGTCACCTCCTCAATGCTACACTATATTGAAATTTCCTCCACCAAACAACTTAGTCCATTACTTGTCAATTCAGTATTACTGAAGATTTTAAGACTTTCACAGAACAGATTATTTCCAGAATGTAACACAAATGTCCTTCTTTCAATTCCCAACAGAGTCCTCATTCTCCTTTGAAACCTCTACTGTCAGAATTTCTCTTGGCACTCTGGTCTTCCACAGTTCCACCAGAATGGCCCATTACATTCTGCTTAGGGAAATCTAAGGCTCTTTAGCCAACATTTCCAAACTCTTCCACATTCCTCCAGGAAATCATCCCATAAGGCCTATAAATCATACAGTTTACTGCACAATTCTCCTAGTCTTGATACCAATGTGCTGTTTTAATTACAGTTCTTGTCACTATAATAAAATACCTTCAAAAAAAAGCAACTTCAGGGAAGAAGGATTTATTTTGTCTAACAGTCTGAAGAAACCACAAAGAAGATGCTCACATGTAGACAGATCATAAAACAGAAGCAGGAGAAGATGCAGGGGCTGCCTGTGAATACTGCATCCTGCCCCTAGTGACCGACTTCAGGGAAGTTTACAGCCTCCATAGACAGCACCTGCTAGAGATCAAGTGTTCAGACACATGGTCCATGGGGTCTGTTTCACAATCAAACCATATCACAGAGGGAGAAGGAAGAAAGAAGAAGAGAGGGGACCCAACTGAATCTACATCACTAGCCCTAGTGCCCTTGGCACAGGGAAACCTGAAGGTATAAGGTCAGACTGGGGAGCTCAGCCCTAAAGGCTGGAGAACACAACAGTTCTATTTTTTGGGGGGCGGGGGGGCTTCGAGACAGTGTCTCTCTGTGTTAGCCATGGCTGTCCTGGACTCACTTTGTAGACCAGGCTGGCCTCGACCTGACAGCAATCCGCCTGCCTCTGCCTCCCGAGTGCTGGGATTAAAGGCGTGTGCCACCATGGCCGGCCAACAGTTCTTGAATAAGCTTTAAATCCAATGTTGCATTTAGTATGGCCATTACTTAATCTGTAGTGCATCTGGAGTCAGTGGGGACCTCCTCATCTCATAGGCCACAAAGTTACTTGGAGCCAGCAGCATCTTCTGGTACTCAAGAAAAGATGCTTCTAAAATGAATAAAGCCCTGTCCCTGACAACATCTCCTTTACCAGCCTAGTGCTCAGCCCACTCAGGGGTGTTCCCAGAGTGTATTTCAGAGTGGAGACGCAAAACCACCAGAGTTCTACACTAGAGAGGCACAGACAAGAAACACAGTCTCTGCCTACTAATCTCAGTAGTAGACCAACCCATGGGAGTTTCTCCATTTCTTCAGTGTGTGTGTGTGTGTGTGTGTGTGTGTGTGTGTGTACAGGTGCCTGCAGAGGCAAGAATAAGTCATTAAATCCCCCAGGGCTGGAATTACCAGACAGCAGTGGGGCACCTGATATGAGTACTGGAAACCAATCTTGGGTCTCCTGGAAGAATATGAAGTGAGGCATCTCTCTAGTGACTTTTCTCAGTTTTTACTTTGCTGTTTTGATAAAACTTTGTGGTAGTCTTTTTATTTGTTTTAAATATTTTAGGCTCTTATTTTTTATTCCTCTTCACATGTTTATGTTTTTACTTTACTTTCAATTAGACTTTTTACCTTGTTCTTTTCTCTTGCTCCTCATATTCTTATCCCTTTTTTCCTTTTATTTAGCCTTGCTCCCCTTCTCTCCCTGTCCACTCATGTATTTAATTATTTTATTATTGATGCTTTTACCTTTATTGATCTTTTCATAGACTTTTGTGTCTTTTTTGATGCATGGTCTCATGTACCCTGTCTTGGCCTTGAACTCACAGTTGGGCCGATGGTCACTTTGAACCCCCAATCTCCCCGCTTTCCATTTACTGGAATTATGGACACTTGCCACTATGCCTGATTCTGGGGGTCTTGCCCAGGGCTTTGAGCATGTTACACTCTACCAGCTGAGCTGCATCCCAGCCCCTGTTCCTTTTTTATAAGTTATTGATGGTTTCTTTCTTTCTTTTTGGTTTGTTTGTTTGTTTTTCTTGTTTTAATTTTTGATTTCTTGTATATACAGTGGTCTGTCTGCAGGCCAGAAGAGAACATCAGGTCACACTATAGATGGTTGTGAGCCACCATATGGTTGTGGGAATTTAACTCAGGACCTCTGGATAAGCAATCACTGCTCTTAACCTCTAAGCTATGTCACCAGCGCTGTTTGTTTTTCAAGACAAGGTTTCTCTGTGTAGCCCTGGCTGTCCTGGAACTCACTCTGTAGACCAGGCTGGCCTCAAACTCACAGAGATCTTCTAGCCTATGCCTCCCAAGTGCTGGGATTGAAATCATTCACCACCACCACTCAACAGCATAGTAGCTTCTTAAATAGTCTTTAAATCTACGTCTAACTTTGATGTTGTTGATGTTACAGCGATTTCTTTCTGAGTGATTCTGTAGATGAGACCTTGAAGACCTCCATGTAGAACCAGAACAGACTGCCATCCTTTGAGGTACAGAAATAGTAACAAAAAAAAAACAAATTTGAAAAAAAACACCACAACATGATTCTTTCCAAAAGTCAGTAACTCTTAAGTGGCTGGAAGATACTGAAGTGTCTACAACGTAAATTCAAAGAACTCAAAAGTTTAGTTTTTAAAAATCACCAATGGTTGGCGTGTGGATACACACCTAGCATGTGCAAGGCCCTGGACTGAAGCTCTGGCACTGGAGGAAGAGGTGGTGGAGGACAAGGAAGGAAGAGAAGGAGGAAGAGGAGGAGAAGAGGAGGAAAAGGAATAAGAAAACTGTGAAGTGCACCAAAGAGGATTCAAATAAACAGATGATGAAAAAAGAACTCAATTTGAGATTTGGATGAAAGACCAGTAACTGGATGAAAAATTTAACAGTGAAAGACAATGAAACCAAATAACTACAATAAACTAATAAAAAAATAACTCGATAATAAAAAGGGATAAACTAAAGTTATAGAAAACCTATAGAATTATACTATAGCAGAAAGTTTCCCAAATCTAGGAAAGAATTTAGCATCCTGATATATGAGATATTTCTAACCACAAATAGGCAGGACCAGAAAGGAGCCTTTCCACTTTATATTATGTGTATAGTGACAACACTGCAGAGTAAGGAAATCCTAAGAGCTGAAAGAAAAACACCAAGCTACTTATAAAGTCAATTCCTACCATAGAAACAGCAGAACTATCAACATGAGAAACTCCCGACAGTCAAGAAAGCAAGGTTGGATGTATCTCACGCCGAACAGAACCTGCCAGGCAGCATTTCTCTGCTTAGCAAAGTTATTCTTTACAATCAAAGGAGAAATAAGGATTATCCAAGATGAGCATAAGCTAAAGCAATCCATGATCACTAAGCCAGCATTGCTGAAGACACTTAAATACTATAAACAGAAAAGGAAGAGAGACACAATTGTGAGAGCTTGGGGAAGAATAAATTTACCTAGGGAAAAAATACATATATATATATACATAATTGAGAATTAGAAAAGTTTCAGACATTATGAACACAGTAAACCAGCAAATATGAATAAGAAAATTCAAAAAGATGAGCAAAAATTAATAGATGCCTTTTTAAAAAGAACTCTAATTGTAAATGGCCTTAATTCTCCAATTAAAGGATGATAAAATGGAAAAAATATTTGCCATATGCAAGAAAATGATCCCAGCAGCAAAAATACATGTAGAATGAGAAAATACAAAAATGGCAAAGAATAATAGCTACAATCATATCTTATACAAGAAGTTCAGCTCACTGACAAAGCTTTGCATAGACTCAATGAGTGGAAAGTGATATTTCACGCAAAGTGATTAGAAAGCAAGAAGTTACTAAATGCCTATCTGACAAAGCAGATTCTCTAAATTAATCAGGAAAAATAAAGGTTGTGACATATTATTAAAAAGAATAATCCACTAAGAAGATACAATGGTTGTGAATGTGTGCAATTTCATTCATCAACTTGATGATGCAAACAAATACTACTTTGTATGTGCTATTTTTAACTCTGTTTTCTTTGGAGTCCCTTAAGCCTCTACCTCCCTTCCAACCCTTCGACCTTAGGTAGGAGAGAAAGAAGGTTTGAGGGGAAAGGGGGTGGAGTTCTCTTTAGACTTCGTTCTGGATGGTTAGGGCCGCCAAGTTCTTTAGGAAAATACCAGCCTCAGCCCTCAGGATCGATATCAGTGCAGCAACAGCAAACAGCAAACACAGCAGGGCAAACCAGCACCCTTCTTTCTCCATAGGTCTCCTCCGAACCCCTTCCTCTCTCTGCACTCTCGTATTTATACTCTCCCAGAATCCTCAGAGTTCCACTAACTCCAGCTGGCAAACCATGCTGACCTCTGAGCCATCCCAGGCAATTATCAGCTGTGGGCAAACTGAAAACAACTCCATACCCCACACTTGGGATTAAAACAAAAACCTGTTGACAAGAAATAACTGATTTTTTAAAGAAACGAAAACTTCCACCTCATGACTTGATAAAGAGAAACAGAAAGGTCAAAATACAAAGCAATTGGTTACAATAGTCCATTCTCATCAATGGATACATCATCTAAACAAAAGACAAAAAAAAGAAAAGGAAAAAAGAAATGTCACAATTATGCTACATCATAGATCAAATGTATCTAAAGATATCTACAGAAGAGACCCAGTGGAATACAAAGTCTCTTGATTATCCCAAGGAACTTTCTCCAAAATGGAACACATTTTAGGCCATAAGGCAATTTGTATCAAATACAAATAAAAAATTCAAATAAATTCTCGTGTCTTCTCTGACCACTATGCAATAACACTAGAAGTCCAGAGGAAGAGGGGCTGGAGAGCTGGCTCATTGGTTAACTGTGCTTTGTGTTCTTCCAGAGGATCAGACTTTAGTGTCAGGTGGTTGTAACTCCAGCTCCAAGAGATCTGGCACCCTTTTAGCCTCTGCAGGCACCTGCATACAGCTGGCAAACAGGGAAAGATAGATATACACATAGACATAAATAAAAAATTTTAATCATTATTTTTAAAAAGAACAAGAAAAACCAGTAAACAAATACATGGGGATTGAACAATACATTTTTGCGTGTGGTTCTGATGATTGAACCCATATCTCTATTCATGTTATACAAGCGATCTACCGCTGAGCTGCAACCCTCGCCAGAGTAATGTATCGCTGAAGGATCAGGAGGTCATTGAAGAAGTTAGGGAAAAGCTTAGTTCGTAAGTTGAAATGCAAATGAAAACACAACATACAAGAACCTTTGGGATGGACTGAAGAAATCTGTAAGAAGGACATTGTGAGTACCTACGTTGAAAAATGAAAAAAATCTCAGATCAACAACCTAATGGTGTATCTCAAGGTTTACCAATAGTGAAAATAAGCCAAATTCAAAATTACAAGGTAGAAATAATAAAGGCCAAGGCGCAAATTAGTGACATAGAAACAATACAGAGAATCAATGGGGCAAAAAGTTGGCTTTAAGATGAACAAAATGATAAGCCCTTAATCAGATTAATCAAAAGAATTGGAAGACTCAAACTAGGAATTTTAGAGTCAAAGGGGGAAATATATAACGGAAAGCATCAAAATCCAGAGGATCACTGGGAAATACTTTTAAAATCCTGTATTTCAGTAAACTGGAACACCTAGAAATGGATAAATTTCAAGATACATCTGGTCTAGCAAAGTTGAACCAAGACCTATTCTTAAACTGCAAGCATATAAATAATAATAAACAATGCATTTAAATCAGTAATTAAAGGTCTTTCACCAAAGAAAAGCCCAGAACCAAAGGAGTCAATGATGAATTCTACTAAACATTCAATCAAGATCTAGTAGCAGCCAGGTGTTTATGTCCAGCACTCAGGAAGCAGAGGCAGGCAGATCTCTGTGTGTTCAAGACCTGCCTGGTCCATGTAGCACGTTCCAGGCCCAAGGCTGTGTAGAGAAACCAAGTCTCAAAAAGAGGAGAAGAGGAGGAAAAGGAGGAGGAGAAGAGAGGAAAGGAAAACTTGTAAATCAAACACATTAGGAAGATCATTCTCCATGGCCAGGCTTATTTCATTTTAGAGACAGAAAATTGGTTCCTGTAATGATCGTGTCTCTGCAGCAGGTGCTGCTAATGTTAAGCCACCTGGCCACAACACCTGTGCTACAGGAATGGGCAGCACTGAGCACCAAGGGCTGTGGGATCTCAGCTTCTGCGCACCTAGGGACAAGCAAGTTGCCATGATGACTGCCCAGGCATTCAGTGGTGACGGAGTGCAGAGGTGATGGGGTCCGTGATGGGGACCCTATGGCATGCAATAGTAGTATGCAAGGTGTGAAGTCGGTGAATATATGACTATGTTCACAATGTGGTGGTGTGTGTGTATGATGGTGACTTCCTGGGGTGTGGTGGTGATACGTAGGGTACAGGCAGCACAATGGCGCTGCTGTGGTGGTGGCTGGAAATCTCAGGGCAGCTACTCAGAGTTTCTTGTCTTCTACTTTCTATTTCTAGTCCACATTGAAATCCTTGTCACGTTTAACTTCCCCAAACTTAGGACTAACCCTCCATTATTGACCAGAGACATTTGGAGAAAACAAACATTTGACCAACATATATTTGTGTGTGTGTGTGTGTGTGTGTGTTATACAGTGAGCCCTGAAATACTGCGTTTTTTTTTTTTTACCAGTGTGCTGGTACAAGTAATGATGAGGACACACTTGCAAAGTGTGAGTTCACTAGAATGACAGCAGGAGGTAACTACAGGCTCCTCAGAGCAGCATATTGTTAGTACAATTAGCTTTATGTAGCTGGGACTAACAGTGAACCCTTACATTTGATGACAGTCCTCTAGGCTGTGGACACCGCTATATATAGTCTTTGTGTTCGTAAATGTTGATAAAATGTATTACTATGTACATGCCAATAAAACTTAAGGGAAAAATAAGCGTCTGTATATTGTGTTTACTCTGTGGCCCAATAACTTTTCCTTTCGGAATTTGTTCCAAGGATAAATAAACATGGTGATGTGTTCTTCTGGAGCCTGGGTCCTGCTTCTTCCCTTTGGGGCTTTCAGGCAGCAGATGAGTACACGTGTTGGCAAGCTGGGCTAGAAGGAATGACGCTTAGCCCAGCAGATGGCTTAGCAGGATCTTGGTCCAGCAGTGAGTGCCCAGGGTGGGGGCCGGGGGTTTCTCTAGTTCTCAATAGAGCCTATTCAGTGATATAGCTCTCTTTATTGGGAGGAATACAGACTATATAAACCTTGGGGAATGGGTTGGAGTTTTGGGGGTGAGTGTACATCATTGGCTGAGACTGAGGTGGGGGGAATGCTTCATTTGCATGGAGAGGAATTCCGGGTGCTTGCTGGACATGTCCATGTGAGGAAACTTGAAACCTGGCCACCAAGCTACGTGACTACCTCAAGGGTGGCAGAGGTGGGGGTCGCAAAACTGTGTGCATCGGGACATGCAGGCACAGAATAGGGAGGGAGCGACCATTACTCCTGCCAGTCTTAAGATGATATCTTCAGGGTTTGGACGCATCTCAACCTGATTCTTGCTCCAGGCTGATCCGCCCCCCCCCTCTCCCGCCGAGTTGTAAGGTCCATGTGTCCCATATAATGATGAACAAATGTTAGCTATAACCATATTCATTAATGGCTCAATATGTGTGCGATTTGATTGTTTAACCTAAAAATCAAGAAATGCGGACTATCAAATCATAAATAAAAAACTTTGAATGAGCATAGATAAGATGCCATAACTAAAGCAACTTACAGAAGAGTTTACTTGGTATACAGTTTCAGAGGGGGGAGACGGTAATGGTGGGAGCCTTGGCAGCGGGTGACTGAAAGGTCACATCTTCAGCCCTAAGAATGAAGTGGACAGACTGAACTGGAAGTGGGACAAGGCCACAAGCCCCCAAAGCCTGCTTCCTTCAGCCACGCTCCGTGGCTTTCAGGTTCCACCACCTCACAAAACAGCGCCATCAACAGAAAGCCGTATATTCAGCCTGACCTAAAAGCAAGTCCAGGGCAGCCAAGGTTACGCAGAGTTTGAGGCCAGCCTGGTCTACAAAGGAAGCCATATGTTCAAATACCTGAGCCCACGGGGGACATTCCTCACTCAAACCACTACAATATATAAACATATATTGCAGGTGGACTAACATAACAATGTAAGGCTGGACACGGTGGCGCACATGAACGTGGAGGCAGAGGCAGGCGGATCGCTGTGGGTTGGAGGCCAGCCTGGTCTACAAAGAGAGTCTAGGACAGCCAAGTTAACACAGAGAAACCCTGCCTCAAAAAAAAACCAAAATAAATAAAATAAATAAATAAACAAATAACAATGTGAATAGTAAAAATTTGCAATGACTTTTTTTTATAATATGACATGCAAGGGGGGAAAAAAGCACATTACATATTGAAACTCCACTAATCAACAAGATAGAGCAAACACAAGCATATATCCACTGAATAATGGAACTCCAAAGAGAAATACACTTTATGGGGGAAAGCGGTTGTACAATAGCAGTTTAGAGATTTCAAAGCCTTGTTTGGTAGGGTAGATCGTCTGGACAGAAGATCAGTGAGGACGTAGAAAATGTGAGCACTATAATGAAAGGGGACCTTGAAGAGATGTGTGGAGTCCTCTCCTTAGCAGCAGACCGCACATTCTGAAGAGCGCACAGACCACAAGTTTTTGAATCAACAAATGTCTGTCTTTTACATCCGTTGACTGCTGATAAGACAAGAGATATAAATTTGGGCCTCTAGAGCTATGCGCTGTCTCTATTTCTAGTCTTTCTAGTGCACTTTGCATACTGAGAACTCATCAGTGTGTGAAGTACAAACCAGCGTTTCCTTAAAGCTACGGTTTCTTAATATGTAACGAGGCCCACATAGAGTGACTGTCAATAAATAAAATGGTATAACTGAACTTAAAGTATGCAATTGCTTCACCAACTGCTCCAGGAGGAAGGCACACATGAAGGACTATAGAAGCCAGACCTTAGCAGCTCACTACAGAAGCCAGCCCCCAGCAGCTCTCTACAGAAGCCAGCCCCCAGCAGCTCTCTACAGAAGCCAGCCCCCAGCAGCTCACTGCAGAAGCCAGCCCCCAGCAGCTCACTGCAGAAGCCAGCCCCCAGCAGCTCACTGCAGAAGCCAGCCCCCAGCAGCTCACTGCAGAAGCCAGCCCCCAGCAGCTCACTACAGAAGCCAGTCCCCAGCAGCTCACTGCAGAAGCCAGCCCCCAGCAGCTCACTGCAGAAGCCAGCCCCCGGCAGCTCACTACAGAAGCCAGCCCCCGGCAGCTCACTGCAGAAGCCAGCCCCCGGCAGCTCACTGCAGAAGCCAGCCCTCAGTAGCTCACTGCAGAAGCCAGCCTCCAGCAGCTCGCTACAGAAGCCAGCCCCCAGCAGCTCACTACAGAAGCCAGCCCCCAGCAGCTCACTGCAGAAGCCAGCCCTCAGCAGCTCCCTACAGAAGCCAGCCTTCAGCAGCTCACTACAGAAGCCAGCCCCCAGCAGCTCACTGCAGAAGCCAGCCTTCAGCAGCTCACTACAGAAGCCAGCCCCCAGCAGCTCACTGCAGAAGCCAGCCCCAAGCAGCTCCCTGCAGAAGCCAGCCCTCAGCAGCTCACTGCAGAAGCCAGCCCTCAGCAGCTCACTGCAGAAGCCAGCCTTCAGCAGCTCACTACAGAAGCCAGCCCCCAGCAGCTCACTGCAGAAGCCAGCCCCAAGCAGCTCACTGCAGAAGCCAGCCCCCAGCAGCTCACTGCAGAAGCCAGCCCTCAGCAGCTCACTACAGAAGCCAGCCTTCAGCAGCTCACTACAGAAGCCAGCCCCCAGCAGCTCCCTGCAGAAGCCAGCCCTCAGCAGCTCCCTACAGAAGCCAGCCTCCAGCAGCTCACTGCAGAAGCCAGCCCTCAGCAGCTCCCTACAGAAGCCAGCCCTCAGCAGCTCCCTGCAGAAGCCAGCCCCCAGCAGCTCCCTACAGAAGCCAGCCTTCAGCAGCTCCCTACAGAAGCCAGCCCTCAGCAACTCACTGCAGAAGCCAGCCCTCAGCAGCTCCCTACAGAAGCCAGCCTTCAGCAGCTCCCTACAGAAGCCAGCCCTCGGCAGCTCACTGCAGAAGCCAGCCCCCGGCAGCTCACTGCAGAAGCCAGCCCCCGGCAGCTCACTACAGAAGCCAGCCCTCAGCAGCTCACTACAGAAGCCAGCCTTCAGCAGCTCACTACAGAAGCCAGCCCCCAGCAGCTCCCTGCAGAAGCCAGCCCCCAGCAGCTCCCTACAGAAGCCAGCCTTCAGCAGCTCACTACAGAAGCCAGCCCCCAGCAGCTCCCTACAGAAGCCAGCCTTCAGCAGCTCCCTACAGAAGCCAGCCCTCAGCAACTCACTGCAGAAGCCAGCCCCCAGCAGCTCACTGCAGAAGCCAGCCCTCAGCAGCTCACTGCAGAAGCCAGCCTTCAGCAGCTCCCTACAGAAGCCAGCCCTCAGCAGCTCCCTGCAGAAGCCAGCCCTCAGCAACTCACTGCAGAAGCCAGCCCCCAGCAGCTCACTGCAGAAGCCAGCCCTCAGCAGCTCACTGCAGAAGCCAGCCTTCAGCAGCTCCCTACAGAAGCCAGCCCTCAGCAACTCACTGCAGAAGCCAGCCCCCAGCAGCTCACTACAGAAGCCAGCCCCCAGCAGCTCACTGCAGAAGCCAGCCCTCAGCAGCTCACTGCAGAAGCCAGCCTTCAGCAGCTCCCTACAGAAGCCAGCCCTCAGCAACTCACTGCAGAAGCCAGCCCCCAGCAGCTCACTACAGAAGCCAGCCCCCAGCAGCTCACTGCAGAAGCCAGCCCCCAGCAGCTCACTGCAGAAGCCAGCCCTCAGCAGCTTACTGCAGAAGCCAGCCCTCACCAGCTCACTGCAGAAGCCAGCCCCCAGCAGCTCACTGCAGAAGCCAGCCCCCGGCAGCTCACTGCAGAAGCCAGCCCCCGGCAGCTCACTGCAGAAGCCAGCCCTCGGCAGCTTACTGCAGAAGCCAGCCTTCAGCAGCTCCCTACAGAAGCCAGCCCTCGGCAGCTCACTGCAGAAGCCAGCCCTCGGCAGCTCACTGCAGAAGCCAGCCCTCAGCAGCTCACTGCAGAAGCCAGCCTTCAGCAGCTCACTACAGAAGCCAGCCCCCAGCAGCTCCCTGCAGAAGCCAGCCCCCAGCAGCTCCCTACAGAAGCCAGCCTTCAGCAGCTCCCTACAGAAGCCAGCCCTCAGCAACTCACTGCAGAAGCCAGCCCTCAGCAACTCACTGCAGAAGCCAGCCCTCAGCAACTCACTGCAGAAGCCAGCCCTCAGCAACTCACTGCAGAAGCCAGCCCTCAGCAGCTCCCTACAGAAGCCAGCCCCCAGCAGCTCCCTGCAGAAGCCAGCCCTCAGCAGCTCACTGCAGAAGCCAGCCCCCCTGCCCCCCGCACCCCCTCCGCATCCCCCCCCCCAGCAGCTCCCTACAGAAGTCAGCCCTCGGCAGCTCACTGTCTAAGGATGATGGTGAGCCTTGTCATGGAATTTAATCACTACCATAGGAAGGAACCTAAACAGCTTTTCTATTGCCCATAAAATATCTTCTTTTCTACAAGAGAAAATTAAAAAGTCTCTATGCTTATCTTTATGCCAAGACTTCTTACTAACACAGAGCAAAGTAGATCTTTCCTTTTCTTCCTTTTTCTCTTCTTTGCAAATCATCCTGTATGTTTTTTCATAACAACCTAGTTAGGCTTTTTTTTTTTTCAGTGAATCCCTGGGCTTTGTGCATCTAAGTAAGTCACTGAGCTATAGCCTCAGCCCCAACTATGCAATCTCATGTCTGAACATTTCACCCAAGTGGTAAAGACGCTTTTATCATTTTTCAATGTTACATGGATACCAAAATGACAACTATAAGACTGCTTCAGAGCCGGGCGTGGTGGCTCATACCTTTAGTCCCAGCACTCAGGAGGCAGAGGCAGGTGGATCACTGTGAGTTTGAGGCCAGCCTGGTCTACAAAGTGAGTCCAGGACAGCCAAGGCTACACAGAGAGACCCTGTCTCGAAAAAAAAAAAAAAGACCACTTCAAAAACAAGTAAATATAAAACTATGGTACATTTACACTATGGAATACTACTCAGCTATTAAAAACAAGGAAATCCAGAAATTTGTGGACAAATAGATGGGACTAGAAATGATCATAATGAGTGAATTAACCCAGAAGTGGTATATACTCACTTATAATTGGGCACTAGCCCAAAAGGCACGTCCCACAAAAGTCTTCACTTACCAGGAGATTGGGATAGATGTGAGGACATCCTACTGAGACTCTAGATAAGAGAAATATAGGAGATGGGGAAATAGAAGGACCCAGAGGGTCCTAGAAACCTACAAGAAGAACATCATAATGGGTGGATCGGAGCCCAGGAGGGTCTGCTCAAACTATTGTGCTAACCAAGGACAATATAAGTGTAAACATTGAGCCCCTATTCTGATCTACCCAATGGACAGGACATTCTCCACAGATATGTGGAGAGCAGGGACTCACTCTGACATGAACTCTGGTACTCCATATTTGACCACCTCCCCTTGGTGGGGAGGCCTGATGGCACTCAAAGAAAGAATAAGCAGGCTGCCAAGATGAGACTTGATAGCCTATGACCATATAGTGGGGGAGGAGGTCCCCCTCAGTCTTAGACCTAGGGGAGGGGAATAGGGTGAAAGCAGGAGGGAGGAAAGAATGAGAGGATACAAGTGATTGGAAAACAATTTAGTTGTAATCTGAATAAATTAATAAAATAAAAATAAAAAACAAATAAATAAAAATATTCTCAGTAAAAAAAATAAAAAACAAGCTGGGTATGGTGGTGCATGCCTTTAATTCAAACATTCAGGAGACAGGAGCAAGCAGCTCTTTCAGCCAGTGAAGACTGCATAGTGAGACCTTTCTCAAAACAACAACAACAATAATAAAACAGAATAACACATGCATATA
Organism: Acomys minous; assembly: GCF_964271855.1. Classification (NCBI taxonomy): domain Eukaryota; kingdom Metazoa; phylum Chordata; class Mammalia; order Rodentia; family Muridae; genus Acomys; species Acomys minous. The sequence goes on along the minus strand of NC_140486.1, from coordinate 8,760,285 downwards.
TACTGAATTTCTGTACTGCACTGCATTGCACTGCATTGTTTTGAACACAGTGAGTGAGGTTGATGTCCTCAGTGGGGGAATAGAACTGGACTCTAAATTCCCAAGAGTTAGGAACATCACCAGAATCCACCCAAGCAGCCCTGCTCTGACTCTCAGGCCCCAGCAGGGAGAAGGGCTCGGCTCTCTGTTCTTCAGCCATCATGAGGATGGGGAAGTGATCAAGAGAGCCAGGAACAGAATGGGCTCTTTTCGACCTGTTTTTCACTAAAGTCGTCAGCGTTTAAGAAAACTTAACTGAAACAGATGTATACGGAGGACTGTGAGCCTTTCGGAGAAGGAACAGGCGCCGAGTCCTGTGCTAAGAGCCCTCCCAGGGCCCCGTCTTCCAGGACAGCACTGCAGTTCTTCCTGTCTTGTCACGTCATGCATGCTTGACTGGGAGCCTACAAAAATCAGGATAAAAGCCGGGCACAGTGGCGCACCCCGTAGTCCCAGCACTCAGGGAGACAGAGACAGGTGGGTCTCTCTGAGTTCAAGACCAGGTTGGTTTAACAAGAGAGTCCAGGATAGCCAAGACTACCCAGAGAAACTCTGTCTCAAGAAAAATAAAATCAGGATAAAGGTCTGATTCTTAGGAAGTACGATGGTAAAACAAAAGACCCTGCGTGAACAAGAGAGAGGTGGGAATGACAGTCACAGAGTGTTTTCCCTTTTACACGGAAGTACAAAGTCACTCGGGTTCCCAGTGCCTGGTGCTTCAGAGACAGGAAGCAAGACTCAGAGACAGAAGCTAAGGAGGGCAGGCAGTGGCAGCTTGGGGTCATGACAAAGCAAGCCACCCTGCATCCAAGGAACAGGTGGAAACGCAGTCCTCATAAGCTCCAGATTGCAAGAAGCAGAAAACCTGGAAAAGCAGAACCTGGTCATGTTTGACCCAGTAGCTGGACTATAAAGTGAAATATGTCATCAACACAAACTTTCTATCAACAAGGTAGTGAGTGCTCATCTTCCCACAGTTGCCTGGGCTGTGCCAAGAGCAGCATCCCTCCAGCTCCCAAAGCCCCGCTAGGGCTAGAAGGTACCAATCTCTCTGTCAGCTACAGCCTCAGCCATGTTCTACCTTCTTGTCTCAGATTGCCTGAGAGACAAGTGGCCTTAGCGCGGTCTCTTTCATATCACAAGCTCATGTTTTGTGTGCTTCCGGTTGGTTCTGCGATTTTAAGTTGTCACGAGTGTAGGAGGGAAGTGCTGCCTAAGGTCCTTAGCACAGGTGGCTGTAGCATGCCTCATGGAGAAGAGGCATGTGTGTAAGACGCTTCATTCAAGCACATGTGTGGCTGACTATTGTGGGTCTTCCCTGGGGGACTGTTGGTCATCAGCACACAAGGGCAGGAGGAGTGCAGGGTGCGGAAGGCCATGAGCATGACAGAACAGCCTCCAGGAACCACGTCAGCCAGATAGCTCAACTTTACTCCAGATGAACAAAGACTTGTGGTCTTTAGGGAGCGGGGAGAGAAAGAGTTCCCAGGATAGGTGTGCATACTCGGAGCTAGGAATTCCAAGGATGCTTGGTTTTCATGCGGCAGCATGCTCCTATCATACGAACAGGAACATATACCTAATTATCCTATAGGTGAAAGGAAGGCAGAGCTAGCAGGAAACTGTGCAAAAGGCCACATACTAGATATGGTTAGACATCTATGCCTAAAGACCCTCTCCAGATGAGGTCAGGCAGAGAGCAGGAAGCCCTGCAGGGGAGAGGGAGTTGTCCATCTAGGGCCAAGCTCAGAAAGGCTATCCGGACTGGGAGGACTGCAACCTCAAACAGCAGGGGCCTCCAATGGGCTGTGGGTTTAGTCTTAATGATTCCACATACATGTGAAATAAGGTTTTTTTAAACAATCCAGTGTCTACGCGACCCTATGAAACGGAACCACTGCAAATCACGAGAATCGACTGCATCTGCCTCGTGGAGAACAAAAATGATTTCTAACATACAAACAAACTATAAAAACCAAGCTCAGGCTGAAGCCTGTCCTGATTCATAAGTGAGGAAAAGCCGCTGTGCATGTGTGCTTCCTGGGACAGGACTCTATAGACGGCAGCAGGGAGGAGCATCGGGAGCTGGACTTAGGAACTAGAGGTTGGACAAACCACAGCAGGCAAGTTTGGAAGATGGCGTGTCGGCGCCGCACCATCCAGCGGAAATAAGACACCAACAACCAGACTTCTTCTCCAGATCTTTACTCAGGATTAAGCTCAGTGGGAATAGCCCCGAAGAAGGGAAGGGCCAAGCTTAAGTACAACTCAAGGGCCAATCAGCTCATGCCAGGTGCCACCTCCTCATAGGTCCGCGTCAGAGCAGGACTGCTCGTCATCAGATCACCAGTTACCCTTGCATATAAGGACTTTTTGCCATATAAGGACTTGTTTATCTTAGAGAGAGCTCGCCGTCGGGATGGCGGAAACCTGCGCCTTGTTAGGGCGCGGCACCTCGCAGCTCTCCACAATGGCTTTGTGACAGGAAGATTGTACATGGTAGGAGAAAGGGTATCTTGAGAGGAACAGCACACAGAAGATGGCAGATGACATCCAATCACAGCACAGACTGGCCCTAGAGAGAGCTGTTGGCTAGAGCTCCTCACTGGGTGCCTTCATTCCCTCCAAGCATGCTTTCTACTTTCCCAGGCTCTCCAGAGCACTCTCATGAGCTGTTTTAACAGGATTCATCCTGCCTTAAAAGAAACCAAAGGAACATTTGTGGCTGCTGATCTCTTGACAACATTGCTAAGCTTTTTTAAAAAAAAAAAAGATTTATTTATTATTATGCATACAGTGCTCTGCCTACATGTACATCTGCAGGCCAGAGGAGGTCACAGATCACATTAGAGATGGTTATGAGCCACCATTTGGTTGCTGGGAATTGAACTCAGGACCTCTGGAAGAGCAGTCAGTGCTCTTAACTGCTGAGCCATCTCTCCAGCCCAAGGGGTTGCTCTGCACATTCTGCCATCTAAAGTCTTTTTTGTTTGTTTTTTGTTTGTTTGCTTTTTGTTTTTTCAAGACAGGGTTTCTCTGTGTAGCCTTGGCTATCCTGGACTCACTTTGTAGACCAGGCTGGCCTCGAACTCACAGCAATCCACCTGCCTCTGCCTCCCGAGTGCTGGGATTAAAGGTGTGCACCACCATGCCGGGCTTTGCTAAGCTTTAATTAGAAGGCGAATCCACAATATTTGTAGCTATTTTAAAAAGTTAGCATTGGAGAGCTAGAAGGATGGCTTAGCAGCTAAAAGCACTTGCTGTGCTTGCAGTGGACCTGGGTTCACTTCACAGCCAGATCAGAAAATGTACAACTGCCTCTAACTCCAGGTCCATGGGATTCAACCCCCTCTTCTGGCCTCTGCATGCACCTACACACACATGGTGCACATACATACACTCAGGATCACAAATATACACATAAAATAAAAATAACTAAGTAGGCCAGGTGGTGGTGGCACACAACTTTATTCCCAGCACTCCAGAATCAGAGGCAGCCTAGTCTACAGAGAAAGTTCCAGGACAGCCAAGGCTACACAGAGAAACCCTGTCTTGAAAAACTAACTAACTAAACAAACAGATAAATAAACTTTGAAAGTCATTATCAAAATTAACTAAAAAAAAAAAAAATTAAAGAGTCATCATAAAAGAAAGGAAGGAATAAAGAAAGAAAGAAGCTAGCTTCTACCACATACTAACCCAGGTTCCCAAGACTAAAAAGGTAAAGAAGGAGAATGAGTTCACGTTTAATCCCCACAACAACGCATAGAGATGGCGTCATGTTCCTTTGCCAATGAAATGTAGCTCAGAAAGATGGTGGTGGCTTCAGGCAGTCTAGATGTCCCACAGATGAGAAAACAGACCTTCAATATAGCAGTGTGGCTTCTACAAACTATGAATACAGGCTGTAGGAACGCCTGCGGGGCATTTTCGTAATTAATGATTGATGGGGGGGAGGGCCCAGCTCATTGTGGGTGGGGCCATGCCTGGGCTAGTGTCCTGGGTTCTATAAGAAAGCTGGTTTAGCAGGCCATGGGGAGCAAGCCAGTAAGCAGCACCCGGCCATGGCCTCTGCATCAGCTCCTGCCTCCAGGTTCCTTCCCTGTTTGAGTTTCTGTCCTGACTTCCTTCAGTGATGGACCATAATGTAAAAGCGTGAGCCCAATAAATGATTTGCTCCCCAACTTGACTTTAATCATGGTGTTTCACTGCAGCAACAGAAAGCATGACCAAGACAATTTCCTAGGCTCATCTTCAACTGTCTCCTTCCTCTCTAACTTATCTTCACTTTCTGGCTTTTGAGCAGAATTGTAAGTTGTTAGAAAATGACACTGGGATGTGGTCTCCCAAACACTATTTCCCTATTCCCCTTTCAAGATGCCCTTTCTCCTACCATGGTACGATCTTCCTGACACAACGCCAACTTCCAAACTTGCTTGCTGTGGTTTGTCTAACCTCCAGCTCCCATGTCCAGCACCTGATGCTCCTACCTGCTGCCTTCTACAGAGTTCTGTCCCAGGAAGCACACACGCACAGCGGCTTTTCTTCATTTATGAATCGGGGCATGCTTCAGCTTGAGCTTGGTTTTTATTATAAGCTTATTTGTTTATTGCAGTACTGGTGATAGACCTTAGCTCCTAGAGCATGTTAGGCAAGCGCTCTTTCACCAAGCGACATCCTCAGCTCTGGGCCTCGCAGATGGTAGGGACATTCTTACGATGTATTTGAAGATAAACTCAGGGTGTTTCTTGCCCTGAGGACTCAGACTTTGGTCCTGAGATGTGTGAGAGTTTCTCTCCGTGCCAAGGTTGTCTGGCAAACAGGCCAGTATGAACCACAGACATATTTATGCTCTTTGTTGCCTGTACAGAGTGTACCACTGAAAGACTGTGAAAACCTCAGAAATTAGTCATTCACAAAAGTATAAACTATACATTTTGTATAGAAAACAAGACAAAACTATATGATTCCTAATTCAGACTCTGTCCTTTCCCATAATAGTCACTTAAATATATTCTGGTTTTTTCACAAAAATCAAAATACTTACATTTTTGAAGCAAGTACAACTTAGAGCCTAGGATTTAAAATAAAAATAAATAAAATAAAATAAAATAAAATAAATAAATAAAATAAATAAATAAAAAAAAATAAATAAATAAAATAAAATAAAAATAAATTGGCCAAACATGGTGGTATATACTTTTAATTCCAGAATTCAAGAGGCAGAGGCAGGTCTATCTCTTGAGTCTAAAGATTGGTAGTTATACATAGTGAACTGTAGGTCAGCTAGGACGACATAGTAAGGCATATTCCAAAAAATAACAAGTAAAGTGCTAGGGAGATGGCTTAGTGGTTAAGAGACCTTGTTCTTGTGGAGGACCATGGTTCAACTCCCAGAATCTACCCTGCAGATTGTACTGGCTGTAACTCCCGTTCCAAGGGATACAATGCCCTCTTCTAGCCTGTATGGACAATGCACACACACAGGGCACAGACATACATGCAGGCAAAACATTCATACACACAAATAAAAATAAATAAATCTTAAAATAAATTTTAAAATAATAACAATATATTCCCTCACTCCAAACCTTATAATTAACATTTCTTTGGTTGGTCTGCCTATTTCCGCTTCCTCAGTGATTTTTTTTCTTTAGTTCTTCTCTTTTGATTTTACTGTCCTTTGTATAATTCCAAGTTAGAAAGTTAGAAGCAAGCATATTTCTGGCCTTGCCTTGGCACACTGTAGGTCTTAGAAATAACAAACACCGGTCCTTTGACCCTGACTGGCTTTGTGTTCTCAGCCATCTGCGACTCAGTGGCAGCTGCTTACAGGCTAGTGTCCAGGCACAAATGTATGGCCATGAGGGGCAGCCACAGTCAACTGCACATTCCTACTTCTGTTTCTGTGTCACACTCTAGTGTCCATTTGACAACGGAGTCAGACCTAAACTCTGACCCACAGACAAGACTCAAGCTCATGTGCTTTACCATGGCAACAGAGCCAGCTGCCCATAGCCTGACATCTTGAAAACCTATCAGAATCATCCTTCTTCCTTTGTTTCTCTTAGTTAATTGTCATGGTGACATTTTTTTTAAAAAACTGAGTTGATATTTTCGCATGTGCTTCATATATAAAGGACAGTCCTGGGTCACGTTGTACTGCAGAAATACCAGCAGGTATAACTGTGGACTGTCTAGAATCTGCAGAATGTTAAATAGTATTTAATGATTTCCAGCATGACTTCTTTATTCAGATGAGGAGGGTTTGGGTCTTGTGATATCAGAGACAGGCACTCAGAAGAGGACTATGAAAGCCAGCAGCATGATCTATCTGAGTCTTCCACCTGCATACGTCATAGCACTGCACCACAGCCTCTGAATGCCCGTCAGAAATCCCTGAAGCACGGATAAGGCCAAGGTCAAGCTGCTGGCTGACCATCAGATGCTGAGGCATAACTAATATGTGAGAGCCATCCAGCACCCTCCAGAGAGACCATAAGCAGGAGCTGAAGAAAAACTACACTGGTGGGTAACTGGCGAGGGCTCTGTGCTTTTCTAACAGGCATATCTTTGCTGGAGTCAGTATTTCTGAAGCTAACATATAACTGAAAGAAACGCCAGCCATCACTTCCTAAGCAAGAGAGCACATGCCTGCGCCTTCCAAGTTCTTTCTGTTCACTGAAAATAAAACACTGAGGCCTGGTGTCATGTCGTGCTGCACATCTGCAATCTCCACCCAAGAGGTGGAGACGTAGTATCAGGAGTTCAAAGCCATCCTTGGCTACGGAGAGTTTGAGGCCACCTTGGAGGGGAGAGTTGAGCATCTATCATACTGGGTATCAACTAATATAGATTAATCAACTGGACTAAAACGCAAATAAAGGCAAATTAGTCATCTCGGGTTAGCTCCTCTTCCCTCACATGTGCAGCACAGGAGCCCCTGCCCCTCACGCTTCCTGCTCATCATCAGACCTGGAGCCAGCAGAGGGCAGGTTTACACCACAGGAAGCTACACACGGAAATCACACTTCTGAAATGGGAAAGTGACAAACATTGCAAACACCGTTTAATAGATCTCTGAAAGAGGAGGTTTGGTTTTGTACTGTTTGCGTGTGGTTTGGTTGAGAGAGGGTCTTTCTCTTATGTAGCTCTGGCCGTCCTGAAACCCTGACCCCCTTTCAACCTGTGGCCTGGGATCACAGAAGGCGCAGAATAAACATGGGAAGGTGCTCCAGGGACTGTGCGGCTCTGTGCCTTCGTGTTCCAGTGCACGTAGTCTTTTGACCCTCACCTCTGACATTCTTGAAGCAGTCACGTAGCCCGGTGACTGGGACACATGGAATTCCTCTCCATACAAATGAAGCATTCCCAGCACCTCAGCCCCAGCCAAAGGGGCACAACTTGCCTGGAAAGCCCCTACCCTCTTCCCTAAGGTTTATATAGCCCTTACTCCCCACAGTAAAGGAGAGCTGCGTCACGAGAAGGGCTGTACAGGAGAAGCATTTCTCCCCTCAGGGCAATCCAGTGTCAGTGTGCTCCCTACACCTACGCCCTGAGGGAAGAAGGAGGAGTGACAATGGAGTCCCCCAGTCTGGGACAGGTTCTAACAGTCTGAGTATAAAAACACCATTTAAGTGTTCCGCCACGGGAGTAGAAAGTCCAATACGGAAGTAAGGCTATGGAAACACACATCAATTACTTGTTTGGAAGAGTCTAGTAATGAAGAGTCCAGCCTGAACTGGGGACAGCAGTGTCAGATCACTGTGTGTGGCAGGATGGCCAGCTTGTGTTTAAAGTTTTCCACTACCTCAGGAATGTACTTACTCCTCCCAATTGGGATAATCCCTGGACACTAGCTTCCTTCTTTTCTCCCGCCCACACCTTTTCTCCTGCCCACGCCATTACTTAGCCAATCATTTTAAAGGTCAACTAACCAATCATGTTTGTACTCTGTAAGGGTATTTAAACCCTCCACCATTACAGAACGGGGTCTTTCCATCTCCCCGGAGTTTGATGGACCCTGATATATCAGCTTAATAAATTCCTTTGCTTTTGCATCGACTCTGGACTTTGGCTCTCAATTGGGCTTCCAGGAATAGACTCTGACAATCAAAGTCTAACAGTTTAAGGTAAAATAATATGGCAAACAGCGTCATCGTATTTCCTAGATATTCACAGTTAAACAGGATACAAGTGGAAGCAACCGGTTCCCACAGACACTTGCTCAAAGTCATGAGTTTTAAGCCATCTTTGTAACACTGGATTCTTGACTTAAGAAGTGGGTTAAGGGGCTGGAGAGGTGGCTCAGAGGTTAAGAGCACTGGCTGCTCTTCCAAAGGTCCTGAGCTCAATTCCCAGCAACCATATGGTGGCTCTCAATCATCTATAATGAGATCTGGTGCCCTCTTCTGGCGTGCAGGAGGATCTGCAGGCAAAACACTGTATACATAATAAATAAATAAATAAATAAATAAATAAATAAATAAATGTTTTTTAAAAAGAACTAAGTTAGGTATTGCAGTTCTGGGGGCATGACTCAAAGGGTAAAGTGCTTCCTGCGAAAGCATTAAGGCCTGAGATTGCATTTCCAGCATACATGTAAAGCTAGGTGCAGTGCCATACATATGTAACCTTAGTGGTGGGGGCTAGTATGAGATGGCAGGCTGCAGACTCAGTGGGAGACCCTGTCTCAAATAACGTAGAAAGTGATTGAGAAGGATACCTGATGTCAACCTCTGGCTTACACACACACACACACATCTTATAAAACATGCATATGCACAATCTACACCGTGCCCACAGAAGACCTGGGACGACTTTAAGTGTTGGTTCACTAGACTGGAAACCACCTAGAGAGCTAATTGAACATTTCTGGAGTCAGAACTACTGGGGTAAAGTGGGGCCACTTTGGTCAGGCACACTGGGAAGAGTACAGTGGTGCGGCTGTCCACAGATGCCTGTTTCTCGAAGAGAAACAGTCTATATCTATGCTAGGGAATGAAGGAGGTGACAGATTTGCAGCAGGAGGAAGACAACACGGGTGTGACAGGATTTGATATGGCTTGCCACCCCGGCTCCCCTAGAGAAGACTTCCTCCTATTCTATTGCAGAGGCATGGTCAACAGGTACCCATAGTTAGTGGTTTAAATAAGAATGGTGCCTATAGGCTCATCTATTTGAATGTTTGGTCATCAGGGAGTGGTGCTACTTGAGGGGTTAGGAGGTGTGGCCTTGTTGGAGTAGGTGTGGCCGACTTGGAGTGGGTGTGACCTTGGAGAAAGTGTACTACTGGGGGTGGGCTTAAGCCAGCCCTGTGGTGGTAGCACATGCCTTTAATCCGAGCATTCTGGAGGCAGAGGCAGAGGCAGGAGGATCTTTGAGTTTGAGGCAAGCCTGGTCTACAGAGTGAGTTCCAGGACAGCCATAACTACAAAGAAAAAAATAAAAGGCCTAAGCCATCCTCAGTATCTCTCTGTCTCTGCCTACTGCCTGAAGATCAGGATGCAGAACTCTCAGCTCCTTTTCCAGCACCATGTCCACCTGTATGCTGCCAAGCTCCCCACCAAAACAATAGTTGATAAACCTCTGAAACTATAAGCCAGCCCCACTTAAATGTTTTGCTTTATAAGTTGCTGTGGTCATGGTGTCTTTTCATAGCAATAAACACTGACTAAGACACCATCACTTATAGGGGAGCCATATTCAGAAGACACAAAACACAAGTTAAACTGAATTTTCTGCCCAGACATATGCCCACACAGTTAGGCAGCCCAAGACCCCTGTGCCCACTGTCTTTCTCACTCACTGCCTAGATGCTGGTACCCACCTTGTACCCTGCTCAAAATTCTTCCAGCATCTGCTTCCAAGGAATGTGTGGCTCCACCTGCATTCCACAGAGCCAAATACAGCCACCAAGTTATGCACAGTGTGCCCAGTGCTGCCCAGCTCTGCCCTAGCACCAGCAGCACTGGGCACCCCTGGTGTCCATGTCCCAGTTACTACCCTTCCCTCACCTCTGAAGCGAGTCAAATAGTGGCACACTGTAGGGTGGGGCAGGAAAGAAACAGAGTGGAAAGGTGGGCAGTGCTCACAGGACAGTGGCCCAAAGGCACAGCTGCCATTCTCATGAGCATCCATGGGGTTCCAGAAATGATCTCATTTGGGAATAGTCCTCACAGGTGAATTAGCTAAAGATCGCAAACCACTGTCACCCTGGAGCCAGTGAGCTCTTAAACAAGTATCTTCACGAGGCAACTGTTGAGGAGATTTGGGTATGGGAAGGTGGGAGGCCAGTGCAGGTGGGGACCTAGAAGAATCTAGCAGAAGCTCTAGGACTTTGAGCTGGAGAAACAGAAGGTCCCTCCCTAGAGTGTAGTAAGAATTTTGGTTTATTAAAAAACCCAGTTTATCTTATGTAAATACGTTTTTGTTTTAATCCCAGGTGTGAGATATGGGGCTGCTTCAGATTGTCCACAGCTGATAATTCTGTCTTGTGTTCTAGGAGGGGTGTGAATTTTGCCAGCTGCATATAGCTTAATTCTGGGCACTCTGGAGAGTGTACAAATGGTAAGTCCTGCGAGGGCTTGTTGTGGCTGCTGCTCCCCCTGCTGCTGTGTTGGCTGTCGCATTTGCTGGATTGCTAGGTATTCTGATGATGAAGATTGGACTTGTCCTTAGGCCCCTGATGTCCCTGATCAGCAAGAAGTAGTCTAAAGAAGTCTATGCCCCACTTTCCCCTCTAACTTTCACTCTCACCTACATAGTGTTGGGTGGTTGGAAGGGATTGAGGTGGAGAAAGGTGGTAGATACAAGAACTAAAAAAAAAAAGGCATACCTACAGTGGAGCCTCAGAACCAAGACTAATTTCCTGTTGTTTTCAGCAAGTTAGTGGTACCTCATTAGGACAGCCACAAGACATTAACATAAATTCCCGAAGTTCAGCTGGGGACAATGTGGCCCTAAGGCATATGAGCATGATAGAGTAATATAACTACTGAGCAAACAGGAACTCTGAGCTCATGCTGAGTAACTCCTCTGGCCAGGCACAGGAGAAAGTGACTTCACAGTGGACAGGTTGTCAGATGTCACCATTGTGGACGCAGCAGCATGGATGTCACTGGTGACAGCCCAAGCTGAGAACACGCCTGGCTGATGTGACATTCTTGCCATAGAGGCAAGCTTTGAGTAGACTCCTCCTCAGATGCAACAGGGGCTTGTCACAATAGCTGAGCTGCACTTCTTCAGGGTAGGAAGGAAGGATGAGGGGGTAAAGGGCACCACTGGTACAGGGGACAATCTAAATGGGTGACATCTAACCAGCAACAGGCTGTCTTGAGTCTGAGGGGGAGGGGCTTCCACTCTGCTGACACCACTGAAAATCTCAAGTGTTTGACATGGCACATTACATCTTCACTTTATAGTGGCCCACAAACCAAACCAATCTTATTTCCAGCCCAATTATGCATTATGTCTGCAAAACTGGTATCCCTTTAAATATTTCCTGCAGAGTCAACATGGTCAAGTATGAAAGCGTTGTAACCTGAAATCACCGCACTAGAGGAGAAATGCTGCGGGCTTTTGTTGGGTTGGTTTTGAACAGGGTCTTTTGGGGCTGGTTTTTGCTTGTGATTCCCTTGACTCATCTTCCTGAATGGTTAATGACATGTATTCATAAATCATCTCTTGGGAGTCCTTCCACTGCATTTTGGGGTTGGTAAGACCTGTTCCCCTGACTCTAACCCTCTCAGAATTCCTGTCACAGGTGAGAGACCAAGGTCCTACTAGAGGGAGGAGCTGCAAGCCAGGGGGACCTGCTGTGACCACAGAACACAGTAGAACATTCTCTAAATCTTCCAATCCCCAGATGAGAGGAGGCAAAAGGCCTCCATGGGATTCCAATCTTTCCAACTCCACTTTTCTCTCCTCCTATGGAGCCAAGGCTTCCTAAGACACCCACATCCCAGGACAAGGTTTCCAGCAACAGTACATGTGCAAGCCCTGTGGATCTCAGCACTGTTAGGCCACAGAACTCCCAGCGCTTACAGTCTATGCACATACAGTACACACAGGTCCCCACACACTGGCATTCACATAACCATGCAGAAGGCATGCATATGCCTAACATGCACACATCCTTCCACACCCTCACATTCACATGTGGACATATGAACATTCACACACGGATACCTGCATACACGGGCATTCAATCCTGCATTAGCACAGGTGGGTACTCTCAGGCATGTCCATGCATAATTGTACACGCAGACACTTATACATAGACTTCTAGACACACACATACCCACATATATGCATGAGACAAACTGTGAATGCCTCAGACTCATGTGTGCATGTTCTCCTTAGGGTGTATTCCTGCGGCTGCACCTATCAGTGCGGACTGTATTGCTGTATATAAGTAGAATTTAGGGGAGACTATTACGGGCCCGGGCAGGGACTGCAGATACATCCTCCCCACAGCCTAAAGCTTTTCTGTTGTCTTCTTCTTGTTTTGTTTTTAAGACAGGGTCTTGCTATACAACCCGGGCTGGCAGCTCAAATTATCCTGCTGCTGCTGCCTCCTTCATGCTAAGATAATGGGCCATGACCAGCCTGGAGCTGTTTGAAACAGGAAAACTACCACCAAGATGTGACTAAGGTAAAAGTCCATGAAAAGGACACTTAATTAGGGTTAGCCGCAAAGGAATGCAGAATGCCGGCTTACTCCATCTCAGCTTGGAGTATATGCTGAGTGAGTATTCAAATTGTTCTCTGTGTGAGTCCTAGAATTGCTGAAAGTCTAATGACAGAGCAGCTGACTTCTCAAGCACACAGTCATTTAAGTAACAGGGCCACTGTTCTACTGTCAGCTTAAAGATGCTGTCTTGATAAAACTTGGAAAAGACACTTGTCCTGGAAAGACAGCTGACTGCTGGCTATGACTGCTGGTGGCTGCATGTCACTGGCTATTATTGGGTGTGATCAGATGTCACTATGGCACCCGTTGACATCTGAGCGAAAGCAGAGTGAGCAGTCTGAGTCACACTCAACAACGCTCCCATGCGTGGCCTGCAATCTTGTTTCAGCTCACAGGAAGCTAGTATCCTTTCCGCAGTCTAAGTGCCATGTCTTTCACTTTTTTGAGCTTTCTGATGCTCTTTTCCCGTTTAAAACAGGATATGATAATTTACAAGGTGAAGCGTAAACAGCCCAATGAGCCTTTACATTGGCGCTCATACAAACCACTCAGCACAACAGAGCGTGCATTGCGTCCCTTGGGGATCGTCTGGCACAAGGATGCATTTTAGGAAATACACATTGGAGGGAAGCCAGAAGTGCAAAACACACAAACATCGTCTGCCACCATAGGACAATCATATCTAGATCACAGGCAGGGTCCCATGGGCAGCCCTCCGACCTGTGACACACTCTTTTTGCTCCATCACAGCCTCCATACAAACCTGTTTTGCCTGTTTTGGGGACCCTTTTCCTCCTACTGTGTTGCCTCATCCAGCCTTTACAACTTGATGTGCCATGTTTGGCTGATGTCCCTGGGAGGCCTGCCCTTTTCTGAAAGGAAATGGAGGAGGGGTGGATCTGGGGCAGAGAGGAAGTGTGTAGGAGGGAGAGGAAGGAGGCTGTTGGGGTGTATTATATGAGGGAATAAATTACAGAATGAGAAAGAAGAGGAGGAGGAGGGAGAAGGGGAGGAAGAAGAGGAAGGGGAGGGGGGAGGAGGAGGGGAAGCTGCCATACAGAATCTCCCTCCAAATTGTTGGTCAAGCCCCCTCCCCCCAAACCCCAACACTTCCCGGCAAAAAATACACGCTATTACCATTGCTCTTAATTAGATCTTTTGTTTTGTTTGTTTGTTTTGTTTTTTGAGACAGGGTTTCTCTGTGTAGCCTTGGCTGTGCTGGACTCGCTTTGTAGACCAGGCTGGCCTCGAACTCACAGCGATCCGCCTGCCTCTGCCTCCCGAGTGCTGGGTCTTAATTAGATCTTAATGGTAACCCCTTACTGCTGGAGATGTCACACATGCTGGTCATAAGACATGGAGTATTCAAGCGGGTGCTGACCTAAAAACTTTCTCCCTTGCTGGCTAGCTTTCATAGTACTAGAAGACGCTATGCAGGCTGCTGCAAGAGAAAAGTCACCCAACGCCTTACCTGGCTATGAACCTGTGAGCTATAATAGTGACCATTCTGGCAAGACGGGCCCATCAACATAACAGAGGCATGAATGTTACAGTAGTAACCAATTCCCTTCTGGTTGGATTTAAGGCCCACTCTCAGAAGGGAACTCATGCCTGGTACTGTAAACGTGGTAGAGCACCTGTAGCTGGGAGGCCATATGCCCTCCAGAACCTACATGGACCCAGTATCAAACTGCCTTCCAAATACAGATTAGTATAGTCGTTTTCTTCATCAGAGGACTCCCAGAGATCCACAGCCGGTCAAAGTGCATAGAAGGACACAAGTTAACTATAACCCTGAATGGGCTTACCTACAGCACACCCTCTCTCCCTCAAATCTCAGGGGATAATTTTCAAGAGAGGTGGAAAGACTCTAATAGCCAGACCTCAGGAAGAACTTCTGGCCGGGCAGTGGTGGCGCACGCCTTTAATCCCAGCACTCGGTAGGCAGAGGCAGGACAATCTTTGGAGGCCAGCCTGGTCTACAAAGCGAGTCCAGGACAATCAAGGCTACACAGAGAAACCCTGTTTTAAAAAACTAAACTAATAATTATAATAATAAAAAAATTAAAAAAAAGAACTTCTGCGGAACAACATCTTCCAGACATGACAGATCATCACACTCATCTGCACAATATCAAGCTAGTCACCACGTCAGCATGGATGGCGGAGGAGGTCTTAAGGCCTCACCCCCAGATAAGGAGCTACTGGCAGCTGATGGTTCCTAGGGGGCAAAGGGTCAGTTTTCCTTAGGGGCAGCAGTGTAGCCCCTGGTAGGATGTTACACATGGGCGGCACTAACTAGATCCAGTGAGACAGGAAGTGGGGGGGAGACTTAGGGAGTGAAACCCTGGAATAGTTAGCAGGGAGCTGAGAAAAGTAGACGTGAGCAAGACCCACTGTGTAATATGAAAGTCTCAAAGAAGAAATACAAACCATTTTATTTAAAAAGAAGTCACCCAGGGACCAGGGAGCAAGCCCCGAGAACCAGCTGTGGAGGTCTGCAGAGGTAGGCCCATGGGTTCTACGCTCAACTCTCTGGCCCCTGAGGCCAGGCTGCCTGTGCTAGTGACTGTGAGGCGAGTCTCTCACTGATAAGATGTCACATGAACACTGGAGGAAATTCTAGTGAGTTAGGATAGGTAATTAACTGTATAAAGAGCTGGAAAAAGCTGCTGAACAACAAACAGCATAAGGATGCCTCCACCAAGAGCTCCGCCTGCATCGACTGTCTCTAAAGCACACTCTACACTCCGCTCCAACGTGTCGTCCAGCAGTCCGTCCGACGCTCAGGACGGGGCAGGCAGCACTGAGGCCTCACCCCTACCCCTGTTCTCTTTGGCCAGAGAGCCCCTGCTGTCCCCGGTCATATCCAGCTTCTGTTTGCCACCCTTCCTCTGCCTCGTGGGCTTGACATTCATAGTCCGTGGTGCTGCCCTCATCTTCGTCCTCATCCTCCTCACCCAAAAGGAAGCTTTTGGGGGAAGTGTCCTGGTACCGGCGGGACGGTGCCTTCCTCCTCCTGGGCAAAGGAGGCAGCTCCGGCAGCAGCCCCCGCCCTGAGGGTGGGGCCAGGCGCACGCTCAGGAGCCCCTTCTCCTTCTTGCGTTTGTACTCCATTATTTGTTTATTCAGCGCCTTGTGGTCAATCCCACACAGGTTTGGGTGTGTAGTTGGTTCTGGGGAGTCATGTGGTGACAAGACATCGGGGTTCCTGTGGGGAGGAAAGAAGCCTTCACACAGAGCCTAAACCAAGCTCCAAACCAGGGTGTAAAAACCAGAGACAGCGGCTGGGATGGCAGTGTGCGCATCCTCAGCTTTCTGCGTCTGAGTATGGTGGTGCTCGGGCAGTCACCCAGAACTATGCAGACATGGGCTGGACCCAGGGGCAGGCACCAAGGGGCAATGTAGGCTGCTAGAGGCACAGACTAGGTGGCATCTGTCACAGGTAACATAAAAATGTCCACATGTCTCACCTCAAACCATCTTGTGCCGAGTCATCCCTTTCATCTGGGGGTCCAAAGTCAGCCACTGCGAGTAACCGATCTACCTGAAAGGCAAGCATGGCTGATGGAGGGCCACAGCTCTTGCCCTCTGCTTCCAGGGCAGATGCCTTCTCAGTGTGGTGATTCACACCCTCTCTGCTCCGTCAACCTGTCCCTGACAATGACTAAGCTTTCTAGAACTGGTAACACTAGGCAAGTCTATGAGGAAACTAGACACTGGTTGAATTGTGTAACTAAAATGCACTGCTTTCTAAAGCAGTTTTGCAAAATGATTCTGTTTTGCCACAGAATTTGAGTGTTTGAGAAGCCTTTAGCATGGCAAGAACAGATGTGAGAAGGTCACAGACAGTCACAGCCACAGGAGCCCACTCTGAGGGATCAACAGGCCTGAATCAAAAGCAGCAGGACTCTGAGAGGCAGAGGCAGGGGGATGTCTGTGAGCTTAAAGTCAGCCTGGTCTACATAGCAAGTTTGAGGACAGCCAAGGCTACAAAATGAGACTATCTCTTAAAAAATATAAAGTAAATTAACTGAAAACTTAAAATTTTACTCATTAATGAATATAAATGAGTATAAAAATATGTGTATTAAAAAAAAAGTATGAAGTAAAAAAAGCTACTTATTAAATGGCTCACTGGGTAAAGGCACTTGATGAAGGCAAGCCTGGTGACCTGAGTAGGATCCTCAGGACAGACACTGAAGAAGCTTGTCCTATGACCTCTGACCTCCTCACGTACTGCGCTGGCTAGTTTTATACCAATTTGCCATAAGCTAGAGTCATCTGGGAAGAGGAAACTGCAACTGAGAAAATGCCCCTGTAGACATTTTCTGGCCTGTGGGCAAGCCTGAAGAGTATTTTTTGGCCTATAGGACACTTTCTTAATTAGGGATTGATGTGGGCGTGCCCGGCCCACTGTGGTGGCACCGCCCCTGGGCAGGTGGTCCTCAGGTGTGTAAGGAAGCACCACCAGGAGCAAGCGGATAAGCAAAACTGCTACCTGGTCCCTGTCTCCAGCTACTGTCCAGTTCCAGTTCCTGCTCTGACTTCCCTCAGGGATGGACTGTGATGTGGAACTGTAACTGAAATAAGCTCTCTCCTCCCCAAGTTGCTTTTGGTCATGTTGCTTGATCATAGCCATGGAAACTCTATGGAACCCACACATATAAACGTGAATAAATAGGGATGGAGAAATGAGTTGGTGGTTGGGAACACTGGCTGCTCTTCCAGAGGCTCTGGGTTCAATTCCCAGCACCCACATACTAGTTCCTGGAATCAAATGTCCTTTTCTGGCCTCAGAGGGCAATAAATGCATGTGGTGCAGACAGACATACAGGTAAAACATTCATACACATTTTGAAAATCTAATTAATAAATAGATAGATTGATAGACAGATAGATGATGATGGATGTTTGTTCTGGAGTTCATGGGATTTGGGGGGAGGGGGAAAGGCTATTTCTTTAAAAAGCTCACCTCAGCCAGGACTACGTCTTTTTTGTCTTGAACAAACACTATGGGTGGAACATTTCTCAGGGTCTGTTGAGACATCAAAAGATGCCTAAGGAGAGAGCACATGACATTTAGTGGTGAGGACAAAACAGTAACTACGTCAAACCCACACATTTACCAGGCTGTGAGGGAGACTTGCTCACTATGGAGGCAGGAAGAGGAGGGAAGGCAAATGGCCGGAGAGAGAAGCAAAGCTCTGGTGAAGCCTTTTCCAAACTGCTGCATCACAGAAGAATACAAGACGCACTATAGCAGAGTTGCTCTTCACTCCTCCAGGGTGGCTGGGCCCCAGTGAACAAGCTGTTTGTTGGACTTACAGCATCCTGTCCTCGGTGGACAGTCCCTGAAAGGACTCCAGCCTGACATGCCTGCACCCTAGAGATGAAGCGTTTCTGTACAGCTCAGTCATGCGATGCAGACCAGCAAAATAAGGTCTCAGCCCTGCAACCCCTTGACCTTTGACACCAAATTCTGGCCGATCACAATAGCCTCAAAGAGCCATTACTCAGCTAAGTTTCTGACTGCCTCCAACCCAAACCCCACTTGTTTAACAGTGAAAGAGGAAATGATCCTTCTCTGATGGTTTCAGACACTCTCTGTGGGAGTGGATGGCCACTGACCCTGGCAGGGAATGTGAGAGAGCAGGACAGACAGACATGCTGGACGGACCCCACACATGGCTTCCCAGCACAGCCTTCTTCCTGAGAAGGAGCAGTCTGTGAAGGAAGGGACAAGAGTCACAGGAGGAGCTGCATGTGTGTGGGAGACACCTCACTCTGAGATGCTGAGATGCGTGGCCACCTGGACTTCTGCCTTTCTTTTTTTTTTAAACTGAATAAGCTGAGTGTACTGGCTAGTTTTGTGTCAACTTGAGATAAGCTAGAGTTATCAGAGAGGAAAGAGGCTCAGTTTAGGAAATCCCTCCATGAGATGCACTGTCAGACATTTTTTCAAGCAGTAATTGATGGAGGAGAGCGCAGTCCATGTGGGTGGTGCCATCCCTGGGCTGGTGGTCCTGGGCTCTTTAAAAGAGCAAGCTGAGCAAGTCAGAGGGAGCGAGGCAGTAAGCAGCACCCTCCATGGCCTCTGCATCAGCTCCTGCTTCCAGGGTCCTGTCCTGCTTGAGCTCCTGTCCTGACGTCCTTCAATTATGAACAGCAATGTGGAAGTGTGAGCCAAACAAGCCTTTCCCTCCCTGTCATGGTGTTTCGTCACAGCAACGGAAACCCTAACTAAGACACTGAGTAACGTCATGGTATCCAAGCAGCTCATCAGTTTCAAGACCTTGGGTCTCAGGATTCTTTGCAGTCTTACTGAGAATGGCCAACGACTTTTGTTTATGTTGCTCTACTGATGTTTACTACACTGAAAATTAAATCTGAGAAACTTAAAATTGACACATTGTAAAAGTCATTTAAAGCAAGCCGTTGAAGGCCTACTAACTGCTAGCACAAACGTTTTTAGTGAAAAAAAAAAACTTTTTAAAGAAGTATTGAGACAATTGCCTTGGTTGTGTGTGTGCACATTTCTGAGGCCAAGTTCAGTGGAGGGCAACGCTCTGAACCTACTTCCTGCGGCTATTTTTGCTGATACACATGAAACTGGCTTCACACAGATAAGAACCTGAGGAAGGGGAAATGTATTAATAGTTCTTAGGAAAGCCCGGATCATCTTTGGCCACCCACAAAACCTGACCCAATTAAGCATCACGGTAAAGTGCGGCAGGCTAAACCACGTGTGGTTTCACAGCCTTGTACGCTGGTCGAGCGGTTGACACTAGGTCAACCCTGCACAGTCCCGTGTGGCACTTGTAAACCCGTGTCTTGCTCACTCATGATCCCATAAGAACTAAAGTTCTTCTGGCCGTCAAGCTCACAGACAGCTCAGTTCTGGCCCAGCACTGGGTATGAGCAGCTGTCTGCTCTTTAGTGGTTCACTGTGCATTCTTAGAAAAGTCTGCCAAAAACCTACACTTGAGCAGCTGTAGAATACACTGGGCCTCACTCAGCACCCAGAGATCTGCCTGTGTTTCCCATCAAAGGCCAATATTTAAAATACCATATTTTTACTTTTTTTTTTTTGGGTTTTTCAAGACAGGGTTTCTTTTTGTAGACCTGGCTATCCTGGAACTCACTTTGTAGACCAGGCTAGCCTTGAACTCACACAGATCTGCCCGCCTCTGCCTCCCAAGTGCTGGTGTTAAAGGCATGCGCCACCATGCCGGCTCATATTTTAATTTTTTTTTTACTTGTTCATTCAGGATGCCTTTAGGTGAATGAGGCACTGTGTGTTCATTAAGTGTGGGCAGGGGTGGAATAAGGAAGCCCCAGCACGGTGAGGCAGACAGCACATCCTAGCATTGCCAAGACAGTTCTTGCCTCACAGCGCCTTGAAGGGACCTGTGGAGCCCTACCAAGCTTTTAAGAAATCTGATTAAATTAAGTCTTACAGAAAAATGCAACTTAGACTCTAAGAATCAAGGAGATGCTTCCAAGATTTTCCTTAAAAGCAAAACTCCTCAGTGAGAACTCTTAGAAGTTTACCCACAGACAAACGGCCAAGCCACCTAAGGTGCAGGCAGAAGGCAGTACTCATAGAAAGCAAACACCATCACCTCATGTAGGCAGCGCTCCTCTGCAGGACAGCCTCCGTGTGCCTGTTCTGGTCTGCAGAAACACCTGTCTTCCAGTATGCTCGGCAGGCGGAGAAGTCTGAAGTCACCGAGACCTGAGGTGCGCCCCAACTGCAAGTTACTTTAAGTTTAGTCTTCACAGTTCACACAGTATGCTGGAGATACAGACTACAGCTCCCTTGGCCTCTTATACCCAGAAAATTAGTCTGGTACCCCACAGCACTGCTCATAGCGATCTCTCCAGATGCTGGAAAGGACCCTCACTATCTTTATCAAGACAAAGGCAGGGTGGCTACCTCACCACATTCCTCAACTACTTCTAATGTTTTGTCTCATCACACTGGCTGGCACCGTGTAGTCACAGGCCCCTCACCCAGGTAAAGAAAAGGTTCTGCCTCTGCACTTTGACCCACAACTTAAATCAGATTTGGCAGCACCTCTGCACTCCCAAACCAAGACCTCAGGTGTGTGCCCTGCTGCTCCCAGCCCCGACCTGTGCTCACCTTGGAGAGCTCCACGTTCAGGTCATAGAGCTCCTGGCTCACTTCAGGAGTGCACAGCAATTCTGTCAGTGCTTTGTAGAGAAGGCCATTGAGGGCTCTCAGGCGTATACTGTCTTCCTTCCTAGCCTTCTTGGCAGTGCTCTTCGTGAGGAACTCATACTTGGATGGCTTGTGAGTCAAGTGAGGCCCCAGAGATGGACCTTCATACCAAAACTTCTTTCTATATCAAAACAAACAAATAAACAAACAAACAAAAAAACTAGATTGGGGGAGGGGGCGCTGGAGAAATGACTCAGTAGTTAACAGCATACTCTACCCTTTCAGGGGACCTGGGTTCGGTTCCCAGCACCCATGTGGTGTGTCACAATCACTGTTCCAGGAATCTGACACACTCTTTAGACCACCACAGATACCAGGCATGCACATGGTGACTGGACATGCATGCAGGCAAAATACTCATACATGGGCTGGAAAGATGGCTCAGAGGTTAAGAGCACTGGCTGCTCTTCCAAAGGTCCTGAGTTCAATTCCTAGCAACCACATGGAGGCTCATAACCATCTATAATGAGATCTGGTGCCCTCTTCTGGCATGGACGTGTACATGCAGGTAGAACACTGTATACATAATAAATAAATACATCTTTAAAAAAAATACTCATACACATAAAATAAATGAGAGGGGGTGTTCAGGCCTCGAATGTGCTACCACAGCTTTAAAAATCACACACACACAGGCTGAGTGGTGGCAACACACACCTGTGGGCCCAGAAATCAAGAGGGAAAGGCAGGTATGGACTTCTGTGAGTTAGAGGCCAGCCTGGTCTACAGGGTGAGTTCCAGGACAGCCAGGGCTGTTATACAGAGAAACCCTGTCTCAAGAAATCACACATACACCCACACACAAACTCATAAACATTAATAAATCTTTAAAGGGGAGGGCTTGGGGCTGGAGAGATGACTTAGAGGTTAAGAGCACTGGCTGCTCTTTGAGAGGTCCTGAGTTCAATTCCTAGCAACCACATGGTGGCTCACAACCATCTATAATGAGATCTGGCACCCTCTTCTGTTGAGCAGGCACAAATGCAGACAGAACATTGTATACATAATAAATAATTTTTTAAAAAGGGAGGCTCTTAAAGAGAAAAGTTAAGAATAAGGAGTTGGCTGAACTACATCAAAAGGCTATGACACTTCAAGTGTAGGTGCTTTTACTGGACACGGGTATGTTAATGGGAAGCTAACAACCACTGCAGGTTAATGGACAACAACATGGCTGTGGGAGTGACATTTACCACAACCCTGTAACTTTGACTTGTGTCTATCTAAGGTGGAAGGGCAGACAGGGCTTTAGGTTTTATCTCCAAATTTCACGAAAAGCACTACGCCTTGTTGATCAAGGTTGACGGTTCTGTGTGTTCCACTGAATACTGAGGAAGCCTCAAGGGTCCCTGTTGGAACAGGAGGGAGCTCCAGCAGTGTGGGGAAGGAGGACAAATGCTCCAGGTAAGTACAAAATGCTTACGAGCAGAGAGACCAAAGGCTACACACACGTGGCTCCTGGACCATGTTTTCCAGCCCCTTCCAGGAACTTCTCTGGACTTCTCAAAAATGTCTCTCAGGGTTGAAGGAGGCATACGTAAGGTGAGCTTAAGACATCTTGAAGTGCCAGAAAGTAAGAAACTGCTAACCGTATGGAGTATGTCAAAGGGAACAAAGAGGGTGAGAGGGCTGCTGATGGCCAAAGATGGAACACTTCTGGGAAAACAAAACCTTCGTGGATAACCACAAGCCCAGGTGACGAATGAGTTAATAAATGAAGGGGCACATGATCGCCCACATCCATGATCGCACTCCCTCACCTCTTACTCTTACGGTCAGGGGCTACATAGCAACTTCATACCAAAAACGACCTAAGAGACTCCTGACACCGCCGAACACCGGGAAGCACACTGGCTATCTGCGTCCTTCATAAGACAGGACAAAATGGTGCTTTCCCTGTTACTTTTCCCCAAGTCTACAATCCACATAGAATCACAAAGAAAATATCAAATTCCAGTGGTGGACAACCACATAACTTCCAAGCAGGATTCTCAAAAACTATTAAAGCTGTCAAACAGAACCTGGGCGTGGTGGCGCACACCTTTAATCCCAGCACTAGTGAGGCAGAGGCAGGTGGATTGCTGTGAGTTTGAGGACAGCCTGGTCTACAAAGTAGTCCAGGATAGCCAAGGCTACACAGAGAAACCCTATCTTGAAAAACAACAACAAAAAAAAAAGCTGTCAAACAGAAGATGACTGAACTCACCAGTCTAGTTACCATGTCTGAATAGGAAAAGACATTAAGGACATCACATTAACTTAAGTTCTAATAGAGAATCTGAGGCCAATTCTATGCACTTCTTCATAAACCTAAAACCACCTGTAAAATCATTTGTTAAAACAACCCCCTCCCCAAATATAAACTGGCTTACCACACTTAGCAGATTCTAAGAAGGTGTGGAAATAAAAAATATTTTTCTTTTGTTCTTGTTGGTTTTTTTTTTTTTTTTTTTTTTAAGAGACAGGGTTTCTCTGCTTAGCCCTGACTATCCTTAACTCATGCTGCAGACAAGGCTGGCCTTGAACTCAGATCCACCCACCTCTGCCTCGAGAGTGCTGGGATTAGTGTACACGACAACCGCCTGGTGAAATTAAAGTATTTTATCAATCTTTATTATTAAAAATATATAATTAAAACAAATTTTGTGTAGTATGAGGTTTCAGGAAGCTGTACAAAAAGAGCAGGTGAAACTGCAGGTGATCTGCCAATAATCACCATTTAACACGAATATAGATAGCATTGCCTCCCTCCCCACAGACATCTGTTCCCACGGTACCAGCCCAGGTCCTGTGGGCATCCGCTCCCTGCAGAAACTGCCTCCGTTTAACCGTGCACCAGGCGACCAGGCCCGCAGCAGGCCCTTGCCGGGCATACCTGGTTTTGGAGGCAAATTTCTTGAGCAAATTCTTGCTGCCGCAGGAGGCCACCGAGGTTTGCAGGGCCCGCGCGTGGCCGGGAAGAAGCGCGACCCCGTGGCCGCCCCGCAGGGCCTGCAGCGGCGCGCAGGAGCACCTCAGACCCGCGATCCCCGCCCACATTCCTCGGAGCGCGCGGCCCACAACCACGAGTGGGCGTGTGAACCTTAGAAGACCAAAGACCTGGCCTCTGACCCGGCAACAGGAAGACCTCCGCGCGGTGGGCGTGGCTAAGCGTCGTGTGGGCGTGGCTACGGCGCGGAGTTATGACAGCCTTGTGGGCGGGGCGCCACAGTGGGCAGTGTGGCTAGCGGTCCAAATGACCCAGCGGTTTTTTTTTCCAGCCGTGCAAGTTATTTTATTATTTACTTACTTGACTGCGTGTATGTGGCATATGCACGTAAATTCAGGTGCCCTCGGAAGCCGGAGGAAGGCGTGGTATCCCTTGGAGCCGGAGTTAGAGAGTTGAAAACTGCCTAACGGGTTGCTAGAAACCCAGCACTGCTCTCTGGAAACTCAGCCAAGTGCCTGTAACACTTTAGCCATCTTTTCAGCCCCACCCAGCTTATTTAAACCATGGTGACATTACTGTAGTGTGCATGTCAAAAAGCTAGAAGATTTTTTAAAAAATCATTTTACCACTAAACAAGCAACAAATGTTAGAGGAGACAGTTAAGTTTAACATAACTCAAACATACAATGCACCGTGTATGGAACCAGTATATGACGGTCATCAATATAAGACTATCTATGGCTTGATGTATTAGTTTTAAGATTATTTTAAAAGTGAAAAACCAGGGTAAAAAGCAGACGAAGAATTAAGAACCCTTGTACCCAGGCACAGCATTCAGGGATGCAGAGGCAAGCAGATCTCAGTGAGTTCCAGGCCTACCTAGTCTATAAAGTGAGTCTAGGACAGCCAAGGCTGCACATACTTGAAAACCCAAAACCCAACAGACCATCTCTGCATCCAGGTGCTGTGGATGAGGAGCTGGAGCTGGGCAAGCCTAACTCCGCTGCAGTCTCCTGAGGGAGGACTCAGTTCTCTTCATTGCTGTCGTTAGTTTTCCCACTCTCCTTTTTCCCTGTGGTGTTTTTTCCACTCAACTAAAATAAGCAGTCATTTCATCATTGGGGAGAAAATTGAGTACAGGGACATAACTGGTTTTTAACAAGATGGAAGGCAACCTGGTCCACCAAGAAATCAGTAGATCTAGTCGAGAGTTTTCACCCAAACTCAAATAAAAAACAAGCCTGGTGTTTGCACTTAAACCTGCTGTCTGCAGGCTGAGGTTTTGTAGTCAGTTGCTAAGGGCAGTGGCCTTTTCTTTCAGCTGTTTCTCCAGGCCATGCTGCTCCAGGTAGCAAGGGAAGCCATGCTCAGCAG
This sequence comes from Acomys minous, assembly GCF_964271855.1. Lineage (NCBI taxonomy): Eukaryota > Metazoa > Chordata > Mammalia > Rodentia > Muridae > Acomys > Acomys minous. The sequence continues at coordinate 8,735,004 of NC_140486.1, read as the reverse complement.
TAGTCAGGACAAGCAGCGCTTTAAGCGAATCACTGAAAAATCAAGGAACCGGGATCTAATAATTGGTCTTTTCTGACTTATTCTATTTCAGTAGGGTTGGAGCAATTCGGAGTAACGCTGGCCAACAGCATGCTGTGTGAAGGTTGGGTTAAGGTAGGTTTGTTTTGTTTGGTTTTGGTGTTTGGCTTTTTAAGACAGGGTTTCTCTGTGTTAGACTTGGCTGCCCTGGACTCACTTTGTAGGCCAGGCTAGCCTCGAACTCACCTCGATCTGCCTGCCTCTCCTTCCCTGAGTGCTGGGATTACAGGTGTGTGCACCCGGCTGAGGTGGGTTTCTCAAGTTGGACATCAGAAAGGTGTGCTGTACAGTTGTCCGTGGGATCCACAGCTGGGCAGGAAAACTGCCTCACTTTCCTTAGTTTTTTTTTTCTCTCCTGCTATATATTAATAAAAAGCCCATTTCTCTGGGTAGTGCTCATGCCCCTAATCCTAACACACAGGAAGCAGAGGCAGGCAGATCTCTGAGTCTGAGGCCAGCCTGGTCTACAGAACAAGTTCCAGCATAGCCGGGGCTACGCAGAGAAACCCTGTCTCAAAACAAACAAACAGGTCGTGTTCCCATAGCAGTAAACAGGCTGTACAGAAGCAGAGGCAGCTGTTGATACCTCACAGCCCATTATCCTGCCCTTACCTCACCTGCAGGCCAGCAGGAGCTCCCAGGCATTGCAGAGCAAAGGGTCAACAGTCCTTAAGGAATGCCTGGCTCCATATTAAGGTTTTTTCCCAGCCATCCTGGGGACCCCTGTAAATTGTTACTCAGACCTGAGTGTTCCAATGACTGGGAGGGAACACTTCATTTCTGGGCAGGTGGGAACAGAGCCATCAGGTTAGGGCAGAGGTCATGTACCCACAGGCCAAACAAACTTGGAGCACCTCCCCCACACAACATCATAGCTAGGTGGACATTTGTCCATAGTAACATAAGGTTGCTAGGCAAGTGCTGGTTACGTGGGAGAGGTAGAGTACATGCCTGTAGCCACTGGAGGTGAGCCAGAGCTACAGACATAGATCTCAAAAAAAAAAAAAAAGGAAAGAAAAAGAGTGTTGCCACTAAAGGCATGCTGCACTGCTCCTGGCTCCTTTGTAATTCTTAATGACTTACTCTGTGGTACAACTGGGTTGTGCTGTGGGCATGTTGGCATATGATACAACTCTTCTAAAAGTAGACCTTATGGATGGTGTGATCAACTCAACTGTAGTAGGAATTTGAGATACAGCTTTAGTCTCAGCATATTATATTGTAAATGATAACTTTATTCTCCTGTTTCAATTGTTGTCATGGAGGCACACTGCCTCCTTTTGCTAACGTAGGCCTAGCTCTGGAAGCTTCTAGCCTCTGTACAATCTAACCTAGGCCTAGAACCTTTTCAACCTCCTGAGACTTACTGCTTAATAAGCTCACCCATTCTTGACCTTTCTGAGTTCTGAGTGAAGGGACCCTTCCACAGCGACCCCAAGCCCCACAAAGACCCGAGTTTGCTTGACTAGACCAACTCTGGCAGGTTTTCACTCTGCCTAACTATGCCAAGTTTCTAACAATTCCTAGAAAAAACACAAATTATGGAAAATCCATGGACAGATAATCAGCTTATAGAACAAAATGACTAAATAACATGTTTTTATTACTTCATGGCCTTGGTAAAGAACAAAGCTGGCTCCATCCAATCAAATTAAAGGCCAACTCCTGAGTAAAAGCCAAAACCTCAGTAACTCAAACACGTCCCTGTAACCAAACAAACAGCCAGTCCTGAATTCCCAAATACACTCTGACTCAATTCTAACCAATCAATTAAAGCTTGTCAAGCCCACAGTCTATCAATTGAGCTTATGTGCTCATTTCAGGATCGCCCTCTAGAGGAGAGAGGAGATCCTAGCATTCTAGAATAAAAACACTTTTTGCATCCTGCCTTGGGGTCTTCAGCAGATCACCCGGACCCTAACATAAGCTGGCTGGTTCAAATCAGCTGTTCTGCCTCAAACTCTTCTCCCATCTGACTTATTCAATCTGGCTTTTCTCTCTGCCCCTGAATTGCTCTGTTTGGCCTCAAACTAACTGCAATAATCTGCTCTAATTGTCTGGCTCCTCATCCTCTGGCTTGTTTGAGTCTTTACTTGAGTTCTCTCTCTGCACCCTGTCTCTTTATCACTGTCCCAGTAAAACTTTCTCTGCATTGCCTTTTAAGTAGCTTCCCTTTCCTCTCTCTTCTCCTGAGAGTTGGGAGTATCCTATTCTGTAAAGTCTTCTCTGATTCGTCACTTTTTTCTGCCACTCAATTAGACATCACTTTCAAACATGGGTACTTTCTTCTACAAACCCACTTTACTTTAATTGTTTGGGATTAAAGGCATGTACCCTCATGTCTGGATCTAAGCTTTTCCCCCCACCAGATCTGCTTGCCTGTCTCCTGGATTAAAGGTGTGTTTGTATTCCAGCTGGATCACAAAGACCTAGAAGATCTTTGGATAAGATCCCTTGTCAGAACAGTCATGTTGTGCTGGGTGTGGTGGCACACACCTTTAATCCCAGCACTCTGGAGGCAGGGGCAGGCAGATCACTGTGAGTTCGAAGCCAGCCTGGTCTACAAAGTGAGTCCAGGACAGTCAAGGCTACACAGAGAAACCCTGTCTTGAAACACACACACACACACACACACACACACACACACACACACACACACAGAGTCATATTCTGAATTAACATTCCTTTACATTATATTAGTGGAAAAATTAATGTAAAAATGGATTTAGCTAATTTCTACACTAAATGGTTCTATCTGAACTCACCATCTAGTATAAATACTAGGAGATTAAAAGTTATGGTCATCAAACTTGCTCAAAAACATAAAAATCAACTCAGGGCCTGATGACACACACCTGTGGTCCTCTTGGGAAGGGGGGGGGGCTGAGAGCTTGCCTTATAACTGGCATGAAGACACTGCTTTTCCTAAAAAGCACTAACAACTCTTGGGCCCACAAGGTAACAAAAAGCAGGATGAAAGCCTGGCGTCCAGGCCTGCATTTCACATTTCCCTTTTGTCTTAAAACTCTGGGCTAGGCTCCTGCCTGACTCTGTATGTAAGGAAGCACATCAGTCACTCAAAGACTATCTATCTAAAATACAAATATAAATAAAACTTAGCCTGCCATCCTTCTTCAAGACTAAAGCACAAAAATAAGAGGAAGCACTGACGTATGAAACTTTAGACCATGATGCTACCTAGACTTGAGAAGCGAGTTAGGCAGGACCATATAATATCCCACTTGATGAAATGTCTAAAGGAGGTCAGCCTGCAAGCAGGATATAGGTTAATGGCTGCCAGAAGCTGCAGGGATTAGGAAATGGGAAACAATTGCACACCCCCCCCAATGACTTTTTCCCTAAAATTTGATTGTGGTCTCAGTTCTATATGTCTCGGACCTTGCCTGGGTGGTATTTGGAGTACATGTACAGTAGACAGCAACAGTGGTTTTCGTATCTTTAAAAATTGTTGTTATTTATTTTTGAGACAGGATCTTTTGTATCTCTGACTGGCCTCGAACATCCTATGTAGCACAGGATGAACTTGAACTTAATAAAAAAAATAAAGATTTTCCAACTATGGCACCAGCCAAGGACAATACAGGCCATAAACTTTAAACCCCTACCCAGATCTAGCCAATGGACAGGACATTCTCCACAGTTGAGTGGAGAGTGGGGTCTGACTTTCACATGAACTCTGGTGCCTCATATTTGACCATGTCCCCTGGATGGGGAGGCCTGGTGGCACTCAGAGGAAGGATAGCAGGCTACCAAGAAGAGACTTGATACCCTATGATCATATACAGGGGGAGGAAGTCCCCCTCAGGCACAGTCATAGGGGAGGGGAGTAAGGGGAAAATGGGAGGGAGGGAAGAATGGGAGGATACAAGGGATGGGATAACCATTGAGATGTAACAAAAATAAATTAATTTTTTAAAAAGTGGTAAAAAAATAAAAAATAAAAAATAAATAAAATAAAGATTTTTAATTTGTGTGTATGAGTGTTTTGCCTACCCGCATGCATAAGTGCACTGTTTGTGGGTAGATTGGTGGGTGGATTGAACCCCTACTCTGATCTACCCAACGGACAGGACATTCTCCACACTTATGTGGAGTGTGGGGACTGACTCTGACATGAACTCTGGTGCTCCATATTTGACCACCTCCCCTTGGTGGGGAGGCCTGGTGGCACTCAAAGAAAGAATAAGCAGGCTGCCAAGATGAGACTTGATAGCCTATGACCATATAGTGGGGGAGGAGGTCCCCCTGGGTCATAGACCTAGGGGAGGGGAATAGGGTGAAAGTGGGAGGGAGGGAGGAATGGGAGGATACAAGTGATGGGATAACAATTTAGTTGTAATCTGAATAAATTAATAATTAAAAACAAACAAACAAAACGAAACCAGAAGCGGGTGCTGGATCCGCTGGAACAGGAGCTACAGAAGCTTGTTAGCTGACATGGATGCTGGAAGTCAAACTTCATTTTGTTTTTCAAATAATTACTTAGTTTTATTGTCTGCCCATTGGTGTGCTGCCTGCATGTGTGTCTGTGTGAGGGTGTCAGATCTTGGAATTACAGACAGTTGTGCGGTGCCATGTGGTTGCTTGAAAGTGAACCTAGGTCCTGTGGAAGAACAGTCAGTGCTCTTAAACCACTGAGCCGTCTCTCCAGCCCCTAACCTGGGTCTTCTTGAAGAGCAACTGTAAGGAAACTTTTGGTTTCTTCTTTGTATTCTTTTGTTTTGATCTGAAATGTGGGATGTGGAAATGTTTTTAGTTCATCCTCAGCTGAAAACAGACTTATGAGAGGCACGTGATACTTGCTAGCTGGAAACAGACACGTGGTGGTCGTGCTTACAATGAGTTTTGATGTGGCATCCAATAGAAAGGCTGGACCTAAAGAGTTTTAAAGAGGCTGTTGTGTTGTGTTGTGTTGTATGTTGCACTCTCCATTCATTAAAGAAATACTAAGGAACTGGGCTACACTGCATAGAGTTATTCTCCAAGATTGGAAGGGATTGGTGTCAGCTGTGCTAGAAACTGGTCAACCATTACAATGGTTGTCATGGTGGAGGCACAAAGCCATGAAAACAGACCAATGCAATATATATAGCCAGGGGGATAAATGTTGCTAAAGACCAACTGCTTGGTAAAGGGCGTTATGCTGACCTATAAGAACAAATCCAATCTGATAATGTCATAATTGAACAAGCTTGAGATATGGTAGAGGACTAGAGGATAAAATCCACTTCAGTCAGTAAGGTCATACAAGGCCATCTAGAAGTCTTTACTGAATCATTTCTGAGATTGGCTTCGGCTGTAAACCAGACAGGTGTTGATAGAGATCTTGGCATTTGAAAATGCAAAATACTGGCCAGGCCATGCTATCACATGGGAGGCAGCACTCAGGAGGCAGAGATAGGTGGTCTCTGTGAGTTCAAGGCCAGCCTCATCTACAAAGCGTGTCCAGGACAGCGAGGGCTACACAGAGAAACCCTGTCTCAGAAAAACAAAACAAAACAACAACAAAAGAAAGAAAATGCAAATACTTAATTTAAGGGAGCAATTAAACCATTAAAAGCATGAGAAGCCCCAATAGATAGATGAATGGATATGAGAGACAGGTGGTATTGGCTCGAGCATCATGCCAATGTCATAGGATAAGCTGCAGTTAGAAGCCTCTGACATGAAAATGTCCAGCTAGCTCAGTTGGTAGAGCATGGGTCTCTGAATCTAAGGGTTGTGGGTTTGGGCCCCATGCTTGGTACCAGAATGTTAAGATTAGGTTTATAAATTGTGTTTGTTTCTTAGTTTCTCTTTTAATCTAGTTATCACACAAATCATTGAGACTCTTTTTATACTTTTTTGCTGTTGTTGTTCTCTGTGTAGCCTGTCCTAGACTAACTTTGTAGACCAGGCTGGCCTTGAACTCACAGCGATCTGCCTGCCTCTGCCTCCCAAGTGCTGGGATTAAAGTCGTGAGCCACCACCACCCAGCCTACTTTTTTTTTTTAAAATAAGCTTCACCACATAATAGCTGAGCAGCTATTACTCTCTAGGCTAACTTGGCTTCCTCCTAGCATGCATCACAGCAATACTTGCACTTTGTAGCTTTCCTTGCTGAGCTCTCTCTCCTGGTCCCTCCTGGATATCTGCCCCTGGCTCAATTCCCTCACTGAATCCCCTACTTCCTCCTCTAACTCCTCCACACTGGCTGACAGGAAGTCCAGCCCTATTCTCCCCCTGCTCAGCAACTACATATAAGCTGCTTTATTGGCATATCAGGGGACAATTGGGGAGCAGAGTTCATACAACAATGAGACAGGAGATTCTCACAAGGCTTGCAACTAGATATGGGGGGATACAGAAACCAACATTTGAATTGCACAATAACCTTATGCCTACAAGCAAAAAGTGCTTTCCTCTCAGAGCCATCTCTCTAGCCCCTTTTTTCAGTTTCTAAATTTTATCAGGAGATGGGTCTAGAGGAATGTTAATTCAGAACGTGGCTGCTCTGGCAAGAGATCACATCCAAAGACTGTCTAGGTCCATGTGAACCAGCTGGAACACAAACACGCCTTTAATTCAGGAGACAGGGAAGCGGATCTGAGCTCAAGGCCAGCCTGGTATAGAGCAAGTTTCTGGTAAAGAAAAGTTTAAATCCAGGCATGGTGGTACACACCTTTAATCCCAAACAATTAAGGTAAAGTTAATTTGTAGAAGTATGTACCCATGTTTGAAAGTCATGTCTAATTGAGTGGCAAAAGAAAGCAACAAAATCAGAGAAGATTTGACAGAATAGGATACTCCCAACTCTCAGGAGAAGTGAGAGGAAAGGGAAGCTACTTAAGAGGCAATTTTACCAGGACAGTAATAGAGAGATAGGTTTCAGAGACAGAACTCAGGTGAAGATGGAACAAACTGGAAAGTAAGAAGCCAGAAGATTAGAGCACATTGCTGAGTTAGTTGGAGGCCAAGCAGAGCAATTCTGGGCGAAGGAGAGGCCAGATTGAGTAAGTCAGCTGGGAGAAGAGTTTGAGCGAGAACAGCTGAATTGAACCAGCCAGCCTAGAGCTCAGAAAGAATAAGGGTGAGCTTATTAAGCAGTAAGTCACAGACGCTGAACGCTTCCAGGACTAGGCCTAGGTCAGCAGAAAGAGGCGGTAACCGTCACAGATAACAACTGACACAGAAGAATAACACGTACTTTCACAGATGGCTAGTGGATATGTATATAACACACGTGTGTTTGTACTTAATGCCATTAGATGGCTAAAGTGGCAAACTTATACACACACATAGATAGAGGTGAAGGAAAAGGAAAGCAAGCCTACTTGGAAAAGCTTAAGATGACAGTTTGGGAACACCGTGACACGGTCTTGTGGGAGGAACATGAGTTCAGCTACCATCTGCGGTATACTATGGGGGAAGAGAGAAAGATCTGTGAAAGAGAAATTAGAAGGCAGTTAATGGCTGAAGAGATCTGACCTCCAGGGTAAGGCGGAGGAGCAAACATTTGGTCATATTCAGGAGTGTCTGATGGCGCTGAAAAGGTTTTTACACAAGAACGCAGATAGGCCTATGGAAGAGATGAGGAGCATGGCTGAAGTGTGGCCAAAGACTTGTCGCATTTCTCAGCACAATAAAAATAGAAGTAGGGCTGGAGAGATGTCTCAGCGGTTAAGAGCACTGTCTGCTCTTCCAGAGGTCCTGAGTTCAATTCCCAGCAACCACATGGTGGCTCACAACCATCTATGATGTGATTTGATGCCCTCTTCTGGCCTGCAGGTGCACATGCGGGCAGAGCATTGTATACATAATAATAAATAAATAAATTTAAAAAAAAATAGAAGTAACCTCCCACCTCCCCATCCCCCCGACCCCCAACCCAAACACACACAATGCTAGATGCGTTTGGATCTCAGCGTTGCTTTGGAGCACTTTCTAACGAGACCTGGACCGAGATTAGGCTCGGGCATTCCTCTGCAGAGGAACCGGCCGCCAAGAAGGCTGCCGTGATGCATTAGCTGACTACTCGCTTGGTCCCAGTGTAACCCGCAGGGGACGCTCAAGCACAGACCGCCTGGTGGCGACTAGGAGACTCAGGCCCGACCGCGTCTCCTTCGCGCATGCGTGTAGGGCGTGCGTGCGCCTGCGCAGCAGCGCTGGGGCGGGGCGGGGCGGGAGACGTCGGCGCGTCTGGGCGCGGCAGACGCTGGGACTGCGAGACGGACGCGGTGGTCGGGCCGCGTGGGCTCACACGAGGTTAGAGGTCGCCCGGTGTGGCCCCGTGGGGGCTGGGGCCGCCGGGGTATGGTTCCCGTGGAGATGGGGGTACGGGATGTGGTCCTGGTGCGAGCCGAGGCCCTGCGTGGACTTCGGCCCTGGGCTACCGTGGAGGGGTGGCGGCGGCGGTGGCCTGCGCGGCTTGCAGTGGCGCCCTGGGCAGAGACTCTGGGGGTGCGGGTCGGGGTCTCGGGTCCGGGTGGGGAAGCGACCTCACAGCTCTTTGCACCCACAGGCAGCTCGCGGCGTCCGGCCGCGCAGGTCTGCTCAGGATGTCGTACATGCTTCCGCATCTGCACAATGGCTGGCAAGTAGACCAGGCCATCCTTTCCGAGGAGGACCGCGTGGTCGTCATTCGTTTCGGACACGATTGGGACCCCACTTGCATGAAGATGGATGAGGTTCTGTACAACATCGCAGAAAAGGTAACGCGTGTGCACTGCTCGCCCTGCTGGGCTCTGCAGTTCAGTTTTGATGTGGGATGAGAGACAGAGACAGAGTTCATGTACTCGTACGGGTCAAAGTTTCTTAAAGATTTAAGAGACCTATGATCTGCCTCCTAAAATAAGTGACTAATTGGGATGATGAATTTTGCTGCTGTGATGATTGGGGAAGAGGATTTTGCTGGGACAGGTCTGGTATGTAATGGAGACGGACCTTGAACTCGTTATCTTTCCGCCTCAGCCCGGCAGAGCGCTGCGATTACAGGTGAGCACCATTGTGGACCCTGATAAGTGTTATTTAAAAGAATTTACGAGAGCCAGATGCGGTGGCACACGAATTTAATCTCCCCACTCTGGTAGCTGAGTTCCAAGCCAGGCAGGACTATGTAAGACCCAGTCCAAAAAAAAAAAGTTATTGTATTGTGTGTACAGTGAACAGAATTTGCAAGTTCTGTTGGGAGTGTTGGCGTTTCTTTTTTTTTTTTTTTTCTTTTGAGAAGAGGGAAAGGGAACTTATTAGGTAGCCCAGGCTGGCCTTGATTTTTCTTTGTTTCTCCGTGCCTTAACCTCAAAGCACTTTGTAAATTATTTCATTTATAGCTTGCAGTTATTCAATAAAAAAGGTGTTAGGAGAAAACTTATAGCTATGTTTGGGTAGAATTGATGTTCCTAATTTTCTTATTTATGGGTGGCAGTGCCTATTTATTGACAATAGAAGTGCAATTATCAGGCACTATTACATGATCAAGAGGTTATTCTCTTTCTGTGAATTCCTTTTGGCAGTGTTAGGAAAACTTACTAAGTTTCCGTAATTATAACAAGGCAAATGGCAAAGACAGTAAAGTAATAAAATACTGAATGTTACTATTCCATAAGTAATTTGAATATTCTTTTCTCTTTCCTCTTTTTTTTTCCCCCTTTTCTTTTTTTCTTCTCTAGATAGTGTTTCTCTGTGTAGCCTTGGCTGTCCTGGAACTCAATCTGTAGTCCAGGCTGGCCTCAAACTCACAGAGATCTGCTTGCTTCTGTCTCCTAAGTTCTGGGATTAAATGTGTGCACCACCTGACTGTCTTATTTGTTTGTTTCAGACAGGACCTCCCTATGTAGCTCTGGAACCTGTGTAGACCTCACAGACATCTACCTGCTTTGGCCTCCACCTCCCAGGTGCTAGGATTAAAGATGTTTGCCTCTGTGCCTAGCCTGAAAGTTTGTTTTAAAGAAGAATAAACACTAGGCCTGCCATGGTAACGGCCTTTAGTCCCAGCACTCAGGAGGCAGAGGCAGGCGGATCTCTTAAGTTTGAGGCCAACCTAGTCTATAGAGTGAATTCCAGGACAGCCAGGGGTACACAGAGAAACCCTGTCTTGAAAAACAAGAAAAGAAAAAAAGTGCTGAAACTATTTTTCTCTCATAGATGCTAATGGAAGCTGGCTTAAAGTAATTCTCTTTCAAATGACTCCTATAGGATTATCACTTTGTTTACTTCTGCTGTAATTGAAACCAGGGCCTTGGGCATGGCAGGCAGGTGCCCTACCGCTGGACCACTGTCACCACACCAAAGAAGTTGTCTGGAGTAAAACATAGGAATGTGTATGCTTAGCAAAGCCTTTCTGTCGGTTGGTTGCTTTCTGGTTTCATATTTAGGAGAGAACAGTTGGAGGGAGTTCCAACACGCAGTTATCACAGGTGCGTTTGAGGGTGCTTCTAAGTGACTCAAGAGTCCTGTTGGTCTAGGCTGAGGCCCAGAAAGCCTTGTTAAAGAGGCCCCCAGGGAGTTAAGGAACCCCTCGGGATGAGGCTCAGGGCCTACTTCTCAGTTTGCACTCTGGGACTATGAAGCCCTGAATGTGTGGCTAGCAGTAAGATGGGCAGCATTTTTCTCCCATGCCAGTCAGGGGAAAGAGGTAAGAATGAAGTGGTATTGGGTCCCTTAGACAAAGGCAGATGCTGAAACTCAACTGAAGTGAGTTCACTCTGCTGAGTCTGCGTTGGATGGGGACAGCTGGTTTTCTCTGTCCTAACCTGAAGGTGGCATGAGTGTTGTCAGGTTCCGTTTCCTGTCAGGATGGCTAGGTGTGAGCCCCTTGGCTTTTCCCACCTAAGTAGAAGTTAAGATGTTGCCACGCTTGCCCTCTTTTCTCGTTGTCTTGTGTCAGGTGCAATTGGTGCCTGTCATCTTACTAGGCATACATTCTGTTTTGGTATTGGGCCCATTAATTAGTCTCCTTTAAAAATATTTTCTTAAATCTTTTAAATTGTTCTTTCTTTCGTCCAAAAGTTTGATTGCATCCTTTTTTTAAAAATAAAGATTTATTTATTTATTATGTATACAGTGCTCTGTCTGCATGTAACACCTGTATACCAGCAGAGGGTACCAGATCTCATTACAGATGGTTGTGAGCCATCATGTGGTTGCTAGGAATTGAACTCAGGATCCTTGGAAGAGCAGCCAGTGCTCTTAACCTCTGAGCCATCTCTCCAGCCCTTGATGGCATTCTCAATAACCTCCTCACTTCCTATATAAAACTTTGTGGTGTGGCATGCTAGGCAGGTGCCCTGTAGCAGTCATCCTCTGTCCCTCTTCTGCCTTGTTATTCCTTGAGGCAGGGTCACCAATAAGGCTCGTCTTGCCCGCCAGCTTGCCCTAAGGCTCTCCTGTCTTTCCATCTTCCAAGACTCGCGTTACAGGCAGGCAGCATGCCTTCTTGGTATTTATGTGGGTTCTTGGGTCTGAACTTGGGCCCTGCAAGCTCTTTAACCACTGAGCAATCTCTTCCATGCCCTTAATAAACTTTAATACTATGTTTTAACATAGTTATTAAACATGTAAATTTGAAATGCATTAGAAAGACTTAAAGTTTTGCTTTCTAAGTATAATGGCAAAATATACATTCATAATTCTGGAAACTGGGGAAACAGAAAAATTTTAAAGATTTTAGTATAAAGAACAGTATAACTATTTAAAAATCTCCCTTCGCAGAAATGGAAGATAATGGGAGATCTTCCTCTTCTTGTATGAGTCCTGTTTGGATATCGCAGCTGTTTTAAAGTGAGTAAAAGTTGTGTGTGTTGAGGCTGGACATGAGTGCCCCGTTTCTCCTGGACTGTGTTGCATTAGCCAGTGTGCTGCTGCCTCTTGCAGTGCACGCTCCACCTGACGCTGGAGTGTTCTGAGTTAAATATTTAAGAAAGAGAGTGGTAGGGAGCAGATACACTTAAGGCTCTGGGGCTTACGGGGCACATTCTCTGTAAAATCGTTTCATGCAGCTTTGAAGAGAGCCTATTTCATGTACCTGTGATCTTTTCCCATTAGGGGGTAATATACTTAGTCACAAAGGAACTTTAGGGACCAGTATTCTGTTCATACTGTGGCATGTAAGAATAGTGACAGTTTTTATGTATTAAAAAGCCCATACAGATGGAATTTAATGTCTTCAGAGATATATTGACATGTGATGGTATGTTCTGAAAGAAACTCCTGTATTGTGGCTGCTGAGATGGCTTAGCTGACGGCGGCATTACACGGGAACCCACGTCAAGGTCAAGGAAAGAACCAAGTCCACAGTTGTTCTTTGGCCACCACACATATGCCATGTCATGTATGTACTATATGTACACAGATTATGCATACAGATGCGCACATGATAAGATTTTAGAAAACTACACAAGACAATAGTTAAAGAGTAATAGGGAGGCTGTCTTGTATATGACAGCAGGGATTGAGTTTGGTCTTTGGAAGTCAGCGCTCAGCTTGGTGAGGAGTCCCAGACACAAGCTTGTGGGTTAGGAATGGCCCTGTAGCTGACAGTGGGTGTGGGCCTGGTGCTAACAGTATGCAGGCTCCAACCAGGCACTTCAACGAACTGGTTGGGCAACCTCTTCCAGCTGGTGCTTCTTGGTGACAAGGGAGTAGTAAAGCTGTTGTGGGACTGGACAGGCTAATGTAAAGGTTTCTACAAGTCGGAAAAGTGTAGTTGGCAAGTGTCGGGATGTGAGAGTTCCCTGGCTCAGACAGATAACATGCTTGCTGGGAAGCACATACAAATGTTGCCCATGCTTTTTAAAGTTCATAACTTGTGGGAAACAAATACACCAGGCAGGTGGATAATAGCAGGGGTAGCCGAGCTGCTGACTTATATTTTAGCCCACATGCAAGCATGAGCCGGAGTCCAGGCAGCCCCTGCCTTAGATCCTTTGTACACACAGCATCTGCAGATAGCACCCCAGAGGCTTGGGAGTTAGCAGGGCCAGGGACACCTAATGCTGTGCCAGTGCTTTCTCACCTAACTGCCACACACATAGTCTGCAGAGAGCCCAGTCCCATGAGAAGGATTTCAGTCTTTGCCCAGACCCTGCTCCCAAGATCTGGTTGGATAAGAGCCTCTCAAAGTACGAGCATAAAGTAAAGATTATGTGGTCACATTGAGGCTCTATAACCAGGACTGTTAATCCAGATTCTTCAGAGATACATTGTGATTGACAGTGCTGTGTTTCTTGAGTTTTGAAATACACCTTTGTGTCAATTCCTCGAGGCAAACAGTGTTGGTGTCGCCTGTGCTCCGTGGCATCCTCTCTGGTTCTCTGGAGTCTGACAGGCCTATCTGCTGCCAATATGAACATCCGCCGTGCTCGGCCAGATGACCTGATGAACATGCAACACTGCAACCTCCTTTGCCTTCCTGAGAACTACCAGATGAAGTACTATTTCTATCATGGCCTCTCTTGGCCCCAGCTCTCCTACATTGCTGAGGATGAGGATGGGAAGATTGTGGGGTATGTCCTGGCCAAGATGGAGGAGGATCCTGATGATGCCCCTCATGGGCACATCACCTCACTGGCTGTGAAGCGCTCCCACCGGCGCCTTGGCCTGGCCCAGAAGCTGATGGACCAGGCCTCTCGGGCCATGATTGAGAATTTCAGTGCTAAGTATGTGTCCCTGCATGTCAGGAAGAGCAACCGGGCAGCCTTGCACCTGTATTCCAACACCCTGAACTTCCAGGTTAGTGAGGTGGAGCCCAAGTACTATGCAGATGGAGAAGATGCGTACGCCATGAAGCGGGATCTCTCACAGATGGCAGATGAGCTGAGACGGCAGATGGTGCTGAAGAAGGGCAGATACGTGGTTCTGGGTTCCAAGGAGAGTCAGGGCAGCACACTTCCTGGTTCTGAGGAGACCTGTCAGCAGGAGAACCTGGACGAAGATGACAGTAGCGGTGATGACAAAGACAGCACTGATGTCCACGACAGCTTGCAGGATTTGGAGTCTACCTCCTAGAGTCTGCTTGAACATTACGGCTCCTTGTCCTCTTTTAGCCTCATTTTTTCTTGGAAACTCTGGCTGTGCTTTGCAGTGCCTGCTCTGGGGTCCTCTCACAGTGACCCCAATGGCAGCACCCCTCCACATAACTTCCCTGTGTGGTCATGAAGGCACATCCACTCACAGGACCTGCTGTGCAGGAGCCATGGAAGCTGACTGCCACGGCAGCACCTTTCTTGGCTTCTTCCATGCTGCCATTATACTCTGTTTTGTACTGCACCGATGTGTGTATCTTGCAAGTTTCTGCCTAGAATGCCAAGCACGAAGTGGGTACACCTGGAGAAGACACCCCAGCTTTTAGCGGTTGCCGTTGTTTTTCTGGAGTTTTTTTCTTGGAGTAGGCAGGACTAGCAAGTTAGTCTTCATGCCCTCTGTCCTTAGCTGGTGGAAGCTACTTCCTTTTGCTTTCTCTGGAAACTGCCCTTTCCCTCCCTGTCTCTTGCTGAAGAAGAATGCTCCCTTTCCCAGTGGGAGAACGTGATGGGTATTGGACTTCTACACAAGCAGAAACTAAATTGGCTGTCTCTAACCTGGAAAAATAAAAATACTAAAAAAGGAAGACACGTTGATGTGAGAATTCACTGGTTAGTCCTTACCTGGTGTGTCGTTTGGTCTCAGCAGAGGGGGCGGGCTCCACTCTTGGGGCCTTTGGGTTGATCTGAAGATGCGAAGGGAGATATAAGGAATTGCGATGTCACTTAGTATACATGTCCACTTCTGGGTGACCTGCCATTTCCTTATTCAGTGGAGAGCAGGGAAGAAGGCCTTTTTAAAGTTACTGTAGACCAGCATCTAGTGTGTGAGGTTGTTGGATTAGACCATATGTTTGCTTATTTATAAAACAGGTGAGGTTTTCAGTTTTGAGAGGACATGGTTCCTCTTACCAGTTTCCATATTTGGGGGACTGGAGAGTCTTGTTGGCTCTAAATAATCTAATCCCCACTCTTGACAGCGGCTCTGACCAGTCATTGGATTGGCAGTTAATTTTGTAGAACACAAGTTAGTCTTTTCATTATTGATAATATGCTCTAATTTTAGCTTTGCTGTAGCATATGAAATGTAGAGTATTTCTGCTTACTTCACTAAAGATGTTGACAGGCCATTAAAATTGGGTAGATTAAGCGGTGTGGTGACATAGCCCTTTGACCCCAGCACCCTGGAGCTAGACCTAGGCAGATTTCTAAGCAAATCTGATCTACCTACCAAGATCTGGGACTACACAATAAGACCTTGTCTTAAAGAAAAGAAAAAAACCAAAACCCAAAACCTCTTGCCAGGAAACTAGAGCTTTGATTTGTGAATGATTTTACTTCAGCCCCTCATCTCACCTCATCTCAGTGCCCTCTGGTCCATGGGGAAAACAGCAGATCCGGGTTGGCTGTTAGGCTGAAGAGACAGTTCCCTATCACACTTTTCTCCCTTCCTCTCTTGTGCCCCAAGGACTTCATTGCCTTGTTAATGCTCTCCCTCAAGAGTTTTGTATGCAGCTTTCCCCTGTCCTGCACTGTTGTCTGTCACTGCCCGGGAGTCAGTCACAGCTTTTTAGGGTGTCTGAATTCAGTTTTCAGTGACCGCAATACAATTGCCTCTTTATTAGTTGGGTTTTGGTGTTAGAGATTCCAATGCCAGCCTCACACCGGCTAAGCGTTGGCTCCCTCACTGTGGTTGATTGCCGAGCCTGCATTTCCTGTTGTGCTGTGACCAGCTCTTTCATGCAGTCTCCTGGACAGAGCTTCTACACTGACACTGAAGCCCCAGTATCAGCACCAGCTGGGGGCAAACGGATGTGGTCTTCCCCAGCCCAGCCTCCGGTTCATGCCATGCACTACCTTAGAGCCCTGCTGTCCGCGTGCTTAGTTTATTCAGGGCTCTTTTGTCCTCGCTGAGCGCTTAGGTACCTCCCAAGCCTTGCCTGTTATATGACCCTGTGTATACGACCCTTGCAGATTGGCCGGCTAGGGAGAGATTCTATTTGGCTTTCACATCCAGGAGATAATGGGATTTGGCTGCTCTCTAGTGTCTTTTTTGTTTTGTTTTTGAGAAAGGGTTTCTCTTTGTAACAGCCCTGGCTGTCCTGGCACTCACTGTGTAGACCAGGCTGGTCTTGTACTCAAGAGATCTACCTGCCTCTGCCACCTGTATGCTGAGGTTGAAGGCATGCACCATCACCACTACCTGCACCACCACTACCTGGCTGTGGCTTTGTCTTTATAGGTAGAGTTCTCTTTACCTCTTCAGGTGGAAGAGTTTCTTCATGACTCAGCTCAGGAAATCTCATCCAGAGGCATTTGGGACAGGTCTGGGTTCTCTTTCAGTTCTGCTGTTTTCCATGGGGTCTGGTGCCACAGAATCATTTTGAGCCTTAGATTCTTTGTGAAACACAAGATCTCCAGGACTGCTGAGAGAATTAGAATTCATGAGGAAGGAGTTCCTTGCGGGTGGTGGTTCTTAGCCACTGAGAGCACTGTGAGCCAGTCTGCCCTGATACGTTGATACAAGTCCTTGCATTCTGTGTGTGACCTGCAGTCTTCATCTGATGATGATGGGCCAGACTACGTTCGAAGCCAGAGGAAAAATTTGTGTCTTCAAACAGGTTGGTGTTTAGTCAGGTGCCATCTCCCTGGCCTCTAACTAAATGCCCCGTATTTAAATGGTTTGGTGGTTGATACTTAACTGCGTGTGTTAGATCCTGAGCAAGTTGTAAGGAAAACGGAACATAGCCTCCATCCCTAGTCTGATGATGATTCCTTGGGCTCAACTTCTGTAGTGAGCTATTTTATATTTAAATAAAATCAAACTAGAATGTGTTTACTATGAAAGCTACTACCTGGTGACCTGGCTAAAGGTTTCAATATGGATTCGGTGGGAAAGCAGAGTTTCAGAAATATGTGTTTAGTGAGTGAGATCCAACTAAGATGTGCATGATGTGTAAGGGTGCAATGTTGATATTGATTAATATAAACAAAAACATCCCTTGTGCACCATAATGTACACACATCTGTCATGCATCATGACATGTACATGGCATATATTGCTTACGTGCCAAGACATGTAACAGAGCACACACATGCACAGTGCACCATGAGCCATGTTTTTAAGATTTCCACTAAAGCTGAAGACAAGTAGAGTCCTTGTTAAGCATAAACTCACTTTATGGTGGTAGGTTTAATTTCCTTGCTAATTTCCAAAACAATACAATAGAGTTCAGCGAATGCCTGTCACACTGTCAGTGTGGCGCTCTAGCTTGCCTTCATACTGTATCATTGCAAGCAGATCCCAGATCCCATGTAATTCACTATAAGTTTTCTAAACTGAATTTCTTGGGTTTGTTGTTGTTGTCCTATGGGAATCCACTCCAGGGTGTTGCGTGTGCTCTGCAAGTGTGTCGTTGGCCTACATGCCTCAGCCGATATGGTGAGAGTTTGTTCTATTTGTTTTTCAGGTGGCGTGGGGGGAGGACACGGGATTGAAACTAGGGCTTTGCGCATGTAGCAAACACTATCACTAGGTTATATGCCCAGCCCTTTAAGAAATAAAGGGCATGGCATAATAGTGAATCCCTCTTTCAAAATACAAAAGACTAGAGAGAAAATTCAGTGGTAGTATGCTTGCCTAGTAGGTATGAGGCCCTGGGTTCGGTGCCACAAAAGGAAAAAAAAGCAGCGAGGTATTGAGGCGAGGTGAGATTGGTACACACCTGTAGTCCCCATGCTAAGAGGCTGAAGCGGAAGGAGCACAACTTCAAGGTCGCCCTGGGCCACAGCAAATGTGACGTCATCCTGGCCTGTATAATAAGATCCTATCTCATACAAACCCAACATGAACAGGCCGTGTGTGTGTGTGTGTGTGTGTGTGTGTGTGTGTGTGTGATGTAACCTTGTCCCGAGGTTGTCAGGCTTGATGGCAAGAGCTCTTACCTGTTGAGCAATCTCTACTCTTCAGTCAAGGAAACTGATGAGTCAACAGTCTTGACACCTCAGGGATATTGAAATAAATTAGGAAAGAAGATGGAGTCCTTGGAGATACAGTCTTGTGTGACCTTGTGCCAGCTAGTGACTTCCTCTCTGAGGACAACCTGCTGAGGTTCTTGTGAACTTAATATGTCAAGGAATAAGCAGGGTGCGTGTACGGCAAGATGGCTCGGTAGCAGGTAAAAACAACTGCCACATAAGCCTGCTGACCCGAGTTCAATCCTCACCACACCTCAGCTGAAAGGAGAGTGAGGGACTCTAAAGTTGTCCTCTGACCTCATGCATGCTGTGCACACCCCGCATCTGCACACTTACCCGGGTAATAAATTTAATCCTTTTTCAAGGAAGAACGGAAAACAGGAAAGTACATCGGTTGGTGCCACTCCTGGTACTGGTGAGCTGTCACTGGTGTCTTCAGTTGGTATACACATCTCCAGTCCCTGTGCTCCCAGTGGCTGTCATGTAGCAGTTGCCACTGACTGGGACGTAAGGTGATTTTAGTCTCATTAAAAAATTTTTTTTCCTAAACTGATGAATTTGGACTTGAAAATTATAGAAAAAATTCTAAATGATAAAGTTTGCCACATGGGATAGTAACAGCGTTTGCACGCATTGAAGCAAAGCAACGGAGAACGGGTGGCGGGGCTTGACGCACATAGTCAGCGCATGCAGTGAGTGTTTGTCAGAGTATGAGCTTACAAAATGTCTGGCTTACTGGTAGGGGAGTGAGAGGGCTGCGGACATTTTCTGCAGGACTTCATTAACTTGGCGACTGAGACAAGTTTGGTTTGTAAGGGACTTGGAGCTGTCAGAACTGTGGCAACACTGTGTGGTTTTCTTCTGTCACCTCTGTGGAGCAAATACTTAATAACAACTGGTTTTTAAAAATGCTCAGTTACACAGTCTTTTTTCTTTTTCTTTTTTTCTTTACTTGTATAAGATGAAAGCCAGTCTGATCTTTTATCTTAGTTTTTAAAATCTCTTTCTAGGTTAAGAACTTCGCAGTTATTTATCTTGTGGATATTACAGAAGTCCCCGACTTCAACAAGATGTATGAGTTGTACGACCCCTGCACTGTCATGTTCTTCTTCAGGTACGCTCTCTTAGGGTTGTTCCCTAAATGGGATATTACTGGTTTGTGCACTGTCATGTTCTTCTTCAGGTACGCTCTCTTAGGGTTGTTCCCTAAATGGGATATGCTCTCTTAGGGTTGTCCGTCAATGGGGTATGCTCTCTTAGGGTTGTTCTGTCAATGGGGTATTACTGGTTTGGAAGCTTGATGGGACAGACTCTTTTGTTAGGAAGGACGGCAGCTGTGCAGTTTTACCACAAGACAGTCAATGTGAGTCTTTTAAATGGTTATTTTAAAGTAGCAATTCCAGTTTTAACATTCACTGAGTAACAAACTACCCATCTGAAACACTGTCCAGAAACTGGTGTGAAGTATAATTAAATGGAAAATATCCTTTCCGACCTTTATAAAATCATCCGATGAACAAACCATTTAGAATACAACTTCACTTGTTAAAAATTATCATTGACTTTATTTGTAGTGTCCTTTGATTAAAAACCAAGAAGAAAACCTGAAAGTAAGTACTTTACTTTGTACAAGTCAAGATTGCTTCATCAGCTCAAACATCCCGCTGGAGATCTGGAAAGACACCTGCACTTGGCATTGGCTCAGCAGAAGTTTTCCTGTGATTGCTAAAGAAGTGGCTGTGTAGTCATAGAACTCCACAAGTTGTATCCAAATTCATAAGCAGGGTCTTGTGTTTTATCCTATACACAGACTTAGGGTAAATCAGCTCTCATTTATGAACTCCCAGCCCTGCAGGTACAGTGTCCACGCAGCTAGCTGGCTTCCTGCCAGGGTCTCAGGTGACCTGTGGGCTGCATAATTGCTGCGTCCCTTCTGGGTGTCTGAGTGGGAGCTACTCTGCTCTCAAAGGCTCCTCTACCTGAATAAGGCCGCAGCCGTCTGTCCCAGTGAATCCTTTTACACAATCCTCTGACTCCCTGTTCTGTCTCTTAGAGGGAGGAGGGTTAGGCTGACCGTGTGGGGGTTGGTAATCCAGGATAATCTGTTTGAATCCAGCTGCTGAGGAGCTTGGTTCATGTCTGATGTTCTGTGAGTGTCTCGGCTGCAGTCGTGGGGCACAGGGAGTTTTTTACTTAGGATTTTGCCTATTACTCCTTGAGACTGTCCTTCCCATAAACAAAGCAGGACCCTCTCCAAGGTTTCCAAGGACCTTTGAGATCCCACTCCAGGAACCAGCAGTCCTTATGGTCCAGATCATCCAAGTCAGCGTGGTCTGAGGTCTGCAGAGTGACCCCCACAGCTCCAGGATCAGCTCCGTTACCTGTGTAGCTGAGACTTAAGTGACACCTGCAGCAGTCCTGGCTCAGAGCGATTAGCCAGAAACAGAGGTCCTCCTCTTCTCCATCTCCAACCCCACCCACCCACAACCCCTGCCCCCACCCCTGCAATCTAGAGGTAGTACGGCCTGGTACCGCCCCCTAGCTGGGTGCTCCCTCTGGGAAGGGATCTGACCAAGTCCCTTTCACGATTGGTGTTTGTAACTGAACAAGTCAACCTACCTCTTGGAGCCACAATGGGGACATTCTCTGCTCTCCACAGCCCTCTCTGTCCTTTACAATTTGAGGGCATAAGTTGAACAAAGGAGGTATTCTCTGCTGGGTGACTTCCTATGAGCAAGAGGAAATGGTGTTCCTGCTTCGGATGCCTCCTAGAGGTTGGGAGGGCCACCCTTGGGAGACACACCCTCTGCTGTCTCCTGTGTCTGAGTGCGCTGACCTGTGATCAGTCCAGGCCTTCAGCATCTCATTACCTGGAGAGCTGGGAATTTAATCTTCTCATTAACAGTCCTGTGCGCATTCATCTCTGCTCCTTTTACTGACAGTGAGAAAGCAGACAGCGCTTCCTTTTTGAAAGTCTCTTCTGCTAAATATACAAGTTCATTGCTGACAAGTTCTCCTTTTCGTACAGCTGTGGGACACAGTGTTCCCTGTGTACAACCAAAGTCCCTTTTCCTCTTCGTGCAACAAGGTCCTCACTTCAGGTGGGACAGGAGGGTCACTTAGAGAGGCAGTGATGGGCAAGGAAGGAGGAGGTTGCAGGAAACAATGTTGGTGCGTAGATAGGACGCAGTTGGCATCTTTGAGGTCACTAGACAGATAATGTACTCAGGAAAGAAGACACATTTCTCTCTTCTGGGAGCCAACGTTCTAGAACCAGGGTCAAAAGTAGTCAACTTATGCCCTAGTGCACACTGGGACAGAGTAAGAGGAGCCAGGCTCCTGTTTTTATAGAATCTTTGTAGAGACACAACTGAAACCTGTCTAAGCCACACAGCGCTACCAGGCAGGTGTGTAAAGCACTAGCCATTTTCAGTGTACTCAACACCAGTGTACACAGAGCAAGGCACAGTGCTCGGCATCACTGCTGTGGGTGTGGGTGGGGAGAGTGGGTACCCATCCCATTCCTGGGCTAAGTGAGGCCATGGAATGCTGCCCAGAGTGCAAATGTTTGATGCGGGAATTTTGTCAAAGTCACCTTTTCTCTGTTCTCAGAACCAGGAGAGCATGGTCCTGGACTATAGTTGAAGCCAAATGTGTGATCCTGTAGAAATGAAAAGTTAAACTAATAAAAATAGAGCCTTAGCAAATTTGGAAAAATTCATGCATGCATTCAAGGGTTAATATCTGTATTCAGAAAAGTACAAGTACAGGTTCCTAAGGGAAAAGCCTGTCCTCTGGAAGACACATGACTAAGGGTTTGTGCTTCCCAGTCACAGCATGCAGGACATGAGGGTCACCAGTCTCACCTCAGTTACAAAGCCTGTGGTAAAGCCCTGTCAGCAAAGCATGATAGAGTTACACGTTGCTTTTTCAGGAAAATTAGTGCACCTCCCTGGAAAGCTGCTTGTCTTTCCAAGTGATACAGCTGTCTTTGGCCTGGATAGTCTAAGATATGAATATGCAGTTGCCGGGCACAGTGGTGCATACTCTCAGCCCAGCACTCGGGAGGTAGAGGCAGGCAGGTCTATAGCGTGAGTTCCAGGACAATCAGAGCCATGCTGAGAGACCCTGTCTCAAAAAATTAAAAAAAAAAAAAAAAAGTAGGAATGCACAGAAAATACAGAGGAGGGCAGAAAGAGTGTGTGACTGTTGCATTGCACTTGTAGAAAATGACATTTAGTGTTTGTTTTTATCTTGTTTTGAACTGTGGTCTCTTTCCACGCACAGTCTGTGCCTTTAAACGGCATTCCAGGTGCTCAGAGCAGCGGGGGGACGAGCAGGCCTGTGGAGTTCTCTCTGAGCGCCACTGCTCTTTTCTCTTTCAGAAACAAACACATCATGATTGACTTGGGCACTGGCAACAACAACAAGATCAACTGGGCCATGGAGGACAAGCAAGAGATGGTGGACATCATAGAGACCGTGTACCGTGGTGCCCGCAAAGGCCGGGGGCTGGTGGTGTCTCCCAAGGACTACTCTACAAAGTACAGATACTGAGCCCTGGGAGCCTCTCCATGTAGAAATACTCAGATCTGCCCAGCATTTGAAAGAGCCTGCAGTGGGACATGGCTGTAGGGCTGGAGGGTCCTTGAGCTGAGGGTTCCAGGGCCTTAACTAGCCTAAGCAAATAAACATGGTGAAGGAACAGTGGAATCTGCTCTGCCTTACTGATTGTATAGGTCTTCACTCCTCAAGGGAAATCAAGGTGTTGGGCCCACGAGGCTGTCAAGTTCTGCATCCTTAAGTGGTGGCTAGAGCTGTTGGGGCAAACTACCACAGACCGGGTGCCTGCAACAGAGGCTTTTCGGCTGCACCGTTCTCGAGGTGTGAACCTGAGGTGACGGTTCTGGGGTCCCATCTGTGGCTGTGGGCTGTCTGTCCTGCACCCCTGGCTCTGGAGGTTACTGGCAGTCTTTGGTGATCCTTGCATTGAGGCCCCTTAACCCTATCTTTTCCATTTTCATTACAGGTTGTCTCCTCATGTGTATGTCTGTCTCAAATATCCCCTAGTTATAAGAACACCAGTCACGCTGCCTGAGGGGCCCTCCTCACTTCTGTACAACCCCATCTTGACGGATTACATATGGTAACCCCTCGAAATAAGGTCATGGCCTGAGATGCTGGGTTGAAAACATCTGTATCTGAATTTTGGGGTGAATAACCCACAAGGGGACCCAGTCCTACTCTTCCTCAGTGTGTAAAACAGCACAGTGGGTCAGGTGTGATACCCTCCTATTTCCGGCTGAGGCCATCTGCTGAGCTCATCCCAGACACAACCACAAAATGTCAAGGCTTCCCTTCAGCGAGTAGCCTTCCACTCTTGCTCAGACTTCCGCAGCATGCTTCCTAGGGAGGTGGGGACCCGTCTACCTCAGTTTCCTCTTGTTTCTTATCTTACCTGGTGGCGTGGAGGGATCTGGGTCTTCCCCATCATCTCCCTGAACACAGACTCAGAGGTGGATGGTCAACACGGAAAAGCCCACCTTGGATAAGCTGTTCACGGACTGAGGCAGGCCTCTGCACCTCTGTCTCATGTTTCCATGGTATGTAGTGGTGGCCACTCTCCAGGCACCTGGTAAGTTGACAGCTTCTTCTGTTAGTAAGCTGATCCATTATTAAGACTCAGGAGTGGAGCAAATGTCTTGCCTACATTTGCAAATTAATGCACTTGCCAAACAGACTGAAGTTTGGGGTTGTGACGCAGCTCTGTGATGGAGGTACTGTGCAGCAGCACCATGATGGAGGTACTGTGCAGCAGCTCCGTGATGGAGGTACTGTGCAGCAGCACCGTGATGGAGGTACTGTGCAGCAGCTCCATGATGGAGGTACTGTGCACAGTTCCTAGCACTGCAACAAGCAGAATTCATGCCCGTGATGGTCCCATGTGCAGTTCTTGATTCCCAACAAAGGAATCAGGGCCTTGGTTTCCTGCAGGTGGAGGAGAATGTCCTCAAATTCCATGTGACAGGGGAACACTTAGGTGGTACAACCTTGCTTTCCATGTGGAACTGCACATCTCCAAAAGGAAAAGCGATATGTGAACATCATCAGTGTTGAAGGTCTTGGGGAAAGCTGTTGCTGGTTGGTAGAGTCATGTCACCTTTAAGTTACTGCTGGTGTCAGTGTGGCCTGTGCTATTGTGACCACGGAAGGCACTTCATTCCTGGGACCTTCATTAACTAGCTCCAAGGAGCCTTCTGGAAACTACCAGGAGCTACCAGGACTGACCTCCAGCCTCTTTCCAAAAGTGGTTCATGTCTGCCTACCATCTCTCTGTGTAACCACGTTCTCTGCACGGCTGCCATTTCATGCAGCAAAGGAGCTTGTCCGGTGATGAACACCGTGGACAGTCATGCCTGATGTCAGCAGGGATCCTGAGGAGATGGAGAAGGAAGAGCAAGGCGCCGCTGAGAAGGCTGTGAGCAAGGAGGAATTTCAGGGTAAACGGACTGTACCAGTGCCTGAGTTCGCTGCTGCTCAGGCAGGGGTGGCAGGCTGGTCTGAGAGCATTCAGGCGCCCTGTGTGCCTGGCCAGCACTTCCTTATTGAAGGCGGGAATGCCAGCCACCAAGGACTGGACTGCAGCTCCTACTGGTCAGCCACTGAAGGATTCCAGCAACTACCCATGGGGCACTGAAAGCTCAACAGGCGGGAAGCAGATGAGAGAACAGGTGACTGCAGTGAAACCTCGGTCTTTTTTTTTTTTTTTTGAGGCTAATCCCTTCAGAGTGGCATCTCTGCAAGACTCAGAGCCTATAGTGCTTGCCAGCTGGGGTGGCTACAGTTCAGAAAGGTGGAGGCCGGGAAGGAGGGTGAGGAGTTCCTTTTTTTAGTCCACAGTTGACCATGGCTAAGGATCGGAGTGGTGGTTCTCAACCTTCCTAATGCTGCAACTCTTTAATACAGTTCCTCAAGTTGTGGTGGCCCCAACCATAAAGCTATTTTGGTTGCTACTTCATAACTAACTTTGCTACTGTTATGAATCATAATATAAATATCTGTGCACACAGAGGAAGGAACAAACTTCTGTCTCTTATGAGGACACCAGACCTACTGGATCACGATGCTTGCTGCCCTCGTGAACTCATTTACCTTTAATTACTTCCTTAGAGGCCTCCTCTCCAGTCACAGCTGCACTGGGGTTAGCATATAAACATACCAGTTGGGGGTATGTAAACCCCCAATGTATGTAAACATTCAGACCACCCCGGAAACAGAGGTTACATTCAGTTGGCTCTCACTCAGCCGCCATCTTCTCTGTGCTCCTGGCCTGCAGAGCAGTTACTTGTCTTGATCATGCATCCCAGCTCTGATCCAGCTGAGACCAGCTGCTGCTTCTCTCAGCACCTGAAGATTCTTCTCGAAGCTTTCCAGGATGCCCTTGGGGCAATATCCAGGAGTCACTCCAGATAGAGAAGGGTAAGCTTGGGAGTGAACCCGGATGGGTCAGCAGGAGGATGCAATCGTTTGCCAGTGTCGCAGTGGTATTCAGAAGCCACACCAGGCACGGAGAAGAGAAAACACATAGTTCAGGGACTGCTGCATTGCGCTGAGTGGTTGGTCCTGAGTGCCAAGTACCAACTGGTGAGCCCACTACAGCAAACAGCAAGATGCAGAAGGCTCAAGACAAAGACCTGACGCCTGAATGCGTTCTACTCAGACTGGTCCTGTCAGGAGCCGTAACAGTGGGCAGCCCCTATGGCAGGGATTGCAGGCAGGGATTGCATCTTGGTTTTTATGATTCTGATGAGGTCTCACTCAGATCTGTTTGACTCACTTCAAATATCCCCTGTGACTCTGCTAAAATTACAATTATGACTCAGATGATTTGAAATTTGGCACACTGTCAAATAGCACCACATGATTTCAAACTACCAGCCATCAAGCTTGGATGATCTGATTTAAGGCACAATCTTTAAAAATCAAAAGATGCCCACCACCACTGGAGGCATGGGATGGTACTTCCTTTCTTAGGTGTGTTTGGCTGAATGCTATGGATTTAGTCAAACTTCTGACTTGCTGAAATGTGCAGAGGGTTTGTGGGTAGTTTTTCCACAATGGCATTATTAATAATATCATGAAATCAAGAAATGATCTCAGTGCTCAAGAATTAGTAAACCTTTAGCTGCCTAGATGGTAATTGCCATTACTAGAGTATTATACAGCCAGCTGGGGGCAAATTGTGTAATTTTCGCATTGGGACAATGTTATGACAGGTAAATAGAAAAGGCCATTAGATTATAGGTAACATAATTGAATATATTAAACTCCATAGGACAAGTATCATCAGTGGCCAACTGGTGGTAGGGCTGGGGTGATTTTAAATTTGCATTATGTAGGAATACCTTTTTATAAACAAGAGACCCTTTAGAAGACAATAGCTATTTACATTGTTTGAGTAACTATTTGGAAGGTTGAATAGCCTATCAAATTATCTGGACCTTAGTCTACTCTTCAGTGACTCCTAGGTAGGGTAAGGCTCACCTCAAGGCACAGGAAAGCTCTCTGGGAGAAGAGCATCTGCGCCCAAGGTGAGACATGAAGCAGTCTGGTTGCCGAGGAGCAGTTTGCTTCTCTAGTTCCCATGTGCTGATTTCACTGAGCTCTGAGGCCTTCAGGTTGCAGAACACTGCCCCGGAGTTGTCGCAGTCTGCTTGAAGGCAAGAGTGACTAGCAGGAGGGGCTAGAATAGTTATTTAAGAGAGGATACAAAGGGACCAAAAAGATGACTCAGTGTCCTAAGAGCATTGATTGCTCTTGCTGACAGCCTGGATTAGATCCCAGCACTCATATGACCACTAATAACCATCCTTAATTCCAGTTCTGTGGAATCCAACACCCTCTTCTGGCGTCTTGAACATACGGCACACGTGTGATGCATAGGCATTCATGCAAGCAATACATCCTTACACATAGAAAAAAAATCTCAGGAAAATTAAAAAGTAAAATCTTAACAGGCTCATATGCTTAGAAGAGCATCATATTGGCCAGGTGGTGGCGGTGCACATCTTTAATTCCAGAACTCTGTAGGCAGAGACAGGCAGAGCTCTGAGTTTGAAGACATTCTGGTCTACAGAGCTAGTCCCAGGACAGCTAAGGCTACACAGAAAAATGCTAGCTTGAAGAACCAAAAAGAAAGCTGGGCATGGTGGTGCATGCCTGTAATCCCAGCACTGGGGAACACAGAGGCAGCCTGGTATCTGAGAGTTCGGGGGCAGCCTGGTCTACAAAGCGAGTCTAGGACAGCCAAGGCTACACAGAGAAACCCTGTCCTAGGAGAGAGAGAGAGAGAGAGAGAGAGAGAGAGAGAGAGAGAGAGAGAGAGAGAGAGAGAAACCAAAAAGAAAAAAAAAGCATTAAAAATAAAAATAATAAAAGCAGCTATAAGAAAACATGAATTTGAGAAAGTAAGAAGGGGAGGCTATGAGAGTAGTTAGGGAAAGGGAAAATATGACAAAATGTGTGAAAAATAAAAAAATTAACAAGAATAAAAATAACTAAAAGTGGCTACATCAGAAGATTGACTTTTTAAACCAATAGAGAAATTTAATTTGGAATATATGTGTACTAATATAGTATATGTTTTTCTTCCATAAGTTACAAATATGCACCGAAAAAAATAGTTTGTCCTTTTTAACAAGTCTCATCTTTGATAAATAGTTACCTTCTGAATTATGTTATTATTTCATTGCTTTTGTTTCTGTATTGTTTTTGTTGCTTGTTTGTCTGTCTGTTTGTTTTTGAGATAATATCTCTCTGTGTAGCCCTGGCTATCCTGGAACTCACGCTGTAGACCAGACCAGGCTGGCCTCCAACTCGCAGAGATCCTCCTGCCTCTGCCTCCTGAGTGCTGAAATTAAAGGTGAGTGCCAACACTGCCAGGCTTTGTTGCCATTTTTTATTTATTAAAATGAACTTTAGTTTTTAATGGGTTAGTAGGTATCTCAGTGGTAGCCATGTGTCTATACTTTAGGTCCTGGGTTTGATTTCATGTCCAAAAAAGAAATTAAAATAAAAAACTGAACATCAAAGTTCATACAGCATAGACTATTATTACTCAAACAGTACAGTTTTCATTTTGGCAATTGCACATGACTCATTTAACACCTTCAGGTTTGAAAGAGATTTTTGAAAGAGAATAGTTTATTTACATGATTTATATACCAATTAATGTTCAGTTAAATAAATTCAAGTACACTTTTCCATAAAATCCCATAATTACCAGCAACTATTAAACATTTCTATATAGGCAAAATCCAGTATAGAGACATACTTAAATGATAGATTTTCCTTTTCTTCAGATAAGCATCATTGTGGCTCCAGAATTCAGACTGAGGAAGCAGCATGCACTGCGCAGGCACTGGAGCTGCAGCGTGGAGCCCGTGTCTGTCACAGTGACAACCACTCACTGCCCTCTGGTGTGTAGGGGACGGTGCTCTCCAGGCAGCATCCTGCATTTACTGCGTGCCAGAAAAGATTGTACAATTCAGAAGCGCAGATAAAATCCTACCCTATCAAATGTAAGAGTTTTCAGTAAGGGTGTGGGCTGTCTCCCCCAATGGGCAGACAAGTGTATGGGTTGCATACTTTCTGAAGATCTGTGTGCAGCCCCCACCCCCAAGCCAAGAGCACAAGGTGGGGAAAGTATTCTAATTACATAGGTCTTTAATTTGAAAGATTTTAATAGTGCTTAAATAACCTTTAAATAACTGGCCTCAGCCCTGTTGTCTTTAGTAACTGTACATATTAAGGAAGCAAAATTTTGACAGTTAAACCCTCAGTTTGACATCTAAGCCTACGTCTAGCCAGTTTTTTAATCGACAAGACACAGAAGGCAGAGTGTGAGGAGCTCACCTGCTGAGGGACTGCCAGAGCAGCAGCCGTGCCAGGGTCCCAGGAAGACCAGGCCTGCCTGCTCCTTCCATCACCCTATTTCCCGGGTCTCAAAAGATGGGAATTTGGTGGTAGGAGGGTAGAGGGTTGGCATCCACAGTGCCTGGTGGCACCCAGGCGAGTGGGGTGTGTCTGATAATACTTTTATGGGTACAGCTTCCTGTTTTGCCTACAGTAAGAGATTTTACTTTTATTTTCTCATTTTGAGTTTTGGGAACAGGATCTCCCTATGTTATCCCTTCATGTTTCTCCAGTGTTTTGAAACTACTGATTTGGATATTCCTACAGCGTTGATAGGTGACTTAGCTCTGATTTCACTGGATAAATAGGAGTAATTTGCCATAAATTGGTTGTGACACAGAAGCAAACAAAGGTATTTAAATTGTTCAATGTCCCGTGCTAGAGAGAAGGCTCAGTGGTTAAAAAGCACCATCTGCTCTTCCAAAGGACCCAGGTTCAAATTTTAACAATTTATTCAGGGCCCTCCGTGAGGACAGCAGTGGGAGGGTAGGGGTGGGGGAGGGGCTAATGAAGAGAAAGCAGAACATACTATGTGTACAACAATGCCATAATGGGGCCAGGGAGATGGATCGGGATGAAGGCACCTGCCACCAAGCTTGGTGACCTGAGCTCGATTCCTAGCAGCTACATGGTAGAAGAGAAGCAGCTTCTGATCCTCTGATCGCCACGCTTGCCATGGCACATGTCTGCTCACATACATGCACGTACACACATGCTAGAACTAAAGAAATAAGGAAAATGCCATAGTGCAACCCAGCCCACTGGAACCATGCACATATCCAGACCATGTCAGAACAAGCCTGAGTGTTTCACGAAGTGCATATCCGTGTATGTCACATGGGCATATAATATGCACAGTCTAAGCCGGAAACAGCATTTATTTGCTCCCTTAGAAAGGGAACGCTTGCATGGCAGATGCCGAGTGTCGTCCTCCAGGCTGGGGTATGGTAAGGGTTCTGTAGAGTGTGATGTCTCTACAGGATCACGAAAGCGTGACACCAGGAATGACTGGCTAAAGCCCCAGGCTTGCATTCATTCTAATATAGTTTGTGACTAAAAACTGACTTGAGGAGTAAGGGTGAAAAATACTTCAATAAAATCTGATTTTTAAATGAGTTTTCATTTGAAATATGTACCTTTTAAGGAACCGCGGGCATGTTTTGGTTTTTAAGGAGCACTTGGTAGCCTCTCTCGTTAGTACTAAAGACTCATTTAACCTTCAGGGACAGTAATTCACTAGAGATGAAGCGAGTGGAGACACCTTTCTTTGCCTTACCGTTTGTTCTTTGCTCGAATTCTCAATTCCAGCTTGAACCATTAGGTTGTCCACATTTCTCTGTAGGTCCTCAATGCGATTTCCCATTTCTTCCAGTACAAGGTCAAAGACAATGGCATATGTGCTCCAATTAGCCTGCATCAGGGACGAACGCTGGCTCAAGCCCTGCTTCAAGCTGAGCCTGCTCTGCATGGGCCCCCGGACATTTTGTGGTGGAGCAGCTCTCACAGTGAGGGAGGGAGTCAGGTTGCCCGAATCAGTGTAATTACCCTTCGGTCAGCCATCTTAGCACATTGCCTTTAACCTTCAGCTGTGAACAAAGTTTTGAAAACAGCTCTGCCAAGTTTGTATAAATTTGAGTTTGGTAAGTTTTAGCTAACCTCTGAATTTAAATATGATGGAAATTAGCTCTTTTAAAAAATTGTATTAAGTATACTGTGTTTTGCCTGCACGTACCCCTGCGCACCGGAAGAGGGCACCAGATCTCATTTAGATGGTTGCGAGCAACTATGCATGTGGTTACTGGGAATTGAAATCAGGACTTTTGGAAGAACAAACAGAGTTCTTAACCTCTGAGCCATCTCTCCAGCCTGGAAATTAGCTCTTTTTAAAACAAAATTCCTTGTGGTTTATTATTTTTTTAAAAGAGGGAGAGAGAGAAAGAGAGAGAGAGAGAGAGAGAGAGAGAGAGAGAGAGAGAGAGAGAGAGAGAGAGAGAGTGTGTGTGCATACAATGACACAGGCTTGAAAGTAGGAGACAAATTTCGGAGGCAGCTCTCTCCTTTCAGGATGGATCCTGTGGACTGAGCTAAGGCTTTACAGCAAGCACCTCTTAGTCATCTCAACAGCCTGGTCACTTGACTTATTATTTAAGATTTAAATCCTGTACCAGAAGAGGGTACAGGATCCAGAGGAACTGGAATTACAGATGGTTGTGAGCCACTGTGTGGATGCTGGGAACCAAACCTGGGCCCTCTGCACAAGCAGTGAATGCCTTTAACTGCTGAGCCATGTCTCCAGCCCCTGAATATGATTTTTTAAAAAGTGAATGTAATCATGTTAAAAAAAAAAAACTTAGATTGGGCAAGTGTTAAGACAGCAGTAACCTAGATTTACACAAACTCTAAACATTCTATTTTTACATTTTATAAAATAACTGTATTCTAATAAACTCACCAGTAAAAACATCACACAACTAAGTCACTCAGGCACTTGCCCAGTCAGTCCTACCTGGTCACTCTAAATATTTAGAAGTTCACTGACATGTAGACTTTGGGACTGAACATTATATCCTAATTATTTGATTTCATTTTTCTGAGACAAAACACTGAAAGGCTTGTTCCGCTCAAAATGAGGGTACGAGGAACTGTGTCCTTCCTAGCAGAGACCATCAGTTCTGCTCTCTAAGGCTCCTGCTGTGGATGGAGTTTGTGGTGCAAACCCGACTGGTTCGGTTTGGCTTGCAGGGCAGCCCCTGTGACAGGGTGGTGCAACTGCTCCTGGAGCTCTGTACTGGCCATTCAAATGCCCCGCCCTGCCAGCCAAACCCGAAGCAGAACCTGCCACAAGCAAATGATAGCTCGGGTGTCCTGATGTCGCAAATAAGCACGGGCGTAAACAACAGAAACCTTGTGCGTGTAAACAACCACACATTAATTAATAGCAGAAAACGAGAAGCTATCCCCACGGCTATCTGACAATCCAGGGGCATTAGAATGTTCAGCATCAACAGAAAAGGATATTTCTGAGGTTTAATGTTGTAGTCAGAGCTCGGAAATGTTCTTCAAGCTCCTGAAGTAGATTTTCTGCCTGAAAAATGAAGCTTTGGTAACTGAAGAAGGTATTTATTATTGGTGTAGGATATTATATCATGGAATACCTACACACGCATACCCATTGATGTTGTTGTTTATTGGGACAATGCTTGCTATGTAGCCTTGACTGGCCTCCAACTCAGTGTATGGACCCAGCAGGCCTCCAACTTGCACTGACCTCCTGCTGCCTCGAAGTGTAGGAAATATAAGTATTCCCCCACGGTGCAGGGCACTTGTTTTATTTTCTGAGGCAGGGTCTGCTTATGTACCCCAGATCCTCTTCCCTCAGCTTTCCAGCACTGGGATTACAGGGCTGTGCCAGCATGAGCGAGCACCGCACCATGGTGGGACATGAAGCATGAAAGCAGAGCTATAAATCTTATCGTCAACGCAGGAAACAGTCAGCCCTTCGCTACAGTCCACGGTGAAGCAAAGGCCAGCGGGCCCTTTGTTTTCGCTTTGGCCGGTTAGGGCACGGCACAAATGCCACCGCGGTGACTGCTAAACTATTGGCTTGCTTGATACTTTATAGTCCACACATCCTGTGTGAATCTACCTCGTGTGATCCTTGTCCCCAAACCTACAAAGCCCATCCATATGGAAGCGCAGGTCCTCGAACCCGGACCCTGAACTCTTCTGTGCAGGTTCCTGGTAGCAGGCGGCCTTTCTGAAGAGTGTAGATGACGTGGATTCTGACAGATTCTTTTAAATTGGACAAACCAACAGCCGCGGACACTTGCTTTGGCAAGCGCCGGGGAAGGCACCAGACAGGGAGGGAATGGGGCGGGGCCTGGACTTGAGGAGGAGCCTTTGGAAGGAAAAGGAGGGGTGGGCGGGATCTGGGACATGGGGCGGGACTGAAGGGTGGGGAGGAGGGGAAAGCTAATGAGCCAGGTATGGGACAAGGATCCAAGCTCTGTAGGAACAAGTTTCATCTCCAACCGCCCAGCGCCCTCCATCACCCCTCTGGCTCGCAGCGTTGGTTCCCTAGCTTGCCCGTGGCAGCGGCCTCGCTCCCTTTCAGAGCCCTAAAGACGGCGACCTTGGTCCACCCGCCCTAGGGCACGCGTCACTCACCGCGTTCTGAAGCACGTCTCCGCAGGGGACTTCCGGCGCCTGGGTGTCCATCTACACCGGCCTAGAGACCTGGGGACCTGGGACTTGAGTGGACCCAGCAGGTATCGCGCTTTAGACTGGCCGCGGGCAAAGCTGGAGAGCGAGCACGGGAGCAGGTGGGGACCAGACCAGCTGGCCAATCCGGCTTTGCTGGGTGTTTTCATCCATCAGAGGAGGTGACCTGGGAGGAACCCTGTCTTCATTCTAGTTACTGTGGCACAATAAACACGGACAGGATAGCGAGCACTTTAGCTTCTCCTGAATGCACAGTGCGAATGCTTTAAGTACATTCACTCTGCCCCTCCATCTCCAGCGCTCGTGGTCTCACACTGATACTCAGTGCCCATCAAACAGCAAGTGACTCTCTCCTCTTGCTCTTTGGATCTCGCAGCCTTCTAGCTTTTGTCTAGGTTCAAAGTTTCATGTGACGCGACTCCTCTTACTGGGGACTCCATAGCGGCCAGCGGCAAACTGAATCTGTTACCGTAAACCTGTCATTTCTGACGACCTAAGGATGTCAGCTTCAAAATTGTCTTCAGTGATGCTCAGACCTCCAAGTCTGGTTTCTCTGTGGGAAACAAGATCTCAGGACCCCGTTCCACTTGGGATCTTAGTTGTAGCTCATAGGTCAGCTTGTGGCTGAATTTTCAGGACCTTGTTTTTAATCCGTTACCTGTTTTGTTTACACATCTGCACTCCTCGGGCTGAAGGCTGAGGGCTCTGTCTATTTAGACCACCTCAAAACCTCTAGAGCCTAGTTCCGAAATGGCGTATGGATGCCAAGTGTTCTGCAGGTGTGTTTAATTAAATAGATGGAGGCAGGGAGGCTGAAGACGTAGCTCATTGGTTAAGGGCACTTGCTACTTTTGCAGAGGACTAGGGTTTGGTTCCCCAAACCTGGAAGGGCTGCTTAACAACTCCAGTTCCAAGGTGTGGTTGCAAACAGGAAACCGTTCCTACACACTAAATAAAAATAAATAAAAGTAAAATATTGAAACAGAGCACGGCCTCACAGGTAATGGCACCCAACACCTCTAATCATCAGCGCCCTTGATAAACCCCTGCCTCACACCCAGGGGAGTCCCAGGAGGAATGTGGAATCCTGAAGCCCCTTTGGAAAATACAGGTAAACAGGGTTCACAACATGACTACATTCCAGTCCTAGGTGTGTGCATGAAACAGCAGCGTACACCCACACAGAAGCCTGCAGTACTCATCACAGCAGTCAAGGAGGAAACAGCCTGATGGACAAACAGATGAGGCATGTGCAATATGAACACTATTGGACAACAAAAGGAGTGAAATACTGGCACACACAAAACATCAAAGGCAGCCAGGCCACCTATGGAATGACTCCATTATAAAAACACCAGTAACTGTTTGAGAATGCCAGAGACAATACCTAAGTGGTCGCTACAGTCTGAGGAGGGGCCTGGGGGGAGGGGATGCTTCATAGGTGAGGGGTTCTTTATTGAGGAACAAGTTTCCCAATTGTAGATTGCTGCAATGGCTGCGGAATCTGTGTATATACTAAAAATTATTGAATGACAGGGCTTCTCTGTGTCATATCCTTGGCTGGGTAATAGACCAGGCTGGCCTCAGACTCACAGAAACCCACCTGCCTTTGCCTCCTCAGTGCTGAGATTAAAAGAGTGCCACTTCTGCTTGGCTGGAAAGCCCATCCCAAGCAACATGCTTTCTTCAGCAAGGCCACACCTCCTAATCCTTTTAAAGAGTGCCACTCCCTGGTGATGTGAGCCTATGGAGGGTCATTCTTGTTTAAACCACCGCTGACTCAAAAGACAAAATGTCCATACTTTAAAAATGTATCATTTAAAACACATTAACTGATATATAATTGACACACTATAAAATTCACTCAAAGTAAGTCATTCCAAAATCAAAATCAAAACCAAACAAAATAAAATCTTGCTCTCCTGCTTGCTTAGTTTAAGGCAAATGCAACTAGAAAACTGTACCATGGAGAAGGGAGGACTTGGTGGGGAACTAGAGGCGCCCAGTACTTACCTGCTTTGTGAGAGAGAGCTGAGGGTATCCCCGAAGTGGTCTGTCGGCTGGACAGCCGCTTACCCAGCTACAGCAAAGAAAGTAAAACAGCTGTCATAGACAGAGCATCTGTGAGGGTCCTCAGCAACAGTGACTCACACATCATGTTGGACTGAGCACTTCTAGGAAAGATGTGAACATCATAGAGGGGAAGTCCTGGTCCCCGCGTCACATGAAATGCCAAGAGCCACTCTAGTAGCCAGAGAGGACAAAAGACTTGTATCAAGACCGGAGAAGCCAGTGTCAGAACCGCTTTACAGAAACAGGCGACATCAACAGCGTGTGCCTGTGAGCAGCTCCCCACACCAGACTGGGGCTTCCATTTGATTGCAGGAGTAGCTATAGAGACCATACCCCATACACTCTGTGATTTACACCAGACCCCACTCTCAGAGAAAACATTCTATGTCCAGACCCACCAGCCACAGAGAAGAAACCAACAAGAGATTACATGGGAGTTAACTGGATGAAACAGACCCCTATATACAAAGTGATACTTCAAGACCCATGGTAAAGAGAAGGCTACTTGGGGCTGGGGAGATAGCTCAGTGCTTAGGAATGGTTAGAGGATCTGAGTTTGATTCCTAGCATTAGGTCAGACAGCTGGAGTCATTGTTTAAAGAGATCCAACATCCTCTTCTGGCCTTCATGAGCACAGCATGCATACATATGCTCATAGACCCAGGCACATAAATAAAAATAAAATCACTCTTTAAACACACACACACACACACACACACACACACACACACACACACACACACACACACGGATGGAGGAAGGGATAGAGAGAGACTTACATAGAAGGCCCTACCATAAAAGTGAATTGAAGAGATGTCCACCCCAATAGATGAGCAGATCATTGTAGAAACACAGTAAGTGTCAAGGTAAATAAATATCAAACAAACACACAAAAAATAATGGAAGACTCAGACATCAACCCATGTATACAATTGCCATTGTGTTCCTAACAGCGTTGTCAGAAACATATTAATTACATATGTAATTTAATTACATTGTTGTCCAGACAAGGTCTGCTTCTTTGACAATGGACATCACATGTAGAAGACTGAATATATTTGCCTATTTCTCATGTCATATAAAAACTCAAAATGGATCAAAAATCTTCATGTAAGAACTAAAATTTCACAGTGTTTATTAAAGAACAAGAGACATTTCAAGCCAGGCAACGGTAGTGCACACCTTTATAATCCCAGAATTGGGAAGGCAGAGGCAGGCGGATATCTGGGAGTTTTAGGCCAGTCTGGACTAGAGTGAGTTCCAGGATAGCCAGGGCTTCACAGAGAAACTCTGTCTCAAAAAACAAAAAGCAAAACAAACAACCAAAAAAGAGACATTTCAAGATGCAGGCATAGGCGATGATTTTCTAAAAGAAATTCCAATATCCCAGGAAATAATACAAGAATTGACAAAGGGAATTGTATAAAATGAAAAGATTTCTGTACAGAAAGGGAACCAATGATCAGAGAGAAGAGAGAGAGACTGCCCTCAGAGCAGGGTGGAAATTCCAATGGGAAATTAATATCCAGAATACATAAATAATGTTTATATATTAATGTTTATATTATTTATATAAATATGTTTCAAAATCAAGTAACTCAATGAAAACAGAGCAAATGGCCTGAATAGATACTTCTTAAAAGAATAAGGAGAAATACCAATAAAAACCAGCTAGACCATTTCTGGGTATCCCTCAGAAGAAAGTAAAATCAACATGCAAAAGAGATGCTTACACTCCTAGATTTATTTCGGATATTCACAATAGCCAGGAGGGAATCAGCCCAGTCCTGGAAATGTTACATATTTATTTGTATAATACATGTTAATAAAAAAGGAAACTGTATAGCCTGCATGTGACTCAACAAACATGAGACTCTTGGACATCAGTGGGGATTGATAAATGGCCTTGCAGATGCTCATTAAATATTAATGAATATTAAAGTGCTCTGTAAAGAGATAGAAATCAGGCAGCCATTTCCCTGGTTTGAAGAAAGCTGATCTCAAGAAAACAGTCTAAGACTGAAGTTCTTCTACACAGTCAAAGATGCTGACCACTGCACAGAAAGGTAATGTGGAGTTAAATTAGGAAACACGTTTCATTTGGAGGAGTAAGTGCATACATAGTACAAGCAAGGCAGCAGAAAGCCGGGAGAGCAGCACCTGCCGGCTCACTAGCTGCTATTCTGCCCTCTGGGCCTCAGCAAGGAACAGGGTCTGGCTAGGGCTTGGTAACAGGCTAGCAGCTGCCCATGGGCAGTTGGATGTTCCTTCTCACCCATGCGTAACTACCCTGCTGCTGACATTTTTAAAGGACTCTCATGCTGCCTTAAAATGTTTTTTACTTCTTTAATCATTTTATACAATAGATCTTGATCATTCATTCTCCTCTCTCAGCTGCTACCAGATCCCCTCCCACCTCCCTACTCCCCCACTTTCATGTTCTCTGTCCCTCAAAAGAAAAGAGGGAGGGAGGGAGGAAGAAGAAAGAAACTTCTGCAGTCCAGTTTGTGGTGACCAACTGTTCCTGCTCTGGAGTGTGGTCAATATGCCAAGGCCACTCCACTGAAGAAAACTGGCTTTGCCTCAGGCAGCAGCAGCTATCATATAGCAAGAGCTCCGTGGCGAGGGCGGGGGTGGTGCCCACATCCCTTCTCTCTGCTGGGATTTGGCGTGTCTTGGGTTTATGAAGGTCGTATGCATGCTGTTACAGTCTGAGTCAGTTCACGCATGTGCCCTCCGGTGTCTGCTTCCTTGAGGTCACCCGCCACATCTAGCCTTTGCCTTTTCCAACCCTTCTTCCACATAGATCCCTGAGCCTCGAGGGGAAGCATGTAATGCAGACAACCTATTTGAGGCTGAACATTCCAAATTTCGTATTCTCTGCAGGTTGACCAGTTGTGTCTGTGACAATTGACATATCTACTGCAAGAAGTTTCTCTCTCTTGCTAAATAAAAACCATTACATTCCTGAAGCTGGTCCCCAGGGACTATTTCCTTATTTGGCCACTGACAAAGGGCTGCATTCCTGAGACAAACCACCAAGATCCGATAAACAAAATTAGTTATTTGGCTAATATGTCCAGTCAGGATTTATGAACTCCCCCTAACACAGACTCCCCACTTTCCCACTCCTGCAGAAACACCCTCTCTTGTTTTTGCTTTGCTTGACTCTCTTGCTCTCTTGTTTGTCTTGCTTGTACTTTGTTGTTGTTGTTGTTGTTGCTGCTGCTGCTGCCGCCTTTGCACCACCCAACTTCCCCCTCTGGGGTAATAAATCTCTTTTGTGCTGAGAATTTGCTGTCTGGGTAAGTCCTGTGCCAGTTCTGGGGGGCCTGACTTCCCTTGCAAACACTGGTGAGTTTTGAGGACTCTCACACTGTCACTATCGCACCAGTGTGCATGTCTGACTTTGCAGGTGTTTATCGTAGCTTGCAGGGCTCATAGGCTACCCTTGGTTCAGTCCAGCTTTCAAGGCTGTGTTTGACCTCTGTCTCTGTGCCCCATCTGTGAATACTAGCCAGTAGGGATGAAGCTTCCCCTGGCTAGATTTCTTCATGTTATGACATAAGTATGTGGTATCTTACTCTTAAGTGCTGGGGTTGGGGGTTTAACCGACAGTATTGGCAATAGCCTGTAATATTTGGGGCAGTCTATGGGACCACATTGGGCAACAACTCAGAAAGAGGTAACAACTTCCTGGTAGAGTTTTATTTTGTGGTGTATAATGGCTAGTTAGGGTATTGAACTACCATTTTAGGGTAACTCCAGTGAGTTCTCTTGTATGTGTATATATTTTAGGAAGCGTCTATACCCCAGTAAGTCTCCGTACGGCTGTTGAAAAGTGTTAAAATTTCTTCCCCATATTTCCTCTTCTGCCCTCCCATCCTTTCCTGATACTCTTACTTTCTGCATTATTATGTTATTACTAAAAATACTAAAAAGTTCTGTAAAAGAACTCTTTTGGGGGTAAGTATTTGAGTGTGCAGATTTAAGTATATTTTTTGCTTCTTTTCATTTATTCTAAAAACAGTTGAAATATCCTCATAATGTATACTTTTAAATTTTTATTTTATTTTTGATTTTTCAAGGCAGGGTTTCTCTGTGTAGCTTTGGTTGTCCTGGAACTCACTCTGTAGAACAGGCTGGCCTGGAACTTACAGAGCAGGAAGATCCACCTGTCTCTGCCTCCGGAGTGCTGGGATTGAAGGGGTGCGCCACCACTGCCAGGCAACGCATGTTCTAAGCTGTAGTGTTTAGAGTTACAGGCAGCCTTCCACATACTGGGCTCATAGGCTACCCTTGGTTCAGTCCAGCTTTCAAGGCTGTGTTTGACCTCTTGTCTCTGTGCTCCATCTTCACTGGCCGCCTCCTGTGTTCCTTTAAATCTGTTTTCTCCTGTGAAGATGCATGTAATTGTTCTTAAAGGCCCCCTGGACAGTACCCAGTCTTGAGTGGGCCCAGCTCAAGATACTGAATGCCATCACATCTACGAAAACAAGATGTTTTTTTCCACGTATGATAGTATGCACAACTGTCAGAAATTAGGGCAAAACATCTCCGGAGGCCATTCTCCAACCTTGCACAGCTCTGTTGGCTTCCTTTTAGGAAACGTGTGGAGTCAGATGTTGTGGTGCATCTGTCAAGAACTGAATGCCCTTGCACAACAGATACTCTAGACCAAGGGTTCAGAACCCAGATACGGTGATATTAAAAAAGCACCCACAACTCTACAGATGATAGCTTGCCTTACCAGAGACTACCATGGTATGCAGTACTGCACCAGAATGCAAGGTGGCTTTTGGAGGTGCCTCTGGCATATGCTGAGCAGCAAGCCCCCATTTGTGCGTCCACAGCCCCTGCAAGGTGACCATGTGTGACTCCTTAAACGCATCATGAGAGCCAGGAGAGGAACGGACTCCCAGAAACATTGGAGCCTTGGGGTGCAGGGGGCGTGGTTAGGAGGTGGGAGGCGGGTGTGGTGGTGTGCCAGCTAACCGGGAACAGCCACTGCCCCCTCCCTGAGTCCTGTCATCGCTTCCTTCTGTTTATTCATCTTCCTGTTCCTTCAAGGCATTGAGTGTTGGGCGTGTTGTTGATTCAGGAAGTTGCTAGGGGGGCTGTGGGCTCCGCTGGAGAGTAAGCTTCCTGTGTTTTCTAGGCCCCTGGACAATCAAGCTTGTTTGGAATTGATCTTAGGTGAGTTTTATAATCCTTTCCCACAAAACCAACCAGGTGGGAAACAGGAAAAAATACCTGGTGGAGTCAGCTGCGTTCTGGAAGCGGGGTGGGAGTTCCCCTGCTCAGTCCCCTCTTTGCAGAAGGATGATGCCAGGCATAGTTTAATAATGTTTCCTATTTGTTTGCTGTCCCCGTCATCGGGCACCTCATTGCATAGGTCGCTCCTGCCAGACAGGGCAGCTGGTCCTTCTGGTTCAACTTGCCCAGGCTCCATCTGAGGTTAGAGATTTTCTTTTCCTGTAAATGAGTACCGGAGGACTGATGTTACCTACAGAGGAGTTGTGGCGTGCTGACGCCAGCCTTGTTTAGTTAGTTGGATGCCTGGGGCAGTCAATGAGTAGTTCAGCTCTGATGCTAGGTTAAGAGTTGCCAACTTTTCATAGGCTTTTCAGAGACTTTCAAAGACCCCGAGAATCCCGGGGAGGATGGCGTCCTAGGCCTCGAGCTGGCCACTGTGACAGCTTTTTTTCAACATCTTCAGCTGTTAGTGGCTCCGCAAGGCATCTACTGTGCCAGGAGCGCGGCGCTACCTAGAGACAGGTTCACGTGGTCACTTGGCCTGAAAACGCCTCCCTGTAGGTTCTTCCAGATCTAGGACAGACAGCAAAACAGAGTTGAGTGCCTGCCACCTCTTCTTTCCTACCGTGTCAGGCGCGCGCGCGTTAGGACCCAGCGGGGTAGCCGCGGGACCCTAGAGTGGGCGTGAAATCCATTGTGACGTCACTGGGCGGGGCTTCTTCTGGCTGGGACTGAGGGACAGAAGGACCGACTGGCGCGGCGTGGCTGGTAAGGGACGTGGATTCGCTTCACTTTGGTTGCTCTTTGCTTTCTGACGGCGCCTCCCTTGGGGGAACTTGAGGACTTGGGGTCCGAGTTGCTATGTTTCCCTCTGGGCCACGCGTCCACCCCTCCCCCTACTAGCTGAACCCGTTTTGGGGCGGTGTCACTTCGGCTATAGCTCTGGGGCGGTGCACCCCTAGCACTATACTCCTCCCTGCACCTGGGAGGCAGACAGATGGCCGGGCGCACATCTCCGTCTCCCTAGCTTTCCTGGGAGCAGGACGGGTGTCTGGCTTTGCGGGGAAACCCTGGCCGCGCGCCCCGGGGAGCCTGTGCGCAGCGCGCTGCCAGGCCCCTACCTAGACTCCAGGTCGGGCACAGGTGTGTCCAGGTCAGTTCCTGTCAGTGATTTACCCCAGTTCCCTCTTCCAGGTCGGGATGGTGGCTGACTGCGCAGGATAGCGGCGGCCATGTGGAGGTGACAGTCAGCTTGCGGACTGAGAAGAGAGCGCAAAGGAGCTTGGACCAGGTGGACGTCGTTGGCTGGCAGCGCGGCCTTGGTACTGGCGATGGAAGCGGAAGGCTTGGGTTGGCTTCTGGTCCCGTTGCACCAGCTGGTTTCTTGGGTAGCCGCAGGGGCCATGGTCTTCGGAGGGGTGGTACCTTACATCCCTCAGTATAGGGACATCCGGAGGACTCAGAACGCCGACGGTTTCTCTACCCACGTGTGCCTGGTGCTACTGGTGGCCAATATTTTACGGATACTCTTCTGGTGAGTTGAGGACTTTCCTACCTGGGAGTGCTGCTGGAGAAATGGCTTTGTTCTTGGGGGTTTCAGGTAGCAGCGAGTGGAGCTGTCTGCTTACCCGGAAGATCTCTGGAAGAGCAGGCGCTTATTCTTCAATGGTGGTTGAGCGTCGTAAGCTATTACTGAACTTCTTAGGATGCGTCATTTCCAGCACATTGTGGCAGGGCTGGAGCCGAGAGTCAAGTATAATCTACAGATCTGCTCGTTAGTTTAATGTGTCCTTACCTTTGTATGACACATCCTGGGGCCTCTCTGTGGGCACAGTTTCTGGATCCCTGCCTTTCCTTTCTAGTGTGTGGAGTGGGGCACCACCACGCCCAGCTTCTTCCTGACTTCTTAAGTGGCTGTGCCTTAAGTAGGAAGCCAGACTTTTCTCTATAATACTTAGAGGGAGTTTTGTTTTGTTTTGTTTTGTTTTAACTTTTCTTGGGTCAACTGCCTCTCATTTTCATTTTCATTCTGCTGAGGAAGTTGGAATTAATTTTAACAATTGTTGAAACCATATGTACTTGAGGTTTTTGTTATTGTTTTAAAACAAGATTTCACTATGTAGCTTCAGCTGTCCTGGAACTCACTATGTAGACCAAGTTGGCTTCAAACTCAGAGATCCTTTCTGCCTTTGCCTCCTGAGTACTAGGATTAAAGACAGATGCCACCGTGGCCATCCCATACATATTTGAGAGGACGGATTTTCAGAGGAAATAAAAAAAGGTCTCTTCATTGCATACTAAGCAAAAAATGTAATTTACCTTCTGGCCAATCCCAGGTGCTCTGTGCACACAAGGAAGGCTATTTATGCACTTCTCATGAAGGTAGCTGCCTGCAGAAGCCGAGGAGAAGGGATCCAAAGATCTGGTTGCAGAGCTCTTTGCTTTTGACTTTTTGTTTACTGTTGGAAATGTCCCAAGGTTTTCCTAACCAGTGTTAAAATCAACTTGACTGATGGGTCAGTGAGATGGCTCAGAGGGTATAGGAGCTTGCTGCCAACTCTCTTCCTCATGCCCTGTTGGTTGTCCTCTGACCTCCACACGTGGACCATGACACTTGTGCACACACACATAAAGAAATAAATTCAGTAAATCTACGTTAAATAAAACACACCTACTTTGTACAGTTCAGTGAGCTTTGCCAAGGGTGTTCATTCTGAATGTATGAGTAGGCGGTTTTCTCTGCACTTTTGCACTCTGTCCCAGCACTGGGCCCCCTGTGTCTCGGGAGTAGCTAGCTGCCTGGGTCTGTTAGGAGGTAAGTTAGTGAGCTCTCTCAGATGGAGTAAGCTGGCATTGTTGCAGCGTTGGAGGATGCCACCTTCCTGTTTGCTTTGGGCCAGGAACCTTCTGAAGAAAGGGTCATTGAGTTCTTACTTTTGTTTAAACAAACAAACAAACAAACAAACAACTGGGAAATTGCGTTTCAAAGATTCCTTCTCTTGCCTTCCCCTGGGAGGAGGGTGGAGGTCCCCAGCTGGGCTGTCTGGGGCCCGGTGCAATCAAGTAGTAGCCCTAATTAAATCTAAGGGTGACTGGAAGTAGATCTTCGATATAACCATGCTCATACTGTTGGCTGGTCTGTGTGCACAGGATGGAGCCTTGATTTTAGGCAGGCTGCCCATGTAGTGCAGCCACACTTTAACTTTTGTAGGGATGGCATACTCACTTTTAGGGTCGCCTACTGCCTGAGGTCGGACTACTGACCTGGTTTGGAGAAATCAGAAGGGAGGCCATTTTCCTCTGGGCACTAGTGGAGAGGGACAGTGGGACTGGTCTCCTTTTGTGCTGGGGCCTCTGAGAAGACATCCACAAATGGTCTCTTCGGTAGAATCCACGTCCCAAGATGTCCTGGGCTACCCCAGGCCTCCAGTGGGCACTGTGTACAGGTC
Organism: Acomys minous; assembly: GCF_964271855.1. Taxonomy (NCBI): domain Eukaryota; kingdom Metazoa; phylum Chordata; class Mammalia; order Rodentia; family Muridae; genus Acomys; species Acomys minous. Next base: position 8,690,957 of record NC_140486.1, on the reverse strand, counting down.
CTGGTTTCCCAGTGCCTTCTAGAAGACTGAGGAAAGGAGGAGTTGAGGGCCCTGGCCCTCCTGGGTGTTTCTACCTGGGAACTGTCTCTCTAGATCCTCACAGGATGGAAGCTAGAAGTCTGGACAGTGTCTGAGACACTGGTGCCTGTCTGTAGAGACCCTGATGTGCCAAGGAGATATAATGGTTGTTCTTCTGTGCTTCATTATAGAGCCTTCCGTAGCTGTGGTCTTGCCATCCCTCTCAAGGTTTCACAGCTCAGCATCCTCTTAGACTATATAGCCAAAGGCTGTAGTGTCTGTGCTTTAACGGGAGCCGTCCCGTTCTCGTTCACACAGCTCCCTCAGGGTGGAGAGCAGCAGGTCCTGGTGGTGGCAGGCTTCAGGTGAGATGGGACCCCTTCAGAATATGGAAGGGGTGGAGTTAGAACCTCACGGTTTTTCAGTGCTAACTGGGACGTAGACATTAGAGCTCACTAGAGGTTTGGTGCAGGGTTTTGTTTTTGTTTTTTGTTTTTGTTTTGTTTTGTTTTGGACAGTCCTACAAGAAAAGACTGCAAACCTAGGGATTCAGAAACATCCGGAACCCTCATGCCTGTAATCCTTACCGTGTTACAGAACTCACCTTTAGCAGGCTGTTCTCAATGTGGGTTACAGGATTTTGCATTTTTGATGTTAGAAGCTGGGGCCAGGCAATCCTTTACCTAATGCTTGCAGGCCAAGAGAGGCAGTAAAGTGGAGAGTGGCCAGAGTGGCACTCACTGTAAGGCTCGTGCCCAGGTTCTGCTTGAGCCAAGGTCTCCACCCAGCCCTGGGAGACCTGAGGCTGCTGGTGCTCAGTCTCTTCCACTGCTGGCTGGCAGCAGGTCTTGGCTGTGAGTGTGAAACACTATCTGAGAGGCGGTAACTTTCTGCTACACTGGTGATAAGTTTCCTTTGATATGTAGGGAGTAGCCGGAGTGGTGTCACCTCCTCCTCGTCTGAGTTTTTCTGTCACTTTGCAACTTGGAGAGGTTGTCCGTAGAACTGGTTGCTGGACTTGGTCGGTCTTGAGCACCCCACTCCAGCACGGTGTCTCCCACGAGGAGTCCCATTTCATTCCTGAGAGTCCTTGGACACAGCACCCACTGTGGCCATTGCCACTGGCCCTCAAAACAGTTCTGCTAACCTCCAGTCAGGAGCAGGAGAGGAACACCCTCGGCAGATCTGCTCAGCGACAGACTGTTGCCATTTAATTTGTTAAGAAGTGACACTTGAAAAAAATACCTTTAAAAATTGATTATGTTACACTTTGTTTCCTCTTTATCTTGTTCCTTATGCCTTTTGGAGTTGTGCTTTTTGACAGTTTGTGTCCTGTTTCGGCTGCCTTCCCCCACACAAAGCCAGCCAAATAAATCCTCTGTTCTGCTCGCTGGTCTCCTTTATTGTGACCATCATGCTCATTAGGGTTGATTTTGATGTGGTTCATGGGAACATAGGCCTTGGCTTTTTTTCTCTGTAATCTTTGCAGCAGTAGGTGTCAGTTTGTTTGGGAAGCTTTGCCTTTAGCTTCAGGTGGCCCTGAAGTGGCACTCCCCATGTTAATCTTCCCACGTGACCTTCTCTGTGAGCAAATTACCAGCTGGACAGCCAGCGTGGAGGAATGGTTCTTAGGGGTGACCAAGGGCTTGGTTCTGTCTCCCAATAACTCTAAGGCTCATGCTCTGCGATGATGGGTCATAGGTGAACAGATCTGGGGGGCATTGTGGTCACCACAGAACCCGGGGACATATCCTAAGAACAGAGCTTGTCTACCTGTGCCAGATCCTATTTCCACTTGGTGCCTAGGTTGCTCTTTCCTAAGCTCCCCTGACCTCACGTAGCTGGTTAATCTGTGGAGCCATGAACTCCCAGGGGACTTTCGGGCCTTGAAACCTACACAGAGGACTTGTAAGATCCAGGCTTGGCTTGCCACCCGGCAGGAAACTGAGACTTACCCTGATGGCAGAGAAGGGCCTCACCTGCAGCCTGTTTTTCCTTGTGTAGTAACTGGCTCTGATTACCTGGGTGGTACATTTAGAAAATGTCCCGAGCTCTCTGAAGGCCTCAGGCCAGTTAGGAGTCTCTCTGACTGGGAATTGTTTGTAGACATAGCCTTAGGGTAGGTTGCAGGTCAGTTACAGGGTAGGTATGCTCCACACCATAATGGGACAGCCTTTCCTCACAGAGTGGGCAGGCCTGGCAGACACTCTTTGAGACACAGGCAGGATTGCCCCGAGTATCTCCAGGTGGTCTTTTACCAATTCCGTCGTGGCAGAGTTTTGAGAAATACCTTTATCTTATAACTAACTTATTGTCAGGCCTGGCTTGGAATTTGCTGTGTAGCCCAAGCTAGCCATGACCTCGCCATCCTCCTGTTTCCGTCTCCCAGATGTGGGCCTCTAGGAATTGACCATATACCCAGCATGTCAAATACTGCCTGGTTTTCATGTGTGGATTGTTTTTATTTTTTATTTATTTTATTTATTTATTTATTTTTTTGGCAAGTTCCTGGTGTAGCAGTAGCCACAGGGATGCTCTGATAAAATGTGCCCCTGGGTAGACTTGGTGCTGCCTGTGAGTCAGCAAGACCACACACGCCCCAGCCCCGCCCTGCCCCACCCCCACTGTGTCCCTCCTGCAAGTTTTACTGGCAGCTCTTCTCAGCTCGAGGTAACTCCCGTCCCAAGAGACCAGTGTAGTCAGGGGGCTGCAGACATGGAGGAGAGGCCGGGACTGTGACTCAATCTCCTTACTTTCAGGGGGTAGCGCTGTCAGGCCACTGTGTGGAATCGGCTGAATGTCGTGCTAACCACCAAGTGAGGTCTCAGAAATAACTTTCAGGCCAAACAAATGTCTGAGGCCAACTGGAGCCTGCATTTGGGCTTTATAGGGGTGGTGTAAGGGCTGGGCTGGGACCTGCCTTTGGAGATGAGCTGTGTGGGCTTGTCTGTCTGTCACTGCCTGGTGGTTTTCTACCCTGCCAAGGGCATGTGCCAGATCTTGCTGGCTGCTGAATTGCAGTTCTGCCCTCCAAAGCTAATGGCCCTAGATTGGCTAGTGGAGGGGTAGTTAGGGAGAGAAAGTGGTCCTGGGCTGGGAGGCCTGGGTGGAGCGAGGCTTTTTCGTGGGGATAGTCCTGGCTGCCTTCTGTTGGTAGTGGAGGGTGGAAATGGAAAATTGGCACCAGGCCACACGTCTTCCATGGACACTTCATCTCCAGGCAGGATGCAGAGCTACTGTGGTCTAGAAATAGTGTCTTTCCTGGTGAAGACTAGACTTTGACAGGAGGGTAGGTATGTAGGGTCCTCTAATACCAATGGGTGGCCCTGGGTGGGGGCCACAGAGACTAGGTCAGAGTCCATGGTGAGGAGAGAGAGATGTGGACTTTGGAAAAGCCTCTTGTGCGCATGGTGTTCCAAATTCCTTGCAGAGTCTGGCCTGGGTCCCTTGGCCCTTCCTCACTCTAGCCCAGTTGCACATGCAGACCTTGGAAGACTAGGCAGCAAGTGCCAGGGCTGTGATGCACGCATGAGACTCTACCTGGACTTCACACCCATTAGCAGCTCAGGTGCTGGCTGAGGAGGCGCTGGCTGAGGAGGCACTAGCTGAGGAGGTGCTGGCTGAGGAGGCGCTGGCTGAGGAGGCACTGGCTGAGGAGGCGCTGGCTGAGGAGGCACTAGCTGAGGAGGCACTCTTGAGGAGGCACTGGCTGAGGAAGGGCGGTGGCCGTGCTGGCTGGGGCTGCTATCTGTTCCCTTCCTGATTGGCTGTCTTCACTCCCTAGGTTTGGAAGGCACTTTGAGTCCCCGCTCCTGTGGCAGAGCATCGTCATGATCCTGACCATGCTGCTGATGCTGAAGGTCTGCACTGAGGTCCGTGTGGCCAACGAGCTCAACATTAAACGCCGCTCCTTCACAGGTGGGCGCAGCATCTTCTAGGAAGGCTTGCCTAGTCAACAGACAAAACTTAGCTTCTGTGAAGCCAAAAAACGACTTCGTTGTTATCTAGGCAGCTTTCACTTCACTAGATGATGATTATCTGTAATTGGTACTAGTGTTTTTCAGATTGTAAAAGACGAAACAATTCACAGTTTGGAACAATTAAGATAAGATTTTCTTTCCTGGAAGAAGCTAGAATCTGGGTGGGGTTTCCTGGCACTTTTGCTCACATCCTCACGGAGTGTTGTCACAGAAGAGCTGGAGAGGGCAGAGTTGTTTCTGAGGGCAGCGGTCAGGTTAACCAAACCCCATCCGGGTGCCCGTTAGCCATGTCCCACCTAAGGCATAACACAGCCAGGTCTTTGTGTTCTATGGCCTGACGACGTGGGCAAGACTCATCACCTGCTGAGCACAAGCCCCTCCCTTGACCTTGGGTAGCTCAGAAAACACAAAGTACTTGGTGGTTTTGGCCCTTTCTTCACAAAATCTTTCTCATCTGTACTTCGAGGTCGGTGCCGACTGGTGGGCTTCTTGTGCACCAGAGAGTTAAATTCTGCCTCCTCCTTCTAATTCTGATTCTCCTTTCTCTTTTTTCTTCAAGGCTAGTTCCCTCTCCACAATTCACACTGGCCTTTGCTCTCAATGCCCCTACCTCAGCATTCTGGGAATATAGGCACATACCACCACATCCAGAAAAAGCCTTCCTTTGGTCTTTCCACTAATGAACTAGTACAGCTCTCTCTTTCTCTGGATTTGTTGGAGAGACAGATGACAGACAGACAGACAGACACAGAGTTGGGGGGGAGGGAGGGACAAGAGTGTTTATTCTTGTTTATAGAAGCATTTAGTGTTTAGTTTAGTTTGAGGGGGATACCTGGGAGATGATGTCGCTGTGTCTTTATTTCTGACCATTACTTTCCACCTATTAACAGGACCCTTTTCCATCTAGTTGTAGTAAAACAGGTGATGCCATCCTCGTCTTCATGGAAAGTGGCTACATCTGGTGGTGTATCTTCTGCTGAGTTCTCATCCATTCTTTCCACATTGATATCATCCCTAAGCTCCCCTGAGCATCTATTCCCCATCCGTGTGTGTGTGTGTGTGTGTGTGTTTAAAGCAACACCAGTGCTGGTGCTGATAATATTGAGAGTCCTACCTCGAGAGAACATAGCTATCACGTAGGAGCTGAGGCTCACAGCCCTCCTTGGAACCGTGGCCTTGCCTTTTAGCAGCCTGACCTGCCCTTCTCTTTACTCCAAGCTTCCATACAGCCTTGGGGCAGGATGGTGTGGCTGCAGATGCACCATGCTCACACAATAGGAATGCTGAATGGCAAGGGGACAGTTGTACCCAGGATCCCAGGGCTCGCTGCATGTTTGCGCTGCTTCTGTGTTGTAAATACAAGAACAGGCTTGTGACTTCGATTGCCGTGTGTGTTGGCTCTGATGTGACCCATATCACATGTCGGCTGCAGGGGGCTTGTGTATAGTGTGGCGACTTAATGGCGTTTGTCTACCCAGGCGCTCACTGTCCTTCACCTCAGGTGACAGTGAGTGTAGGGAGCTTTAAGAGTGTACCCGAGTGCCACACCACAGCACAGTCCAGATCAGAAAGTGCAGTCCAGTTGTTCTCTTGTGTGTTGTTGTTCTGGGTAAAATTTTCAGGGCACCATTTGTATCCTGGTAACTAGGACTGAGTTAAACTAGTGAAGCAACAGTTTCCAGGCCTAGGACTGGGATTTGAATTTTTATCAGGGGCCCCTAATGGGCATCAGAGTAACCTCAGGGATGTCCCTTAATTTAGGAAGGCCCTCTGCAGACATGATTAAGATTCATGGGCTTGAGGAAGAACCCTTATTCTCGGTCTCCTTGTGGCTAATCTAATTTCAGGGGACAGAGCAGGTCTCACCACATGGCCCTGAGCGTCGCTGGGCCTTAGACCTGCATGGAGCAGCAGGGCTTGTCTGAGAATTATTATTTTTGTTGTTATTAGTTTGGTTTTTTGAGATAGGGTCTTGGGTGTCTTAGAGTTCACCATGTAGACCAGGCTGGCTCAGAACTCACAGAGATCCTCTTGCCTCTGCCTCCCGAGTGCTGAAACTAAAGGTGTGTGCCACCAGACTCGCCTGAGAATTCCTGATATTAACACCCTTAGCAATTTTAGTTTTTTAGTCCAATTCATATTTACCGGGCTTCATGTCAGCTTTAGCTAAGACACTGGCCTTAGTGTATTCCTGAGAATAGCTTTAATGAAATGTGTGGGTTCATTTCCTACCATCTGTGAGGAGGGAGAGGAGGGTGGTGTCTGAAAAAAAAAAAACCCAGAAATGCACCCTGGTGCCAGCCCACAGCCACCCAGCCCTGAAGCTGCCGAGGTCCCGGGGCTCAGGAGACACCTCACTTTCTTTCTTTTTTCTTTTTTGTTTTTTTGTTTATTATGTATACAGTGTGCATTAGGTCATGTTATAGCTGGTTTTGAGCTACCATGTGGTTGCTGGGAGTTGAACTCAGGACCTCTGGAAGAGCAATCAGTGTTCTTAACCACTGAGCCATCTCTCCAGTCCTAACACCTCACTTTCTTACAGCTGTATTTTACACAGGAAGTTGGTGCCTTCTAACAGGCCTTTTAACACCCTCCCAAGAAGAGAGATGGTCTGGTTGTACCGTGAGCCTCATAAGGCACAACTCAGGCAAACTGATTGTGAAAATAATTTATGAAGGGCTAGTAAGAAGTCACGTGCTGTTAAGTCTGGGAACCCCGGTTTGACCCTTGGCACCGACTCTTGTGTGTTGTCCTCTGAACTCCACATACACGCCATGCCATGCATATGCACACACACACACACACACACACACACACACACACTCACACACACACACTCACACACACACTCACATACACACTCACACACACACTCACACACACACACTCTCACACACACTCACACACATACACACACACTCACACACACACACACACTCACACACACTCACACACACACACACTCACACAGATAAATAAATGTTAAAAAGTTGAAAAAAGAATTAGTATAAACCTGTGTGTGTGTGTGTTATGTGTATGTGTACATGCGTGTTACAGGTGCTTATGATGCAGAGGGCAGAGGAGGGCTCTGGGTGTTGTCTTAGTTAAAGTTACTATGGCTGTGCCGAAACACTATGACCAGAAAGCAAGTTGGGGAGGAGAGGGTCGATTCCACATCATAGTTCACTATCAAAGGAAGTCAGGATAGGAACAGGGACCAGGAGGCAGGAGTTGATGCAGAGGCCATGGAGGGGTGCTGCTTACTTACTTGCTTCCCGTGGCTTGCTTAGCCTGCTTTCTCATGGAACCCAGGGCCAGCGTCCCAGGGATGGCACTGCCTGCAGTGTGCCGGGCCCTCCCCCTCAATCACAAGTGAAGAGAATGTCTCACAGCTCCATCTTACGGAGGCATTTCTTCAGTTGAGGCTCCCTCCTTTCAGATGACTCTACCTCGTGTCAAGTTGACCTAAAAGTAGCTAGGACAGGTGTCCTGTATTTCCCATTGCTTTATTCCCTTGAGGCCAGGTCTCTCAGTGAACTGAGTGAGAGCTTACCATTTTCCATCGAGGCTGTGGAATCCATGTCAGCTTTCTGTGCGCGCGTCGTGCTGGAGAACAGTGTTCAGGCCCTCATGCTTGCATAGCTAATGCTTGTACCCACTGAGCATCTCGCCAGCCCTATGAAAACATCTTTATTTTGAGACAGAATCTGTGTAGGCCTCGCTGCTCTGGAACTCCCTGTGTAGTCCAGGCTGGCCTTGAGCTCACAAAGATCCTTCTGCTTCTGCTCCCAAGAGAGGATAGGGACATTTAAAAATAGTTGTAACTTAATGTTTTCTTTTTCTTTTTTTTTTAAATGAAAGCTTAATTTTTTCCAGTTGTCTTAATATTATACCTTTAATTTTAAGGGTAACTAGTTCAATTTGCCAGTAAAGATTAAAAACAAAGAAACAAATGGGCGCACACCTTTAACATGCTTTTAATCCCAGCATTTGGGAGACTAAATCAGGTTAATCTCTGAGTTCAAGGTCAGCCTGGTCTATATAGCAAATTGCAGGCCAGCCAGGGCTACACAGTGAGACTTCTTAAGCAAAAAACCCAAAATAAACGAAAAAGAGAGAGCATGATCTAAAACTGTTTTCTTGCTATAACGAACATGCAGAGGTTAATCTCATAGTAGACTTTGAGGAAGACAGGGCGGAGGAAGTAAAATAGACCCTTGTGACTATTTTGAACATTTTGGTACATTTTCCAAGTTTTTTCTTTTACAGTCAGTGGTTTTATCACCAAATCTGTGTAACTTCCAAAATTAGAATCACACGTTGCATGAGACTTTTTTCCCCAACCTCCCTCTGCTCGCTTAGAATGTCGGGCTCTAAGTACTGAGTCTGGGGGAGGCAGGGGATGGAGGTGGCTCCATGGGACAGTGTGGTGCCTCTTCCTGCCAGGCAGGTGCGCTGTGCCTCTGGAGCCCGTGGAGAGTGGGCGTGCCCTGTGGGTGCTTGATGTGTTTTGGTTTTCAGTTTCAGTTTTTAATATGTGAAGTCACTAACACTTATAAAAGTGAGGAGAGAGTCTAAGGCAGGCCATTTGTGGTTGAGCTCACATCATGCACCCACCCTGACCCCTACCCCTCACTTGACCCTATATCCTGATCCTACCCTGACCCCTGACCCCTGACCCCCACTAGGACTGGGACCCAGGTCTGTTCCTGCTGGACAGGTGTTCTACCATTAAGTGGCTTCTCAGCTCAGTGCAGCATGTTTCGAGGCAAACCCCGGACATCACTGCCTTTGTAAATGGTTCAAATTGTATCTCCAGAGCGCAGTTCTGAACACGTGGGTGGTGACCCCTTTAGGGGTCGAATGACCCTTTCACAGGGGTCACCTAAGACCATCAGAAGACACAGATGTTTACCTTATGATTCAAAACAGTAGCAATATTACAGTTATGAAGTAGCAATGAAAGCTGTTCTATAGTGGTAGTGGTGGGGTCACCAAAACAATGAGCAACTGTATACATTAAAGGGTTGCAGCGTTCGGAAGATTGAGAAGCACCGTACTAGAAAGTGATGTAAGAAAGATAGCCAAAAAAGACCCACGCCATCCACATAAGTGCACAACCCCATATAATCAACCATTCCATTGGTGTGGATATTTCTGGCTGTGTGTTCTGACTCTCGGCTACTTGGTTAGCCCTTGAGTCAGGGTCTGAGCACAGGCATACTATGAGGGCTAGTGCTCTTTCTTGCTCAGTAGTTGGGCTGTGTCTTTTCTTTATAACATTAATTACTGTTGAGCTAGAACCCCTCTGCAGCCCCCCTTCTCTCTGCACTGTCCACTGAGAACTGTGATTTATCTGTGGGCGCTCTGCAGCAAGAGCAGGCCTGAGCTGCAGACTCCCGAGGGCCTCCAGGAACCTCTGTGGTAGAGACTGCAGTAGGCACCCGAGCAGTTGCTGCCTCTCAGTCCTTTTTGTCCTGGAAAAGAATTTTAAAGGTAACTGGATCCAGAGGTTGATTGGTCCCATGAGGTCTTTCTGGGTTTTCAGGGCACAGAGATGCCAAGGTTGTGGGTGCCTGAAAAGGAGATGCTCTGTCCTTGAGGGCTGCACAGTGTGTGTTCATCATTAGCTGGAGCGCCTCTGGGCAGAGGCTCCATGGCCACTCACTGAGTTAACAGAGGTCTGATATGTGGAAGAAACATATGTGGAGGTCTCGATCATCCATCAGCCTTTGTGGCTGACTTCCTAGAAGCGGCACTGATGACTACAGTATGCCGAAGGATGAATTCACACGTGCTTGGAGCTCTGATGCGTTCCACTTTGGCTGCTTTATTGAACTCGCCGGTGCCCGCTGGTTCAGTGGGAGCGCTTGGGTAGAAGCACTAGGTCTTTGGACCCTTGCTCCATCTCTGCAGGGTGTTGCACATCGTCTCTGCTCTGGACTGTAGTGGGTTGTGTCTCAGCAGAGTCTGGGATTGGATATCTCTGGCCCGGGCTGTGGTTGTCCCCTGGCTTTTACAGCGGGCCTGGTTTTTGGACCCCCATCGAACCCCCCATTACTGCACACATTCTCCCTGCTGAGCCCTTGTGGCAAGGCCAGCTGAGCTTCAAACATGGCTTTGCTCTTCCACCACCTGTGTCCCAGCCGTGTTTCGCTGGAACCCAAAGTATTATGGGATGTGTGCCATAGCCCACGCTGCTTTCCTAAGTGAGAATAATAATTGCTAGCAGCGTGGTTGCTAGGACAGTGGGTAGACTGGCGGATCATACACTCAGGCTGAGTGCTCCTTGGCCATGTTCTGGCAGAGATGTGCCTCCGAGTCACCACCAGTGGTGCCTTTCCCCAGGTGCACTACCAGCACAGTATGTGTGTTCATTTGGGTAATTTTGTCTCTAATTTACTTGTTTGTTTTTTAATTTAAATTTTGTTTTACAGTGTATTTTTTTTTCCATTTTAAATTTCTCCTAGAAGTTATCTGACAAAATTGTGCCTCAGAGACAGGTGGTTGAATTTTTCTGACATGTGTCAGAGCTCTGGGTAGGAACCTTCTCCAGTAGATGGGTGGCACCTATAGGTAAAGGTTGGCTGGCTTGCTTCTTTCTTTCTTTCTTTCTTTCTTTCTTTCTTTCTTTCTTTCTTTCTTTCTTTCTTTCACTTTTTGGTTTTTCGAGACAGGTGTTCTCTGTATAGCCCTGCCTGTCCTAGACTCACTTTGTAGACCAGGCTGGCCTCAAACTCACAGTGATCTGCCTGCCTCTGCCTCCCAAGTGCTTTGATTAAAGGCGTGCGCCACCACCGCCAGGCCATAAGGTAAATTTTTATGGAGTGTTGTGAGAGGGCTGGTTACCACCCTGGTGCCTTTGCAAACGCTTTGCTATTACTGCTACGCGTCACAGCAGGAACTTGTGTGCTGGGCCTGCATCCCACCCCAGTTCTAAGCTTGGTTCGCCTTGGTTTTATCTCCTGTGCTGCCCTCTAGCCCACCTGCTGCCAATGTCCACAGCCGGTCACACACATAGCAACCCAGGTGGTCCTGCTGGGCTGACCTGCGTGCCTTCCCGAGCCTTGGGAAGTAGGGCACACCTGTGTCAGCTTCTTCAGAACTCCCACGTGAGCCTGAGGCTTCACCTTCAGGTTACCCGAAAACCTAGGCTGAGAAGGGAGAACCTGGGCTGCTGCGTCTTTCTTGCAGTCTGGTCTTGGAAGTCAAATAGCATCTGAGGATTGAAGAGGATGGGAACACACACACACACACAATCTCTCAAGGGTAGGTCACAAGTTACACTTCCTGATGAGGGGCACCCAGCCATTTCTGGGCCACATCCAGATCCCCAGTTCATGTAGAGAGTGCGACACATCTGTAGAGATTTTGTGATGGTTGCAAGTGTCTCCAGCTTTTCTCAGCTTGGGACTTTCTCCTGTCTGCCCTATACACAGCAGTTTTCAGCTCTAAGCCTGTCTGACTGTGAAAACAGGAGACTGTAGGTGCCTGAATGTCCCAGCACATTCTAGATCTTTATCAGAGGCACTAGTGAGCTTGGCCTCAATCATAGCTGGGTGCCAGGAGGCTACACTTTGTGCTCTGCCTGTGGTCTGCAAACCACAGATTTGGTGATAGGTGCCCATTCCTCACAGGGAAGAGGTCATTTGACTGTTAGCTGCCAACCGTTTACTTCCACAGAGTGCTGGTAGGGACACAGCCTGTGACCTCACATCTGTTTCAACAATTTAAACCCCAGAAAGTGAGAGTCTGCCAGCTGACCTGAGGTGCCCTGGCACGAGGTGCTTCGGGCTATTGACCTGGTGCAGTTGTTAGCAGGAAGGTTAAAGTATAACGTGTTGGCAGGTTCTGCTGGCCTGCTCAGTTCAGGTGAGATGTCCGCTCAGGCAGGCTGAGTGTCCTTGTCATGGTGTCTGTGCAACACACCTGTCACATCCACTGTTGAACTTGCTGCCCTATGGCAGCCGGCCTGTTGCTGTGTGAGCTCTAAAACTGTTGTGTCACGCAGCCTGTGAGAACATTTCAGCTCCTGATTAACTGTCCTCAATCCCAGGCTGCCTGAGCTTCTAGGGACATGAAAATTGGGGCCTGTCCTACTGCAGTTGTTAATGTCCCTTGACTGTAGACATGAAGTGAGAATTATGCTGGGGATTCCCGCCTCCCCTTAACTCCTGTGCACCAGCTTAGGACATTATTAGAAGAGAGTAGATTGGAAAACAATTCAGAAAGCAGATTTTTTTTTAACTCAAAGAAACAAAACTCTTTTCTCCTCTGTTGTTGTTCTTGTTTTGTTGTTGTTGTTTGTTTGTTTAATTAAGAAATGCAACAACTGTAGGAAATACACCCTGCCAGTGTTAAAAACCAGTCTGTTTTTGTCTTCTCTCTTTGTTTTGTCTCTCTCTCTCTTTTTGAATGTAGCCACAGACAGTAAGGACGAAGAACTCAAAGTCCTCCCCAGGCGGCCCTACCTGGGTATGTACTCCTGAGACACTGGCTCCATTTCACTCCTGCAACCTGTCCCTCTGCCAACACCTCCATCCGCACTTACCTGTGACGTCACGAGTCGCTTCCCCAAGCATGGCTTGTTCACACTTAGCCCTCAGCTCTGCTGTTCACAGCCTGGGATGTTTTAGAACGTGCTGATTTCAAGGGATGGGGGGACCAAAAGGGAAGGAAGAATGGATGCAGAAAATTGAAGCACACAAGCTTTAAGCCGATGACAAGCTAACTCCTTTTGATGGTGTGCTCTAAGTCTACCTAGATTGTCGGTCGCTTCCTTCTCCACCGTGGCTGTCTGTCCTGAAGTCTGGTTTCAGATGCACCTCAGCGCACCTCTCCAGTCTCTCGCTCTTGTAGTTCCTTTTCCTTCCCTGAGCAGTCGGCAGTGGTCCTGCTTTTATTCTTGACTCTGGCGGTTTTACTCCAGTCTCCTTTGTTTGCTTTTGTTTCTCTACTTACAGCCATGTCAATTCTCTGATCTACTCAAAGAGCCAACTTTTGGTTTTGCTGATTTTTCTTTATCTACTTTACCTAATTCCACTTTAACCCCCCCCCCCCCCATTTTGGTTGTTTGTTTTGTGCTCTGCCTGCTTTTGCCACAGTGAGCACTTTCTTCTGGTTTCTTATTGATTTCTTTCTTATTATTGATTTTAGGTTTATTTCTATTGTACTTTGAAATATATGTTTACATCCAGGAGTTCACTCTGTGGTGGGGGGACTGACCCCCCTCCCCGTGTGTTTTGGTCTTGTGTCCTTTTTTTTTTTCTATCTTAAAGTGGTTTTTTCATTCCCTTCAGAATTTCTCCGACCCATTTACTGTTTAAGACTATACTGCAGCCTTCATATTTATGAACCTCTCAAGTGTCTTTGGTGGTTTTTATTATAATCTGCTGTAACTGTAGAGAATGCTTCCATTCAAATTCTGAGGCAAAGCTTGTGCTGGGGCTTCTCCTGTGGTGTCTCTCCAGGAGATGCCCTTGCTGGTCTGAGGAGAGGTGGGTGCCTCTTGGGTCATGGTTGACAGTCATGCTGAGGCATTTTTCCTCACTATTTCATCTGCCCAGCTGTATCCATTTTGAAAGCTGGTATTGAAGTTTCCGAATATTTGTTAATTATTCGGAAAGTCCGTTGTTGCTTTCTTGATTTTGGAGCAGTTGTTAGGTGCATATGTAGTTGTCTCACACTGACCTTCTTTGTTATTATAAAATGTCTCCTGACATTTCTCATGGTATATACACTGATCCCAAGTGACCTCTCTAGGGACTGGGTTCACTAAGATGCCTCTGTAGCCCAAGCAGGCCTTGAAGGTTTGACCTTTGCCTCAGCCTCCCAGGCAGCCAAGGAGCTGGCCTGCCCCGCAGATCTGGCTTATGGCTTACTCTAATATTAGCATAGCCTCTGTGGACCGCCTGTGGTTATGATTTGAACAACAGGCAGATGGCAAGTTCAAGGACAACCTGGGCTACAGTGCAAGACTTCATCTCAAGAGAAAATAGAAAGCACTTTGAATGTCATCCTTCTGCTCCATTGTGTCTGGTGAGAAGTCAGTTGCTCATCTTACTCGGGGGAGGGGGGGTCCTCTGTAAGTGACATTTTTTTCTTCTTCTGCTTTCAAGATTTTTGTCTCTGCCTCTGACGTTCAGCCATAGCTGGTGAGGTGGCGGAATCCGTGTCTCTGTACTTGGCTGTAACGGCGCGCCTTGGATAGTCAGGTCTGTGATCATGGTCTGTGAGCCCTGCCCCTGTTCTGCTCTCTCTTCTCCTCTTGAGCATGCTCACTACGCCTGTGCAGCTGCACCTGGTGTTGCCTATGGTTCTCAGAAGCATGGTTAGTTTTCCTTCTTTAGGCAGCATAATCTCTGTGGAGGTATCTGGAGTTGCACTGACTTTTCCATCAGATCGGATCTCTTTTTGAGCCCCGATAACGAATCTTATTTGAGACAGAGCCTGCAGCCGCCCCAGATTCTCCTGGAGATTCTGGGTGATTGTCCTTCCTTGAGGAATGTCCCTCCAACAAGTGGGATGACATCCTGGCTCCCCTGTTAGTTCTTTATAAACACTCCTAGGCTCCTTTTAGTTAGTGTTTACAGTATTATTCTAAAATTTTTTCCTGCTTTGTCTACCATTTCCTTGCAAATAATGCTTCTTGCTTTTTCTGGTTGTTGTCCCTCCATGTAGGGACGACATTTCCCTGTTTTGTTTTGTTGTTGTATGTTTGTTTGTTTGGTTGGTTTTTTTTCCCCATACTGGATGCTAAAAGTTAATATTGTGATACCCACTGCACTAATCTCCTACCTGGGGGAGGGTGCCTTATTTGCTGATGTCCTGGTTTGGTTGGGTGGAGCAGGCTGAGCCCACATCCCTCCAGGCCTGGTACTGGATACTGTGCTTCTCCCTGTCAACATTGAACTCCTGAGTGTTCTGCCCTCTCTGGCACCACGTCTGGCCTCCACTTCCATTGTGGCTCTGTTGGCGTGCAATACTCTGGGTGATGCTACATCACAGTAGGCACCGGGGGCCGTTAAGACCAGTCTGAAAATGGCTCCGCTTTCCAGAGAGCTCTTTAGCTGCCTGCTTCTTTTCCCCTCAGCTGGCCATGGAGCTACTAGCTGTTGCTGCTGTTTCACCATGGCTTCCGTTTTTCAAGACAGGCTCTGCCATGGAGCCCAGGCCAGCCTGGTAGTCACTAGCTTCCTGTTTCAGTTCCCCGAGTGGAAAAATTATGGGTATCCAGCCAAACCTGGCTCAACTTCCTGTAGCACCCAGGTCTTTATTCTTTGCTAGCACTCTGGAGCTCAGGCTTGCCTATGCTCTGTTCTAAGTACGTGTCTCTTGGGGCGGGGACTTTGAACTCTCTGCTCCCATACCTGTCCCCCAGGACAGAACCTCAGATGCTACTCCAGAGCTGGTGGCAAGAGCTGTGATGAGCCTCTCGGGCTACAGCTGGCACTGAGGACAGGCCTTGGAGGGTGACTTTTTCACTATTTCAGCCTTCTCCTCCTGGTGTAGAGTGCCCGCCCTGTGTAAGGTACAATAGTGCCACCCAGGATTCTCAGCCTTGGCCCTGTGTGGAGCTCCTGCCCTAAGTGGGCCACCTGGGGATGGAGCCCAGAGGAGAGGAGCTAAGCAGGTGAAGGGCGTGCTGGCTGCAGCAGGTCAGCCCTCATGCTGCACTGGTGTGCTCAGTGCACAGACCTGCTGCTTCTACCAATTGCCTGCTGCTTTTCTACAAGTGCTTACCTGACTATTCTTTTTAACTCGAGCCTCTGGGCTTGACCGCATGCTTCATTGCTATCTGTCACTGCCATTGATGGAGAAACTTGGAGCTAACTTGGAGCTGATGGTTCCAGACCTCTGTTGGCACACTGGAACAGACAGAGCCAAAGGACTCCTGAAATGAGCGAGAATCAACATCACCAACAGCTCGTACATAACAAGCACCTCTCACTCCAGCTTCCCTTGGAGTAGCTGCCACAGCGACAATGTGGCACCACCACTAGTGGCAGTGCCGTGACACAGCCTTATTTGTGCAGCCTCAAGTCTGATTGGGATGCCGGCCTCGGTAGATGGTTGCTTTGTTCTGGCCACGCAACAGGTGCTCCCAGTCAGTTTCCCAGGGCACCCTGTCCAGAAGCCAGGAGAGGGGACTGAACATGGCACACCACCAGCACTGCTGCCCAGCTTCCCAGAACATTGGTTCTGGGTGTCCGGAGCCATCATCCCCTGGCTGATCCACAGCCTGTCCCTTGTCTGCTGTGGGTGAGAGCAGTGCTTGGGGTGGGGAGAGACTACCAGTCTGGCCTAGAAGGTGAGGAGGAACAGTTCAGCTGTTTCAGGAGGTCTTGTTGCTATCTTAAGATCTACTGGTGTATCTGACCTTCAGGCAGAGTGAAAGCTGACGCCGGACTGTGGAGGGCTCGGGCTGTGCGCCTCTTGTCATTTCTCCAGGTGAGGCGCCTGTGCCCTGGCATCTTGTGCGTGTTTGGCCCTGGGACTTAGGCCTCTGCCTCCTAGCCTGAGTCCTTGTGAGCATTAGCTGTAGGAAGGAAGGCTGGCATGAGTCTGAACCAGGCTGGCTAGGATTGCGCTTTTTGTTTGTTTTTGCATTCAGCCTTTTTGTTTGTTAGTTTTTTGCATAGACATCATCACCAAGTTAAATTTGGACCACAGTGGCTTTTTTTTTCTTGAGCCATTTGAGGTTAAGTGTCTTTTCCAAATGCAAGGATGACTCCCTGTAACTACCCAGAATGCTAATGTCAGCAGGTCCTAGAACCCTCTGGGCAAATAAGTTGCTGCGTACTTGATTGTCTTGTCTCCAGGAGCACCTTGGTCTGCTCTTGACGTTGTAAACCTGTGCTGGGCTGTGCTTTCAGCCTGCTTGGCCTTCCCCTGCTCCTGACCTGGGAAGTTCTGGCTTAGTTGGCTTTCTGACCAAGCTGGGGGTTAGGGGCTGCCCTGGGACCCTCAGGACAGGCAGTCTGAATCTCAGGTGATCCAGGCGGATAGTCCTGCTAGACAGAAGTAAAGGTCAGACCGCAGTGCTGAGGAAGCAGAATGCAGCCAGTGTGTGAACCACCCAGAGAAGTGTGGAGTCTTCAGTAGTTCATCAAAGGAGACGGAAAAGCCACGTGCAGCGGGCCATACCCGGAGCCCCACCGCTCAGGAGGCCCAGGAGTCTGAGACCAGCCTGGGCCAAGGCCTCATCTCTCAGACAAGTGAAAACAAATGAGTAAAGTGACCCTTTATGTTTTTTAAAAAACATCCTTCAGTGCAGACATAGCCACCACAGACATTGCTGGACAGACCTGTTCTTTGTACTAAGCCTTTGGAGTCAGGCACGTGCCCTTCACCCATCCCATGCCTGGCTGGGATGTGTGGCATTGCATGCTGGGTGGGACCCTGGGAAAGGAAGGAGGAAGGAGATTTGTCACAGCTGTCTAAGAAGGGCCTTCAGGTTTGTAAATGACCGTGCTTGTGTGACTCATGGGGAAGGGCTTGGGAGGGGACTCTGCCCAACCCAATTCCTTGTGGGTTCCTGTGCAGAGCCCTGCTCCGTCCTTTAATTGCCCAGCAAGGGGCAGAATACCGGATTTCCTGTCTCTTCTGCTTGGTTTAAGGATATTTCTCTCGATGTTGTTGTCTCCCAGGATAGTGAGAACTGTTCTAGATTGCTGACCCGGGGTCTGTGACGACTGCAGGACATGGGCATGCTCATTTGGGATGTTCGTCCCCTTGTGGCCTCATTAAGTGGCCTTGCTCGGTGATGCTCAGAGAAAGAGCTGTCTGTGTTAGTTGCAGCTGATGTGAATTCTTGTCCGCACTCCCAGATTCACAGATTAAAGTGTGGGTTCCAAGTGGCCAGCTGAGTTCCTGCTAGTTCCAATCCATAGTACAGACACATGTGTCTCCCAAAGGGATGTGGTACAGTATGACAGCCACAAGAAATCTTTCTGGAGCTTGGAACCTGTGGCTGTGGGTCTACTGTGGTAGAAACATGCTGTAGTCCTACTTGCTAGGTGGAGCTGTGAGTTGTCACATGTCCTGTCATGATGTCATCGGGCGGTCTAGCCTTACCCAGCTCACCACCCCTAACAGCTCAGTCTCCTGAGCCCTTGCGTCATGTTGGTGCTGAGCATCAGCGACTTTTTCCCCCCGGGCATCCTCTCAGAGGTGAGTGATGCTGCTCGTCTTGGCAGGACCCTGACCTTCTGTTGGCCTGGAAGAGAGTGATCGTTTCTGAAAACTCATTTCTCAGGAGAGACCTGTACCTCATTCCTCACTGGGTCTGGGGTTTGCTCTAGCTCTTCCATGGCTGATTGTCATTGACTTAAACTCTAGGCAGGGAGCTCAGATAGCCCAGGCCCTCACTGCCGGGGTCCCAGACACTGTAGAACGCATGATCTGCTCTCTGGGGAAGGTGACTTGTTCTTAGCTTGCTGCTCGGGAAGCCGGAAGGCTTTGCCTGAATTGGCACAGACAAGCCACACGGGGGTGCTGGTGGGCTGCCGTAGGACCATGGATTGTACAGCAGAGGTGTCAAAGCTGCCCAGTGTAACTGTGGGGCCTCAAGGCAGTATCCACCGCTTCCCTAGAGATGGGCTGTTGAGGGTGAAAACAAACAAAGAGACAAACAGACAAACAACAACAGCAAACCCACAAAGCCCTGGCCTGGCCTTGGTTTCTTTCTGTTCTCAGTGCTGCAGTGGGCCCGGGGTCTTTTCTTCCTCACAGCAGTGTTAGGACAGCCCTGGACTCTACCCGTGGGTCCAGGAGGACTTTGACTTGACCTTAGGACTTCAGGGTGCTGAGTTTTCCTTCGTGTGCTTCTTGGCCACTTCCTGTCCATTCCTTTTGCCTAATGGCTTTTTTGGCTTGTCCATCCTGCTGCACACCATAGGTTCAGAAGGACATTAGGGCTTTCAGCAATGCTTGTTCCAGTTATTAACCTGTAAATATCCTGCGGAGCTCTTTACTTTCCCAAGAGGAAACTTGGGGTGCTGTGCCTCCCCTGTTATCTCACAGCTTCTCTGTAACCAGCTGTCCTGGGAGCCACCCTTGCCCTCATCTGGCCCTTGCTACCTGATGTTGAAGGACTGCCCCTGGCCTCCAGGTTTCTGGTCATCCCATTGCACGTGCGGTGATGTTGCACCGGGCTGATGGCTTCTTTCCAGTGCTCTGTTGGGAATTTGTTTGCCTCTGGGGGTCCTTTTAGCACCCCCTGAAGATGCTGGACTACATGGAGAGGTGGTGCGTGGACCCCTGGGGTACAGTCCAGCTCTGCTTGCCTTTGCTGCTCCAAAGAAGGCTCCTTTCAGGATTGGGCTGCTTATCTGAGGGCCAGTACCTGCTGCTTAGGGCGTCATCAGGATGCACTGGAACTGTGAGTGAGTCCAGGCCAGAATGGCATCAAGAAGGCTCTAAAGTGTAGATAAACTCAAGCCAAGCATAAGGCATAGGCCACCAGCACTTGAGAGCCTCAGCTGTATGTAGGTGCTGTGTGATGACACTCCCATTTACCTTTGCGGGCCTTTAGCCCTGTAGTAGGCCTGTTTGGGCTACATGGCTGTATTTGAGGCTGGGGAAGGGGGCCCCGGGCACCCCAAACCCGGGAAGGCAGCTCTTTATTGTGGAGTTTCCCCTAATTCCAGGCTTCAGTGAGACTTGTAACCTCCATCAGGGTGACTCCTTTGCATCGCTGAGCCTGGTAAGTGGGGTGGTTACGGGGCAATGTACTGCCGAGCTAGATAGCCTGTGACACAAATAAAATGCCATTTGGTGCAGGTAACCTGGTCTGTGTATGCTTATTGGAGTTTTTCCAGGTTAGTCCTTTCTGTTCTGGCCTACCCACCTCCAGAACCAAAGAAGAGCTTCTTTAGAAAAAAGAAATCCTTGGGTAGTATTAGAAATGATGTGTGTGTGTGTGTGTGTGTGTGTGTGTGTGTGTGTGTGTGTGTGTGTGTATTGAGTCTGAGTAATTGGAAGTTAGCCCCCCACCCCCATCCCCCACTTTAAGGAGTGCCACATCAGCATGACCTCATTTATACTGGAGTGGGGGGTGGCGGGCAACCTGCCAATTTCCGTGCACAGTTCAGATGCAGAAATCCTGATGCAGGGCAGGCTGAGCCTCTGAAAACTCCCAGGGCTGCATCTTTATTGCATTTTGCATGTTTAAGTCAATCCAGTTTTTGTTTACAAACTGAGAAACCAGGCCAGTAATGTGCTAGCTGTTTTCCTCATTACAGAGTGTGTTCAGTGGGCTGGGGTGTAGCTCTGTGGTAGAGCACTTTCCTAACATGTGTGAGGACTTTTTCTTCCCCAGCCCCAACAGTAAAGACAATAACAAAAATAGAAAAGAAAAGCCCCACCTCCCCATAAAAAGAGCCTTACTTAGAAGAGTTTAGTACCTCTGGCATGTCTGGGCCCCACCCACCTACACCTGTTAGATGTCCCTGCCTTGGACTTGTTGACCTGTGAGCCAGGTCAGGCACAGCCATGTCACGTCCCACATCCTCTCTTATGGCAGGTTTCCCTTCTCATCAGAAGCTTCCCTGCAGCCACCACTGTTGTCTGCTGAAGTGTCACTTAATTCATTCGTATGGCTGCTTGTGACCACACAGAATCTGTCATCAAACAGGAAGGGGTATTGCTCTGGTGACCAAGTATGTAGCAGTAGTACTGTGTGTTCACTGACCTCCTCTCACGGGATAAGAGCACCGTTAAGACTCAGAACCGATGCAGTAGCCATTAGTGCAGTCCTAGGAGGTGGTACCTGAACCTACGTGAATGGAGACGCGGGCTTAACCTGAATTACAGAGCGAGAGCTGCAGCTCTAACCCAGGCGTCAGAGGCTGTGGTACAGTCCATACTGTGTGCCTTCCTACAACTGTTGAAACTGAGTGAAAGGGCTTTAGCTCCCTTTAGCTGACTTAACATTGGTACCAAGAGTCCCTAGAACTGCTTTCATTGGACGCTGTCATCGCCCCACACTGGCCTCGACCTGTTTGAGTCCCCTCTCCACACTGGCTTAGGCTTGCTCCCATTTCTTCTTACGGAAGTTGAACTATCTGTGTCTCCTACGTTGACTTTGATCCACTCAGATCTCCTCACACTGGCCTTGCCCTGGTCATGTCGCCTCCCACCTCTTCCCCGCACTAACCTTGGCTGGCCTGTTCATTTCTCCTTACGGTGACACTGACTTGTCACATGGTTCAACTCCCTACACTGACTTGGCCTACCCATGCCTTGCTGGTGTCTCTTTCCCCACAAACTCCCAATTTGCTCACCCAACTGAGGCGCCTCTCTCCCTCTCCCTCTAGACTTCGATCCTCACCATTTCTGGCACTGGAGCAGCTTTGCAGACTATGTGCAGTGTGTCCTGGCCTTCACAGGTGTGGCAGGCTATGTCACCTACCTGTCCATCGACTCAGCTCTGTTTGTGGAGACGCTGGGCTTCCTGGCCGTGCTGACCGAGGCCATGCTGGGTGTGCCACAGCTGTACCGCAACTACTGCCACCGCTCCACGGAGGGCATGAGGTAGGGGTGTTCCTGTGGAGGTTCCCACACACTGGGGACATTGAGCACTTGACAGTATGATGAAACCATGCTGCATAAGCACATTGGGCCTTTGACTTTTGTGTGGGAAGATGCATAGAGCTGGGGCTAGGCAGGGAAGCAGGAATGCTCTGTGGAGGCCATGGCCCATCAGGAGCTGCAGAGCTTTCATGCAGGACCAGGGATTGAAGAAAAAGGTATGGTAGGGCAGGGGACTTCACCGAAGGAACCCCAACTATGGCTCTTTCACAGTGGGACTCACCATGGCCTACCAAAGCTACAGTGTCTATCAGAGGAGGATAAAGCTGTTGTTGGGATTATACTGAGAAGTGTCTGGAGACATCTGTCTAGCACAGGACAGTTCCTATAGACCACTGGGAAGTCTTGAAGAGAACAGCAGTTACTGAGCACAGATCAACTGGTGAGGAGGAGGGAGGAACACAGCCATGTGCTTAACTTGGCACGATCCTTAAGGAAGGAAGCCATCCGACTTTACACAGAGAGCCTGTCTGCTTCTCAGAGACCCCACTTGTGAGACTCTATCCGACTTCTCCCTGAGACCCTGTCCACTGCCCACTCCCTATCTACTTCTCACTAAGGCCCACTGCTCCTTTTGTGGAAGGCACCCAGGGGTCCCCTTTCTCTGAAGGTTCTTTGCACCCTTGTGCACACTGGTGACACTGTTGTCAATGGCATCATAGCATTCAGCTTTGTTGAGAAATCCAAAGCCTGGTAAGAAGAGACCGGCAGTGGATAGGCAGAGGTTTGGGGTCCTGACGGGTACCAGATTTTGGTACCCCCTCTGTAGTTCTTTTTATTGGCTGCAGGCTTGCAGGGACGAGGCTCACACACATGCGCAGAGCGTAGGTACACGTGTGTAAAAGCCAGAACCCGCTAGGCTTCAGTAAGATGAACACGTGGGAAGGGCAGATTGGGCTGACAGCAGTGGCCTCAGTGGATCAAGGTTCCCTGGTGAGGTGGGTGCAGCCCTGAGTTAGGTCTGGATGTTTTTTAACATCTGGTGGGGCTGGGTCCCAAAGCTCTGGTTTGGGGCTGGTGGGTGTGAAAGAGAGAGCAGCAGCTACAAGTGCATGTCAACGCGGAGCATGGAGGAAAGCCACATGGTGACTTCTGGAGGCCATTAACTTGTTCCAAAGCTCAAGTGTTGGGTGAGCCATTTTCAGCTGAGAGCAGAGATGTTTTAGGGATGGTGGCATGGAGCCAAGAAGAGAAGCCAATATTGAGGATATCTGGGCTCCTTGCTAGGGCATCTTCTTGGGACAGGGTGCTAGGCTTCATGTGCACAGAGGCACTCACTGACCAAGCCCCCTTTAACTGTCGGGCTGATGCTGCTGTTACGAGGATTGCCCACCAGGAATCCCAGCTGGGGATATCTCAGGTCCCACTGTGTCCTCACCTTCTCCAGGTGGAGGGCTGGAGTACCGCACATCTGTGGGGTTGTGACTCTTGCAGCCATGGAAAGTGCAATTTCAGATAAGTTTGGCAGAGTGAGAGTGCTTTGTGTGATTGATTGAGAATGTCATGTTTAAAACATGTGCGCACACAAAAGCCGGAGGCTGCTGACAGGTGGTGGTAACACAACTGTAGGTTTTTATCACTTTCCTCTCAGGACCTGCTCACATCACTGCACCATAGTAGGGAGGAGATCAGCCCAACTGTACTTTACACGCGGACTCCTGGGGCTGGGAGTCAGGGAACAGGGGTGATGAGGAATTGGGCGGAGGCTGCATTCGTTCCTGACTGATTCTGGTAGCCTCAGAGCAGATTTCCTGGAAAGTCTTTCTTTACCATACACATGTGCACAGGTGAGTGTGCACACATATCTGCAACATATTCCCACGGACACAGACAGCCCCACAGGCACGCACACGCATTTCCTACCTTGGAGCTACTCTGCTCAAGATAGTTTTGGATAATTTCCCTCTTGAAAACTATTGCCTGGCTGCGGCTTTGAGCCAGTGATAAATGATGATGCTTCTGGAATAACTTTACTAATTAATGCAGGAGACCTCTGCAAGGCAGATTCTGTGTGTGGGGTGTTTGCATTCTTCTTCCTCCGGGTTTTACTAGATTGGAAGACTGTTCCCTAACAAGTAATTACTGGAGAATGGGGGTGGGTGTCAAAGCTAAGAGGGAGCCAAGCACTAGGCAGCCTTCAACAGCACGGAGCAGGAAGGAGTCGCTGGCTGGGGAGGCACTGGGAGTGCAGTGCTGGGAGGCAGAGGCAGTGCAGAGGCTGAAGAATGCAGCAGGGGAGGTGCTCAGAGGCAGGGTCCTCAGGAGTGAGGGTGGAGGCCATGTGAGAATAAGATGAGGAGGCAGGAGAGCTTAGGCCGTGTAGAGTTAAAATTAAACAAAGGGGCTGCTGGGACACACAGGCCTCTGAATCATGCCCCCAGGACACCCTGCGGGATCCACTTGGTCCTCTGGGCTCTCTTGCCATAGTGAGATGCTCCCAGGAGCTGGGCTTTGCTTAACCTATGACCCCCCCCCCCCAGGTCTAGCCTTGGCTCCCTGAGCAGGCCCCTTGCATTCATAGCCTTTTGAGAAACCCAGCGTATTGCTTCTGGGGCATGTCTTTGTCACTTCCAGACCTCCACAATCAACCTGTGCTGTTTGCATAACATTCTGATAGCTCCCTGAGAAGTGCTGCTCAGAGTGCCCACAGCAGAAAGGCCAGATACCACCTACTGGACCATACCATTCTATGCCCTGAGTCACTTGCTTGCAGAGTACCTATAGTGCTTGACAGTGGATGCACAGCATCTGATAGCCGGTGCCGTGTTCTAATGCTAGAGCCATCTCTCCTCTCCATAACAGCCATGCCCATCTGACCCAGACTCCTGCACACCGCTTGCTGCTTTCTGCCTTTCCTGATTTGCCTGCTCTGGTCATTACTCGTCTGTGGAATCATATAGCGCGCGGTCCTCTGTGTCTAACCTGGGTATCATTCCTTTTCACGACTTTCATGACGTGGATGTACCAGATGTTTGTCTTCAGTTGATGGGTGTTGTGACACATGCTGTCCTGACTTGATGCATAATGTCTTCTGTGGACATACTGTTTCCCTTTATAAAGAAACCATGCAGGCATAGAATGGCTGGGTCATATGATGCCTTTGCCTGTGATCTCCCGTGGATGTTTCTGCCAGCCTGGTTTTCAGGGAGGCACATTTTTCCGATTCCACCAGCTGTGCAGGGGTCCTGATTCCCCATAGCTCTCTTCTTGTTTGCTGCTTAGTTCCAGCATCCTGCCTTGGGGGTGTGAAGTGCTTGGCCTTTGGTGGTTTGGTTTGCATTTCATTAACAATTAAATGACAGTGAACATCTCCTGTGGCCCTCTCTTCGTCCTTGACGAAGTGTCTCTTCAAGGTCTCTACACTGTATTTGTAGGTTTGTGTTTGTTTGTTTGTTTAATTACCAAAGTGTAAGACTTAAAAAATTCTGTTTAAGGTATTAGAATCATATCAAATATTTGACTTAAAATATTTCTCATACATCCTGCCCTGGCTTATTTTCCTACTTCTCAGCACCCAAGATTCAACTCTAGGGCCAGTGATGGCAGGGAAAGAGCTCACCCAGCATGCCCTGGGGGTTCGATCCTCAGCACCACTTAAACTAGGCATGGGAGTACCCACCTGTAATCCCTAGGAGGTAGAGGCAGGGGGATTATGAATTCAAGGTCATCCCAGCTATGTTGGGAAGGTAAGGCCAGATCCTATCTCAAACAAAATAACTTTTAGCTTTGAGGACATCAAGTGTGTCTACTTTTTCTTTTGTTGCTTTTGGTTTTGGTGTCTCATCTAAGCCAGGCTTACAGATCACCCGCACCCCAAGGGGACGTGGTTTAGGTGGCTTTTGTAGATGGTGGTGGTGGCTTGGTCCTGGGCTGAGGTCAGCATGCCAGTGGGCTGAAGCTGAAAGGCAAGCTGAGCAGGTGCAACAGTTGGCTGTCTTGCCCTGGGTGCCCGGGAGAGGCATTCCCGTCGGCTGCCCAGGGCAGGCATGAGGTGAGGAGGTATTTTAAGAGCAGTGATCTGGCAGTCTGGTTTGGAAGAAAAATGCTGGAGCCAAGAATGAGGTAATGGGAGCCTAGATTAAACCCGTCGGGGAGGACAGGATGGGGTCAGGCCAAGAGGCCCATTGAAGAGACAGCAGTCAGCCCTGGGCAGAGGCAGAGAGAGAGAGAGGGAGGGAGGGATGGAAGAGGGAACTGCAGCCATGCATAGACCACCAGCTACAATATGATCTTGAAGTATAAAATCTAGGCCTTTGGGATGACGGTCTGCTCACACCCACACTGGCTCCACTGCCCGGTTCACTGTACTGTGGGTGTCTCTAGAGACCTGAGGCCAACTGGTTCCTCCATCCAAGGACAAGAGAGGAACTTCATGTCTTGCCCATTGAACACTTGATTCTCCTGCCTCAGCATCCTTAGTGCTGGGATTTCAGGGGCAGTGCTCACTCTTTGCTCATGAAGATGCACTATGGAGAAGAATTAGTGTTTGATGCCTCAGAACAAACAAAACAGTAACAGTCCCGAGAAATTGGCCTGTGAGTTTGCCCCGTGTACAGCGGCCCTTAGCTTCTGATGTGTAGACCCTGGTCTCCTTGCCCTCTGCTAGCTCTCGGAGCCATTCAGAGCGTGGTGGGATGCGTGTCCTGGGAACAGAACTATGTTGCTATCTTTCCTGAGGGATAGAGGCCATCTGAAGGAAGAAACCAGGTAGCTAAGACTATCCCCTGGCACTGGGGAGTGCCATGCTCCAGCAATTACCTCATGTTTCCTCTTGCTGCTGCAGACCCAACTGTGCGTTTGGGGCCTATGGATGCTAACAGTGAGGACATTGGGCAGGTGGCCTGGACAGGGACAGGTGGTCTGGGACTCTGGGCTGCAGCTATATATCCTGTCTGTCTGCCAGACTTTGGGATCAAGCCCAAGGGCTCTCACCGCCACTTAGTGTGATGTTGGGTGAATTATTTAAGCACCCCTCCAACTGGGTCACACAGGTCACTTCTGCATGTTTTATCCCAACAAATGCCCATCATGCATCTGTGGCTTTTAGGGACAAGGTGGCCACCTTTGCCTGCAGGGCCTCCTTAGTTACTGTTGGTTTGCAGCAAACCTGTGTGAGTCACAGCTGGTTCCAGTTCCTTTCTATGCCATGACATGTCCCTTGTCCAGCCCAGTGTACTGTCTGGCAGGGTTTTTTGCCCCTGACTATAAGGCTGGAACCTGAGAGTCTAGCACCTGCTTTCTGTTTGGATACGTGTACAGACATGACTGTCCAGACATTTCCTGAGGGGCTGGACAGGTGTGACTGTCCCAGAGGCCTTCTGGAAGTTTGGCATATCTGCCTGTCTGTCCGAGGAGAATCCTGGCCTCAGTTTGAGGGTTGGGGAGACAGATACAGCTCCCTCTAAGCAGTGGAATGGCCCAGCCTTCTCCATGCTCTGGCCCTAAGCTCAGGTGTGAGGTGGTTGTATAGGTGACCCAACAACAATATATTTTGTCCCCACCATCCCTGGCTGTTCTGAGACTAACAGCGTGGGTTTACTTGACGTTAAGATGAAAACTAGAAGCCTTCCTTCTCAGCTTGATGCTCTTAGAAGAACCTATAGAAATTGTTTCCTATTAATTTAATGTTGTCAGATTATGAGGGGCATTGTCGTCTGGAAACCTACTGGGCCAGGCTGAAGAACCTCGAGCTCCTGGCCTCCCTGCATACCAGCCCTTGTGGCTGTCTAGGATCAGGCCATCCTCAGGGCCTGGTCATTCTCTGACCCATGGGTGTCAGAACTCCCAGGCTCTGGTGCGAGGTAGAATGTTCTCTCGTTCCAGGACCAGGGAAGGCCACAAGAAGGCCAGAGTTCCACCTCTTCCTTTGACCCTCATCTCTTAAGATGCTCCCTAATCCTTTGGTTCACACTACTGATGTCTATACATGTCCCTGTTCTTGGGTCAACACTGACTGCCCTTTTTTGTTCTTGCAGCCTCAAGATGGTGCTCATGTGGACGAGTGGTGACACCTTCAAGACAGCCTACTTCCTGCTCAACGGTGCACCTCTGCAGTTCTCAGTCTGTGGTCTGTTGCAGGTCATGGTGGACCTGGCCATCCTGGGGCAGGCCTATGCCTTTGCTCACCACCCCCAGAAGCCAGCACCCCATGCAGTGCACCCTGCCAGTGCCAAGGCTCTCTGAGGCTTCTAGGGAGGACAAGGACATGTGACTAACCAGCCGTGGGTGCTGAGTCCCAGCCTGTGCTTCTGCACTAGGAAGGCTGGCCCTGTGCACTCCACAGATGAGCCGGCCAGGTGTGAGCAGCGATGTCCTCATAGCCTTCGGGCGGGGGACTCAGGGACAGTGGAGCTAGCGCTGGCTCTGTGGTGTTTTCAAGGTGATAGAAAAGGCAGGTGTCTTTCCCTACCTCCTCCAGAAAAACACTGGCCTGACCCAGAAATAGGGTCATGCTACTGAACAAATGGCGGGCACAGCAACCCGCGGAGTCCCTTCCTCTCAGCCAGCTTCCCTTCGCCAGGCTCTTGTCTCCTAGCAGAGCCTGTGGCACTCTAGACAGTGTGCAGTCATGGCTGCTGGTGGCCTGTCTGCTCTCAAGCTTTGCCCTGTCCTGCCTTGTGTGACACAGGTGTGTCTGCTGTACCTGGTGGAGACTGAAGCTGCTGGCCTGACACTGGCCGCTGTATTTTGCCCTTCTCTCAGCTCATCATGAGATCATGTTATGCTTGGTAGACCTGTGCTGACCTGGCTGATTCCTGGGTCCAGAATGTTCTAGATGCTTCTACATGACAGTATCTTCCCTTCTGCTGGGCAGAAGGACTTCTTGTGTACACAATGACGCCATCCAGTTAGCACAATAGCTCTGACAAGTCACGGTGGCCACCAGATGGCTGAAGAGTCCACACTGTGCCACCTTCAAGCTTCCCTCAGATATTCTAAGTGTGTGAGCAAGATCCTTGCTTACTCTCTGGCCTGTGAGATGCTTGTGAGGATGTTTATTTTTTAAAAATGAAGGGAGACGTCTGTAGTGGTAATTACCGCCAAAGTAAATGCCATGGATCGCAGGCCCTGCTGCTGAACGAACATGCTCCATGTGGTGTATTGAAGTCAATAAACAGCATATGGGTCCAGGAGGGAGGATGGAATCACAGCAGGTAGACAGGGCAGGAGGCGGGTGGTACACGTTTCGGGGGAAGGGTGACTGGTACTAGTTTGGGAGGTGGAAGCTGGTATGGGTTCAGCTGGGAGATTTAGTGTTGCATGGAGTTAAAGAGCTCATGCGGCTCTTAGGGACCTGGGTCCAGGCCTGGGGTGGATGCGGGCAACCGTCTGGCACTTGGGGATGTGGACTTCTGGGATGAACGGACTCAAATGATCCTCCGTGAGGACAACAGAGGGTTCCAGGTAAGCAAGACATAATACAGACCTGACTAGGATTATGGGTGCCCAAGCTCTTGAAGCAGGTGGTTTGGCGATCACTCTGGAACAACTGTTTGCGAGGAAATGGAAGCCCAGGAGTGAGGCACTGCCTGGCCTCAATGGTGTATTCACGGGCGTTGATAGGCTGTGCGGTCAGTTGTCTGCATGGCCGAAGCTGCACCCCACTTTATTCTTAGCACACAAGCTCAGCCTTAGGATGAGAAAAGGAGCCACTTTCCCCTGCGCAATCATGGCTGTGATGTCTTGCCACGTGTTTCCGTGTGGACTTCATCTATTCCCCGAGAGGGCTGACTGGAATCTGAGGAATACGTGTTCCTGAAACCAAACAGGGAGCTGAGGCCACAGCGTGTCTGGCCCTGTACCCTTCGATGGAGGTTTTAGGCGGGGAGTCCTCTGGTCTGTGTATGCTCTGGTTCTCAGCAGAGCTGGCTGTCAACCCCTGCCGTATGGTGACCCAGGTTTGCTGCTTGTACCCTAGTTGAAGGTGCTCTCCGGCCCTGCTCAAAATGACTGTGGATCCCTTGCTCACTTCTTACGGCTTCCATGGCTTCTGAGGGACAGAAACCTGTTTACTTCTGGGATCTTCATGGAGGGAGTCAGTGCATCTGCCTAGCAGGAGTCCATCCTGTTCTTGGAGAAGGGGGTCCACTTGAATGTCAGTCAGCCTGGCACAGGAGGCTGCCTCTGGCTGGAGCTCCATGCCTGCTGGTACCAAAATCCCTGTGGAGACCTAAGCAAGACCAAGGCCATTGCTACATGCAGGGCAGTGCACCTTGAAAGTCCCAGGCCCATGCTCTGTGTGTGGTCCAGGGTTCTACCCATGCTGGGTTGACCAGCCTGACCTCAAGCTATACTTGGGTAACTCCAACCTCTGTCCCCTTTTGGAGGGCTCTCTGGCTCTTCTGGTCCTTGTATTTTCCCCATTCCTTCACTACAAATGCCTTCAAAGACCCTGCTGGCCTTGGCCTTGGCAAATAATGGGCCCAGTAGTAAGAAGGGTGCTCTGCTCCATAAAGAGCTGCTATCGGGGGCTAAGCAAACCCCACACCAGACCCTACACCAGGCTCCATGTTTCAGCTAGGCTTGACCAGGCCATCCTGAGCAGCCATTTCCACATCTAAAAGCAGAGTATCCTCTTCTGCCTCAAAGAGTTTGTGCAGAGATCGCAGAGGAGGTGGATGCTCTGAAGAGAAGTGGGACACGTTTCTCTTGTGCAGTGTGCTGGCCTCCATCTCTTGCCTGTTTGCTTCCCAGGTCCCTTATCCCTCACAGCCTGTGGCTGGGCAGGTGAAGCCCATCTGTGCCCTCAGGGACATGCCATGAGTGTCTAAGCCCCGAAATCACCCAGCTGCCCTGGGTGTGAGGACCATGTGAGGCTAGGCTTAACGGCACCATCAGAGTTGGGGTGCTCTATCACTGTTGTGTGCATTTGCCATCCCCTTAAATCACAGGAACCCCCCTTTCTAGCTCTAGGATCCCCAGGCTCAGCAGGGATCCCCCAGAAAACAGAATTGATACCCAAGTGAGAGGAACTCAGCCTACTGCTGTGATTGGGGGGGGGGGGCTGGCAACTTTATTCAGTTGCAGTAGATTCTTGCAAAGCTGTGGTACAAGGGCCCCAGACGGGCTCACACAGGCAATGATGCTGACCTAGAGACACATGACCTTCCCTCCTGATGGAGAGATCTAGGATTGTCCTAGGTATGGAGGGGCACTCACTGAACGTTTGCTCTGCCTCTCCACTTCCCAAGTGCTGCAGTTCGAGGTATGTTCTACCACGTGTGAGCTTGTTGGAAACCAGCAAAGCCATACGGCTTGGGGAGTTGCTTTTCCCTTCCTTCCGTGGAAGGGCCCTAGCAGGAGCTCCCTGGAGGTGTCCTCACTGTCTCCACCCGGAACCCACCCTGCAGGCCTTTCACCAAGGTTTTGTTTCCACTTGAGCCATGCCTGAGGGAAATGTCCCAATAGAAGAGACACGAATATCACCTGGAGACAGGCAGCCTTCCTTACAGGTCAGGGAGGGCAGGGAAAGGGTTAAAAGGCCACCAGGAAACCCTTAACAACCTTACCACCCAATTAAGATGGTTTGGGGGACAGAGGTCAGGGGTCAACTCTGAGATTTCACCTCTCCCCCTGCACAGAGTAGATAGAACTAGGGGACTAAGTGCCCTTCAAACCTCCACCCCAACACTTGGCAGATGAGGACACTGCCAGTGCCAGATGCCTGCTGAAGTTCTCTGCTATATGGGTTAATGGCTCGCCGAAGGTCACAAGGTAGATGCCATCCTCTGTTCCTTGGGGCTGCCCTAGATTGGGAGCAGGGGAGGCAAAATTTAGCCCAAGGTGACCGTTATTTGCTTCAGACTTGTAATTTCTGGGACCCAATTATTTTTAATTGGCCATAGAAAAATTAAAACGAAGGTGAAAGACCAGGCTGCTATATCCTCCAGGCTACGCGAAGCTCAGGATTGCTTGAGTGGCCTAGCCACGACATGGGTTAGCGGGTGTTTGGTGTCCTCTGAGGCTTTGACCCCCAGAAGCTCTCAGCAGAGCATTCCGCTCAGGGTCCCACCCGGCCTGGCGAGCTCCCTGCCGCGCGTGCGTTTTCGGGGTCCTGCGAGCTGTCCTCGGTGGCGCTGGCTGAACGTGTGCTGTCGTCGCGAGTGCTGTCCTCGCGCAGGGCCGGCTCAGGGCTGACCACGCGCTGTTGCTGCTCCTTGAGCTCCGTGTAGGAGCGCGAGAAGGTGTGGAAGATGGAGGTGACAGGGAAGGCCATGAGCAGGATGCCGCTGAGGATGCTGCTCAGCGCCACCACCTGGCCCGGAAGGCTGCGCGGCACCATGTCTCCATAGCCCACGGTGGTCATAGAGATGACCGCCCACCAGTAGCTGGCGGGGACGCTGGAGAAGTCGCGGCGAGCGCCCAGCTCGCGCTCAGCCAGGTGCACGAGCGGCGCGAAGAGCGCCATGGCCACGCAGAGGAAGAGCAGCAGCAGTCCGAACTCGCGCGCGCAGCGGCGCACCGTGAGGCCAAGCGAGCGCAGCCCCAGCGAGTGGCGCGCCAGGCGCATCACGTAGAGCACCCGCAGCGCCCGCAGCAGCCGCAGCACCAGCCCTGCGCGCTCCAGCATCTTGCTGCCCATGGGACCTGCCGCCAGCCCCGCGAGCAGCGACACGTAGAAGGGCAAAATGGCCAGGATGTCGATGATGGCAAGCGGCGTCCGCAGGAAGGCGCACTTGCTCTCGGCTTGCAGGGATCGCAGCAGGAACTCAAAGGAGAACCAGGCCACGCACACGGTCTCCAACACGAACAGGTTGCGGCACTTTGCGGAGCATTCTCCCTGTGGAGGAAAGGGACACTAGGTTGGCAGACGGGCGGTGGCCGCGAGGAAGTAAGGCAGAAGGGGGGTGTCGTACCAGGGATGTGGGAACGGGAAAGGGTCTAGAAGAATTTGGCTGAAAAGGCCTAATCTGCCCCTCCCCTGCCCCCGCTACTCTTCTAAAGATGTATTTGACATCATTTCTGCGTGTGGGCTGATGAGCAGGCTGACTCAGGAAACTGGATAGACAATCAAGCCTAGAGCCACTGGCCACTGACCACTTCTGGCTTGATCAGTGAGATGACTACAAAAAAGTTCTGGCATAAATAACCTAGCATTCCACTTGTAGACAGCAGGGAAAAGGAGAGGGGAAGAAAATCACAGTGGACCGAAGGAGGCGACAGAGATTAGAGCAGGAATACCGAGCTGAGGGCAGAGCTGAGGCGGTGGTTCTTGAGATCAAAACTGACACATTTCACACAACCAGAACAGATTGTGTTCTACTGCTACCTGCTGCTGCTACTGCCACCAAGGAGGAAAACGATCCAGGCCACACTGTGACTAACGTGCCTGCAAGGTGGATGATTTAGATGCAGTGGACGCATTCTAGAGTGGCAAAACAGAACTGGAGTTGGGAGGAAAAGAGCATCGGAGCTGACCTAAAGCAAACCTGGAAACAAGAGTCGGCGGCTGGACATTAAACCAGCCTGCCCACGCAGAAGACACAGGCCCTGACGTCCTACCTAGTGTTCTACAGTGCTCCAAGTATTAACACCAAGTGTTCACCAACCACAACAAAACAGGAGCGGAGGAAACACTTCAGAGATCATTCTATTGACCTCAACATAAAGCTCAGACAGTGTCATCTTAAGAAAACTACAGAAATATAATAAAGTCAAGCGTGGTGGTGCACCCCTCTAACCCCAACACTTGGGAGATGAAGGCAGGAGGGTTAGGAATTCAAGGTCACCCTCAACTATATATTGAGTAGACTACATGAGACCATCTCAGAAACAAAACCAAAAACAATAAAAGCTTAAAGTAAAACAAACAAACAAACAAACACAAAACCAGAACCCAGCAGCAAATAGAAGACTTAGAAACCGCAGTGGAGGGCCACTGAGACCAATGACCTGAATTTGACTCCTAAGGCTTACATGGTGGAAGGAGAGAACCGGCTTCTGCAAGTTAACATTCACACATGGGCCATGGCACATACATGCCCTTCCAATGAGTGGATACATTGATCATTTTAAAAAATAATAGAAACAACATGATGGAGAAATATTTTTTTCCTAGGGAAGCACAATTGACTTATCACCTGAAACTGATTAATATAATTCAAAATAATACCATCACTGAGAAGTAAGATCAGATAATCAGCTCTTCCCATGTTTCTAACATGTTCCCATGTTAGAAAAGGAGTTCTGAGGGGTCCAAGCCAAGACAGAAAGAAAAAAAAATCCAGTTTAGACATAATAAATAGCTCTATGAAGTCCCAACAATCCACTAAAACAAATGAACACATTAGATCTGAAAAATTAATTCAGTAATATTGAAGGATAAATATACAAATGTCAGTTTTATCTCTGTAAGCTTTCAATAAATAAACTGAAAATGAAAATTCTATTCAGTATCATGAAAGAAACTATACAGCTCACACACACATACTACACACACACACACACCACACATATGCACACACGTCACACACACAGATACACTCACATATACACAGACACACAAACACACAGAGGCACGCATGCACACACACGTTTGATGCCATTATTTCTGGAGGAAATGCCTCATGGTAAGATAGGGTCAAGGAATCTTATAGAAACAAGCATCAGTGTAATATGGAGAAGCTGGGACTCGCACACAGTGCTGATGAGAATGCAAAGTGGCCCCGTCACTCCAGAGAACATGCTGGAAGCACCTCAAATAAGTGGAGTTACCATCAGACTCCACAGTTCCATGCATGGGTATCTGCTGGAGAAAACATGTCTCCATGGAACTTGTACATGATTTTACATCAGGAGGCAAAAGCAACTTGAATGTGAGTCTATGGATGAAGAACATACAAACTGTGGTCTGTTCACATGATGGAATATTGTGAATCATCAACTGACACCACTGTAAGTGGACCCTGAAAATGTCATGTGAGAGAAGCCAGGCACAAAGGACACACTTGCTGGCTCAATTTCATATCAAAGAACGAGATAAGCAAATCTGCAGGAAGGTGGATTAGTGGCCACCAGGGATTGTGGTAGGAAGGTGGATTAGTGGCCACCAGCATTTGTGGTAGGAAGGTGGATTAGTGGCCGCCAGAGATTGTGGTAGTGGAGGTGCTACAGTTTGGGGGACACACTGTTTCTTTGTGGTGATGGGACTACTGCTAAAATTTATGGATTTAGAAGAAACTTCAAATATTTTAAATGTATGGCAGGTGAATTATATAAGTGAAACATCTTTACTAAAACACTTGATCTCTAAGCAAACCAGAGACTGTGGCTAGCAGGCTACAGAGAATAAGTGAACGGCAACAGGCAGTTGTGGTGACCATCCCACGGTTGGGTTATATTCCGAGGCTGCATCTTCTTACAGCATAAAAGAGAGTCATCTTGCTGGGAATGGGGCAGAGCTAGCCGACTGCACAACCTCAAGGCTGCCACATCTTTCCTGATGATTCCTCACCTTACTACAAATCCACTCAGCCCACAGGCCACCGCTGCTCAGAGCATTTGACTGAGAATCTGTTACTAGGTTGCCTCCACTATGGGGAAAATATCCACAGTGATGTTGCACCATTCTGTGTCCTTTTAGTTTCCAGGTCCTGGCTTCAACTCCTGCAAGGAGCTTCTAGGTCCCTGTGAGCGTCTAAAGACAGGAGCCTTGTGTATGAAGCCCAGTCAACAGAGTAGTAGGGCCTGCAGCCTCCTCTCTCTAGTGGGACCTCCACTCAGAAGGGGTCTGGGGCTTCAGTGGTCATCAGGTCTTGGCTTAACAATGACTTGTAGGAGCACAGTCAACAGTGACTCCTGTACACACAGGGATATGGGTAGGTTGAACACTCAGGGCTGTGCGGACCATCGTGTGTATGCAGGCTAGGATCTGATAGATCGCTGGTCTGACAGGAATGCAGAGAGCTGACGCCCAAACATCTCCACTCAATTCTGCACATCCTAGCCAGCCACATGTAACTAGGCCATCTACAGTTAAAGGTACTGTGTGTAGAACCCTCTGCCTCACCTAACTCACTTCAACATTAATGGGCTTCCAGGACCTGACCTTGTCCAACAGATTGGCCACTGTCCTGTCTCGTGGCTAGAAATGCCATCCCTGTACTCAGGTTCTGGCTAGCGAGAGGGGTGGAGGCTGCACTTGAGCCTGAGAAAGAGCCCTGGCCCTGGCTCCACAGTCATCCACGGAAGACTGCTCATGTTGCCAGAGGCCCAACATCCAGGACAAGAGAGACTCGTCCTCAGCCTTGTCCAAGGACACTCAGGTGCATGTCTCAGTAAAGACACTGAGTGCTCACAGAGGTCTCCTGAGCCTTGTTGTCTCAATGTCTCCTTCCCTGCGTTCCTTGGGTAGCCTGCCCAGGTCACGCACATGGAATCTGAATTGGGCAGTTTGACCCCAAGCACACTACCCTAAAGCCATTCTGGATTCATGACTGTTCCCACGGGGTGGGAGGAAACAAACCCTGTGTCCCTGATGGGTTGAGAATCACAAAGCAGGGTACCAGGGCCCAGAGCATATCCTCTGAGTCCTCACAGATCACTACTGGGCTGTACTGGAGGAAGACGCAGATGCTGCCACCAGGGACCCAGCTCAACCTCTCTGTCTAGAAATTACCAAAGATGATGGCATCTTCAAGCCTGAGGTTGGCGTAAGGGAGCAGTTTCTGGGAGAGCTTTCAACCCAGAAGGCAGACTCTGATTCGTCATGACAGGACATATTTATCCCACCTGGCCCAAACCAGGTCAGAAATAAGCCTGCACTCTTCCTCAGCTGCCGCTGGAGAGCTTTCCGGCTTTTCTTGTACTTTCCTTGCCTGCTTCACGTCCTGATTATTCTAGAAGCTGTTCAAGCCCTTGTGCAGTGGAAGCTGTGAAGGCCTGAGGCCTGGAGGGCTGATGGAGTCCTCACCACAGTTAAGAGTCAGTGGAACAGCAAACATGCAGTGTCTACGCAGAGTGACAACATGCACAGTGTCTATGCAGAGTCACCAGGAGTTGCGATCTCTCTGGAAGCTACAGCACTGTCCATGTTCTAAGTAGCAAATGTAACAATAAAGGAAATCCCAGATTCTAGATTTCTCTTTCTCTGGACCAATGGTGGCCACGAGGCTGCTGTCCTACTCCTGTCCTGTCTCTGGAACCCTCTTGCCCTCTTCAGAGGCTAGCCTCTTTGGTCAGGGGAACACCAGGACAGAGGAACTGCTATGGGATGTCTGTATGAGAAAGCCAGGCCACAGGCTGAGGAGCACAGGGGGAGTTTCTCACTGAAGGTGAATCTGGAAATGAATCAAAGCTGAGTGCACACTGGCAAGCAGGGCTGGCCATATCTGCACGGCGAGAACAGATACAGCAATTTTGAGGACCGGGTTTCCATCTTCACACCAGGAAGAGTCTTGGGGGATCCAGAAGGGCTCTTAGGGGAGCAGCACGGGAACCTAAGGGACTAGAGAGAGAAGACTTTGGAGTACTTAATAGTGCTGGGGAACCAGAAAGTGAGTGCTGGGGGAGCAGGGGATGATCTAGGTGGGTAGGACCCCGTGGGAGTCTAGGGGGGCAGGAGTGGGTTCCGAAAGACTAGGGAGATGGTCCTGGGGAACAGGAAGGAGTTCCTGGGGTACTAAGAGGGCAGCTTTCTTGTCCACTGATGAGGAGCAGGAGGAAGTGGTGGTTATACGCAGGGGCAGAGAGAGGATAGGGGAGAAAAGAGGAAGAGATGACTTTGGAGGCCATCAGGGTGGATGAGGAGCAAGAGCAGCTGCAGTCTCCGCACCACACTTCACACCTCAACCTCACTCGGCCACTCAGCTGGAGGTGGGGGCTTGCTATAGCTGCAGCCCTGTCACACTAGAATTCTCAGTCTACCTGACCCTCGTGGGCACCACAGGCCAGCCAATGCGACCTCTCCTCGGGCCTCATGGCAGTGTGCACACAGTGCCCCTCTCATTTTCTCTTCCTGACTTATCTGCTTGGACTCTGAAGGTGCTAGCTGTATTTGAATATTTGGTCCCGTGAGCAGACACCACTTCAGGAAAAGGTGCCGTGAGCTCTTCCTAGGTGACAGAGTCTGGGCTACGTGACTGAAGGCCAACCGCCTCCCAGGCAAGCAACTCAGTGAACTGCAAAGTCAGGGACCGAGGACACCTGTGAGAACATGGGAAGCAAGTGTGCACTCAGGTCCCATTGTCCTCCGTGTATGTAAGGAAGCGCTGAGCTGAGTTTCATTAATCCTCACATGTGGAACCGTCTGCACTTACCAAAAACAAATGAAACAACTTACAAAACCAAACGAAGGGATTGTCCTGTGCCCACACACTATGCTCAAGTGTGAGCTGCGGCAGCACAGGACAGACATCTATTGCCTTGTGTGTTAGACACTTCTGAGCTGTTCCCTCAGTCTATCCTTTCATATGGGCCAGCTGGACCTGAGGCTAAGGTTAGAGTCCAGGTGAGGTCTAGAATGCTGGACAAAATCACAACCACACAAACTCTGCACAGATGTACTTCAAAGGCCATCAAACACTGTCCGGTTTACCTGGAACTTGTTGGCTACTCACTGCAGGAAAGCCTTCCCTGCCAGACTCCCTTTGTTTACTTTGCATACTTCGTAAACTTCGTATACTTTGCAGGAACTATCCCAACCCTTCATAAACTTTGTTTACTTTGCAGAAAAGTGTCCCCACCCCCGCTGAGGAGTGCCAGCAGCCAGGCTTTGAATCTGGGCTCCTCCTACACCTTTCCCTGGGTACCCCCTCTTTAGCTCTTCAGTTCCCCTGGATGCCACCCTCTTGAGTCCCTGAAAGGGATGCTCAGATCTTCATCCAGGCTGTGCTGCTGGCCTCTCTACAGCTCCGGACAGCAACATCTCAGGACTCCATAGCGGCTGAGGCTAAATCTCCACAGCCCTGGCACTTGAGATCAGATGCCTGGAGAAACAGAAGCAGAAGCCACAGAGAAAGCAGCAGCACCGGAGGCCTCAGTTATGGCTGGTGTTGACAGGGGACTCAGGGAGGAAGGGGTGTTTAACTGGAGCTAGTCTGTGAGCACTGTCACTGCCATCTTTGCTGCAACCATGTATAAAATGAGCCGTTCCTCTAAGGCAGGGAGCTGTACATGGTCTGACCCTGCCAGCCATTAGTATGCATTCACAGTTTTGTTAAGGAAAGTTGTTTTCAGTTTAGAGTTCAAGTCTGTGTAAGCCCCTTAGGGCATGAATTAATAAGCCCCTCCCTGCACACCTCTCTAACTGTCAAACTGTTAATTCCACCTTTGTCACAATGCTCACCTCCAGCCCCTTGGTGGGACCCCTCCTAGATTTATGCTAATTTTAGGTGAAAAGGTTGAACAAAAACCTACCAATCCCTAAGCTTCCCCTCAAGCTCAGGACTTGAAACCCCACCAGTCCTCACTCTGGAAATCTCTGCCCTAGAAAGTACCCCCCCCCCAACAAATCCTATATAAACACTGTGTTTGCTCTGTTCTCTGCAGAGGCAGCCACTCCTGGATTCATCCCTCCAATAAATCTTTTTAAGAGATGTACTGCCTGCTGTGACTCTCTCCTCAGAAGAAGACACAAAGCCCAGGAGAGAAGAGGCCAAGAAACAGTGGGACTCATGCTCCTCAGCCCACCAGGGGTTGGGGTAACCCTCCCCAGGGAGCTGAGGAGGCCTCCTCTCAGACTGTGTGGCTCCTGGGCTCTCCTGTCTCAGGATACCTCTCCCTTGGGACACTGCCCCACCTCAGAGTTGTGATACCTTCCCAGGCCTTGGAGTTGTGAGTTTCCTGGACACCTTCCCATCCAATCAGGAAGGCCAACAGTTATCCTGTTTGGGGACTAGACTCTTAGGGAATATTAGAAATGGATCCAAAGGGGCTAGAGAGATGGCTCAGTGGTTAAGAGCACTGACTGCTCTTCCAAAGGACCCCGGTTCAATTTCCAGCACCCACATGGCAGCTCACAACTGTCTGTAACTCCAAGATCTGACACCCTCACACCAAAGCACATAAATTAAAATTAAATAAAAAAGAAATGGATCCAAAAACATCCACACAAGGAGGGCCTCCCATGCCAGAGTACAGTTCTTTGAACTGAGACAGTACATAAAGACATCTTCCAGGAGGAAGATTCACAATGGTCGCAACCAACACTGACTCCTCAGGGCTGGCCCGTCCTTCCAGGCCTGCTGACCCTGCCTGCCCCAGGGAAGCATGTGGTTAGCGTCCAGCCTGTGGCTTTGGTGCTCCTGTTCCTGCTCAAGGAGATGTGGTGGCTCACTTGTTACTCTACCAATGTTTTGTTCTTTTTGCTATTGACTGATGGATGCCATTATATGACTGTGTCAGAGTCTATCCACTGTCCATCTGTGGATGCACATTTGTGGTCTGGGTGCTTCTGCAAATAAAGCTGGCATGAACGCTAATGAATCTGTCTCTCTGGGAATTGGCTTTTCTTTTTGGGTAAATCCCTACAGCAGATTGCTGGGTGAGACCATGGCATGGTCGGAGCGCTCTATTTCCTAAGCGCCATGCCACCTGCCCTTCCATGTAGGGTCTGGGGGCCTGGTGCTCTGCAGCCCACTCAGCACTTGTCCTGGCCTGCTTGTTGCTTTCTCAAATCATAGTCTTCTTACGTGTGTATCTTCAATCTCAACCCCTCCCCCCCCCCCCGCCCTTATAAATAAGGTGTGTGGCCTTGTGCAATCATTTAGTTTGTATATCCCAAGTATCTTACAGAGTCCAGCATTTTCTCAAGTGTTATCATTTGTACGTCTTCTCTAGTGAGTATCTGCTCGAATCTTTTGTCCCTCTTTAATTGAGTTTTCTTACAGCTGAGTTTATAATACAGCTCATTAGATAGTCTAATTGCAAGTCTTTTGTCAGATCTGTGATTTGCAAACATTTCTCCCACTCTGAGCCATGCCTTTTCATTCCCTTAGCAGTCTTTCACAGGCAAAGTGCTCAACTTTGATGAAATGCAATTAACCAATTTTTCTTCTGTAGAAACCTTTTGATAGAACATCAGAAGGCTCCAATCTAGACAAGCAAACACCGTCTTCCAGGCTTTCCTGTAGAAGTTCCACATTTTATATTTATATATATGGTCCATTTTTGAGTTGAATCTTTGTATAAAATATAATGCAAGAGATTGCAGAGATGTCTAAATGGTTAAGACTACTTGCTGTTACAGAGGACCCAGGTTCAATTCCTAGTGCCCACATGGTGGCTCACAACCATCTGTTAACTCCAATTCCAGAGGCTCTGGTGCCCTCTTCTGGCTTTCTCAGGCACTGCCTGCACACTGTACACACATACACATAACAAAACATACACATAGAAATAGATATTCATCTAACCTTGTGCATGCACACATGTCTGCTCTCTGTGTTGACTGCAGGTCTCATGTTGTGCATGCATGTCTGCTCTCCGTGTTGACTGCAGGTCTCATGTTGTGCATGCATGTCTGCTCTCCGTGTTGACTGCAGGTCTCATGTTGTGCATGCATGTCTGCTCTCCGTGTTGACTGCAGGTCTCATGTTGTGCATGCATGTCTGCTCTCCGTGTTGACTGCAGGTCTCATGTTGTGCATGCATGTCTGCTCTCTGTGTTGACTGCAGGTCTCATGTTGTGCATGCATGTCTGCTCTCCGTGTTGACTGCAGGTCTCATGTTGTGCATGCATGTCTGCTCTCTGTGTTGACTGCAGGTCTCATGTTGTGCATGCATGTCTGCTCTCTGTGTTGACTGCAGGTCTCATGCTGTGCATGCATGTCTGCTCTCCGTGTTGACTGCAGGTCTCACCTCTCACAATGCTACAAAGTCTAACTGGAGCTTTGCAGTAAATGCTGAAGTTAGGGGGTGTGAATCCTCCAGCTAGTTCTTAAAACTGGCTCTGCTGTTGTCCCATTGGTGTTTCTGTATGGGCTCGCTGATATTTACAAGGACTAGGCTTGGAATGAGATTTCACAGACCCCACATCTGACGCCCCAGTGCATGGCAAACATATGTCTCTGTTCACTTTGGTCATGGATGCCTCTTATCAGCGCTGTGTTGCTCCTCCTTCCCTCTTCCTCCTCCTCCTCCTCTTCCTCCAGACAGAATTGCATGGCCCAGGTTGTCCTTGAACTCTTAACCGTCTTGCCTTTACCTTTCAAGTGTTAGAATTATAGGTATGTGCATTAACCTCGCTGTTTTGTAACTTTCGGCACATAGAAAATCGACATATAGATCATCAGGCCCCTAGACGTGTTCAGTGCAACTTAAAAAAAAACAAAGAAGCAATTTCCACTTCCACTTGTTCATCTGTGGTCATACAGTTGGCCATTACCTATTAATTTGAGTCCTGTGTTCGCCCTAACTCGTTTACTTGTTCTATAGGCTTTTTGTGGATTTCTTGGATCTC
Source organism: Acomys minous (assembly GCF_964271855.1). Lineage (NCBI taxonomy): Eukaryota > Metazoa > Chordata > Mammalia > Rodentia > Muridae > Acomys > Acomys minous. The sequence goes on along the minus strand of NC_140486.1, from coordinate 8,648,970 downwards.
AAGTCACATGCTTTCCGATTTCTTGCTTCAATGCCCTGAGGAGAATATCTAGTGTATCGTAGCCTGGGAAGGAAAGAACGGGCATCCAGGAGGGAACGCTCCATCTTTCACATTTACCTAGGCTGGAAAGACTGGAAGTTACCCAGAGGGCCGGACTAGCTAACCCAGGCAATGGTCTACATTTTTTTCTTATAAGATGTGAAGTTTCATGGCTTGATTATAAAACTGCTTGGCTTTCTATACGTCCTGGCACATCTTTCCTAAGTGTGCTAGCACATCAGACAGCAGGTCTCCTCCTCCCATCTCCTGCCTTCCCTGCTATGGTCCTGGTGACTGGACATTTGAATGGGGCACTGAGATGCATCCTAGTCCTTTATTTTTGAGATCGGGTCTCAACTAAGTTACTGAGGACAGACTCTCTCCCTGCTGCAGTGCTCTACCTTGTGGGCTCACGGGAATGTGCCAGGAGATAGCGCCTGCCTGGACCTGCATGTGGCCTCTCCCTTCGGCTTTGCATCCCTGTTTCTTACACAGGATGTGGCTCCCCCTGGTCTTTTTGTTGAGGCATGCCCTCCAGCAACGTAAAGAACAGTGGTGGAATATATCTCTTTTAGACTTTGCACATCTGGAAAAGTCTTTCTTCTCATTTTGCTTGTAGAATTCTGAGTAGAAAGTGCTTCTCACTCAGAATGCTGCTGACGCCCACCAGGCCCCAACTTTTGATTCTGCTGTTGAATTTCAACATTCACATTAATAAACCAAACTCAAATATGTGGTGCGCACACGCCACACGCGAGCAGTTATGTGACCAGAAGGGAACATAGATAGTGTCTTAACCAACCATAAGAAGGCAAGGCCGGCTCACAGCTGGCAAAGAGGACAGGCACACTTTGGAAAACCAACTGCTCTAAAAAGCGAGGTCTGTAGAGATAGGGCCCGTGTTGGCACTGGTCTTGTTCACTTTCTAGTAGAAATAAAAGAGTGGATTCGGCTCCCGCGGTGATGAGACTTCAGCCAGCAGTGAGGTGGGTGTGCCACTGACATGCAAGGTCATTACTGTCCTTGCTTTGGCTTTGTGTGATTAGAAGTTAGTGACGGCAGCTTGCCAAGGAGCCCTGCAACTACTGTGTGTTTCAAGGTCTGTAAACGAAACATAGGAAGACAGGGTGTCTTAAGGCTATGTCTTCCTTGGTGGGTGGTTAACTTCTTCCATGTACCTTTGACTTACAGCTTGTATCTCACCGGGACTCACTCCAGATCTTCATCAGTCCAACCATCTATCTGCTTTAGGTAGCTAGGTGGAGCAGTCTGCAGGGTTACCCACACTCCTGCGGTTAGCAGTCTTAGCTGGGTGTCGGCCACAGGCTGAGCCCACAGTGGCTCTCTAATGAGCATGCTGATTTCCCCTTCTGTCTCAGAAGACACATACACACACACACACACACACACACACACACACACACACACACACACATACACACACACACACACATACACACACACACGGCTGTTAGCTCATTTCACTAACTCCAAATCTGACTTTAGCCCACTTGAGGTACATTCTTAATCATCTCTAGAGCTCAGAGCTCTCATAGTCAGACGTGGTGATGCAAGACTTGTTTAAAAACATCACTGCAGCCATTTAAGCAGAAATAATGAGGTGCCCGTTTCATATAGTCTGTGCTGAAGGAGGCTTGTTAATCCACTCTCCTGCCAACGCTTTGTTACCCAGTTTGTGTTCTGCAGCATAAACAAATCCTCACGGGTCCCCACCCCAAGTGTTGCTGCTTTCTGCCGAGAAGAGTATCATAGTAAGAAAAGGCATGTGGCTGGGGGCTGTTAGCATCCTGAAGTGGCACACTAGGCCTGCCTGTGTACCTCCTGCAGACGGGGGCTTCGCTGAGCCCTTGGGAGTGTCAATCATGCTTTTACCCAGCTTTGAGCAGTGCCACAAGGTTCTTCTAGGTAGGGATGAAATCAGCAGGATGTGGGCAGACAGGACGTGGAGAGTCCTGGGTCATGGATTAGTTACCATTTGGTACAACAATGACACAAAATGCACAGCCACTTTCCCTCATTGAGCTGTTAATTTTAGCTGCTTCCTGAAGGCCACATCCCACAGCTGCAGCTCTATTTGAGGACAGGACGGGCTTGCTGCTCTGGGCCTGGCTCCGCCCACTGCGCTGCTTTGTGGCAGGTGGGTTGGTTTGAATTAACCCAACTGCCATTACTAGAAGCTGCTTGCTCGCACTCATTAAATTTTTACTTACTACAAACAATGCACCAGGGAACATTCTAAGCTTTAGCAAAGCCTGTGGCTTCTTAGGCAGAGTTCCCAGAAACAGGCTTCATGTTTGGTTTTTTTGTTTTTTGAATCTAGAGCTTTGCAACTGCCAGGCCAACACTCTACCACTTAACTAGATAGGCCCTCAGTCTTTCTACTACAGACTTCCTCTCTCTCCGGATAGGCCCACCTGTTTGCGAAAGGCCTGTTTCTAAAGGCCTCACACACACCGATGTGGACAAGTATTCGAGCTTCTGCCAACACAAAAGTAAGACATTACCTATTCCTGAATGGGATGTGTTGTTGCTATTTTTTGCCATGCAGAACATCTGCCACAGTTTGCAGGCATTGTTCACCTACACGGCTGGCTCACAGGCATAGTCTCCTCCTCCCTGAGGTATTGCTTTTCTTATGAATGTATTTGAACTTCTTCTATATGAAGATTATTCACCTATTATCATATACATTGTAGTTTATTAGCTTTATAGTTTCTGGCTAAAATGATTTCCCCTAAACTCATGAAGCCAGGTAGATTCACTTACTTTCTTTTGCTAATCACATAGGTTTCGTTTTTCTCCCATGGCCTCCTACCTATGTAGAATTTATTTAAATAGATGCGTTCAGGTATCATCTATTAAGACAACTGGTCATGGGTATGAGAAGGCTCATTTTATACACTAAATTGCCACACAGATTTGTTCTATTTCTGTGTGATCATCGCCAAATTGCCAGGGTAAGCATACTGCCATTACTAACTATATGCTTGTTTCATGTTACTTATTGCATTTTGCAATGTATGTCTTACTAAGAACATATTTAATTTTGCATATAGTATTTCTAGAGCTGTCACTAAGTATGTGACTGTTTAATCTAAATATCAGGGTGGTGTCCGAGAGACCTCTGTCTTCCTTCCCATGTCAATGCTGGTTTTAGATACCTGTGCTTTCAACAAGGCTGTGGAAAAGACTGTGTTCTGCATCTCCAGGATCTCTTCTTACTGGCTAGCTACCTAGAAGATGACACCAAAGATGGGTCAGGTGCCCATGAGCCAGACACAGAGCTGACGTCTGCTGAGTATCAGCCACAGCTACCGGTTAGTGTGTGTCACCGCTCCAGGTCTGGGAAGCTGTCAGACACCAGAGAGGACCAGGCCTCCTGCTCAGCTGATCTCCTTGTTCTCTACAGCCCAGACACACGCATTTCTCTAGGTCCTTAAGAACATCCTGTAAGGCTCCAACAACACTCAATGGGCTTGTACCGACAGCATCACGCCTACGTATCGGTTGGGGGGCACTTCTCCCACTCAAGCACACAAGATGCTGCCCCGACTCGCTCTCTCTACCCCTCACTCAGCCTCATGCTGGCTGCCTTTTTGCACACTGAGCCTTTTTTTGCTAAGTGTATTTCTAGACTCTTCACAGTTTTATTCTAATACTGACCAGAACAGTTTTCCCACCATTTTTTTTTTTTATAAACTATCCTTATACTCAGAGAAGTGACTGTTTTTTCTTTTCTGTTTATTTTTTTAGCCGGCCACATTGACAAATTCACTTGTTTAAAATGCACTTTCAGCTGTGTCTCTTGGATTTGCAGGAAAATCCATATGAAAGATGGCTATGGACTGTAAGGAGGAAGCACCCACCTCCCCACAGCGCTTTGTCAGCAGGCAAATCTGTGGAATGCAATCACAGCCCTAGGAATCAGAAACCAGAAAGGACCTGGTAAAACAAGTAAAACAGCTTCCTATTCAGGGTGCATCCCAAGAACAGAAGGACCTGCCGCAAACTGGTCCACCCAGGGGCAGAGGCGTTGCCAGTGTATGGTCAATGCTTACGTTGCATTGTATACATGGACAATCCGAGCCTTAGGAGTGAAAGTAACATTTACATTTATTTAGCCATCCATATTTTACCATACCATGCTAAAACAAAGAACTTATTCATGGCATCCCATTAGGACTAATTAGAAACGATGCTACATTTTAGGAGATGCCCCTAGGAGGCTTAAGACGGTGCTTCTAGCCTCCTTGTTCAGCCTGCTGAGCAGCAGCTTAGGGCAGAAGGCTCTTTCACCCCTTGACGGGAGGCAGAACGCACTCAGCAGTTTTCTCAGAGTTACCAAGTGCTGATTCAAAAGACATCCACCAAGGGTCAGGCCCACTGTGGATCCAAGGCGAGCAAGATAGTTTGCTCCTTCTGCAGGATTGTAAATAGGAGGGTACCAGCATCTAGGGCCAGGTTGGCCCTTACCTGGCTTAAAAGGGCACAGACAAAGCATTGTCTTGGATGTTCACCGAACTCAGTCAATTTGGGACTGTCCATCAGGTACCCATCAGGAAGAGGACATTGGGTCCATTGAGCTTTATGCTGACGTAGGAGTCTAAGTGACAGGGGAAGCAAGGCGGGGAGGGCATGCCCATAGCCAGCAGAGATACATACGTGATCAGTGGGAAAACACCGGAGTTTGCACATAGCTGTGCACCTAAGACAACCACCTAAGGGCAGTTGATGAAGAAGAGATGGCAGTCTTCAGAGGAGCAATTAGAAATATATGTAAAAATGCGCCTATTGCCTAGTGATCAAGGAGACTTAAACAGCCATGAGATAGTGAGACAGATGGGTGAATTTGGAGAAATATTCCCTCCCTGGCTTGGCCCCACAACCTGCAGGGACATATGGAGGACTGGGCCCAAGATCATTGCCCTGACCTCTGAGGAGCAGCCACTCACACGCATGATGTTAGTCACAGTGGACGGGAACGGCCATCCAGAGCCAGTTATAACAGCAAAGAGCTGGGCAATTGATATCGCACTCCCCCAGTGCTGTGCAGACAGATGCAGGGATGTTCAGACGCTGGGAGACAAGCTGGCTGCCGGGCCGCGAGCAGGCCACCATTCTGTCAGAAAGGGGAGGTTATCAGGAGGAAGAGGGCAAAGAGAAGCCTATTGGCCTAGTGAGGGTTTTCAGTCAGCTCTGCTGTTGTCCTGGGAACTGCTCTGCATTGTGCAACTGTGCATAAAAGCGCAAGCTCAGGGCGGGTACAGGGATCGCAAGTCCAGCTGCTTCCTCCAAGCTCTGTACACACTGAGCTGGTAACAAGTGATCCCATGGAGGTGGCGGTTTATTTTTTTAAGATGGCCAAATCCATGTGTAAGGGAATAACTGACTCTCAGTTCGAGAAGGTATGCTTTTCCAGAGTGGCTTCTGTGCAAGGGGCAGGCTCCCTACAGCACACGGGGAGCCAGCCGGATGCAGGTTCGCCTGGGTCCTTGGTGCAGGGTTCTGCGGCCGCCCTCAACAGAGCGCTCCACAGTGCCTCCTGGGGGATGGTTTCGGTAAAACAGCATAAACTGGCCATGGCTAACTTGGTGAATTTTGACAACTTTCCCTTTGTGCTACACTTCAATATTTCAAGCCTAGCAGGACTCAAAATTTTATCTCAGTTTCAACATCTCAAGTATGTTTTCCCAACTGGGTAGTGCCTGATAAATTTATGCTTGGGTGACCTGAGTTCCCTTAAAAATACAGCTTATCTGTCAAAAACAATTCGATCCTATTTAGGGCAATGCTGGGAGGCAATGAAATCACACACATTTGAAAAAGATCTTCCATTTCCTGCTAGTTCAAGCGAGTCCTTGGCACCTCAGCTGTGCTTACTGGCTGATATGGATGTCAGTGGGGGCAGAATGACATGGATAACCAAACCTGGGGCATTAGAGCAGAGCACCACTGGTCTTTGTGTGCCAACCAGGTTACCAGTGGAGGTAGGAGCGGGTGGTCTGCCGTTTTCATCCAGCTTTGCTCTGTCCTCAGACCAAAAACCCTTGCTAGTTATCAGAACTTTCTGGAGTCCGACAGGGGGAGGTTGTCCACTTTATGGGGCTGGGGCCCACCTGTACCACACAACTCCCCTCTTACAGTGCTACCATGGCCCTCTGAGGTATGTTTGTATTCTTGGGGGCCAAAAGATAACCTGAGTCCCCTAATTCTCATTGATCAATGAATCTCATCTGATCTTCGCAGAACTTGCATTTGACTGATGGAAAAACTGCGACCCTGAAGGACAAATAAATGTTTAAAGGCCCCCACAACAGTCGGAATAGGCATCTGGGGGTGAAGAGATGGCTCAGTGGCTAAGAGCTCTTCCAGAAGACCCCAGTTCAGTTCCTAGCACCCACATCAGGTCGCTCATAACAGTCTCTAACTCCAGTTCTAGGGGATCCAACACCTCTTGCTTACACACACACACACACACACACACACACACACACACACACACACTTGCAGGTACAAAAGTAATAATAAAAAAGAATATGAATTTAAAGCCGGGTGGTGATGGCACACACCTTTAATCCCAGCACTCGGGAGCCAGAGGCAGGTGGATCTCTGTGAGTTCAGGGTCAAGCTGGTCTACAGAGTGAGTGCAGGACAGCCAAGGCTACATACAGAGAAACTCTGTCTCAAAAAACTTTTAAAAAAAGAATATAAGTTTAGTATAAGGATTTAACAGTATCCAGTTTTGACTCTTATGATGACACAGGGAGATGAAAGACTAGGATAGATATTGGAGGCTTGGTCTTATACCTTCTAGGCACTTAGCTGCATCTTTAACATAAGTTTTTTCAAACTAAGGTAACACAGACCCAGAACACAAACCTAGACTTGCTCTGCCACATTTGTGTAGGCAGTGTACACATTTGTGTAGCCAGTGTCTACAAAACTGACCAGGTACCGCTGTCCCATGCCACTAGAAGCCCCCCCCCCAGGCCTCCCACAGACTCCCACACCAACTCTGAGCAGTGGGGTGACCATAGCACAGAAGGAGGCTGCACTGACCAGGCCACGAGACCACACACCATGCTCACTTCACAGTCCCAGCAATCTGAGGAAGAAGAGAAAAGTAAACAGACCTGATTCAGATGCCTGACTGCAGCTCAGCCCTTTGCTGACTCACTTTGTAACATTACTGACAGGAAGATCTGCAAACAGGCAGATAAACCAATCACACACACTACTGGCTAGACAGGGGACATGGCGTCCAGAGCTAACTGGCTACATGGTGGTCCTGTAGTGCTCTGGCCTCAGGCAAGGCAAGGTCTCTACCCATAGCCTCCCAGACTCCTGTGATTCTGAATGTGACAGGACCTGGTGACATACCCTAGCACAGGTGCCCAAGCAGAGGCACTGGGCAGCAGTCTGCCACTGTCAGCAACGGTAAAGGCCACTGACCATGTTATGCCTTTCTTCTCAGCAAAGAACAGCCGAGGTTTTCTTGTCCTGGGCTCACAGCTACTGGTAAAGGCAATTCCACCAGCCCCCTATGCACTAGAACACTGTAGATGTCAAGAGGCCCAGCTGCTTGACTGTGGCCTCACCCAAAGCCATCTGTCCTACGTTCCTGTGTCCTTCTTAGGTGGAAAGAACAGCCTTAGAGCCTCTTGGGGACATGGAAGAGACCATGTTGCTGGCCATGCTGGCCACCCTAGATGCGGTCACAAGGGAAAGAGTGTCGATGTTGAGACTTGGTAGTGTGGCTCTGTGTCGCGTGGAACACAGCCATTTTCATGTCAATGTGGATGGGAAGCCCAGCGCTGGAGCTCCCCTGGTAGTTCCTCTGCGGCCTCTTCTCTGCCCTGGGGTTCTGCGATGAGCATCCTCCAGCTTCAGAACTCATAGCCTGTGAAGCCAGTCAGAGGTTCCCCAGAGAGGGGCCAGAGGCAAAGACAACACATGCACAGTATGTCTATGTCAGTGCCAGAAGTGCCATCTGGCAGGGCTCTCACGGGGGTACTAGTGAGTGAAGAACCTTCAGCCACAGACACCAGGGTGGGCACAGGGCAAAGGCCAGTGCTCATATGATGGGGGAGCTTTGTATGTGCTGGGTAGACTCTAGGGGGGCTGGAGCTTGGTCAGATGTAACCACAGATGTATCTGTGAAGGTGTCAGATGTTCCTCCTCTGTGGCCAGCCTTACTCAGTCATATGGAACTCTAAATGGCATTAGAAGGTCTCCTCCTGGGCCATAGAGAGTCCTACCTAACTGTGGGGCCAGGACCTTGGCACTTCTGCTCTAAGCCCAAGCCTCGGCCAGCTGGGTCTCTGGGAAGGGCTGCAACTTTGGGAAGCTTGGGCAAAGAATGTGGAAATATGTCCTTACAGTGAGCCCACACATCCTTCCACTTACTCTGGGGAACCCTGACTAATGCCCAGAGAGCTAGGCCCTCACTCTGCCAGAAGGTGGCAGGGCTCTGTGACTGCGGCAGCGGTGTGTCTTTGCCACAGAAACTTTTGCCACCAGCTTCCCAGGCTGCTGCAGAAATAGCCTCAGCGAATTCAAAGCTGAAATCACAGACATAAAATCCATAGCTCATTACAAAAGCCTTAATTTAATCACGTGAGCAAGTGGAAGCATTGACTGGCGCAGCCACACAGACCCATGCAAAAGGAAATGAGGAATTGTGAAAAGCACCCTGCACCCCATGGGCCTTCAGTAGCGAGCGACAGGCTGTTCTCGGGCAGCCTGGCAAGCACAGCCCGTCCCCGCTGTGCGCCAGGGCCCAGGCAAGCGCTTAGCTCCGTCTCCAGGCAACACAGCAGCCACCACCGCAGAGAAGGAACCTTGCAGCTATCTGTTGGCATAAAATTGTGCACTATCTCTCCACGCATTTGAATCACTCAAAACAGATGCTGCAACACACCCTCCTAGCCCAATGCCTAAACCGTGGGCATATCCTACCAACAGGAACACCTTCGAACCCAAACGAAGAAGACGTTGCCACTGTCACCTCTTGACTCTGCGGATACAGTTCTCAGAAGACACCTACTTCCAAATGACTCCTTGATAATCAGGGCTACTCATGGTCAGGGCCTGTGTTGGTTATGGGTTCATGTAGCACTACTGTCCTGGTGGTCTCTAAGGACTCTGATGTTATGTAGCTATTTCCTCCCAATTGAAACATTCTCTCCTACAGTCCCTAATAAGATTCGGGAAGTAGTTTACTTACAAGGCTCAGGAAGCTCCTGAAATTTACAGGATCCACTAAGGTCCTTCCTAAAGTTACATAAGATTAGTGATTGTTTGGGAGAAGAGATTCTCTTATTGGTCAAATTACCTGTAATTTTCCCCCCTTTATTTTTATTTTATGTATATGGGTGTTTTTCATGCACCACATATATATGTGTAGAACACGCATGCAGTGTCTACAGAGGCCAGAAGAAGGTGTCTGACCCCTGGGATGGTTGTGATCTGTCATATGAGTTCTAGGAATTGGAGCTCAGGTTCCCTGGAAGAGCAGCTAGTACTCTTAACTGCTGAATCAGCTCTCCAGCTCCCAGAGCAGCCTGCAATCTAGGTACTGCAACCTAGAAAGTGTGAAAAAGAACTGCATTCCATGTGAACAGCATTTTGCAATCAACAGATCTGAGGAGCCGCAATCTTGCAGGCAGGCGGATGATGTGAGTCCAACAGAAAGGCCATGTTCAAAGACATGTGTCTTCCCAGTCCCTGTAGTGAGCACTGCTTCTCCTGCCATTGGTGCAGAGCCAAGTCACACAGCCTTCTTCTGGGGTGCCTGAACTGGGCACCAGCAGCAGGGGCATGTTGGACTCTGAGGCCAGCAGGCAAGCGTGGCTCCCAACTTCGGCAGGGTACATGGCAGAACCCAACATACTCTGTTTGGAGAACAAGACAGCAGGCTTATGTTGAACGTGCCACAATTTTCCTTGGCTACCAAGAAATTGTCTGAGAAAATGTCACCTCATGTGGCAAAAGGAACTTGTAGTATGATAAAGCTACAGACAGGCCCTGAGAAGTGATGCTGACCTGGTTACCCAGGTGGACATGATGGCGGTCTAAGGTTGGTCCACACAGGAGGCTGGTGCCAATAAGAGAAGATATGTCAAAGTGGAGGTCACAGTGATGTGCACTGGTGATGAAGGAACAAGAAGGCATGGCCTGAAGCTAAAAGGCAAGGATTAGATCCAACAGCCCCAGGAAGGGGCCAGCCCTGCTCCATATTGGCTTAGCCCAGGAAAACATTCTGATTTCTACTCGTTAAAGCTGTGTGCCCCATGGTAGGGTAAGCTGGCTGTGGTTTCTATGTCAGTTGCTTAGGGAACAAGGGCACAGGTCCCTGATGGAGCTCCCAGCCAGGGTTACCCAGTTAATCTTATTTAACCCACAATCCCTGCTACCCAAGCCCACTGTTAACACTTTCTGTTCTTCTTAAGACCATGGAAAGGTCTGGAGAGGAGTGGGTAAAAGCCACACACCTGTGAGCATGCGCGGCATCACTGCTGCATGCTAGGCTGTGGTGAGATGCCAAGTTTCATACATGCTTTACTAAAAACAAAACAGCTGATGGGACATAAGGCTTTTTTTCCTGGGAGGTGGGCACAATGATGCCTAATTATATGGTACCTAATGCATGCAGAGGGCAGACATTTCCTAAGTGTTCTCTTGCACATCTGGAGACCCCAGAGCACCATTCTATGTTGCTTCTGGATCAAGGCATCCTAAGGTGTGTCACAGACCATGGTGTAGGGGAAGCTAGGGCTTCCCACTGTCTAACCCACACAGCCTAAGAGAGCTCTGTGTACCCAGAATGCCCTCACAGGGAGCCCTTACACACAGTGTCTAAACTACTTTTCACAAGAACTAATGCTTCAATAGCCAAAAGTTCTGGCTAGAGAGCGAGATGCATGCTGAGCACTGGAGCCCAAGGCACACACAAGAGAACTGACTTATAAACACGCTGAAGCCACGGTTGTACTAGGAGGGTGATTGGCAGCTATTTGGTTATGTTAGGCAGAGCAATTTTTCAGATGAACTATTGACATTTCATGGTTCCTCGCATCCTTGGAAGTGGAGAGAGAAGGACTTTACTCAGCTGGCTCCAACTGGACCACTGGAAGATCTCTGGTGTCCAGAGAGCAGATGCAGCCAGGGCTGCCTGGCTCTTAGTCAATTGTATTTCTCTGAAGGAGTTGATCCCATTAGGTGAGCACTGGGCACGACCAGGGACACTACAGGACTCGGGGAAGTTAGTCTGAGAGCTCTGCCCAAGGGAAGGGCTGTCAGTGTGAACAAGTTGGGAGTGTCTGCTCAGAGGAACAGGAGGGTGTCTAGGGAAGGGGCTGGAAAGACTTGAAGTAGCACTCAGCTAAATTCAACTTTAGAATGCCCTCTTCTTCAGGAATCCTAACATCCCCAAACACAGACCCAGCCTGCTACATAATGTCTTCTCCCCAACTGTTTCCAGAACTTTCCATGATGCTCAATGTGCACAAATGCTTTTAAGAACTGGCTAACCACAAATAACAGACCTGTTCACATTTCATGTGCTGGCATTATACGACTGGTGGACAAGACAGAGAAGAGGGCAAGAAACAGATCGTTCAACAAGATCAGAGTCCTCATTTCTCCACAAAGGCCCTCTAACCCTGGGAGAGCCAAACTTGTCCGTACAATTCTCCAGAGCAGTGGTTCTCAATTTTCCTAATTCTGCCACCCTTTAATACAGTTCCTCATGTTGTGGTGACCCACCATCACCACCACCACCATAAAATTATTTTTGTTGCTACTTCATAGCTGTAATTTCACTACTGTTATGAATCATAATATAAATAGTTGACAGGCAGTCTCTGTAAAAAGGTGCTGAACCCCCAGGCTGAGAACCGCAACTCTAGACCCTTAAGATACTGGGGTTTCCCCCCTTCTTCTTAAGGTCAACCTTGTCTAGATTTTATAGGTACCACTTGCTGAGCTGTTGAAGATGTGGAGAGGGACCCAGGAGAAAAGCTGTGCGTCCTTGGAAAAGCTGTGCGTCCTTGTCCTGAAACTTAGTGTAGTTCCGAGTCCCAAGAATCTGCTCACTGGTTCCTCACTTCTGACCACTCAGCTAGCACGAGGGGTGTGGAGCCTGTAGCTCTAGCCACTGCAGGAGGTATAGTGGACCACTATGCCTGGCACTCGGCATACACCCTCTGAATCGCTGCATCCCACCTGGGGGCCAGATGTGGCCTTTCGTCCACATCTCCATGATCCTGGCTCACCCTGTCTTGCCCACGGCCCAGAAGCCGGAGCCCACGCTCACCCGTTCCTCTTCTGCGCGTATGTCAGGCATGGTGCTCAGGCACAGGCCGACAGCCGTGACGGCCACGAAGGCCACGGAGACATAGGCGAAGAGCTTGCCCGCCAGCCCGGAGTGCGGGTTCTCCACCACATCGCGCAGCCGCCGTCGACCTCGCTCCAGCCGCCCGCTCCCCAGGGCTCGCACTGGGCTCCCCTGCGGTCCGCGACCCGGCGGCCCGGCGCTCGCCTCGGCGGCCTCCTCCTCGCGACGACGCAGGCGGCGCAGGCAGCAGCGCTCCAGGCGCGCCTCGTCGATGCCCCAGTAAGCCAGCTCGTCGCGGAAGGCCAGGGCGCACGGGCCGCGCAGCAGCCTCAGCTTGCCGGCGCGCAGCAGCGCCACGATGGCGCGGAAAGCGCACGGGCTGCGGTCGAAGAAGAACTCGTCGCGGTTCACGTCGTAGTCGTCACACACACGCAGCAGCTCGTCGTGGCCGCGACAGGCTCGCAGGCGCTCCAGGCGAGCCAGGGGACAGCGGGCCAGCGCCGCCCAGGCCAGCCGCACCCTGCAGCCCCCGACGTTGATAATGACGTGCCGAGCCCGGGCCCCTCGTCCTCCTCGGCCGCCTCGTCCTCCTCGGCCTGCGCTGCCAGGTTCCGGGCCGGGGGCCTCCGGGTGCCCCGGGAGCCGGGCCATGGCCCCATATGCCGGCCGCGATCAGGAGACTGGGCCTGCCAAGAGGAACCAGAGTGTTAGCACTGCGCAGAGAAGCTGGCCTAGCCAAAGATCCAGGGTCTGGGAGAGAGGAGCTTCCTATCCTAGGTTCACCTCTAACTCCTGCACACTTGAGGCCTCTACTTTGTCCAGACTGGGGATACCCCTCAGCTTTCCAGAGGGCATGGTAAAGTGAACACCTTATCTTACCTTGCTTTATCTCCTAGAGGGCAGGACCAGATAAGAAGTGTCTCAGGCAAGGAGAGGTCATAGGTAGAAAGGTTTAAGAAACCCTAGATTCAGACAGGGTTTGTGCCGCATATCTGGCAGGCTAAGGCCATTTGCAGACTCATGTCTGGTCTGCCCTGGTCTGGTCAGTATTTAAAAAGACAGCAGCTCTCAACTCTCCAGCAAAGTCAAGGTGGAAAAGAGAGGTGGGATGGGGCTTGTCATATGTTACAAACAGACATATGAAATTGCAGCAAGTGCACCGTGTGGATACTGTTCTAGACCAGATTAAAAGGAGCCAATTATAAAAAAGACATTTAAAGCCAAATGAGAAACACTGAGCACAACGTAGGAAGTAAAAGAAAATGTAAAGATATGATAATTGTATCTGAGAAACCAGGGCAGTTTTTCTTAGAGGTCCTGCCTGCATATTCCCAGATGAGGAGGGTCCTGGGACACTGGTGGTGGCAGAGGGAATAGACTACGTCTCACAGCAGTTGGAGTCACACGGGGCCTTTTTACACTGTAGGCATCTTTGACATCTCCGCGATGCCAGTGATCCGCTCTGCTCAGGACAAATCTTCTAGGTTAACTTTGCCTCACAGCTGGGGTTAAGAATCCCCACCAGTCAAGAGAGGTGGAAACCCACAGGGCCTGATTTTTCATCCAGCCATAGTTTCTAAGATAGAGGAACTGCTTGGTACCCACAGAAATTATTCAGATGGCCTGCGAGGCTTCTAGGTTTCTATGCCAACTGCTTGGCATACACACTTTTTTTTCACCCTGCACCAGGCTCACTTTTCCTAGAGAATTCTATATTTTTTAAAAAACGGGAGGGTGGTAACATTACTAACATCAAAGACTCTTTTTCTCAGAGGACTCCCCGCCCCCTCCAATTTACTATTTACAGTACTTCTTTGCTTCCTGGGATGGAGAGGCCAGAGGTACTTAGAGCTATGGGTAATAGCAACCACAGCATGGGCAACAGGCACGTCCCAGCTGGTTCAGGCTAGAGCAGCCTGCCAACGAGGACACCTTGGATGTCTGTAGGGGACCCTCCCTGCCTCAAGTATTCTTATTGTGACAGCCAGCCAGACAAATGACAACTGTCAGCATACCTGCTAGCAAAGAATTTTCTCAGCCACAACATCCTATGTGAAAATACATTGCACAATAGAGCACCCCAAAATCTATCCTTAAGGTAATGAAAAACGGCTAAGAACAACATTGAGAGCCGACTTATGTGGGACTTTGGGGAAAGCCATCAGTGACTATGAAGACCTTAAGAGAAAACAATTGGATCTTAGTGACAATGACCTTTTGCAGCATCTGGACTTACTCTGTCTTCCCTACTCCAGTGCAGGGAACACACCCACATCCACTCCTGAGGTCAGCCCAGGGGACTTTGTCCATCCCATGCCACCAGCTCAGTGGTGACCTTGAAAAACACAGCCTACACTACTGACCCCGAGCTGGCACTGGAGGAACAGACCTCATCAGAGCTCACCAGTCCACTAAGCTCCCGGAGGTCTGACTCAAAGGCTTTGCCGTTATCTCCCGCACCAGGAACTTGCCTCATGCCAATACAGCCAGCTTAAGACTGTCTGTCAGAGCCGTTCATGGGAGGACATGGCTGTTGTTGCCCGAGGCAATGGATTGCAATCGGAAGAGGAAGGGCTTTGGAGGACTGGCTGGGCTCGAGGTGCTCAGGGGAATAAGGAATTGGAGAACGCTTTGGGATTTGGGTTGCCGCTCATATGCCTGGGCTGTGTGTTTACTCAGTAAATATTAAAGAAGCCTCCAAAGATTTCCCAGGCTGACCTTTAGGCACGGAAGCAGGTGAGCAGAAGGCTGCCTGGCTGAGTTCTGGCAAGGCCCTAGCTCACACAGCCCATCTGCAAAGACGGGGCTTGCTTTTTGTTCTGTTAATCCAATAGAACAGAGACATTACGGCCACGTCAGGCAAGGCAAGGCATACAGCTTTACAAAAGTGATCCTTTAAACTGTGGGCTGTGCAAACAACTGTCAGCAAGCACGGCAAACCACTGGCTGGGGATCTGATTTCCTTAACTGCCACTTACACTGTTTAAATGTCCAGTTTTCAAAAACAAAAATTACAAAGACTATGTAGAATAAAAAAGAATGACCTCCACACAGGAAGAGAATAATTAAGGCGACGGTCCCTGTGGAACCCTGTACATCAGCCTCACCAGAAAAGACTAAATAAGCTCATTTGAATATGTTCAAGAGATAGCCTGGGGTAATGACGCATGCCTGTAATCCCAGCACTTGGGACATTGAGGCAAAGAGGACAGCTGCGAGTTTGAGGCTAGCCTAGGTTACACAGTAAGTTGCAGGTCCCTGTGGGTTACTGTGTGAGATCCTGTCTCAAAAACAAAACCAACAAACAAAACAGTTCAAGGAAGCCATGCCCGAAGACCTACCTGAAGGAATGATGAGAATGCCTCTCCAACAAGGGGACGATTATAAGAAGGAAGCAAGACAATACAGGACTTGAAAAGTGTAACAATGACATGAAAAACCTGCCGAACTGAGCAGGTCTCGGCGGCACAGGATAAAAACAAATCTCATGAGAGCGCCCCCTTGAGGCACAGAGGGGAAACTGAAGAAGGGGAGGCAGGAGGCAGAGGTGCCTGAAGGAAGCCCATTGTCTTGCTCAAGAGACAGCCCAAAAGGAGAGAGAAAAGGTAAAAAGAATGCTTGAAAAAACAGCGTTTTAAAAAAGGATCCCCCGGGGCTGGAGAGATGGCTCCCACTGTCTGCTCTTCCAAAGGTCCTGAGTTCAATTCCCAGCAACCACATAGTGGCTCACTACCATCTATAATGAGGTCTGGTGCCCTCTTCTGTCATGCAGGCACACATGCAAACAGAATACTGTACACACAATAAATAAATAAATAAATATTTTTAAAAAAGGATCCTCAAATCTGAGAGTCAGCTTTCTTATAGGATGCAGCCCCTGAGAGGCTAGCCATGATCCATACAAGTGGACATGCTGAGAAGAAGAGGAGGAGGAGAAGGAGGAGGAGGAATAGAAGGAGGAGGAGAAGAGGGAAGAAGAAGAAGAAGAAATGAAACCAAGGAGGGGACTCGTGGTGGTAAAGATAGAGGAGGAACTGGAGGAGGGGACGGGAGGTGGACTTGACCAAGACACATTATGTGTGTGTATGAAATTCTCAGACACTAAAAATTTCCCCATATTTGAAGGAGTCCATAAATCTATGCATCAAGAAACTCAAGCCAGACGAATTCAGATAGTGCACATTAACTGTCTAAGGACAGACTGTAAGAGTGTTTTGAAAGCAGTGGGAGAGGCCACTTTCTATGCACCCAGGACATCCTGATTAGGGTAACCCACCAGTGTCCACCAGATGCCTCGGGGCTTGCAGGTGGAGGGGTGACACTCATGACACAAGGTGATGTCATTTTATCTAGTGACAGTCAAGCGAGGTGGGGAGGGGAAATTGTGGAAATAGTTGTATAGAAACTATACGCTGTGAAAGTCGCCAAGTACTGTCAATGTAAATAACACCAACGTGCATACTTTAAGATGATTAGAATAGTAAGCATAATTTTATGTGATGTTATTTCAGTTGGAAAGCAATTTTGAGTGAGGAGGTCTGGGTGAAACACAGTGCTGTTCATGCATGTTTGCCACGTAAGAGTGAGGACCTGAGTTCAGTCCACAGCACCCATGTGCAAAGCCAGGTATGGAAAAAAAAAAAAGCAGCCAGGTATGGTGGTGAGTGCTTCTCATTCTAGGTCTGAGAAGGAAGAGACAGGTTGAGCTCTGCGGCTCACTGGAGCTAGCCTAGATGAATTGGTGAGCCCTAGGTCCCAGTAAGGGACCTTGTCTCAAAAACCATGGTGGGGGCTGGAGAGATGGCTCAGAGGTTAAGCGCACTGACTGCTCTTCTAGAGGTCCTGAGTTCAATTCCCAGCACCCACATGATGGCTCACAAACATCTACAATGTGACCTAATGTTCTCTTCTGTCATGCAGATAGAACACTATATACATAATGGATAAGGAAAAAAAAAGCAGGGTGGATAGCGCTTGAAAAATGACACCTGAGGTTGACCTCTGGCCTTCACATATGTGTACACATATGTGCATGTGCCCAAAACACATATATTTACACACTAAACAGATAGTAAAACAAATGTCAGTGAAGATGTGTAAACACTAGAACTTCACACCTGGTGGGGGACACTAAACAGCACAGCCCTGCAGAAAAGAGTTGGCAGTGGCCCCAAGATCAAGTAGAGTCAGGTCACCATGTGATTCAATGCTCTATGTGTACATGAGTACCCGAGAGAAATGAAAACACACAACCAAACACAAATGTGTGCATACACACTTATACAGCATTGTTCAAAACAGCCAAGGGGGGGGCATACATCAACTTCTATCAAAGGTGAGCGAATAGAGGCTAGCGCATGCTTACACTGAAATATTATTGAGACAAAAGCCATGAAGTATTACTACCACATGGACAAAACGTGAACATGTTATGTTAGGTGTAAAAGGCTGTGCAGAAAAGGCCACAAAGAATGGACCCATTGACATGAAGTGTCCATGGTAAGTTTGTTCACAGAGACAGGAAGTTAAAGGCTGTCAAGTGGAGAAAGGGTAATGGAGAGTAAGCTTTTGGTAGGTGCAGGTTTTCCTCTGGTGTGACAATAGCCTGAATCGACACAGTGGTGTACCGGTCCTACAACATTGTTAATGTAGTTTTGAAAGCCCACTGAAGACTGTATACTTTAAAATGATTAAAATGGTAAGTACAGTGGTACGTGACTGGAAAAAGTTCTGAGTAAGTTGGTCCAGGTGAAATCCAGCATTGTCCATTGGAACAACAAACAGTGTGTAAGCCCTGAAAATTGCTGCCTTTGGTTGTCTACACTGGGGCCTTCCACCAGGGCTAACAGTTTGGCTCCCTAAACACTGTCCAATAAGACACACACTTCACTAAGGCAACCTAGAAACCAAAACCACACATGTCCGAGTGGGTGTTGAGTGTGTGGTTCTGTGGGCTCAGTTGTGCGTCACCTGATGCATTACACGTGAGAGGTGGAGGGAAGGGTGCTGAGAGGAGGCTGACAAGCTGGGGTTCACAGACTGTGATGTTTCCTCTTTGTTGTCAACTAGACAGGACTCAGAGCCACCCAGGAAGCACAGCTCTGGGTTCATCACATAGGAGATCCCAGAGAGGTTTCACCCAGTGGGAGCCCCATTTCATCGGCTTGTACCTCAGACTGAGTAAAAAGAACACTGAGCAAAACCAAACAGTGTGCCCCTCAAACTGGGAGCCAAACTGAATCTTTTCTCTTAGGTTGCTTTTGGCAT
Organism: Acomys minous; assembly: GCF_964271855.1. NCBI lineage: Eukaryota > Metazoa > Chordata > Mammalia > Rodentia > Muridae > Acomys > Acomys minous. The sequence continues at coordinate 8,630,306 of NC_140486.1, read as the reverse complement.
ATATTTTGTCACACAAACAAACAAACAAACAATGTGCTCATGCTTGCCAGAAAGTTCTATGTGCCAACGAGGAATCGGGAAGCTTTTGAACACGGGAAGTCACTGTAGTGTGACTGTGTGGGGAAGGGAGGGGAACGTCCCTCAGCCTCTGAGAGCGGGTGTGCTGCAACCTACAAGAACTCACTCAGTCCGTGGGATGCTCAAGACCAACACCAAGTTCCTGCCCTAGGCCATACTTGCCTCCCTGTGCCAGCCATGAGATGCCAAAGGTCTCACACTGGCTTGTTCTATAGCACAAGGAGAGTGTGCCAAAGAAGTGGAAAGTAGCCAGGAGGCTTCCCATCGCGAGGCGGTGGCCCACGCCACTGAGGAATCTGAAGTGTCAGGGCTAGGCCGTCGTGAGCCATCTGCTGTGGAGACTCGGCAGCAGGCGTTCAGTTTGGAGACAGAGCTTTCTAATGAACAGGAAGATGAGCGGCAGGGAAGGAATGCCAAATGTCCTCATTTGTCCAGGAAGGGTGGCATCTGAACCCTGCACTTGGGGTCTGTGTGTAGTTCTGCCTGCCTCTCATGCCCTCGAGGACCTAATTTGTCCTAGGTTGCAGACTGGGTTCCCTGAAGGTACCACCACCATGTTCCTAATGCCCTGGCCCTGCAGCCCTGGCAACCCTGGCAAATGTGCATCAGTGCCCCACCCTCCCCACCAAGCCAAAAGCACCAGCATTTTTGGAATTCAAATTATTGGCCTTAAAGAACAGGCATTCTAGAGCTACTGAGCTTTCGTGGGGCCTGGGTTGGCACGGCCCCATGGAGTGTACTTTATTCTCTCCACCTGGCAAAATCACAACCAAGTCCAAGTTTCTGAGAAAGAGGTGGGATACCTAGTCTCCTCCATGGGGACATCACATCTTGAGAGAGGCCCTGCCACTGCCTGCCTTCTGTCCCCTTGGCTTCCACCCCCACGTCTTCTGCCACCATGGCAGGCAAGTCCAAGTGTTCATAAGGAAGAATGCGTGATGCTGAGCATAACTGGATAATCACTGAGGAACTTCCGCCGGCGTGAGCTCTCTTCCCCCAGAATATACAACTTAAAACACGGACAGTAATTACATGTTATAGGTGTTTTTAAGTCAACTTCCTTTTGAATCAAGATTGTAAAGTTGAAAGCTCTGAAGGTCTTATCCACCCTCTGTGTGGAACAGAGCAGACAGCGACTGGTTCTACAGTCACAGTGGAAACCTGACAGCTCTGTGGGAAAAAAAAATGGCAACTCTATCCAAAGCCCAGTCAAGGTAAAGAAACCTCCTGATGGATGAAAAAATACTCAGTGCCGTCCCTTGGAGCAAAACCAAACATTTAACCGGAAGGCTCGGCAGTGAGACAGAGCCGCAGGTCAAACTCCATCAGGGACACACGGTTGGGTTGTAAGAGGCAGGTTGCTAGCCTCTCACAGCACTAAGCGAGGGGTTAAAGAGTGACCTTTGCAGCCACAGCAGTGGCAAAAGGGACATCTAAATGAAAATCTATCCATCAAGAAGGTTTTGTGATTTCTCTGTCTGGTTCTAGGTTTAAAAAAAAAAAAAGGAGCGGGGAGGATGGGCTTGTAAGTATCAGAACCCAAGCTGTCCTCTTCAAAGCTATTAGGTGACCTTGAGTAGAAGGTTGCCCTGACTGGTGACCCACTGACCATAAAAGGAACATCATTAGTGAGAGATATCCTCCGTGCCTCTGCACCCAGGATGCTTGGCTAGATCCGGAGTTGAGTGTGAAGGTCACGGTGAGCACAGTAGTGTTTAGAAGCCAGGAACCTAAACAGTGTAAGAAGGACGATGCCAGCCTGACACACTCAGCCCTGTTCTGCCCCACATAGTATCCAGGGAGGGGACCCAAATCAGAAATAATATGAACCCTCCAGGGAAAAGCTGGACTCCGTGCACTGTTAGAAGCCAAAAGGATCCCAAACTGAGATAGCAAGTCCTGCCAGCGCTCTCTGTCTCTGGCGTGACAGCCGCAGGCCTCTGCTCATTTTAATTTCCCTGTCAACACGTTAAGAGCCCAGCTCTGGCTTTTTTTATTGTCACCTCTGGCTTGAGGACACCAGATGTGATATGCCATCCATGGATATCAGTAATTCTGTGGGGAATGCAGCCATCACGTATATGGCAAAGGACAAAGAGATACCAGGGACAGTCAATGACATCAAGCCCTGAAAGGAGTGGGTCCTCTCAAGGACAAAAGGTTGGACCCAGACCTCTCCCAGGCACGTGTAGTCTGATCCCCGGGTGTGAGTCTGTTATGAGTAGCTCCTCCTCAGTTTACTGGGATCTAAATCTTCAGTGAATACATTCTGACAGCCTTGGGCATTTTGGATGGATAGCACAGACATAAAGCAAAGATCAAGTTGGATACAGAATGTTCTAGAGGGAGCTGAGTATTCCAGCGCCAGTATCATTCACCACTGGTGGAGATTAATGGCACATTATCAGAAGCATCAACACTGACATTATCTTCTTCCCTGGGGCACAGCACTTAGGAAAACAGAGAGAGCTTGCTTTAAAGGAGGCCATTGGGAGGGAACATAGTTTGTTGGTGGTAATTAAACATTACTTATGTGTACCATAGTGACGTTGAGTCCCCCACAGTGCTAGCTCCAACCCAAGGTATCTCAGTACATTTGAAAGTCTATTTAAAGGTAAGTGAAGCCTGGAGTCCTGGCTGGCCTGTAGGCCTCATGACCTTGTAAAACAGACTTAACCTTTGCCATATCCATAGAGCAGAAGAAAGGACAGCGTGGGTGCTCGTCCATTCACAGGAGCCACAGATGGGCTCATCATAAACTAAGAGTTGAAAGGGCACTTAGGACAGTGCACACCACAGGTGTGGCAGCTAAGCCCCACTCACCTCAGAGTGCTCAGAGACCAGCACCAGACATAGTGGGGCCAATTCGTCTAATGCAAAGGCAATGTTATTACCAAATGTTGACTACAGGAGCTAATTTACTGAGTACTGTACAGAAAACGAAGAATGGTGCTTGTAAGGGTCACGCTGAACAGTTAGCCAAGTTCAATGCAGTCTCCACTGAGAGTGTGTGCTGTTCACGGCACTGTGGGTTTGAAGAGCCAGAAATAAAACCATCACCACTAGAGGCACTTCTGTAATTGTGGCTTGCTTACAGTTTTAGAGGCTTAGACCATGATCATCATGGTGGAAAGCAGACAGGCATGGTGCTGAAAAGCAGTGGCTGAGAGCTTTACATACTCATTTGCAGGTAGCTGAGAGAGAGAGAGACAGAGACAGACACAGAGAGAGAGAGAGACAGACAGAGAGACAGAGACAGAGACAGAGACAGATACAGAGACACAGAGAGAGAGAGAGAGACAGAGAGACAGAGGCAGACAGAGACAGACAGAGATAGACAGAGAAGAGAGACACACAGAGAGACAGAGAGAGGGACACACGCGCGCGCACGCGCGCACACACACACACACACACACACACACACACACACACAGAGAGAGAGAGAGAGAGAGAGAGAGAGAGAGAGAGAGAGAGAGGCTTTTGAAACCTCAAAGTTCATTCCCAGTGACACACTTCCTTTCAACAAGGCCACTTCTACTCCAATAAGGCCACACTTCCCAATCCTTCTTAAACAGTTCCATTAACTGGGGACCAAGCATTCAAACATGTGAGCCAATGTGGGGCATTCTCATTCAAACCACCACGCATTCACAACACACACACACACACACACACACACACACACACAGATCACCAGCAATAACAACAACAACTAAACTTCAAGGGAAAAAGCAATGCACAGATGAAGGCTTGAAGCTTACCCACTGACCACACTGAGGAGAAAGGCAATCACGAATTATGTTAGAAGATTCTCTTACTGTAAACCCCTTTGGGGAAAAGCTTAAAAGCAAACTTAAACTCTAGCTCTCATACAGACAGAAAAAGCCAAAACTGGAGGGTTAATGAAGAAGAGAAATGAGACGCTGGACCTGAGAAAGATGCGGCCACAGATCCAGCGGGACCAACACACTGTGAGGGAACGCAATGGCGGCTCTCTGCTCCTAGGGAGGCGAGAGAGGAAAGAAAGAAACATCTCAAAACAAAAATATGCAGCCCTAAAGTTGACTTAGAAACAGAAACACAGCTGGGTGTGGTGGGACACGTGAGCTGAGGTCAGAGAATCTCAAGAGTTCAAGACCACTGGGCATTAGGGTCCCAGTGCACTTTAGGAAAAACAAAAAACAAAAACGAAAAACCAGAGAAACGGCAGCACTGGATGCATCTACAGTCACGGGGGGGGGGGGGGCAAGGAAGGAAGCAGTAATTAAATATCCATTTTTCCTCTAAAAGCATCAAACGATTTTATTGAGAGATTTACCAAATAGCAAAGGAGTAGAAGAAATCAATCTTATACAAACCCAAATTGCCTTCAGGCATGGAGAGATGGCAGCGGGCTTGCAGTGGTGTGCTGGGGGAGGGGCTTTGGTTAAATGGTGGATTTCCTTTATTTCCACGTTTCTGTGTGTGCGAGGGTGTGTGAGTGCACAGACTGTGTGTGCGTGGGTGTGTGAGTGCACAGACGTGAGCATGAGAGTACGACAGGAGAAAGAGGGTCGGGGGAGTTGGGGGAGTTGAGGCTGTAACAAGGATGAACTGTAGAGTTTAGACAGGGCATGCCTGGAGACTCACTCTCCTGCACACACCACTGACAGACACTCGACCCAAAACACCCCCAAAGAGACGGTGGCTTGTTAAATGTCTGAACATAAACTCAGGAACTCAGAAAGCACCCTGGGGAGGGCAGTGCCCTGGAACATGACGGGTCCAGGCAGAGGTTTTGTGAGGATTACCAAAGTTGAAGAAGAGGTGGGGGGCGGGGCAGGGATGAGGCAAACGACGGAGCGGGGAGAGCCAAAGGCACTGTTCCCTCTGTGCTAATGACTCCTAGTCCTTGTTGGGCAAAGACAGCCCAGGTGGCTTCCAGGCCAGCTTCATCTGGGAACACATGGAGACTCCCATAGACATCCGCGTTGGTCATGAGAGAAGAGCTCTCCACACCAAATGATAGTCAAAGAAGCTGGTCCACACTTGTCCCTCCCAGGGTGGATATAAACAGCATCCATCACAAAGTGTCATGGTGCCGAGGGCCAGAACTCACTCAGTCTCATCAGGTGAACAAATCTGAAAATATCCCTAGGAGCAATGAGTGAGCCTGGGGCAGGTTCAGATGTCAGAGGACCTAGCCCACCAAACTGCAGCACTCCAAAGAGGAGGCTCTGAGGATAACTCTGGTCTAAGCTTAGGCCTCAACAACTTAAGGATTTAAAGACTTTTTCCTGCTAAGATATTTTTAGAGGATACCCAGAGAAACAAAGGTGTGTGTGTGTGTGTGTGTGTGTGTGTGTGTGTGTGTGTGTGTGTGTGTGTGTGTTCATGTGTGTGCATGCACATGTGTGTGAGTGCATGTGGAGGCCAGAGGTCAACATCAGGTGTCATTCTTCACATACTGTTCACTTTGTTCCTTGAGGCAGGGTCTCTCTCTTGGCCTGGAGAGAACAAGGAGGCTGTGCTAGCTGGCTAGTGAGCCCAGAGGTCTGCTTGTCTCCGTCTTCACAGCTCTGGGATTACAAGAGTGTGCCATTGTGCTTGGCTTTTTACATGGGTTCTGGGGGACTGAAGTCAGGCCCCATGCTTGTTGGGCAAGGATTATCGTGACCAGACTATCTTTGCAGCCACATAGAAAGCTTTTGATGGGTGCTTTTCCATCTGTGTGTCTCAGGTAGTTTCATAAACCTGGCTCAAGAAGAATGGGTAACATCTGAAGGTTCTAGAGGAGACATTCCAAGCTCTTCCACTGGGCTTGTCTTCTCCCGCCCCCAGGCAGAGATACGTTCTGAGAAGATCAGTTCTTCCAAGTGTGCAAGCCACATGTGACCAGGACAAGATTCACTTTCATTTAACCAGCTCTTGAATGGCTACAGCTGAGGAATGTTTAAAACAACCAGGAGGCCAAGGCTTAACACTGGCTGAGATGCTGCCTTGCCACGTTTCAATCTTAACCTGTTCTACCAAGGAAAACATCCTAGGAACCGAGGTAATAATTACTTCTGGATCGAGAAAGGAGCTAAAAGCAGATATTTGTACTTGCTTGTTTGTTTATTGTTGCTGTTTGAGGCAGGGACTCGCTGTGTTGGGGAACTCACAGGTTCAGGCTGATCAGGAACTTGAAACAATCTTCTTCTTGCTTCAGCCTCCCACGCACTGACATTACAGGCGTGTGTCACCACACATGGCTTTAAAGTAAATAGTTTTAAGTAAAATATGACTTAAGAGATGTCTCTTATAAATTTATGAGGTGGAACGCTCACAGTATTTCTAGTTTCTTTCTAATCATTACAGTCACATGTGAGTTCAGTCATTTTATTTTGACATGGGTTTGTTTTCTGCGTCAAAGGGACATGATTACCAAGTGTTAATTTTCAGATATACACGAAAGTGTGTAATGAGCCGGACTGAAAACTTGCTAATTAGACCCATTTTTTAGCCATGATGTTGACGGAGGAATTGACAAGTGTTTTTCATTTATGATTTATGAGACCTGGTCTCCAAATCCATGGATGTGTGGGAACCTGGTGACTAATGGCGCTTATGTGCCAAGCAAGATGCGAGCAAAGCTGCTCTCGCTGCCCCAGAGACTTTTAAAGCTATGTGTTTTGTGTGGGGGATCCCTGCAGACTCACATACAGTATGTATAGCATATTGGAGGACCCCGCTGTTTAAGGTTGCAGTCCTCCCAGTACGGATAGCCTTTCTGAGCTCTGAGCCTTTCTTCAGCATTAGATGGAGGGCCTGCTAATCTCTGCCTGACCTCATCTGGAGAGTGTGCTTAGCGTAGATGTCTCTAACCATATCTGATACATGGCCTTTGACTAGGGAGAGCTAGCTTTCCCCTCCCTGAGCCTATAGGATAATTAGGTACTGTGTTCCTTTTCATATGACAGGAGCGTGCTGCCAAATGCAAATCAAGTATCATTAAAGTGCCTAATCACAACCAATTATGTACACCTATCCTGTGAGCCCCCCCACTCCCCAAGGACTTTATAGCCTTTGTTCTCCTCAAATAAAATCAAACCAGCTCCCTGAAATGGTTCCCGGAGTGGCCATTCTCCATCGTGCTCACCGCCTTCTGAGCCCCAAACCTCACCTTCGGCTCTTCCTGCCTTTCGTGGACCAACAGCCCCCCAGGGAAGAGGAGACCCACAAGGACACAGGGAGATACCGCTGCTCCTTGCTCCTGTACCTACGACAGACAACTCCTGAAAACCTATAGGCCACTCTCTGCAGCAGGACATGGCAGGGCACAGCTTGACTGACAGAGCACCCAGCATGTGCCCGCCCCACCATGGGCAGCCACGCCCACTCTTACCCCTGATGTCACCAGCCCACTCTCTAGCCTCACAGTCAAGCCATTCTGGGATGCTGAGAGAACAGAGGCATGGCGTCTGGTTATTTTGAGATCTGCTCACCACCCTGCGCAGTTCCCTGGAGATGACGTCTCCGCTGTGCACACGGCATCTCTTCACATCTAAGTGGCAGGATGAGCTATAGCCTTCTCAGCCATTCAGAAGTGGAATGGCATTTTTCTTATTTCCAGGATTCTTGCGATTATAAACAAAGCTGCTATAAACATCTCCGAATGGGTTTTTCACCTGCTCTGGAGAAAGCAAAAGTTTTAAATTTGACCATGGTCTGATTTATCTTTTTTTTTTTCTCTCTCTCTCTCTCCCTAGATTGGCTGACTGTTGCAAGTTTGTTTCTGAAAGAGATTGCCAAAGTGTCTCCTAGAGTAGCTGGACCATTTTGCATCCCTGCAGCTCTATGTGCAAGCTCGGGCCTTGGCATTGCCAGCCCTGAGTTCACCACTGTTTGTTGTTGTTGCTGCTGCTGCAGAGCAGGCTCAGTGGGTCCTGCAGAGCATGCTCAGGGGGTCCTGCAGAGCACGCTCAGGGGGTCCTGCAGAGCATGCTCAGTGGGTCCTGCAGAGCACGCTCAGGGGGTCCTGCAGAGCACGCTCAGGGGGTCCTGCAGAGCATGCTCAGTGGGTCTTTCCACCATCCTGTCTCTGGCTCTCGGCCTCTCATCTGCCCCCAGCGAGCCCATCCGTAGAGAAATCCACTTAATTCCTGGCATTTCTCAGTTCTAAAGTTTTCAGTTTGGTTTTTCTCTGTGTACTCTGTCCCATTGCAAGGACTCCACTTGCTCACTTTCCCACCGCATGTCTGGTGGCCTCACGGGGCCATCATCACAGCTTATGTGACTGCCCATTGCTTCTAGTGTCTGGTCACCTTCATATCTACTGACTGTCAAAGCACTGGACAACAGCTGGTGACTGGCATACGGGAGGAACCTAGTTTCCCCATTTGGCCTCTGCCTGCACCCAAGGATGTCATTTTATGACTCAAGGTAGGCACTCATGACTAGGAGGGTGGGGGTCCTGTGATGTTTCTCTTGAGTAACCCCATCTTCCAGGCCCTGGCATGCATGGGGTGGGGGTAACATCTTGTTCTTTAGAATGGTAGACACCAGGCTTCCTGCCCACTGAATCCAGGTACACACAATGTTGGGATGCCTCATCACACAGGTGGAGGCCTCAGGACCTCTAATCTACTCACTCGCACAACCCACTGACTTTCTCAGCCTTGTCTGTCAGTGAGTCCGACATCTGAGGAAAAGTTTGCTTCTTTTAGACTATTGTGTCCAAACAAATTTGGGTTTTGTTCTGTAACTCATACTTTCTGATTTCTCACTTCCCAAACATAGTACTAACAGTGTGGGTGTTGAAAGAAAAACAACAATTAGAATCTCAATGGAAATTCCCGGCAGTGGTAACACAGTCAACAAACTGCAGTGAAGGGACTCAGGTTAGATATCAAGACGTTTTATAATGACTGACTTGAGGAACCCTGAGATACGCAGCGGAGGAAATTATAACACAGTGTTCCTTCATTGCCGGCATTTAGGGTGGTTATGCATCTTCCCTGCACCCCAAGTCGGGGGGGGGGTGCGTGCTAGCCCAGAGCGTCCCATCAAAGCACCTTCGGATCCACCTGAAGATGGGACAGCTTAGGGAGACCAAAGTATGGGTGGCACAAAACAAGGCTTCAAGGAAGATGTCACCCTTCATCTGCCCTTGAATGGTGCCAACATTGCCCACACTGTGTGCGGAAGAGAACTCTATACTCCATGGATGAAAGACCAGGGACTGAGTGGGAAAAACAGAGGCCAGGCTTGGCCACACCATGTCTGTCTTCACCTGTTATGCCCACCTCTCTTGTCCATGTCCGAATATGGGGTATCTGAAAACACCCAAGCAGAGCACACAAAACAAGATTGACAGCGAGACTGGGAAGACGATGGAGGAGACAGGAAAAGATGCTGAAGGAGGGGAGGCTAAAATGCAGGCGTGGGTAAAGGGTGGGCGAGAAGGAGAGGTTATGAGGAGAAAGAGGGGGAGGGAGACTGGGAGGGGAGTGGGTGGGTGAGGGTAAAGGGTAAAGGTCAAAGGGGAGGGGTGAGAAGAAGCAGAAGGGGAGAGGGATGGGGAAGAAAGGAAACAGATGAGGCCAGCTCAGTACTGAGTCCAGTGTGGGGTGCAGAGAGAGATTTGGCGACTAGACCGAAGCGGGCATGCGTGAGAGGAGGCAAGTGGACATCCGTTCTGCGCAGTGAGAAGGGGCACAGAGATCACCTGCCCAGTGCCTTCCTAACCTTCTTCCCCGATGTGAAACTGCTATTCTTCCAGCAGCAGCAGCAGCCGCCGCCAGAGGTGGCAGTAGTTTGTGTGTCCCTGTTTGAGGAAGAAGGGAGCGTCAAGCTCCAAACTTCAAGAAGCCTCTGGCTCTCACGAGTTAACCGCCTGCCCACACAAGGCAGGCAAGTAAGAGTGAAGTGGGTTGAGGAGGGTTCGAGCTCTCTGAAGGGCCATGGTACCCTCCTACACACAACCCCTAATGCAGGCTTTTAATCGGCATAACTAGGGAGAACATTCCCGGAACGCCATGAGGGATCCACCGTTGAGCGTGCACTCTTCGCTGCTTCCCCCACATTCTGTCGTCTTCTGTCCTATTGGAATGCTATCTGCCGTTTAATGTTGCCTTGGGGTTTTACCTTAGGGCTTCTTCCCAGGCAATGAGCCCTAACTCCACAGTCACATCCCTTATCCTTGGTCACGGTTTCCAAGCGAGGGCTTATCCCAGCTGCCCCTTTTCATCTGGTGCCATCTCAATCCCCGTCAATGCCTCTCAAGCCCCTGAAATGATATGGCAAACCCTGTGTTTAGTATAGGGCCATCCAGCCCTCAGAGATGCCGGCAAACAGCCCATCCCTCACAGCATGTATGTGGCCTTAGATTCCATGTGGCTTTGGGATGCCATGGAATTACTCATAGCTGAACTGACTCCTGCAGGTAAAGAGCCACTGCAGGAACATTTTACATCTATCCTGACAGCGTTGAACTGAATTGCTGTGGTTTGTGCTCTCGCCCAACAACGGCCTCACTGTAAATGAGTCCCCCACTGCCGAGCTCTGACAAGACAAATGAAAACATAACAGCCTTTCAGAATTGGCTCCTCTTCCTTAGCCTTTTGTCCCCCATTAGCAAATTAGACAGATATTTGGGGAGAATGGAGGACCATCTCCTGAAGCTCAGACCCAAAGCCCAGTCTTCCCCATCCTTCATGTTCCAGGAAAAGGGGACCGTTCTGTGCCCCCTGTTCTGGATTCCATTCGCCCAGAGCAGGAGGCTCGACTTCTCATCATCATCTCTCTCTCTCCAGCTCCTTGACCACACCCTGCTTCTCCTCCAGGCTCTCCCTTCCCCCACATAGAAACAGACAGGCAGAGATTCCCTCAGGCCTGTGCCCCCCCAGCCAGGCTCTACCTGTTTCTCACTCTCTGACCCACATCTCTGAAAGAGGGCCTCCGCTCCTCCACGGTCACAATGGCTTCCCACGTCAGGCTCACAGGCCTCATGGGCCCAGCATCTAAGGGTCCAAAGCAAACAGAACACCTTTCCAGAACTCTCTGTGCTTCATTCCTCAGTCATTCCATGTGTTCTGTTCCTCCTGGTGGTTTGCCCTTCAATGGCGGACTCCCACCCCAGACTCACGGGCCCCGCCTTGAACAGTCAGCTGCACCTCTGCTGAGCCTGGCTGGCTCCCTGACTCAAAAAAGTGCTCTTTTCAGCTCCGTTGCTGTGGCCACAACAGGATAAAAAAGAAGCTGGATGTTCATTCTAAGACTTTCTACTTCTGTGGAAGGATGCAGTTTGCTCCCTCAGTACACTCTGGTTTTCCGGCAAACTCCATCACAAAGCAGTCCCTGATGCTGTTTCCATAACACCAGGAGTTTTCATTTGGTTGTCGGTGCAGGGATGCCCTGCCTGTGGCTGGCTTGCAGTTCCGCAGGAGGACCAGCCTCTGCCTTTTATAAAGCAGCTACAATAAGCAGCCCTTCCCTCATAAAACAACAGATCTATGTGGCAGTAGGGTTGAAGTGGGTGTCAACAGAAGGCAAGCCCTTCAAATGCAGGCGCAGGGACTTCCTGGTTCTGTTTCAGAAACAGTCTACAGCTACCAGTGCCACTCTGAACATGCCTGGTCTTGTCTACTTCAGAAATATCAAATTTTCCTACCCAAGCACCCAGGAAGTAATCACAAAGAACTGACCAATTACAAAGACGCTCTGTATGTGACAAGGTTTTGATATAAAATGTTCTCCTAAACTCATATGCTGAAGGCTTTGTTCCCAATGTTCAGGTACACATGGGTACACAGATATACACATATATATGTACATAGACACAAAGACACACACACATACACACACACACACATGAATGTGTAGACACAAAGACATACACAGATATACATGCACACACATGCACACTTATTGACACAGACACATCCAAACATACAGGCACACAGAGACAGATATACACATATATACTCATATGGGTGTATATGCACACACAGATATGCACACAGACGGTCGCAAAGTATGCATACATATGCATGTGCAAACAAACACGTTCCCATGTGTATTTAGGCACCTCTGCATGCCTATATGCCTACAGATTTTAAGAATATTGTGTTCCAAAATAGCTGTAACTGTCAATTCTGTTCCAGCACATAGGAAGAGGAGTATAATTAGTGTATTTGTATGCAAATGTACTGTTAAGACCATTTCCCCCTCTGAAGCTGTTATTTACGTCAGCACTTTTGCTGTGGAGCCCAGAGAAGAGGGACGTAGGTCCAGCCCACGGAGCTCTCTGAGGAGCTGCACGGGGATAACATTGCATCCCTCCAGCTCCCCTGACCATCACTCCTTTTTGAGTCAGGGTCTCTCATTGAATCTGGAGCTCATTGGCTGCCTAGGCTGGGCTGGCCTTCTCTGTGGTGCTGGGGTTGCAGCTGTGTGCTGCTGTGGCTGGCTTTCTGTGGGTTCCAGGCAGCTGAACTCATCTCCTCGTGCTTGTATTGCAAACACTTCAGCAACGGAGACATCTAACCTTTTAACTACTATGGTTCCGAACTGATGATTTCTTTTCCAATTTTACCAAATAAATGGCTAACCTCGGACCCTTCACCACATGGAAGGCTCATAGTTAAGTTGGGGTATCTGCTGCGTCACTGTGAAGGTCACACTGTGCCATTGAGGGTAGCTATGTATCAGGGCCACTGCTGGCCTCTGGAAGCCCTGTCAGCTTGGTTTCCAGGATACTTTAGAGGGTTATGCCTAGTCCCCACACCTGGAGCCACTAACTTTTTCCTTAGAATATCAGCCTCCGTCACGTCATCATATGCTCAGAAAACCAATGCTTCTGGATTTTCTAATAGTGACACATCCCTTCCCTGTGCTCCTGTACCCCGAGACCACAGGCACTCCATCAGCTGGACTCCCTCCTGACAATACTTGGGCATCCAGAGGACAAAGCCTATGGAGCTGAAATGGACTCACAAGCCCAAGCCTTCCCTTAGAACTGGGTATTTTCTGCTGTCTTTCCATTGGTTCCAGCCAGGATGGTGTCCTGAAACAGCGTTTGGAAGCCAGAACAGGTCTCAAGGTGACATAACAGCAAGAGAGGACACCCGAGGAGACTTCAGTAGTACACAGCCTGGGCATGAGATTTCAGGCATTTTCACTTATTCCTTAGTTTTTCTCTGTTGCATTTTCCCCTTTAAGATTCTTTTGAACAAAAGATACAGGTAATTTTAGTAACTAGGAAAAGGAATGAAACGATTCCAATTTTAGGAGGGAAAAATATCATCTTACAGTTTTTTTTTTTTGCAGGAGAGTGTAGTCCTCGTGAAATGATAATGTATCATTTTCCTGTATCCTAAGCCTCATGGACATGCGGGGTAGGAAGGCCATGGACAGCCTGAGGTCGGCTGAGAGTCAGGGCTCATCGGTGACCCCTCCTGGGCCTGGTCCCTTCTTTTGCAGCTCTGGCCAGTAAAGATATTATCCATGCTGCAAGTTTTGAACCCACGGGACAGAAGAATAAAACATGCTATTGTGCACGCTCACCAGGGTCGGCCAGCCGAGTGTGAGCAATGCTCTGTGACTTGCCACTTACGATTATTTCCACAGATACCAAGAAAACCTTCTCCAAAGACTGCGTGAGTAGAGGGCCACAATGGATGAACTGTCAGCTGAATATAAAGCCACTTTCGTGTTTAATGGGGAAAAACAAAAGGCAGGAGCAAGTGAACGGATGCTACAGTGCTGGCTCCACTTGGCACTGCTTGAGAGGCACTGGGCAAGTCAGTGGCACAGGGTGGGCAGCGAGGAGGATAAATAAATACCTCTCTTTGCAGGTCAAACTATAAGTGAGTGCAGACCTCAAGAACCCAGGAGACATGCCTTGAATTAATAAAAGAATTTATTAAAATAGCTGGCTATAGAACCAACAAACAGAGGGCATGATGAAAAAAGAAAGAAAAGAAAAAAAAAGTCCACTTAAAATAGCAACAAAAACCCAGAAGAATAAGCTTCACGGGGCATGTGCATGGTTTTTACAAGAAAAGTTGACAGCACTCTGGAAACACGGAAGTGGACTAGCGTATAGCCCAGTGGTCAGGCACTTGCTTAGCATATGCGAGGCCCGGATTCAATCCACAGCATCAAAACAGTTAACTTGATCTCATGGAGAACAGTTCTCTGTTCTTGAATAAGACAGCTCAACATTGGGATACCCCTGACCACTGTGTGTGTGTGTGTGTGTGTGTGTGTTTCATGTTTGTGTACATATGCCTGAGGAGGATGTTGGCTATCCCAGTCTATAACTTTTTCACCTTATTCACTTGAGATGGGGCCTCACTGAGCCCGTTTGGTGTTCCCAACACAGTGACCATGGCCAGCTTTTGAGTGGGTACTGTGGACCCAAACTCAGCGTCACCCACTGAGCCAGTCCATGAGACTTTCCTTTTGGCATTAATTTATAAATTAAATCCAGTACCTTTCCCTAAAACAAAATAGGCTAACTTTGGATTAAGACAACTTAATATTAAAGTATGAGTGTGTGAGAGAAACCAGGACACTGAAGAAGCGCGGGGGGAAAAGGACCACAGAATTCCTGGTTACTGAGGGACAAAGGACCAAGACTCACGGAGAATGAGGGCAAAACAAGAACGTCAAGTCAGGGGATAGAAATGGCCCTCAAGGGTATGGGGGAAATGTCCATGCTCACCCCCAGTTAGACACATGCTAACTGGCACAGCACTGAGGAGCCCCTTGTCACCATGGGATGGCATCCCTCCAGCTGTGAGGTTACCGTGTGCCCAGCGCCCTGCAGGAAGTCTAGAAGTGCTCAGCCAATTCAACTCCAGGATTTAGCCCCAAAGAAACTTAAAATGCACACACAGGGCTCTTCACTGACAAAAAAAAAAAAGGTAGTGGTGGGGAGCAACTTTAGCTGGAAAGCAATAGAAAGGTCCCAATTCCTGGCAGAGGAAAGAGACTGGAGAAACCTGTGTCTCCACAGGCACACACTGCATCCACGGGAAGAGAGCCTGGCCATGCTGGAGCAAATCACAGGGAGTATTGCTAAGGGAGAAACCTCAGTGTAAAACCACACTGGGTGGACGTACAGACAGTAGCCAGGGCTGTAACACCACACACGCTGGTCTTGAGGCACAAGTGGGAGGAAATTTAGAACAGGATGCAGCAGGCATCTGTCTCTGCAGCCAGAGCTCAGACACTGTTCTCCATGCCACAGACAGAACCATATACACACGAACACACACAGCTACAAATAAGACAGAACCCATCAAGGCAAAATGGAGGGCCACAGGCAGTGTGGGCAGAACAGTACTCAGGTTACAGGGAAACGACCGTTTGAGACTGTGAGCCCAAAGACAAAAGGCTTCACCCAGTCAACAGGTCTCACGGGCTCCAAACTTTTTTTTTTTTAAAGAGTCAAGATCAGAAAAGATCTATACAGATCTGCAGAACCATTGCAGAAGGCAGGAGATCAAGCATAAACAGGAGATGTACAAGGTCCTGCAGAGTACTGTACAACATGGCGTCAGAGAGACAGGCAGCGATGGAGCGGGTCTAACTCCCAGAAGAGACACCAGCGCTGGAGGACACTGGCTTAGAAACCATTACAAATTCCTCAGCTCTTCTGCAGCTCTAACAATAGCTCAGATAAAAGTGTTTAAGATCTTGGGGTCCTGGAAGGAAAAGCATC
Organism: Acomys minous; assembly: GCF_964271855.1. Taxonomy (NCBI): domain Eukaryota; kingdom Metazoa; phylum Chordata; class Mammalia; order Rodentia; family Muridae; genus Acomys; species Acomys minous. The sequence continues at coordinate 8,614,537 of NC_140486.1, read as the reverse complement.
CCTAGTTAGAATTTTTGTGTTAACTGAAGTCTTCCCATCCCAAACGCACATTTTGGGGCTTCCTCACAAGCAAGACCATTCTAGAACAGACCATCAAGATCTGAGAGAGTTTCATAGAAAGGGAAAAGGCTCATTCTAGTTCATACCGAGTCACAATGGCCTGTGGGTAGTCCACATATCTGGCCCGGAAGGACCACTCTGGAGCCCTTCCCACTTGCCAACGGGTCACAAAGACTGCGGTACCAGACACATTGATCAACGAAATATTACAAAGAGCCCAGATGCAGATCCTGGTGTCCATGGGCAGCAAACTTGGGAACAGGGTAGCTAGACAAGTCAGCAGAGTCCCCTCCACAGATGGTGCTGAGAAAGGGAACATCACAGACTGACACCACGTATGACGCTATGACGTAGGTGAACTAAACTACACCGCACAATTTCAGGAACAGGAACACTTGGAATAATTGAGGGTCATAATTTTTCATGTAACAATGTATATGTGTGGGGGTTCATGAAACATTTGACGATACCAAAAGGTTTCTAAATTCGTGATGGCAAACATTAACAACATCAAATATGTAACAAGTTCAAGTGATTCCTGGCATGGCTCATTTCTGGAGCACTGTGCAACTCTACTGCAGCCCTTGGCTCTGAACAGTCAGTGCACGCACCATGTGTGCTATTATGCTATGTAACTCCAATAAACACCGCCTAAACCCCCAGGCTCAGATTCAAGGCTGCTCTATGCTGTGAATTGCTGGGTTTTAAGTGTCTATACAATGCTTTGCACACTTACAGAAACATAATGGCTTAATCACTGAAAACACTTTTAATATATTCCTACCACTGTTCCTGAGCATGTTAGAACATCCTTGCACCATATTGAGTTAGAACGTTTAATTTAAAAAGTCAGTATTTGAGCTACTGACTTAAATTTCATTTAAAAAAATCATTAAATGAACTTTGGCTTGAGATTAGCACCAGGCTTCTGAACACGTCTGCCACTTTGTACTATATATTTACATTGAGTAGCATTCTCAACATTGTTGGTTATAAAAATCAAAGCCTTAGTCATCTCCGACAAGCATCGAAGATGCCCTGCAACCTACAGAATCCAATCTTCAGCCAAGATTTACTCTTTATGTAAAAATAAGCAATATATCTCTAGGTAGTATGAAAATTTGCCTTTGTCTTTAATTAATGGTGAAAATTAGATTATATGTGACAAAGGATCCTTTTAAAAATTCAGCATGATTATCAATACATGTCTGATCTCATGCCTACTGTGCCTGTGTGTGTGTGTGTGTATACATCTCCAGGGTCACATAAAATGTTTCTAGTGAAAAGATATCCCAAATGATAAAAAGCTTATGCCTTGAATTAGACCTGGCAATGTTATAAACATGGAAAGTATATTAGAATGTATGGTGTGTGTGTGTGTGTGTGTGTGTGTGTGTGTGTGTGTGTGTGTGTGGTAAGGTTTCTGTTGGGAGCAATAAAAATTTGGAACAGTGGTAATGGTTGTATGACATAATAAATGTAACTGGTGTCACTAAATTATACACCAAGATGGCTAGAAGCACATGCTGTCACACACACACACACACACACACACGAGAGGTGGGCTGTAAAGCTGCAGTCTTTACTGGCTGGTGCTGAGGCTCTATTCTGACAGCTTGTGGAGCAGGATCGGGCACCCTGGGGGTGGTGGTGGGTTGCCTGACAGAGGCTCAGGCCCAGGCCCATTGCCAGAGCCGAGTTCTGCCTCATGGGCCCTGCAGCACTTACCACAGAGGCACCTGACACTCCTCCATGCTGCACGGTATAATTAGGGCCCCAGTGGAACTCCTGCCCACGCCTTTGGGTAATTTGTGTGTGGGCTGCTTAGATGTTCAGGACTGGAAAACACACTTTCTGGAAGAAAAGCTGCTTCCTGTGGGGATGGGATTCCTAGCTTGTGTGCCTGCACCATGTTCCTCTGTCATCACTTGATACTTCTACAGCTGAAGGTGGTCTGAGGTGGGTGAATTAGACCCTTAGGGCCACAGCATGGAATCTCCTGGCCACTATACCACAGGCTAACCATCATCCTCCAGGCAGAAGCCAGATGCTTCTGTAGAGGGACCCCTTCCCTGAACATGTGTAAACTGTACTTCCTTCTCTGAAAAGCTGATCCTGTGGTGGTCCAGGGGACCACACAGGGTCCCTCTCGCCTCATTATACACCCAACTGGGTAAGGGGTGCAAGTGGTCTTGGTGGAAGTGAGCAGAGCCCCAGAGAAGGTGCTGGAAACTCAGGGGAGAACACAGAAGTCTGTGGTCCTGGGGAAGGCTCAGGCCCCCTCCGCCTGCTGCCTCATGCCTTTGAGGAAAGAACTAGAAAGAACACCTACTGGTGGCCTGAAGTCACCCTGTCCTGCACTGCTTTTAACTAGCAACAAGACATAGGGTGTTGGGTTAAGCATGGTGGGGTAAGTACAGAGGGTTCAGGATGAGGGAGATACTGACTGAGGCATGAGGCCTCACTCAGGCCTCAGAAACCCAAGATGGCAGGGAGTATGGAGGATGCCGAGCAAATGGCAGGATCACTGGTGACTCCTCGGCAGGGTGTGAGTGGTCTGGGAACAGCAAAGGAACAGTGTGCCACTGTATAACCACTTATGACAGGAGTGACAGCCTGTGACAGATATGCTGAGAGTGTGTAACAATAGTGTCATCAGTTTGTGACAACAGGAGTGGGTGACAACTGCGCTGCAGTGGGTGACACATGCTGTGACAACCAGGTGACAAAGATGCCTTTTAGCTACCTCCCTGAAAGTCTTCAGGCAGTTTCTCTGCTGGGGATACACCATGTGACCCCGAATGCATGGCCTGGTGTGGCTGGATCCTCATCGTCTTCCTACTGGCTCATATGCCATTAAGGCTGCTACAATAGGCACTGCAAGGGTCCTGTGGTCTTACAAAGGGTTCAGGCCCACAACCAAGTGTTTATAGGAACAACTTAGCATGACAGAGGAGAGAGAAGGGGGGAGGGAGAAAGGGAGGGGGGAAGGGGCAGGGAGGGAAGGGGCAGGAGAGGACCAGAGGGAAGGAGGGAGGGAGGGAGGGAGGGAGGGAGGGAGGGAAAGGGGGAGGGAGGGAGGGAGGGAGGGAGGGAGGGAGGGAGGGAGAGAGTAAACGACACATTACTCTCCTGCCTGTGTCTGCACGTGTATTAATTATCTATTAATTCAATTTGAAACAAGACCATTATCCATTTCTGGAAGAAAAACAGTGAGAGAATTATATAAGTGCTCAATACCACACCAACTTTGCTTGGAAAATTGATTCTGAAAGAATATTAATTTATAATCTCCAGGTGACGGGTACGGAGAACCAGGAATGAAGTGAGGCAGCCGCCTCAGGAGGTCCTCAGAGGGCGGGAGAGGAGAGGCAGGAAGGAGGCTGGAAGGGGTCACTCCATCACCCACGGATGGTGTCTGGCCTGCATGGAGCCTGTGCCCACAGTGGCCTCTGGGCCTCATGTCTGAGGTAAAGAAAGAGAAGGCCCAGACACATCTCTCCAGGGCCCTTCCTGACCAGACTTTGTAGAGCAACAAATGTGCAAACACTTTCTTCCCTTCAAAGTCCCTTCCCTGCTGGAGACCGCTTCCAAGGTAATTCTATTTGTGCAGAGCTCTTACTAAGCCTGTGTGTGGTACACAAACACACAAACTTTGTAAATTGCACTTTGCATGTTGAGAATCTCTACACCCACGACGGAGAGGGCCCAGCACCCTCAAGTCAGTTTTCACAAGGGTCACTTCTTAAAAACCCACAGAATGCTCTTAGCATTAGGGGGTGACAGGGCCACCAGCATGTTCCTATGCCCTCTACAGCCTTTCCCACCTCTCTCCCGCTGGCACCACCAGGGTAGCCCCACAGTTCAGCTATTCTGAGCTGTGAAAATGAAATCATGAGGTCTGATAACCGTGCGATCTGCTCTTCGCTCTGCCCAGGGGTCACATGAGGTATGCTCTCAGGAATCCGCTCTCTCGGAGCTGTGTTCCATCACAGAGAAGCACGCCTGCTTAACAATCACCTCTTCAGGAACATCTCAGTCATCGCCTGTTTGGGGCTACGAGGAAGGTTTTTGGCACTGTGGAAATATATGGCTAGGTTCTGTACGGGTGCTCCCTCTTTTGAAACTTTGAAAATGGTATGTGTGTGTGTATTTGTGTGTGTGCGCTTGTGCATGCCACAACATGCATGTGTAAGTCAGAGAGCAACATGCATGTGTAAGTCAGAGAGCAACCTGAGAATCCATTCTTTTCTTTCCCCATGTGGGTCCTGGAGAGGCAGCTCAGATCATCACCCTTGGCCGGAAGTGCCTTCGCCCACTGAACCGTCATGTTGGTCCTGTTTCTACTTGTTTAGGACAGCAGCTACAACACTAAGTCATATTTATAGTCTGGTGCTTATTTTTTTTCCCCCTAAAAACCACAGAATGGTTTTCCACAGAAGTCTTACTAGCCTGTGTGAGCAATGGTTCCCCTGCATCTTTGTCAGCGTTTGGTGTTGCCAGTAATTTTTACTGTTGCTTTTTTGATAGTCAGGACAGGCTACATCTCAGTGCGGTTTAATTTGCATATGCCTAAAGATTAATGATGTCAAATGCAGTTTCATGATTACTTATCACCCGGATGGTCTCCTGAGTGTCTGTTCTTATATTTTGCCTAGTTTTAATTGGAGTTCCTTGATAGATTGTTGATTCTTTATATTCTTGTTTTCTTTTTTTTCCTGGAATGTATTGTTTGCAAATATATCCTCCTAAAAGGTAATTGTAGTGTAGCTTTGATTCTGACACAGTACATGTATCAAGTTTGTCTTTGGGCCATAGCCTTGATTCAAATCTATTTTTTTTTTTTGTGCCTGTCTTAGATCAGAATGATTTTTTCCATCTTACATTTTACATATCTGTTGAGGTCTGTGGTCCAAATGTCAGAGGACTGAGGTTTAGGGTAAGGTGCACCCCAGCCCTTCACAGATGACCAGCTGCTCCAGGGCTTTTTACTGAGAGGGCCCATCGTTAAATTGCATTTGAAACAGCCAAAACGTCATCTGGGCATAATGAATGGGCTCTGTGTTCTTTTCCACTGACGCATGTGCCCCTCCAGGACACAATCAACACCTCTGTCTGGATAACGGTAGCTACAGAATAAGTACTACTGTAGCTGGGATGGCTTCAGACACCATTGCCCTTTGGGGGATTCTTTTGACTGGTTTTGAAGCTTGTACTTTCCCCTATGAATCTCAGAATGAGCTTAATATGCATATGTGGAGCTCCTTTAGGAAACATTATGGGATGTTCTTATAAGTTGTGTCAAACCTAGCCATAAGTCTGAGAGGCAACACCTGTGCCACAGTCTTCTTATCCATGAACATGGTATGACTTTGGATATCTTCCCTGTCGTAATAAGGACTGGACGCAGGGCCGTAAGCATGTTTTATACCCTTGCCTTCCATCCTAGACATCCGCTGGTATCCTAACCCGACATTTCTAACTTGCAGCATACAGATCGTGGGAGTCCCGTCCAACGGGCACCTTCTGTTTAACTTTGTTTAGAATGACTGTAGACGCCCCCTCAGCACATCCCCCTCGTGCTGAACACTAACTTGCGTGCTAGGTAAGGGCACAACCACGAGGCCACGACCCTGGACCAGACTCGTTTTAACTTTGATGTTAAAGATTAATGTTTCCATACAGAAGTTTGAGTTCTCTTTTGACCATATGTGCCGCAGGCTCGCTAAACGCACTCACCAGTCCTGGGAATTTGTGGTGATACATTTGCTGGAACTGTAGGTTCCTTGGAGCGATCGTGTCACCTACAAACACAGAGGGTAACACTCCTTCTTTGACGTGCATATTTATTATCTCTCCCACTGCTCTTCTTACTTCACTGACTAGCAGTGGTGTGAGGGGATGTCCTCACCTTCTTATCCTAAGACTTCAGTTGTCACTGTCAACTTTTCGTGGGTTTGCTTGTCCTCAACCTGGGGGTCTATGGACAGATTTGTGAGAACTTTCATTTTCACTAGGTGTTGTATTATAAATGCTCCTCTACATCAACTGTTGGCTCTCTGCTGGTGCGGTAGAATATATTAGTTGATTTTTAAATGTAAGCCAGCCAGCCTTGCACACCTGGATGAAATTTCACTTGCCTCTGGTACTCTATACATTGCTGAAATCAATTTTTCTATTATATTTTCAAATTTGACTCTTTAATTTTGAAAACCTTCTGTTTTCCCCAACATCTGAAATGACAGGGTTCATGCTTGGTTTTTTTTTTTTAATGGCACTCTCATACATATATGCAATGTACTTTGACCATGATTATTCAATATTCAAAAATAGTTTTCTAGTAGCTTCTTGAAGATTTCGAATCTGTAACTCACAGTGGGTATTTATCTGCAGTTTGCATTTTCTATGCTGCCTTCTCATGTGGCCACCAGGTAACTGTCACATCCCTTTTCTCCCAGCGTTTGGTAGAATTCTCCACTGGAAGCTTCCTGGGGGTTTCTTTTCCAGGAGTCTTAAGGACTTAATTCAAACTAGATGTAAATCACAGACTTTAACCCATTTCTATCTCTGCTGTGAGCATCCTGTGATGTTGTTTTCAAAGTGCTCTGGTTCCGTTGTAAATATTTTTGATTTGCTGTATTTTAATTTTTATTTAGTTATATATATAAAAAATTTTTTCCCTCTGAAGCCAAGGACAGCAGCTCATGTCTGTAAATTCAGTAGGATAAAACAAGAGGATAGTTTGGAGAACATCTTTGTCTACAAAGTGAGACCACTGTAAAAAAAAAATAGTTCCTTTGAATTTTTTCTGACCCACAATTACTTATAAATATGCTATTTCATAGGCATCATTTGTCATCCTGTGTCTGTGTTACCTCACTCAGTCTGTTTTCCAGCTCTAGCCATTTACCTGAGAATTTCATATTTTTTACAGCTGAATAAAATTCCACTGTGTATAGGTACCGTCAAGTCACTCATCAGCTGGTGGGTATCTAAGCTGTCTCCACATGATCTTATGAATAGAGCATAGAGCATCTATAAACACGTGCTTTGTAGTAGGAAATAATAGTCCTCACATGTATGTCCATGAGTATTATAGCTGGGTTATGTGGTCGACCTGTTGAAAGCTTTCTGAGGACCTGCCAGGCTGGTTTCCATAGCTTCCACACTAACTTGAATTCCCACCAACAATGCTTGAGAGTTCCCCGTTCTCCACACCCTCACCGGCATTTGCTGTCTCTAGTTTCCTTGATTGTAGCCATCCTAATTACACTCCCCTGACGGCTAAGGATGACAAACACTTTTTTAAATCATTTGAACCATTTGTATTTCTTCTTCTAAGAACTTCTGCTCAGCTCCATACCCTCCTTTTTAAATTGAGCTGCTTGATTTCTTGGTGTTTGATTCCTAAGTTTCTTGTGTATTGTAGATACTGATCCTCTGTTGGGTGGTTTAGCTATCAAATGTTTCTCTCCCACTCTGCCCCTTCAGGTGACTAACAGTATTGCTCACAGTACAAAAGTTCCCTAATTTAGAGAAATCCCTTTTTATAAAAAATATATTTTATTAATTTATTCATATTACATCTCAATTGTTATCCCATCCCTTGTATCCTCCCATTCCTCCCTCCCTCCCATTCTCCCCTTACTCCCCTCCTCTATGACTGTTACTGAGGGGGACCTCCTCCTCCCCCTGTATATGCTCATAGGATATCAAGTCTCTTCTTGGTAGCCTGCTATCCTTCCTCTGAGTGCCACTAGGCCTCCCCATCCAGGGGTCGTGGTCAAATATGGGGCAGCAGAGTTCGTGTGAAAGTCAGACCCCACTCTCCACTCAACTGTGGAGAATGTCCTGTCCATTGGCTAGATCTGGGTCGGGGTTCGAAGTTTACTGCATGTATTGTCCTTGGCTGGTGCCATAGTTTGAGCAGGACCCCTGGGCCCAGATCGGCTCATCATAATGTTCTTCTTGTAGATTTCTAGGGCCCTCTGGGTCCTTCTATTTCCCAATTCTCTGATGTTTCTTTCACCTAGAGTCCCAATAGGATGTCCTCCCCTCTGTCCCACTTTCCTGGTAAGTGAAGGCTTTCGTGGGACCTGCCCCTTGGGCTAGTGTCTAGATATAAGTGAGTATATACCATTTGAGTCTTTCTGCTTCTGGGTGAACTCACTCATTATGATCATTTCTAGTTCAATCCATTTGTCCACAAATTTCGGGAATTCCTTCTTTTTAATAGCTGAGTAGTATTCCATAGCGTAAATGTACCACAGTTTCTTTATCCACTCTTCTACTGAGGGACACTTAGGCTGTTTCCATGTTCTGGCTATTATGAATAAGGCTGTTTATTGGTGATTTTATTCCCTGTTCATACCTAAGCCTATATGTTGCGTTGTACTCTTTACTTGTTTTCTAGACACTTCAGAGTTCTGGTTCTAACTGAGATCTTTGATCCATTTGGAATTGATTTGTGTGCAAGGCAAGACAGATTTCTTTCTTCTCCATGTACTTGCCCAGTTTTCCCAACACCATTTGGTAATGATGCTGTCTTTTGTTCAATGCATGTTTTTGTCATCGTTGTCAAAACTCAAATAGGCTGCAGGGACTTGTAGCTGAGTCCTCAATTGCATTCCATCAATCCATGTGTCTGTTTTGTGCTAGTACCACGTTTTTTTTTTATTACTACGGCTTTGTAGTATAACTTGAAATTGGGCATGGTGCATTTTTATTGTTCAGGATTTTTTTTCTACCTGGGGTTATTTGTGCTTCCATATGAAATTTAAGAGTTGCACTAGAATTCTGATGGGAATAGCATTCAATCTATAGATTGCTTTTTTTTTTATAAGGATAGTCATTTTCACACTATTGCTAAAGGTACTACATATAGTTTCCGCAAGACATGGAGAATCCTGTTGTCCTGACCAGAAGCCTGTTCCCTGCTCCATCTTTTATCTCTAAGGTTACTTCTAAATTCTTCTTCTTTTTTAAAAACTCAGATTAAATAGATTTAAAACAAAGAAGGCATGAAAGGAGAAAGAGAACTATTTGGGACGAGGAAAGAGACGGGGTAATTGGGAGCCAAGAATATGATTCAAGTGAATTATATATGTATGCAAATGACATAATAAAATCCATTTTGTACACTTACTATTCGCTAACAAAACTAAACACAGACTCCCTTCAGATAGATGGAACATCCTGCCATATTTGACTGGTCTCCTTAAACCTCAGAGTCATATGGATGGGAGGCGGGTAAACTTTCACAAAGGAAGCTTCTGGAAACATACAGCAACTGTGCATCTGGTTAAGTTCTGGACCTGGTGAGCCCACTTGTGTTTCCACTATTTTCAATAGTATTTTAAGCAGGCATGAGGATCTGCATCAGGAAGAAAGGGCTGATGTGGGCTCTGGATGCCCCTTGGTATCATCCGTTTCTCTTCCATAGAGAAACATCCCAATCTCAGGATCTGATGGCATCTTAGTACAATGATGTGCAGAGACAAGAGTGATTTCCTAGTGTTGTGTGTGCAAATATTACACAGCCAACCCTGGGGCCAACCTGTGCAGGAGACCTCTGTACCTAGGGGGCACCTAACCCCCAAGATCTCCCCAGTTCTGAGGGCCTGAGGTGAGGGCAGAGGTTTAAGACTTTACTCATATTCACACAAAATCACGGAGGACGGAGTCCATCCCTGCTGGGATCCCGAGGCCCTGCACATGTCCTGGCTACGTGAGGATGAGAGGGAAGAAAATGGTAGAAACATTCCACTTATTAATTTTGTTGTTCTAGCCCTGAGCCAAGGCACATTGTTGAAAACAAACTTCCCTGAGCTGAAAAAATAAAAGAAAGGAACATGTTTTTCTTCTTATTAATTTGCCAGGAGAGATGTGCATACCTGGCCTCTGTGCCAGCCTGCAGAGAACCACAGCGCAGTCTAAAGGCTATTCCCTCGAGACAGAGCAAGACGCTGTTCTGTCACTAAATTAGCGCTCAGAGGAAGACGCAGCCAGTGCTCTGCGGCTCCCTCCTGGCAAGGATTCCGTCTACCTGCACTTTTCTTAAAAGCATCAGGGGCTGACAGGGTGGATAAAGTGTTTGCTGTGAAAGCCTAAGGACCTGAGTGGGGATCCTAGCACCATGTGAAATGGAGGAGTGTGCCTGTAGCCCCAACCGTGGCTAGAAGAAGGCTGCAGACAAACAAATCATAGGGGTTTGCTGGCCAGTCGGTCTAGCCAAAACAACCACCACCACCACCATATGTTGAAGGAAGACACTTGATGTCACCTTCTGGCCTTCATCTCCCTCAACAAGAAACCTGCACATATCCCCCTGCCCCCCGCCCCCGCATTCACAACTGCATCAGTTTAAGGGGAGACAGGGTCTCTGAGGCCTGGCTACAGTTAAATGAGTGTCTGAGAGTTCCAAAATTATCCCACTAAAGGGCTGCAGAAGAAAGCAAGGTCATGCCCAGGCCTCAGAAAAGGCTCACAAGAGCATCCCTGTTGATGTGTAGTGAACACTACATGTCTCCCCACCTCCTGAGCCCTGATTGCCTGGAGACACAATAGCACTGTCCAGGAACACAGTGTGTGTTTCACATTGTGAGCTCCGTGGGCAGAATGGCTCCTACTGGCTTTCAACATGAGACCAACTGATGCCACCAAGCAGGAGGGAGAGCTATAGGAGGGACACCCTCCATCTGACCTGATGCAACCGTGAAGACGTGGGATGCAGGCATCTGCCAGAGACAGGATGATTCGATCACCTTATTTTTATTTTGGATGTAGTTTAATTCATTCGGGAGTTCAGGCCCCCATAATGCTAATGTATTAAGGAGGTAGATGGTTAATACAATTGTGTCCTTAGGGGTGGAGCCTTTAGAGGGGTAACTGGATTGCACAGAGTCATGGGGTGGAACCTGTGATTGGATCCTGGTGGGTTCATAAGAGATAAAATACTGAGGTTTGATTGTGAAATTGTGCAATGTCCCCCAAAGGTTCACTTGGTCCCCAGCTGCTGGTGCTCTGGGGAAAGGAAACAGTGGCATTTTAGGAGCTAGAGCCTTGCTGGAGTGAGTCATTGGGGGCGGGCTTTCAGACTGTATAGCCTGGCCCCACTTCTTGTTTGCACACTGCTTCCTGAGTATGGTTACAATGTGACCAGCCAATATCTTACCACCATTCCTTCCCTTCTTGCTGCCATGTCTTCCTCGCTGTGACTGACTATGTCCCCCTGGAACTGTGAGCCAAAATGAGCCATCAGTTCCAAAAGCATGAGCCAAGAAATCATCTAGTGCTTATCAAGTGGCCTACCTCAGACATCTTATAATAGCTGTCCCTGTAACAGATAACTAACACTTCTGCTATATTCTGTTATCACACTATCCTGGAGAGATCCTGGTGAACTTCACGTAGCTCTGACTGGCTGCCTCCTCTTCCTGAGGCCTTCACATCAGCCTCTACGCACTACCTGTTATTGCTGCACCCACCGGGCATGTGTGGGAGAGCATGTCTATGTGTGTGCATGTGTGAGTGCCCATTCGTGTGAAAGCCTAGGTTTTAGTGGTTGAGGAATTTCCCCAAGTCTAACACATTGATCCCAGCACAGGACCCAGCTCACAGTAAACGCTCAGGAGCATTGACTAACTGACCTTAACTTTGGTCACCAGTACACACATGACAGTGCTGTAGTGAAGCCACGGAGCACTGAAGCATCCGCTAGGGTACTGAAAGATGCAAAGCAAGAGACAGCCACACTAGTGCAGAAAGTGATCTGGGGAGAAGCTCATGCTACAACAATGACAAAGAAAATAGATGGCAGAGAGACATAAAGACCACCACAGAAAAACAGGTGACAGAGAGAGGAGGCGATGAATGAGAAGGGCCACCAAGGGTACCAAGTTCAGTGACATCTAACAACCCATCAGCAACAGAAGCATGTCTGTTAACACGGGTGGACGCCATGACCAGCACTATCTAAGCAGAGCAGTGAACAACAGACTCTGTCTCAAACACGGAGGAAGGTGAGGAGGGGTATGCAAGGTTGTTCTCTGACCTCTACACCCATGCTCTGGCACACTTAGGTCTACACACACACACACACACACACACACACACACACACACGAAGTCTCATGCTCCATATTCAGAATCCATGTCTCCTGATCCCACTTCCACTACCAAACTAGAGCCCCCCAGGGAAGGGCCTGAGAGATACAGCAGCCAAGTGGTATGTATGTCAGGATGTCTGACGGACCCTCTGATCCATCCTCACTTGGGACGTAGAGCAATATGTGACAACACAGTGGGCACAGAAACCCAAGAAGCCCACCCGCTAGAGGAAGTTCCCTGAGCAGGGAGAACAGAGCACAAGTGGATCCCACAGCCCTCCCCACTGCAGCCAAGCCGGGACAAAAATAAATCTGCCTCCTAGAGATGGAATTCAGCTAAAACTGCCCCCGTATTCACATCAGCCAGACAGTTTGGAGGCCCAGAGGAGCCTCTGAATTCTAGCCTTTGATTTCAAGGCACCACTTAGGTTGAGGCGGACATCTAAACACCACCACTTAAATGTCTAAGGAGGTTAAGAATATACAGGAAAGTCACATAGCCTGCATCCTGCCTTCCTCACTGGAGCCCGGGTCCTGGGGTGCTACCTAGGTGGCAGAAACTGGGGTGCTTAGAGGAAGAAGTGCTAAACCAAGAGGTTCCACGTCTCATCAGAGAAAGAGTAGGCTCATCAGAGAAAGAGAGAGAGAGAGAGAGAGAGAGAGAGAGAGAGAGAGAGAGAGAGAGAAAGAGAGAGAAACAGAGATGTAGCTGTGCCCAAGGCCCAAGAGCCACCGGAGCCTTTGCTGGTGAGTCTTTTACCTCCCAGCTTCCCTCTCTCAGGGGAAGGAAGTTTTCTGCACCCATTCACCTTCTTATTTGTCTTTTTCTAAATTCATGATGAAATTAAAATGTTGTGTTATTTCTAATGGAATGCGGTTTGGGGTTTTACTTTATGAACAAATCTCCCCGAAGCTAGAGCACAGAGATGTCACTTGGTGCAGCCTTCTCTGGTCTACATGAGCATGGCAGACTGCTCCTCATCTGTGGACACCGAACTGCAGGTTTGCGGAACCTGTGTCCTCAGAGGACTGCCACCACCGGCTAGACGGTGTACAGCTGCTTCCCAAGGCTCTTCCTCGGCTTGCTCTCATGAACTGACCTGTTTAGGAAAGCGAGGAAGAAGACCCCTGAAGCCTTATCCTATCTGCCACAGCCCAAGCTCCTCCAACTCAGTGAGATGCCTGCATGGTAAAGGATGGTCCCTCCCTGCCCTGACTGAGCCTTCTGGAAAAAGGAACCTCTGGTTCAGATCCGGCCGCCTTTGGCACCCACGCACTCAGTGCCACACATCTGCTCCCCTCCCCTCCAGTCTGCCCCCACACATCTGCATAGGGCTTCTGAGCCAATAGCACCTCCCACTCCAGGCACCCTTGGCTCACCCTGCCCTCTGGGTACCAGGTGAGACACACTTCGTTCAGAAAAGCAGCCCAGAACTAGGCATAAAAGAGGACCCCAAGCCTCATCATATCTGCCTCAGCCCATCCCCCTCCACGTCAGAGAAGCTTAGGACCTGCACTTCCCAGGGCCAACCCCAACATTTTATCATTTCCTACCAACCTATGTTTTACAGGGCCTACTAATTACGGCACACACACCTGTAATTATGATAATGCCGCTCCCTGCTATACACTAGGTAGAAACTCTTAATTATAACTCAAACAATTAATCAACCAGCACACACTTTCTGAGCATCTGGCCCACGCAGGGCTCTGCGAGGCATTGGGAGAGGAAAACTACACAGTTCCATTCTGAACCAACTGGGAACTCACTCCCTCCACCCTCTTTCCTTACCTCCACAAACACCCAACTTTTAAAAATTCATGGCAACTTCAAGGCCCATGCGGGGTGGGGGTCAGGGGGCGGGAGCAACTCAAAATGGAATATATAAACTGACTTTGGAGAGCTGCCATCAGTCTCCCCCCAAAAGAGACCCAGAAACAACAGCCCTATCTGGACAGCACTGCATGTGCCTGTGTTCCGTGTACGGTACAGAGAACAGGGATGTTCAGGCAAGCGGGATTCACCCCTACATGTGCCACAGCACCCTCAGGATTCATAGTGTAAGAGAACGCAGCAATCCCCCTGACAACCTACTCAAGACAGCCAAAGACCAGTGAAAGTCCCACACGGCCCAAGAGAGAAGGGAGGACTGGACCGAGGGTGAGCGAGGGAGGACAGCCATTGCCTCTGGGCTTGTGGTGCCCTCCAGACATCGGTAGAAATGAAAACCACCGCCGAAGGCAAATCCCTGCCAGTGTGGGTTTACTTAACTGACCCAAGGGCATGGCCATAATGTGGTCCACTACTTAGCCACTCCCAGAGTTCCAGACTGGATCAAAATCCATTATTCACAGTATGCCCTCGCTCCAAATGCTAGCCTGGCCTTTTTAAGCCATGAGCAAAGGAGGGGACCAAAGAGGCCAGAGGCTGTGAGGGGTTACTTCTAGGATCTCCAGGGATCAAGAACAAGGCTGAATCTGAGCTCATCTCTGGGGTGCAAGAGCAGGAGAATGTGGGTTTGACCAGAAGGGTCCAGAGGATGGCACGTGATTCTAAGCCTTCCTGGCGGGGCAGTGCTTCAAGAATCAGAACACTTGGAACCAAGGGGCCTCCAAACTCCGAAACCATTCGATGCCAAATACGCCTGGAGTGCACCAAGAATCGCGAGGCTGGACAATCGTCTAGGGCTCATGGGAGCCAGCTCACCTTTCTGCACACGCCGGCCCAGGCTCAGACCCCCTTAGCGCCCAACACTCCTCACTCGCAGGCGCCACTGTCCTGACCAGACGTTGCTGTCCGAGCCGTGGAGGACAGAGAGTTTGCAGAATTCAGAGCGCGTTGAGCGGGGATCCGCACCTGATCCACCGGAGCCCTGGTACGTTAGAGAAGGCACTGTGGCAGGACAGCCGTGCGTGCGTGCAAAGCGCGTGTGCTCGCGGCTGCGGGAGTAAAAGGTGGGTGGGGGGCGTTCACTTCACCACCTCGGACCAGAAAGAGAACCAGAGCCGCGGACTCGCCCCAGTCACCTCTCTCATGAAGCCGGTGCGCACAGCCTTCAAGCCCGGTCCAGTCCGGAAGAGCCCTGGCAGCTTCCCGGGGACCCTGGACCCCGCCACCGGATGCGGACCTCCTTTGCCCTCCTCTCTCCTTACCCGGACTCCAGTAGAACCGACGCGGGCAGACGGGGCGGCAGCAAGACCCAGCCTCCAGCGGCCGCCTGAACCTCTTTAAAAGCGGACTACGCGGCCGAGCCTGATCCTCCGGCGGCCCCATTCCGCTTGCCCCGGCCCAGCCCGACCCCTCGAGCGCCCCTCCGTGGGCTTTAGCACCCGCAGCGCGACCAGCCACCCAAACCGAGCTGCGTTCCCGCATGTGGCCACCCGCGGACAGGTGTCCACGCTCCGCTCAGACCCCGATCTCGCTGCACAGACCTCTTTGGCAGCTACGCTCCTGTCCCCGAACGGTCCCTGGGACGCTTGGAGCCGACTCTGGTCACACACTGTGAATTCAACTTTACCTCCTGCCCCGGCTCCCGGCTGCTTGCTCCGCGTGCCCGGAGTGGCTCCTCGGGGCGGAGCGCAGCGTCCCCAGAGCCCACAGCTCAGAGTCCGGCACCGCCCCGTAAGCCGCCCCCGGGCCGCCCAGGCCAGCGCGTCCGGGCTACGGTAGCGCGGCGCCCCCTCGTGCCCAGCGGGTCCCAGGGTGAGACCCTTCCCCCCACCCCCCCACCCCCCCCACCCCGCTCTAGGCTGACCCCTCTGGACGATGTGTAGGACCATGGAGGGGCAAAGGCATGCGCTTCCGCACCCAGACCCTCAAACACATAAGCTTGTACATTCGCATTCACTCGCACTCAGAAAAACACACATAGCTACACAGGCACACACACATGGACTCACATGCTCCACCCAAACACACCTGAGGATACTCATACAATCGTACAAGCACATACACATGGTTTATGCATAAGCACTTGCACACACAGGAGCTAACAGGGCACACACACACACACACACGGACACACAACCAGACCAAGTGGCCTAAGGACTACACTCAGGAGCTTACAACACACACACACACACACACACACACACACACACACACTCAGACACATTGTTATACACACATTCACTCTTACACTATGTAAGGAACTCACTCGCCTGAATTCATACTCCATGCCGTTTTAGATTCATAAACTAACACCATGCCCCAAGGAAAGGAAACAATCTATTCCAAACTCCAGAGACATTGGAAGGACGGGGTGTAGGTTTCCAGTCTATGGACAACTGTGGGATCTGGAGACACCAGCCAAGCAGGAGGTGTGTGCTTTATGCTATGACAGGGCCCTTTTATGGATCTGGTGACAGGAGGCCTCTTGTGGCCACTGTGTCACTGTTTGCCTAGAGATGAAAATGTTCTTTTCCAGATTCTGTCCTGCCTGGAGGAGAGGTGTTTTCTCCTTGGAAACCATTCATTGGATTTAGAGGCAGGAACCCAGGCAGTACTATTCCTGGAAGGCCACCATGTCCCTTCCACAGGAAATGACTGCTTCTGAGGCCTGTGCCCTTTGAGGCAGTTCCATTTGTCAACACAATCTGTCTCTGGGGGCAGATGTTCCTGGCCAGCCCTCTGGATGGTTGGCGACAGAGGCAGAGCAAGCTGGGGATGCCTTTGATGCAATGATCAGCAGATTGATAAGCAAGGCAGCTCTCAGGAAGCTCTCAGCCTGTGCCCAGCTGCTCACGTTCTCACGGGTGGAGAGCGATCCAGGTGATTCCTGGGCCTCGGAGTCTCTGGCGCTGCACTGTTCTTGTGAGGAAATGGGCAGGTCCAGCTGCACCATAGCCACCCTTCTAGACCCTCGCCTTGTGCCAAGTCTCCAGGTCACAGTGTGCGCTCCCTGGAACCAGCCTGTCTCCCTCACTTCTGCAGACTCTGTGCCTCCGTGTATTCAGCCAAAGCATCGCTGTCCTTACCCAGGACTCAGCATATTTGCAGATGACCCTGGCTTTGCTCAACCCTAGTCTCCAAGTGTCCGAATCTCATCTGTGCACTTGTTGGAATTCATTTCCCTTGTCCTCTGCAATCTTCAGTTTTTTTGATTCTTTAAAATGTAGGTTACAATTAGCTCCTATTAAGTTTCATCTCGTCCATTTTTACTTTCCTGCCAGATGCTTTAGAATCTGTTAGTGGCTGAAGCCACTCTGTCCCATTATCTCCCTCAACCACTACAACATTGACTGGTTATGGTGGCTCCTCCTTAGGATGTGTTTTTCTTTCAAAAGTGTGTGTGTGTGTGTGTGTGTGTGTGTGTGTGTGTGTGTGTGTGCACGCTGCACTCTTCTCCAGTGAAGTTTGCATTTCTGACAAACACTAACATTTGTGGGCCTGGGTGTCATAGTGGCCGCAGTGCTGACCCCCTCTTGGCTACTCCAGTATTTCCTATGTGTTTTAGAAGAATGCCAGCATTGATTTACTATCCTTTGAAATACAATTAGTGGGATGTTTAAACTGCTACCAATATTACACACATACCAAAACAGAACAAGAGAGATAATGTAACGATTTCATCGTCAGCATCCACCACCCGGCAGGTGATCTGGAGGTCAGTGCTGGTGAGCTTCTGTGCCTGGGCTTGCGTAGGAGTCTGTGTATCTCTTCCATCTCTGTAGACAGGGAACAATGTTAAGAACCATGTGTTGTTGGCTTTAGTAACTGAGTTAGTTAACAGGAATGCTGAACCCACTGAAAACAGGCCAAAACTGTCAAAGCTTACAGAACATTGAAATAAACTGTTACACATGTTGAAACAATGTTTCAGGAAGGTTGACACATTAACCATTGCTGCAGCTAAGGGATCTTGAGATGCTGGATCCAGTAAGTGTGGTGAGATCGTGAGTCCAGCTTTCTGGCCTGGGACCCATGGTGCCTCCATGCAGAGCAATTTTTTGAGAGCATTCACTCATACAACCAACTCTCTGTGAGAGGCGGAACACTTGTGCTCCATCTCTCCAGCTCCCGTAATCCCACACTGGGCGCCACCTTCCCTACTTTCATTGCTCCCTCTCTGTACTTCTGAGTAGTTTGTGTCTTAGTTAGGCAGCATCTGCAGAAGGTGCTTAGAGAGGACATGGGGCATTCTGCATTCTGTTGGCCTCAGGGGCCAACATGAACTCCTCTCACCAACAGGGCAGCCCTGGGAAATTGGTGGGAGGTGGAATGAACCTGCCAACACTGGCTTGCGCTGGTTTTGTTTTGTTATGTTTGTTTTGTTTTCCTAAATGACAGGAAGTTCACATTTAGGCTTTTGTGCTTTGTGCTTTGGCATAGCTGCTGTTTTAGGAAGAGTGATGTTTCAGAATGGTTTCTGTCTCCGGTATGTAATTATTATTTTAAAAACTCAACTTGCGAAAAAGGGAAAATAGCAAACTTTCTGGAGCTCTGTCATCTAAACTTCACCACTGTTAACACCAATTTTGATACCAAAACACTTTGGTCATTTTTTATATAAAATCCTTTTGGTTCATTAATATACAAAAATAACATTATAACATATGCTGAGGTTTCACCACCAGTGTTTCTACTGTTCCACATAAAAGTTGAGAGTTACTTAAACAGAATTCCAACCTGTGACTTGTACCATGCCTTATTAATTGACAGTGTTCTCTCCAACTTTCCACTCTCAAAGAACTTTACCTTCATAGACATATTTGGGTCCTGTTCATGACTATGTTAACGTATTACCAAATTCAAACTGGCACATTGTCAGCAGAAAGTTCCAGAAGTAAATGCTGCCTTGACCTGAAGCTGGAAATTGATTTCTTTGAAGAAATAGGAAATTCTGAGCACATTTGCCTCTCTGTCTTACCAAACACTAGCCTGCAGGGCAGGGACATGCTTTCCCTCCCTCCCGCCCCCAAGACAGGGTTTCTCTGTGTAGCCCTGGCTGTCAGCTGTCCTGGACTCACTTTGTAGACCAGGCTGGCCTTGAACTCACAGCGATCTGCCTGCCTCTGCTTTATTTTTGCATCCCTGGTCCTCAGCACTGAGCCTGTCACATGAGCTTCTAAGTTAACACATGTTTACTGTTTGTGTCAGTGAGGAGGAGGTGAGTGGATACTGGTGTAAGATTGTGTTATAAAGTAAACAGACACAAAAACTTGTAGAGACATTGAGCTCATAAAGGTTAGCGTATAGGGGGGCTACAACCCAGAAGTTGTTTGGGAACAAAGTGAGGCTGTCACAGGACCAGTGTGGCAAGCAACAGACATCTGATTGGTTGTGGTGGTGGGGCTGTGAGACAGCGTCCCTGCTGGAAAGCACTAGTTACATAACTTGAAAGCTGGAGTTTAGGCTCTGTTTCTCTTTAACACAGGCATTTACAAGCCACAGCCAAGTGGTCCTGATGTTTGCAAACCAAGTGTGCTGGGTCACTTCAGAGGCCTGCCTGGCTCCATCTGCTGAGGATTCTTCAGGCTTGGGACTCCATTTTTATCTGACTTGAGCAGATATCAAGTTACTTTCATTGCTGGCATTTTCTAAATTGGTGGTTTTCTCCTAAGACATTTAACTATAATTTTCATTTCTTGGCTGCTTTTCAAAGAAAGGTGATATATTTCATTCTGTTGTTCTTAACAGTTTCAATGAGATTCAATTAGATGCTTTACAGCGGCCAGTTCTGTGGCTCTTAGCATGTTCGTAACCATCTCTACAGCCAGTTTTATATGCCTGTCACCCATAAGGAAACCTGGACCCTTTTCCCACACTTGGCAACTCTGGTCGTGTCTGCTTATCTTGTGTCTTTCTGGATCAGGGCTTGGGGGACCTGCAGGAGCCTGGTGTCCCCTTATGCTGTATATGCCACCTCCTCTTGGACATTTGTCTACTTCAGGTACTTGTATTCTTTTGTGAGTCTGCCTTTCTCAGGAACCCCCCCCCCCAAAGTTTCTTCTCTTCTAGAAGACACAGCCCTGCTTCTAAAGCAAGTCTGACCCCCTACCTCACCCCCGACCCCTGTCCAAATGCAGAGCAGAGTCCTCTGTGGGCCTCGGCATCCCCACAGCCAGCCTTTCCCGAGCACTACGAGGCTGTGAGGAATAGTTTGTTGTTTCGGTCTCTGTTTTTTCTTTCTGAAACCATCTGCTTGTGGCATTCTACATCTTCACTCCCTTACACAATTGTTCCACCGGCGCCCAGATCTGTTCGTCTCCCATCAGAGCTCTTGTCCGCCAGTCACACCTCTTTCTTGTTTTCTCTACCATCCAGCTTTTGATGGATCAAACATTCTCCGTCCCAGGGAATTTGTACTCCCTTTGAGCTTTTCTCAAGCTCCCACCTTTGTTCATTACTTTGAATCCTATATCCTAGGTTCCCCACCTCCACATTGATCAGCATTGTGTCCTCCCCTTGTCTGGGCTCCAAAGGGAGGCAGCCAAAAGGCAGACCTCATCACTTCAGCTTATCTCCCCAAATCGGAACATGGGCTTTGCAAGACAGAGCTCACTCTGTCCTCTGTGCGTGTGTCCGCACATGGAAACACTAGGCAATCTCGCTTGTGACATCAGCGTGCTCCTGAAATCTATGTAAAGGAAAATGCTGCCAATGGACCTGCATGCGACTCCCCGATACCCCAATACAACCCCACTCCCCACCATACAACACAGAGAGGCCCTCTATGGCTTCTTTCCCAGGAGAAGCAGCTAGTTTCTCACTTTCTGTTTGGAGAGGGAGAAATTTCGCCCCTTGAATTTTCTTATCCAGGGGGCATGAAAAGAGCCACCTGCTTTGTGTCAGGGTCCCTGTCCCTCTATAATGTGCAGCTATGCGTATGGCTGAAGCTGACTAATATTGCTGTGTGGTGTTAAGCCTGTGAACATTCATAATCAAGGCCTAGGGGAGGAGTCACACATAACACAGATTTAAAATAAAAAGATTAAAAAAATTTATGTGTATGAGTGTATGCCTATTTATATAGATGGACACCACATGAGTGCCTGGTATACACAGAAGTCAGAAGAGGGGGCCTACTCCCCTGGATCTGGAGTTATGGATGAGTGTGAGCCACCATGTGCAGGCTGGGAACCAAACCCAGGTCCTTTACAAGAGCAACAAAGGTTCTTAACTACTGAGCCATTTCTCCAGCCCCACAACACAGCTTTTGATATTCAGAATTGTGTCCAGTTCCTTCTGCCCCATGTCATTGATCATTGATGGAGCACAGGACCCTTGGCCATCAGCTCTGTGATGCTGACTGGTTGGCATCCGGAATTTCCGATGCTTAGAGCAGTCTCAAGCTTCACAGAACCACATGTTGAGGTATTTGCATTGCATCCTAAGTGGATGGGGTTCTGGGTGATGGGCATTTATCTGCTTTTCCCACATTCCATGGTAATGGAGACATTCTGAAGATGTTTGTTTCCTGCCTTGTGCATAATGGATCCTTCCTCATCCTTCATTTCAGAATAGGCCATTATCTGTATTCAGTCTAATAAATTTTCCTGATCACCTGTCACATCAAGAGACACCCCCCAGGTCAGATGAAGTAGGCACAGAAGCTCCAAACAGCGATTGCTATCCAGAGGCTTGAGGCTAGAAAACTATCAAAGTAGAGAGCATTCTAGGTATTCAGACATATGAAAAGTCATATTTGATGAATGGCTAAAAAGCAAACCAGAGAGAGAGAGAGAGAGAGACAGACAGACAGACAGACAGACAGACACACACACACACACACACACACACACACACACACAGAGACAGACAGACAGACACACACACACACACAGAGACAGACAGACAGACACACACACACACACACACAGAGAGTGAGAGAGAGAGAGAGAGACAGACAGACAGACAGAGACAGACAGACAGGCATACACATACACACACAGAGACAGAGACAGACAGACACACACACACACACACACACAGAGACCATTAACCATAGGCTTCTGTACCTCCCTTAAAATGAGCATTAAATTCTTTCCTCCCCGGCTCAGTCACAGGATAGACCCAGCACCTGCGAAGAGCCAGGAGTGTGGGAGCACAGCCTTTTCACCCCCAGAACCCAATTAGAACAAAACCATTCTCCATGAGTGAACAGGTGCCAGCGGAGGTCTTCTGCCTGTGAGGGAGATGGCCACCTTCCTGTGGCGGTTAACAAGTCTGCAGAACTGTAGGAAAGGCCAGTCCTTCCTGCAGTAAGGCTAGGGCACAGAAACAAGAGCAGTGCAGATAGCTGGGCATTAGCAGCAGCTCTGGTCACACTCTTGCAGGGGTGAGGAGGGACTACCTCAGGCTTGCCCCTCCCACTCCCAGTCTGTTGCTGAGATGCTGTCAGCTAAAACTTCCAAGCTAAAACACCCCAACTTCCTCATCTAGCCCCCGAGGACTTCATCAGGAAGTCCTCAGTGTTTGTGTCTAAGGATATGTACAGAAGCTGCATTCACAATAGAGATCAGAATGATTGGAGCCAATAACAGTAGATTGACTTGATAGACTGTGACAGGCACGTGGCATACAGAAACATGCAGGCGTTAAAAGCATTCCCAGGAACTGGACATCATAGTGCACACCTACCATTTCAGTGCTTGGGGCATGGGTATGGGGATCAGGGGCTTAGGGTCACATTCAGCTGCATGATAAGTTCAAGGGCAGCCTGGTCTCCAAAAGACCCCCTGCCAAACACTAACAACAAACTCTCAAGGATGTTGTATAACAACGCTGGTATAATTCATGACACTCTGGCAAACGGCACGTGTAAAATATTGTCTGGCCTGATGCCTACTGAAGCCGACCTCCCCGGGTCGGGGTGGATCAGGCACAGCAGTCGGGAGGCTGATGGATGCCTCACCTGCTGGCTCACTTTACCACCCTTTGGATCTGCTGGGCTCTCTGGAACCTTTGCTCTCCTGGTCCCAAACTCTGAGCTGTGTGCAACTGTCCAGCATGGCTGCTGTGCAATGGTGGGACTCTAGAAGCCCTTGGTAGCACCTGGCCCTCAGAGAGTGAGCTGCCTTATGTAACAAGAACACAGGACACAGATGCAGTGAGCCACACTATGTGATAAGAACACAGGACACGGATGCAGTGAGCCACACTATGTGATAAGAACACAGGATACGGATGCAGTGAGCCACACTATGTGCTAAGAACACAGGACACGGATGCAGTGAGCCACAGTATGTGATAAGAACACAGGACACGGATGCAGTGAGCCACACTATGTGATAAGAACACAGGACACGGATGCAGTGAGCCACACTATGTGATAAGAACACAGGACACGGATGCAGTGAGCCACACTATGTGATAAGAACACAGGACACGGATGCAGTGAGCCACACTATGTGATAAGAACACAGGACACGGATGCAGTGAGCCACACTATGTGATAAGAACACAAGGCAGGGATCAGAGGTGCGGTAGACCTTTCATGATAATGGATCTGAATGAGTCTGTTTATTTTTAATTTTTCTGTGTTTCCTGAATTTTCTACAAAAAAAAAAAACCTTTTGCAATCTTTATAGCTGTAGAGAGTGAGAAGTGTGCAACAATGAAAGGAATCCTGCCCTTCTCTGGTCCCTCCATTTCTGTAGCCAATGCTGGACCTGCCCTGCAGTCAACTTCTGTGGTTTATATTGTGCCTTGCTCTTCTGATAGGCTGAGTAGACCCCAATGGATGGACACATCAGCAATATTTTACTAACAGATTATCTTATAATTTTGAAAAGTACTAAGAATTTAAAGTACTATTCTTTTTTTTTTAGAGTACTATTCTTAACCATGGAACAACTGAGTGATTATTAAAAACAAACAAGAAACAGAAAATAAAACCCCTCTTAACTCATTAGATTTCCTCACACTATTTTAAAAGGATACGGAAGGCAAGGGGTGTGTCTCTCTCTCTCTCTCTCTCTCTCTCTCTCTCTCTCTGTGTGTGTGTGTGTGTGTGTGTGTGTGTGTGTGTGGTCTGCAGCTAGCATGGGCTTGAATTGCGCTAAACTAATGCCAGGCTTTTCAAAATCTGCCTCTCCGGCCTCTTGAGGTTTTAACGGTTGCCTCATATTTCACTGGACCATCTTGCCTTTCATTAAGAGCATTCACTTAGGAGTGTGTCAGCTGTGACTCTTAGTCAAAATTGACAAACACTTCCAAAGTCGTGTGACATGTGCAGAGACATAGCCTCCACTGCCACCATACTGGAGTGACACTAAACTAGCAACATCACAGATGTGCTGGCCCCTTCCCGCTTTTGTCTCAGCTCTGCTCTCAGCACTGCCATGCAGAGATGAACCCCCCGGTGGCTCCAGGCTTTGTTGGAATAACTCTACCCATGAGAAGGTTCTGGCAGGACTCTTAGGGAGTCTCTGACTGGGGCTCAAGTGCTGTGTCTACATTCACGGAGGACACCGAGCCTGAGGGAAAGCAGGGCCATGCGTTTCAGGTCCCTGAGGAAGTAGGATCTGATGGGAGCTGAGGCTGTTGTGGGACTAGTGAATGTGGGCCAGGTCAGCAGAGAGCTGCTGAATGCCAGTGGTGACATCGGGTTCTCAGCCTGCACTGGAAGGGGCATGGCGGGAGGGGGGGGGCAGGGGGGGAGCGGGTGGGGGGGGAGCGGCATTGTCAGAGGTGTCGTCTGTCCTGATGTCCTCTGATGGGGCCCCACACTGTGCCATGTCTCTCCCACCCCCACCCCACCTGCATACTCTGTTAGAGTCAAAAGAAAAAAAAAATCTGCACACTAGAGCTGAGCTGAGATTTGATGTCACTTAAATTAATGTTAGCAAGCGCTTGGCCCTGCTCTCATTTCGCAGGCGAGGAAAGTTTAGAATCATCTCAAATGTCATTTAGAGAAAGGCAAAGACAAAGCTCTCATTTGTGTCCACCGTTTCAGGCTGACTGCTCATCACCACGAAGGAAAAGGATCCTGACGATGTCCACAGGAGAAAAAGGGCTGAGAAGGGACAGGAGGCAGGCAACAGCACGAGGTCCCCTTGCCAGGCCTGTGGACTGGCCCCAGCACTGCTAGCCAGTGGCTGCCCTAATAGTCCTCAAATTCCCCAACCTGCAATACAGGGATTGCAGGAGCCAAAAATAGAGCGGCGAAGTGCTGCAGGCTAATGACTGCAGCCTGCCTTCTCCCCGCTCGGAGCTAAATAGTTCCAATTCTGTTAGCAATTTTTCTTAGGATACATCTGCCAAGCAGTCTAATCGCCTGTGTGGCTGGGATTACCGGCGCCGAGACTTCCCCCTCTCAGGGATTGTTGGTCCGGAGCACAACCCAGGCCTGGATCTGTCAGAATCCAGGCTGGATACTGGAGAGCAAGCTCACATGCTTCCTGGAGGTATGTCCGTCTGCACTGGAATAGAGTTTAACCATCACGTCTCAGAGAAAACCATCTCACCAAGCAAGAGTGAAAAGGAACACAGCATGAGGTGTGTGTCTCCATATGCCTGTCCTCCACGGATGCGTTACAGCAGTGTAATTGCTGTGGCTCAGGGAATTGGGTCCAATTTACCGTGGACATCCTATATTTCATGTGTGTAACTGACCTGTCAGCATCACAGCAGAGAGGCATGCTTTTGTGACAGGCATGGGAGCTGCCAGGTACATTTCCTTTATTGTAAAATAACTGCATTTGCTCCAGAACTTAACGTCCCTTAACTTCCACACAGCCTTTGGTGCTTTGTCGAGGGTTTCTGTCTTTGAGAAACTGCTGTTTCTGGAGGCAAGAGAGATACCTGGACAGGTGCTAGGTGAGGCTGAGGAGATTCCTGTCAGGATGGCTCCCCCTTTGCTAAGCTCTGGGTTTAATTCTGCACCCCGCCTCCTCCAGGGTGGGTTTCCTGTAGTCTTGAAATCTGAGGGCTCATGTGGTCTGTAGGAGGGAACCAATAGCAAGGGACCTCTTGGCCACCTTCACTCTTTGGGTGATGTAAAAGGTGGGCCCAGAGACAAATTCTCAGACACACGGCTGTGGGTCTTTCACTCTCCACCCAGGAGCACGCCATCCCTCCCCCAGTCAGCTCTCTCCGTTGCTGCAACCCTCAGTACTTCCATGGGCCCAGAAGTGTTGCTCAGTTTTGGAGGCATGGACCATCTTCCTAGCAACCCTTACCCATCAGTTCTGTGTCTCTCCTGGCCCTCACTTAACTTCCTATCTAGAAAATGCTGAGTAACATCATGCCCAGTGACAGCTTCTCCATGCCTGTGCTCCAGTTTGCAAAGTGGAGGTCACTGGAGAAGTCACATCTGAGCTTGTGAGTTTCTTCCTCCAAACTTCATTCCCGCCAGGAGGGAGCAGATTGAGGGCCATTTCTATCACTTCTCCGGACTGGCCTGGGCTGCCATCCAGCTCGGCTCAGAGCTAGGTCATCTGGCTTTTGGGTCCATCCATTTTCAAGCCTTGAAGAAGAGATAAACGGACAGAGAAAAGTATTAATATCTGAGGCCTCAGCTGCTTCATAAATAAATGCTGCTGACTTCAGGACTCAGAGCAACCCTTGGGTTCTCTGGCTTCTGGGAGCTCAGATGGAACTCAGTGTTGGCACATAACTCGCCCCTCACACGGTCAACTGTTACCACAGGGAGGTGCTTAAATAACCTTTTGTTTTTAAACACATCTCTTGTCTTGTCCTTCCCCCACCTCCCACCAACCTGTACCACCACCTGGGCTCCTCCTTAAGCCTGTAGCTCCTTCCAGTTGGTTACATGGGCTAGAAGAAAAGGGGGAGCACACCTCAGCCCACATGTGTGTACATGCATGTATTTACACAACTTGCTGTCTGAAAGCAGCCTATGTTACGGCTGACTCATACTAACTAACCCTCCCCGCCTTGGAAAGGAAACCTGGAGCCCATCATCACCTGTAGCTGCAATCCAGGCTGGCTAGGCCCTCATGGGACAGAGTGCTCTAGTCTCTCACAGGGTAGGAGGGACACCGTCCCTGGGTTAGACGGAGGATGCTTCGCTACATCAGTATGTGACCACAGACAAGTCCCACTGCCAGCTTTCATGTGAGATACTACTCTGCAGAGAACTGGCTACCAGGACCATCAGTGCAGCACCACAGTGCTCCAGCCTCACCTTGAGCCCTACGGCCACTTTGTCTCCAGACTGTATCATATCCAGTTGGACCCCACTGGTGTCGTTAGCCTGGGGTTTCCAGTCATGCAGGAAGCACAACAGTGGTGGGAGGGAGGTCCTGAGGTTGAGCCTCGGGTAAATCTGTAGGCCCTGGCCCAAGTGGGCTCCTCCCTGGAGAAAGCCCATCATGTTATTACCATTGATCATGACGTGAATGGCACCTTTTGAGTTCCTCACTACGTGGGCGTTGTCTGTCTGCCCTTTTAATATGCACAAAGGATGACCCGTGAGTTCTACCTCATGCTGATGAACTTCCTCTCAGAGGATGGCCTTGGAAGCCTAAGCTTGCAAGTGGTATTGGGAGGGCAGGTGGCCTCAAAGGACACTGCTTAAACCAGCATCTCTCCTACAAGATCTTGTGGTCTGTTCTCCACACTTGCAAACATGTGGAAATACAGGCACTGTGTTGGGCCTTTCAAGCTCCGTATCGCTATCTATGACCTCTGGACCTCCAAGCAAGGAATTTGGCCAGTAGTGCTAATTATAAAGTGCCAAGAGCGCCATCTTGAACCCACTTCACAGGGGCCCCGAGGCTTGTTGGGAGCAGAGTCCACAGCAGGGCAGCTTTCTCTTGCTCTGTGGCATTCCCTGAGTAGCTGCCCTTAACTCATTGCATTTGCTGGTGTGACCAGAATGTTTCCCCCATATTGACTGACAGATTAACTCACCTTTCACACAGCCCCGTGTGCACATGCCTAGGCCCATATGCAAAGAGTGCACAGAGTAAAGAAGCTCTGAAGGAAGAGACAAGGCCTTTGTCCAGTCCCTCTGTTGGCTCGTGGCCCCTAATGCCACCTTCCTCTTGCCCCTTCTTGTCAGGATACCTACCTGAGGGAAAATACAGACCTGAGCTCTACATTTACCTAGACAACAACAATGGTCACTGGTCACTTCAGAGTGACCGGAGAGATCATTCTGACAGGCTTCAGAGCACCAGAAACATTGTGTCCAGAGCTGGGGGGCCAGGACAGAGTAGTAATGGGGTGACAAGGGGGTGCTCCTGAGATTGCCCTGAGCCCTCTCAGCTGCCGAGGTCATTCTGTTCCTGTAGTCAAAACAGTGGACAAATGAACACTGTGTGCTGTCACCTACACTCTGTCATCCTGTGTGACTCCATTAGCTGTGACATCATCTCATGTGATGCTACCTCTCATGGTGTCAGTGTGTGTGGTGCTGCTGTACCATGGATGTCACCTACATGACAGCATCCTGTGTGACTCCATCAGTTGTGATATGTTACTTCCGTGGTGCATCATGTGTGCTGCTATTTTGTGTGATGTCAACCTGTATGACGTGACCCCTGGAACGTCAGTAATAGGCAGTTACTTCTGTGGGGTTCAGGCTGCCCTCAGGGTGACTGCGGGATCTTCCCACATCCATCCCAACTGTATGCTTCCCCCACTTATTAACATTTGTGGGTGATTTGGTCACCACAAAAAGACTTAAGGAAAATCTATTTACTACACTAAAATTATTTAGTGTGAGTGTGTGTGTGTGTGTGTGAGTGTATGTGTGTATGTGTGCGCACATGCACTCATGTCTGCATGTGTGTGCATGCATGCATGTCATGCCACATATGTGGAGGTCAGGGCATGACTTGTGACTTTTTGGAGTTATGCTAATTGTTTCTCTCTTTTCCACAGTGCATCCTGGGAACTGAATCAGGTCATTGGGCTTGGCAGAGGCACCTTTACCCATTAAGCCATTTCACTAGCCTGGACGTCTTTTTTTTTTTTTTAAA
The DNA here is from genome assembly GCF_964271855.1 of Acomys minous. Lineage (NCBI taxonomy): Eukaryota > Metazoa > Chordata > Mammalia > Rodentia > Muridae > Acomys > Acomys minous. The sequence goes on along the minus strand of NC_140486.1, from coordinate 8,585,478 downwards.
GCATTAATTGAAGGTATGCTTTGAATGTAAAGTTGTACTTGATTGCTATTAAGATAAATAGCAATATACAGGTTAGTTTTTATTGTCAACTTGATACAAACTAGAGTCACCTGAAAGGATGGGAACTCAGCTGAGGAGCTACTTCTATCATATTGGCCTGTAGAATTTCTGTGGGGCATTTCATTTTGAAGGACTTATTTTATTTTGTATAAATAAGTGTTTGCCTACCTGTCTGTGGTATTTGAAAGGTCTAAAAGGAGAGGTCAGTACCCCTGCGACATGAATTACAGATGTCTGTGAGCTGCCATGTGGCTGCTGAGAACTGAACCTGGGTTCTATGCCAAGAGCATCAAGTGCTGGTGAACCACTGAGCCCCACAGAAGCGGTTTCTTAATTGCTGATCGCCATAGTAAAGGCCAGGCCACTGTGGCCAGTGCCACTGAGTATGGGCCAGTGGGAGCAAGCGAGTGAACAGTTTCCTCCATGGGTTCTGCTTTGAGTTGCTTGGCTTCGGTGATACACTGTACCCTGCGAGCTGAAATGAGTCCTGCCCTCCCCAGTTTGCTTTTGATCAGAGTGGCTTTTATCACAGCAAAGAAAGGCAGCTAGAGCAAGCAATTAGTCACTCTGTTAGAAAACCATGGTGTTTAAGAAAACTGGAACGGTTTCCGTGAAACCCAAGGCGGGAGCTCTTTGGCTCTGTAAGGAAGCGGCATCTCCTATAGTATAAAGATGAGGGCTGGCCCATGGACAAAGCCTGGAGAGCACATACTGTTGGGTTAACGGTTGGGCTATGATTCAATTCACTGAAGAGGTTTTCTGAAAGGAAGAACTAAGGGAAACTCTTTCTTTCTTTTATTTTTTATTTATTTTTATTTTATGTGCATTAGTATTTAGCCTGCATGTATGTCTGCGTGAGGGTATCAAGTCTTGGAGTTACAGATAGTTGTGACCTGCCAAGTGGTTGCTGGGAATTGAACCCGGGTCCTCTGGAAGAGCAGACAGTACTCTTAACCACTGAGCCATCTCTTCAGTCCCACTTTCAACGAGTGGGGAGCAGCTCTGATGAGGACATCAACCCCCAGGCCGCCTAGACTACAGGCCTTGGAGAAGCCAGGGTCTTGCCAGCTCCTGTGATGCCATTTGAAGAATTAGCAACAGCGGCGACAGTTGTCTACTGAGCAGCTTCAGGTATCTCAGTTCTGACAGACACTGTTTCACAGTGGTCCCTTGGGTATGAGTGTAGCCCCTGCAGCTGAGTGGCTGATGCCTGGAGAACCCAAAGAGCTACCTGTGCACGCTGGAGACTCCAACCCTGACCAGCAGGAGACAAGCACGGGTTCCAGTTGGTAAGCAAGGCCCCTCTTCCCTCACCATGCCAGCCCCCGTGTTACCTGCTGTGGCCAGTGTGGCCGCCAAAAGGCAGGCTGTGTGACCTTAAGGGCTTGGCTAACAACAGGTCAGTATGTGATTTTGAAAATGTTTATTTAAAGAGCAGCTGTGGGGATTAGAGGGGCAGATTTCTATGAGAGAGAAAGGCACATGGCTGGAGAGGAGAGCTTGCGCTAGGGCTGTGACCCAGCTTACTTGTCCTGTATCTGCAGTGGAGTGACTGGAAAATTCCTTATCCCTCAACACCTACGAGCCGGAGATTACTAGGACCAAAAATAAAAAGACGCCCCACAGCTTTCCAAACAGGTACAACCTTGATTGAAGGCTCCCCCGAGACTCCCCCAGTGTGCCTGGCAGGAACTCCGAGATGGCAGAGCAATTAGAGAAGCATTTGCTAGTGAGAGAGAGAAAAAAATACCAAATGCTGCTGGCTTTCAAAGGTTTTTGTCAAATTGGACTCCAGCCAAGTTATAAATGTGTGAATTTGGATTTTAAAGGAAACTCAACAGCCCATGGGTGCAAGAGGAAAAGCGGACCTTGCAGAAGGGACAGTGTGGATAGCAACATGGAGAGCAGCCCCTTGTTCGAGCAGTGCACAGCCTTGAAACACCGTGAGTACAGTTATCTCAGCGGAAGATGTGTCCAGAAGCCACACCCATCCAGCCAGAGCAGCATCCTGGCCCAGAGCAGCTGCTGATGTTCTTCTCAGAGGCCTCCAGTTTCCTCCATGGCACAACAGGAGACTGTCCCCAGCTGAGGTGCTGGCTTACCTCCCATAGGGCAGTAGGACAAGGTTGCTTGCGCCCCAGCTAAATGGAGGGGTGAACCTGGGGTGCAGGCTTGGCTTCTTTACAGCTTGGGAGCTCAGCCATCATTGTGCCCACCATCACGGCTGCTGCCTCCTTCCCAAATGGGCAGCCGCACAATGGCACGCTGGAGGAGGTGCTGTTTCCTGATAGAAAGAAGCAGCAGAGGCCAGCCTGGCTGCCAGGAAGCCAGTTTATCCAGGACAGTGGTCCTCAACCTGTGGGTTGTGATCCCCTTTGGGGGTCGAAAAACAATTTCACAAGGGTCATCTAAGACCATCTGCATATCCTATATTTACATTACGATTTGTAACAGTAGCAAAATTACGGTTATGAAGTGACAACGAAAATAATTTAATGGTTGGGGGGTCACCACAAGATGAGGAACTGTATTACAGGGTCACAGCGTTTTGAATGTTGAGAACCACTGATCTAGAAGGTTTGGGGAAAAGGACTGAGCAGGGGTTGAGGGTGTGGCTGGGATAGACATGATTTCACTTGCCAGAAGCACCTTGCTATATTTTCGTGCCAGTCACCCATGAGAAATGCTGTCTTTCAAGTTCTGGAAGCAAAGACATTTGCAATTTACTGGTCCAAGGTGATAGTGTGGCCAAAAATGAATGCCAGAGGGCAATGATCCTTGGGATTGATAGCAGCTGTCTTAGACTTTTTCTCCAACATGGGACAAGCTTGTTATACAAGTGACAGCAGATTGTCACTATACACAGACGTCTGGAGACCCTGTGCCTGTAGAATATGGGGGTGGGACACCCTCTTTGTCTGGTTTTACAAATTTACCATCATGTAATTAACCAAATATCCTGGGGCACTGTGTCCCTATGGTGATTCATTGCGGTTTATTTAACGCGTACCCACGTGTGCATGCCAGGGAAATGCCTGAGAATGTTTGTCACATTCAATAGGAAGAAAACGGTCAGATAGGGTGGACACAAGAACACAAGAGTCGTGAGAGACCAGGGGCCAAGCTACCGTTGCCTGTGGGGCCTCAAAGGCCTTCCTGTGACTCAGATCCTTTGTCCTCAGTTGCAGTGTCTGGCTGATTTTGCTCCTTGCGTTGTGGTCTGCCTGCTCCTGTGGGTAGCGTTAGGAGCACAGGCTGAGCCCACCATCCACAGAGCAGGGTCTCCAGGAGATTCCATGCAATTAAGGTGTGAGGAGCCCGAGCAGAGGCTCTCTGAGGGAGGAAGGGCGGGCTCTTAAAAGGCCATAAAGGGACCTTGGCAAGTCTCTACAGAATAGCCCAGGCCAGGGGCAGAGGGCTGTTGCTATTGGACGCTAGCTCCAAGAGATGCCCAAGCTGGTAGGGCAGGCAGCTGGGACATGTCAGAGTGTTGGAGGCTTTTCCCAGTAAGATAGCAGCCATTATTAAAAATGAACATTCATAAACTTCCAATTAAGTATATCAAGAACAAAACTCATCAGTTCCTAATTACCTCTCTAAACTTTCTTGTAGCCGCACTCTGGAAATCACTGAGCAGACATACCAGGCATGGAAGCTATGGTGTATGCAGTTAGCGGCAGGACCCACAGGGGGCCAGCAGCAGCATTTAATGAATGATTTTTATGTATAGACGCATTTCACCATACATGCCTACTTCCAACACGGACAATGGCCAGGCTCCCTATGCACTCTCAGGGCCCATGGGGCATGCTTCTAGATGGTCCTGCTATCCCCAGGGCACATCGGCAACGTGGAAGACAGAGGAGATTCTCTCTTGCTGCTGAAGTCTGCAACCATGGCCCGGGTACACCACACAACCGAGAACACCCTGCGCATACCTGAGAGGCGCATGCCAAGGTGTGCTGAGGACAACAGTAGAGCAATTCAGTGGTCACAGGGACAGGCCAGCAGCGTGGCCTGAGCTCTCCAGGAAGGGTGGTGTCAGGCGTGGGATGCTCTGATATCTCCACTGCCACCCGTCCCCACCTCTGAACAGCAGTGTTACATAGCCTCACCTCCGTGGGGCAATATGAAGGTCACATTTCCATGCTTGGTGAGCCATGCCAGACAACTTCCCCATGTCAAAGACACAGGACAATGGCACAGGTCACAGTTGGCCACTTGGATTCATAGGGACAGGGCAGGCCCTGCTCACAAGGATAGTGGTGCTTCTCCCCTCCGGGGGCCTCTGAAGCAGAGGCTTGGGGCCATTCTCCCCTGTACCTGCCGATGGAAGAGGCTGCTCACCCATCCCCTTACCTGAAGGCTCCTCAGGCTGTGTAAGCGAGGCATCCTCAGAGGCTGAGGCCCTCTCTGTGTATGTCCTGAGCCCCGCGGTGTGAAGTGTAGCTAGCCCATCATTAACTCTTGATACAGCTCCCTAAACGCTGGCCCCAGCATGGCCCAGCCCTGGGGTGTTGGAAACCACGTCCTGCAACTCCTGTACCTGGCAGCTGGAGCTCATCAGAAGGACACCGCCTGGAGCCCAGCAGCTCTGAGTGCACCCGGGAACAGTGAGGACGGCAGGTCTCACCAGAAGCCAGAGGATCCTCCTTGCTTTGTACCAGACATTGGCCCGAGCCGGCGGGGTGGAGGCAGGAGTGAAGCCATGCGCTCACAAATGCACACAGCTGAGGCTGAACCGATGGCTCGTGAACCATCTGCATCTCCCAGTGGAACGACCAGAAGGACAGGTCTTCCGTCCCCTGCTGTGTGTCTAGGGCCAATTACATGGCCAGCCTCAACTAAAGCTGTATCAGATCCACTGAGGAACAGGCTGGCAGCCTCCTTTAGATGCTAGAAACCTGCAGATAGCGAACACTGTGACATCACCCTGGATAGACCAGACAATGGCACCAGCTGCAGGGCTGCCACTGACTCCAGGGTTGCTGAGCACTGAGATGGAGGCTGTTGCATGCGACGCCACTGCGCATGCTCCTTCCTTGGGCTAACTCTCCACTCCTCTTCTGTGTACCAGGGCTGTTAAGCCGGAACACCAACGTGCTCCAACAGGTGCTTGACTGGCTACCCTCCAGGGCCTCTGGCTCTATGTGTCCCGAAGTAAACTCACTTTCTTTGGTAAAGACTCAACTCGGGGTTTTCTCCTTTGGGAGCTCTGGGTTGTGCATAGTGGAGTGGACAGAAACTGCTTTTCTGGCCCCCAACCACCCCTGTGCTATAGCATGGGCATCACCCTAGGGGAGAATCACCTCTGCATCAAACCATGTTTACACTGGCAGAAAGACTCTCCTTCATGGGTGGGCAGGTTTATGGACAAAGACCAGACAGCAGGCTTTGCACACCATGGCCAAGAGAGCAAACCGGGTTCTCCTGTCAGAGGCGCCGGGCATGCGGGCTTAGTTCTTCTCCTTCCCGGAAGAAGCAGGGTAAGGGAAAGACGCAGCTCTTTTGCGGAGAGACAAAGGTAATGGACTATGGATGAGCTGAGGTAACGGGCTATGCGTGGACACAGCCATTCCTAATGCGTACAGCATCCTCTCAATGTCTGTGTCTTTTCAGCCCTGGTCATAAAACAAGAGCTTCTCTTGGCTTAAACTAATTACAGCTGGGTCCTGATTCCTCGCTTGGTGTCCTTCCTCCGAGGGCGAGCACCTGAGCACACTTGCGGAGTTAGCATTTGACGCTGTATTCAAATACTTCCTTTTGCTCCCGTCTCTCCACGCTGCCTTGTTTGTTTCTGTGGCTCCCAGCACGGTGCCTGATAATCATTATCCGATAAACATGGAGTGTATCGAACTCCAGGCCAGCAAATTCCATGTTAGCCCCTGTGGAGCTCATGGATGTGTGTCCAAAGACGGGAAGAGGGTTTTGAGGTAACAACAGCCACCTCAATACCCCAGTAATTTCCTGGTTGTATTCAACTTCAAATCTCAGGCCTGGGCTATGGCTCCTTCACCACTCTGGGGCTGACCCCAGTGGAACTGAGGGTGCACCCTATCCAGAGGAGGAACACGGCTTCTCCTCTCAGAACTTACCTCCTGTACAGGCCATGTGACTCAGGGCCCATCCATCTGCTACTCTGATTGGCAGGCAGGGACTCCACTTCCTATAAGGAGAACCTAGAATCAACTGTAGGTGGTGGGAGGTGGGCCTGTTGTTCACAGTGGGGGATTCTGGGTCTTGTAGTCTGGTGTGGTGGCCAAGACTGCTTGTAACCCAGGCTTTATCCATCCACCATCTGAATCCAGTGAACTTGAACACTTCAGAAGCATGGGTCATGGGATTATACATGCTGTGCTACTTATAGGGGGTGCAGTCTCCCAGTCCACCATCGCTTGTCCTGTAGAGCTGGACACTGAGTCTCACGTTGTTTTTACTCCCCACAGCCAGAAGCCTTCCCACAGCCTGCAGGATGAGAGAATGGCACCGCATGTTTACTTCGACACTATGAGAGATGACCAATCAATGTAGATAAAGTAACAGAGCGTATAGATGCTGTTGCTGGGCCAGGCTGGAGAATGCTTTTCTCCAAATGTACATATGTATTTATAATGGGATACATGCAAACAAAAGCCAAGTTCAATGCGAGTGGATTTTGTATTTATATCTTTTTCTGCTGAAGCAGAAAATCACAGCTAAATATATATGTATGATTTGTGTTGTATACTCTCTATATTTTTCATATCCAATTTCCCAAACATGCTTCAAATATTGAATGTTTTCACTGGCAAACATTGGAATGGACCCTTTATGCTGCTGTTGCCACTGCACATCCTTGTTCATTCTCTCAGCTCCTGAGTGTCCCAGCCCCGGAGGGTCCTCTGCTTCTGGTTTTTGTCAGTTGTCAGCCCTTGTGGTCCCCAGAGTGAACACACATCTCTTCTGTCTAAGGCATAGGGAGGGTACAGCATTAGGGCGCTATGTTTTCAATAACATGAAGGGCCACAGCTCCGGCCAGGATGGAGAAGCCCCTGGGCCCCTAGCTTCTGGGTGATGGCTGCTGGAAGGGAACAAGAAACTCAAACAAACAGGTGGTAAATTTCATAAATCATAGGTGGCAGTCACATGAAGCTCCTTACTCCTCAAATCAGCAGCAGATCCCGACAACGTGGCCCAAAGTTCAGAGTCCAAGCACGTCAGTCAGCCTTCGGCTGATCCTTTTAGCTGCTCAGATCCCTAGTCACTTCATTACACAAAACTACAGAAAGCAGAGATCACTCTACAGCACCATCTACAGCACTAGGAGGGTTTAAGCCCTGAGTGAGCAAAGTCCTGATTGGATGTATGGTGTCCACATGGGTATGACCATATCAGGAACCCGTAAGCTCAGACCCATGGGCAAATGGCAGTCTTTCCCATAGAGAGGCTTAGAGAGATGCAAACCTTTCCTTTATCCATGGGTGGGTGGTGATAGCGTATGCAGAAAGGGTCCCTATAGCGTGCCCCTCCGTGTGTACTGCCTGAAGACAGAGATTGCTCCTGCCCAGATTAGCTAAACTTGTCTCCTTGACCCAGCTGTATATATAAGCCCCGCCTCCTTGTTTATCTTTAATAACCAGCTTCCTTGTTCAACCATGTACAATTACCTCCTCCTCCCTGCCCCCGCCGCCCCTCCCCCCATTCAGCTATATATAATAAACACACTAGGCTCTAGTTCTTTTTTCTTACTAAGGAGCAATTCTCCTGCCCTTCCAGTCTGCCTTTGGCTAAGAGATGCCAAGGGGCTCCAGAAACACGTCCACTAGATGGTGCCAGCCCTGCTCATCACAGCATCTTGTCCAATTACCCAGGAGATCCTGGGATATAGAGATACAGCATTTAGCCTTCATCCATATCACTTCCTAGTGTAGAAGGGAGACGAGAACAAGTTTAATAGGCTAGGAAGATTGCTCAGCTGATACAGTGCTCATCATGCAAGATCAAAGACCTGAGGTCACTCTGCAGAGCCCACGTACGAAGGCCAAGCCTGGGGGCCCACGTAGATCTGGAAGATACCATGAAAATGTGCCCCCCAACTCCCCCACTGGTCTATCTGCTATTTGCCCTCTGAACACTCCACACCCAAACCAGAGAGGGCTCTCCTCAATGACTGAGTGGCAGGACCCCCAATGAGTCGTTAGTTGTGATGGGCCCCTAGCCTTCACCCGACCTCATGGTATTCTAAACCAGTGGTTCTCAACCTTCCTAACGCTGCAACCCTTGAATACAGCTGCTCGTGTTCTGGTGACTCCCCCACCCCCACACCCCCACCCACCCACACTAGTCTCAGCAGTAGTGAGAAATAAGCCTATTGTCTTTTGCCATGTAGATTTGTCATATGCTGCCACAGGACTTAGGGTGGGGAAGTGAGACTAAAGGGAAGTTGCAGAAGAGCCTATGCATTTGACACAGCTTCTGAAGTCCAGCCAAGCACCACTACCACCAGCTGGCTGTACTGGTGGCCCACTGTGAGAGTCCTACTACCCCAAGAGAATCGCACTGGCTGCCCACAATGCAAAGAGCAGGCTGTGTCCGACTTAGCTTCAGCTGTCAATTCAGCGCAGCCTAGAGCTATCTGAAGGACTCTCACCTGGGAGAGGGCCGTGTCTGTGAGGAATTGTCTTGATTGCTGATCGGTGTCGAGGGGAGGGAGGGGAAGGGGAGAGGGAGGGCGAGGGAGGGAGGAGGAGGGAGGAGGAGGGAGCGCCCAGCCCACTGTGAGTGGTGCCATTCCAGAGTGTGCTGTCCAAGAAGTGTAGCTGGACTCGAGCCTGAGAGAGGCAGGAAGCATCATTTCTAACGGCTTTTACCTTAGCACCTGCCCTGACTTCCTTCAATGACAGACTACAGCTTGGACGTGTATGCCGAAATAAACCCCTTCTTCCTGTTTGGGTTTGTTGCTAGGGTTTCTGTTGCTGTAACGAAACACCAGGACCAAAGGCAACTTGGGGAGGAAAGGGTTTATTATACGTCCACTTCCACATCACAGCCCATGGCTGAGGGAAGTCAAGGCAGGAACTCAAACAGAGCAGGAGCTGATGCAGAGGCCATGGAGGGTCCTGCTTACCGGCTTGTTCCTCATGGTTTGCTCAGCCTGCTTTCTTATAGAATCCAGAACCACCAGCCCAGGGATGGCACTGCCCATAATGAAGTGGGCCTTCCTACATTAGTCACTAAGAAAATATACCTTGCCAGTCTGCCTATAGCCCGATCTTATGGAGACATTTTTACAACTGAGGTTCCTTCCTCTCAGATGACTCAAGCTTGTGTCAGGATGTTACAGAAACTAGCCAGCACATCTCTCACATTGCTTCCAGTTATAGTGTTTACCACAGTACCAGGAAGCAAACTAGAACAGATTGCTTTTTTTCTTTGGTTGAGAAAAAAGTAAGGCCAAATATTATTCCTGCTGATACTACTACTAGTATTGTGAATTGATATAATGTATTGCCATTTATTGATATTATCAAAAACACTGCAAGCAAACAATGTTACTGATGCCTGTGGCTGGTATTGTGGTTGTACAAACGCCACATTAACTCTGTTATAGATATAAGAAGAAATAAGATGTGTAAGGATTTCTGCTCTGCTGAAAGCTGTCCAGCATTTCAGATGTGAGCAGACCTAGAAAACACACCACACACACATACACCACACACACACACACACACACACACACACACACACATACCGCATCACACATACACACCACATGTCACACACACACATCTCAAACAACATACACCACACACACACCACAAACACACACACCACACATCACACACACATACCAAATCACACATACACACCACATCTCACACACACACACACACATACCGCATCACACATACATACCATCTCACACACACACATCTCACACAACATACACCACACACACATACACACACCACACACACACCATACATACACCACACATACGCACATATATACACATCACACACACATACAACACACACACACACACACACACACACACACACACACACACACACACCTGTATGAAGATTCCATGGGGCTCATTGATTGATTAGAACTTCGCCACTGTGGAAAGTGGAAACATTGCAACTCAGAGTCCATTTTCATGGCTACCTTTAGTCCCTTTAACGGCTGTTCACTGCACATGTAGGTGTCTGACCTGTTCAACTATCAGGTAAAACTTTTGGAAGGTATTGATTTAGCAAACTGCTAGCATCTGGCAACCGAAATGCTAAAGTGTCTTCACCTAGGTCTTCTGAGACCTAAAGCAGAGTTTCCCCAGCTTGCATGTAACCCACCTACCTGATGTTCCCACGAATGCATCTGGAAAATGCATTGATTTTTGATTTTTGTTTTGTAACCATGTTTGAGTGTGTTATTGATATATCTGAACCCAGGTTTCTGGCCAAAACTACTCTCATTTCGCTTGAGATAAGCTGTCTCACTCCCTATGGGGAACAGCTGTGCTGTGCATTGACACCTGAAATCATCTCAAGATGAGTCCTCCACACCACAGGAAAAGCCACCTACCACCCAGCGCATGATTTCAGGTGCCATGCGGAGAGTAATAAGCAAGTGAAAGGTCCAGCATGCATGGGTGGCATGCATGGCATAGGTGGCATGGAGCAGGCTGGAGCAATCTGCATGTCAGGAAAGAGATCCCAGCACTCACCCTGTGACACTGAAGAGCAGGCATGCTGAAAGGCTGCTTCTCCCCAGGTGGCATCCAGCAAGCATCTCATTCCCTGCAGAGAGGCTCCCTAATTCTACCCGGACTCAGGCTAAGGGAGAGAGCGAGAGCGCGTGGGACGCTTCCTTCTCTATTCATTAAGCACATGTTGTGACATCCTAAGTGTGAATGGCTCAGCTTGGTTACTCTGTTTACAGGAAGGCTCCCAAGAGTTTCTGTGCGTGCTCTGGAGGAGCACACCTGCGGAGGCAGATTGGCTTCCACTTTGTGTTAAGGAAAGGGTTATCTGTGGTGTATGCAATTATTATTATTATTATTTATTATTATTAATTATTATTATTATTATTATTATTATTATTATTATTATTATTATTATTATTTAGAAGTATCAAATTTAGCCCCATCAACCTTCTAAGTATTACAACCTTAATCATTGCCATCACTTTTTCTTTCATTTTCAGGGAAACTCTTTCTACAAGCAGTGTCCAGTGTGGAAGGCAGGTCAGGATGTTACCAAGACCTAGGGGTTGAGTCTGAGGGGGATGATAAGAGAGGCCCTTTCCAGCCCCATCTTTTTTCTGGTCTCATGCAGGCCCAGGCCTGTACCCATCATTCTCTCTTGCGGTCAGGGACACCATTTCTGTCCCGGATCCTTCATGCGTTTAAGGATCAGCCGCTAGCACCTGCTGTGTGCAAAGTCCAGAGAGGCCACGGCGCATCAATAGGAAAGCAGGCAGAAGATGCATGCTGAGTGGAAGGGCCCTCCCTAGTGAGGTGGCTGGGTCGTACACGAAGACAAAGCCAGTGAGCTACAGGAGCACGCAGGGATGGGGGGAGGGTGGAGACCAACTGCTATGACTTCAAACACCTACTTCTAGGAGCTGCTGGACTCAGCAGGAATAGCTGAGCTCTCTGGATGTTGGGCCAGAGTCTTGGACTGGGCAGATAAGGCCATGCCTACGGTCAGCTTCCACTGAGACACAGCCACCACTGCATACGGAAGCCTCCCTAGCCTTTCAGAGCTGAAAGGTCCTGAGGCTACTCCAGGAGAGTGCCCATGGTGGTTTTTCACAGCCCGTGTTTGCTGGATCTCCCAGCAACACTGACTCTGGCTGAGGATCCACCGCACAGCGGTGGGTGTTAACTTTTCTTTCCAAGTTTAGACACCAGCAATACTAGTATAAAAGAAAGAACTGACCCAGGAAAATCAAATCTGCTATGGTGTTAGCGTCCCAGGTCACATGATAGTAGTAAGCCCAGCCTTTGAGTGAGAATGATCCAGTGCGCCCAGCTATTCTGCTTTTAAAAGTAATATTGTTTTGGCTGGGTATTGGTGCACACTAGGGAAGTGGAGACAGGCATATCTCTGAGTTCGAGAGCAACCTGGTCTGGTGAGTGAGTTTCAGGACTGCCAGGGCTACACAGAGAAACCCTATCTCAAAAAGTATTATTATTGTTGTTGTTGTTGTTATTTTTACAGTGTGTGTGTATGTGTGTGTGTTCACACCCACACATACCATAGCACACGTGTGGAGGTCACAGAACATCTTGAGACAGTCAGTTCTCTTCTTCCACTATGTGGGTTCCAGGAACTAAACTCAGGTCATCAGCTTTGGCAGACGGTGCCCCCAGCATCTGTGCCATCTCACCTGGCCCCCAGCTACACATGGGAAGTGAGGGCTCTGGGTGCGGGAGTTGTCTCTGAGACAGGTTAGGCTGCTGCCAGCCACTCACGCATGGTGAAGAGCTATAATCACTGCCTACCAGCAAGGTCAGCAAGAAGGAGAAAAAAGATGAAACAGTGGACCTCAGACCTTTCTGTCTGCTGGCTCATAGCTGGGAAAGGCAGCCTCATGGCTCTCTGACCTCTGAGAATTGTGTACAGCTTCATAGGATAAACTAACACCTTCAAAGTCATGTGACACATTTTAAAACTATGAACAGCTTTGTAGGTGATCTGAGCACAAAAGTGGGCATGCAGTGCTTCATGCTGATCTCTTCTGGGCTAGTGTTTGTTTGGGTAGGCTTGAGATTCAGGGCATGTTTAAAAAGACACACAGGCACATTTCCACTGGGGACATTGGGGCCAGCCAGGAGGGTGGGGCCATGGATTCAGTTCTTCACACAGCCCACAGAAGGGAACAAATGCCACCACCACACAGTGTTCTGTGAACAAAGATGACACATGGTGCGATCTGTAGTCTCTGATGCCAGCACTAATTGAGCGGATGTCTTCTGAGCACTTGTTCACAAGTCACAGATGCCACAGAAATACATTTCTTGCACTTAGGCGGTGCCTTCATGAGGCCTGGGGGCTCTGAAGCCGAGGACAGCCATTTTGCCACCGCCCCTTCACTCAGCTTTTGTGATGCCAAAGGGCCACATAGGGTTTTAGTTTGTTTACTCCTTGGTCCCCAGTGTGCGGACTCTGCAGCTTTAGGATGTCTAGGGCTGTGACTCCACTAGGGTCCAGGTGACACTTCCTGCTTTAGGGAGCACTTAATGGATCTGCCTCCTTACTTGAGCACTCAGCTCCTGCCTCCCCAAATGCCCAATCCTCATAACCTCTCCTGACATCGCCAATGGTGACAGCTAGCATAGTCAGGCTGGAGGATGAAGACAGTTTCTGATGCCAGCCAGCAACTGCCTCTGGGCTTTAGATCCTTCTGAGGGCCCCTGCCACGAGGTTCATGAAGAAGGAAGGCAGGGAGGTTAAGCATGTCATTGAATCACCTCCCTTGGGATTCCGGGGTTCCTTGATTGCTCAGCTGCTTGAGACAAGCAGTAGGGTCCGGGAGACATCACGCCTTTGCTACTGGACCTCTTGTCAGGGCACAGCCAGCCTCACAGTCCAGGGTGCTGGCCAGGTGGCTGGACATCAGGCATTTTCAGAGGAAACCTAGATGAATGGTGGGCAGAATGGAGTCCCCCTAACAGAAGGATTTACTCACTCTCCTGCTCTGGTCCTCATCTGCAGTCACTATGTGTCACCACTTCCTTTGTGTTTTGTCCAGGCGGGGTTTATGAGCCACGGATTTGCCACTTAGAAGACGTCCTTTGGGAGAGAGTGACATCTGGTTCACATGAATAGGGAGCCCTGCGAAGTGTCTGTGTGCTGACAGTCCTTGAGGAACAGTAGCCAAGTGAGAAGGTCACCACCTCTTGGTGGTGCACGGTCAAAGCCCCTGTGAGCCTCAGAGGACCCTGGGAACCTCACAGTATGGGGAAGGTCCACAAAGTGGGGTGGGTGACTATACCCAGGTAGGACACTGGCCCTGCAGATGTGCAGGTCTAGGTCAAGGATACTCACCTGGGAGGCCAGAAGAAATGGTGCCGAGGTGATACTTTGGTGAGGAGTGGGGTTGGATGCTTCCAAAGGTAGTTCTGCAGTGACTCTGGTGACATTCATCTGAGGTCCACAGCCCAACTTGGGGAGGACCCTACAGTCTCCCACATATTGGGAAAGGTCTCTCTTCTACCTCACAACTCTTGTAGAAACCCCTGGACTGAAGCTAATGTGAGCAAGTGTTGTTCTTGCCCAAGACCTAGGTTCAATTGTCACCACCCCTATGGAGGCTCATAACCACTTTCTGTAACTCCAGTCCCCGGGGATCCAATGCCTTCTTCCAACTCCCTGAGGAACCAGGCATACATGTGGCACACATACGTGCACTCAAGCAAAACAGTCATAGACATAAAACAATAACATAAATAAATGTAATAATAATAAAAATGCAAATGCCCACTGTTCCATGGGCAGATGGACCACTGGGTCTCCATCCCTAGCGGCCTCTGGAAGCAGGGACTGCTCAGAGCTCCCCTGTGCCCCCTGGATGGTCAGACGCCTTGGGGCAGAGCTATCTGTAGATGTCTTCAGGCTGACTGTGCACATGGGGCCACCTTCCAGAAGGAAGTAAGGGAGGCTTCCCCAAGGCCCCTTTCCCAAGATGACACGAGGCCAGGTCGGATCCTTGGCCAGCCTTGACCTTGAGCTCCAGGCAGCTAGGTCTGTGGTAAAGCAGGACACCATGCCACACCATCTCCTTGTTCCCCAGTCACAAATCTGGACTGACTTTTCTGGAACATGCCATCATCTCCAGGGAAATGGGAAGGTCAGGAAATAGTGTCCTGGAAGGTGACCAGAATTCTCTCTAGTGTCTCTTCAGGGACAGGCTGATGGGGACATATCTTGTCACCTTACACTGCGGTGTGCCCTTAGCTAAGGACTGGTCCTGTGAAGACGTTCATTTCTACACAGTCTGGAGAATGAGGAGGCAGCCAGCTCCAGGCTGTGTGTCCTGGGGAGGGATGCTGGTCCTCCTGTATTATATCAGCACTGGCCACAGAGCGAAAGCTCAACCAAACCTTCTGCAGTCAGAAGCCAGGAGCAATGTGAAAGTGAAAGTGGGAGATCTACCTTCCCTGAGCAGACACCTGAGGACACTGTGATCTAGCTGGTGCCATGGGCTCAGGGTCAGGGTGTTTGGGTGCTGTGGGCACCCGCTCCAAACACACACACACACACACACACACACACACACACACACACGCACTCACTCACTCACGTACTCACACACACGCACCACCTACGCACTCACACACGCGCGCGCACACACACACACACACACGCACTCACGCACTCACACACACACACCACATAGCACTCACACACATACACACACACACACACACACACACACACACACACACATGTTGTATGCTGATTCCAACGACTATGTCCAATTGGACATTTTCCAAACCAAAATTAATAAATAACAAATAATAAAATAAAATAAAAAAGCATGAAGAGCGAGTTCATATTGGATGTCAACTTCAGTGGGCCCGGCTGTAGGAAGGAAGTGAATGTTGGTGACCTATATGTACCAAGGATGCTGTGGTTTGGGTGGATAAAAATAGACCTTAAATTGTCTTTTGTGTCCTGGTCTCCCCGGGTGTCATGTGTCCTCTTGTGGCCAAGGTTTGCATCTAGTAGAGACCACAGAGTCTGCAGCTCCCTTGAGATGGAGACCCACCTTCTTTCGCAGCCTCAGACCAACAACTTGGAGCCGTTTGTGTTCCTTAGCAGAATGTCCCAGGTCCCATGGAGACTCAGATTGGTGTATCTGAGCCTAGAGCTGGGACAGCCAGAGTCTCGATGTCCCTGGTGGGGGACTTGGGTATGAAAATAGATCCCCTGAATTCTGTCCTGGGGGCTATGTCCCAGGGACCGAAGGCAGTATAGATGGTAGGCACGCCTGCTGGCAGCTGGCTCTAGGAGCAAAGGAATGGAAGAGGCTCCACTGGCTTTGTAGCTCAGGTGTTGAAGACCAAAGACAAAATTCTTACTCTGTTCCTTCAGGATGCTCCACGTGAGCCCTGGTGCCATCTGCGTCCTGAGGGAGATTCATTCAGGCACAGGCTTGAGAAGCCATGTCCTGGAACCCACCCTTCACGAAGCGCAGACTGTGATATCTGAATGAACACGTCTGCGGAGCCCGATGCAGACTCTCAGCTTTGCCTGAAGCACTTTGCTCCCAGGGCCAGGTAACACTGCCGGCTGGAGAACGCGGTAACTTTAGTCCTGCCTGTACAATGGGGCTGATCTGCTGCAAAGGAGACCACATGGCTGTGATGGTGGCTGTGTCCTGCTGATGTCTCAGTAATGTGGACCAGTGTCCCTGGCCCTGTACGCAGGCTTTCCAGAGGACGTGTACTGCTCCTCACTGACCTTGAAGCTACCTCTGTTTCAGTTGTATGTCTCTTCCGCTGGCCAAGCCTGTGGGCCCAGCTTCTTCACATCCTTGGGGAAGCCAAAACTGATGCCCTGTGGAAGGGGAAACAACAACTTTCCCCTGGGTACAACAGCTCCTGCTTCATGTGTGGACATCCTGGTGTGTGTCCCTGACACACAGGCTAACATGGCCTCTGGCCAGTGTGTTGGGTAGTCTGCCTAGAGAGAGCTTCTGTGTAGGGGTGCAATGTCTAGCCACATGCAAGGTTCCCCTCACTGGCTCACCCTCTCTGGAACTCCCTCATAACAGGCACGTGGGATAGTGGAGTCCTAGGCTGCCATTACAGTGAGGACCTCCTACCCTGCATGTTTTGTGAGGAGGGCAGTGGCTTAACTGTGTGATGCCACATGGCATACAGATGGCCTACTCAGGTCAACCATGATCACCTGGGGTCTGGTGTGACTGCGCTCAGTCCTGGCTAGGACTGACTGGAGATACCAGGCATGGGATGCCACTCGTCAACTGCTCATGGAAAGTTGGGTTCTTGGTGGGTACCCTTGGCTGGGTAAAATTATTTGTAGTTTACTCATCCATTGAGTCCTCTGCCTCCCAAGGATTGTGCTAGCTACTCTGTGGTCTGGAGAATGAGGCACATGTGCTGCTCTGAATGAGGACGGTCCCCATAGGCTCATATAGCTTGTACATTTGAATGCTTGGTCTGAAGGTGGTGGAACTGTTTGGGAAGGATTGGGAGGTGTGGCCTTGTTAGAAGAGGTTCTAAGAAAGGTAGCTCTCTTTCTTTGCCTCTTAGTTGTTGTCTCAACATCTTAGCTCTCAGCTACCGCTCCAGCTCAGTGTCTGCCTGGGCCACCATGCCACCCGCAATGATGGTCATGGACCTTTCTACCCTCTGGAACTGTGAGCTCCAGTTAAATTCTTTCTTTTATACGTTGCTTTGGCGATGGTATTCCCTTCACAGCAATTGAAAAGTAAGCACATTTTTAAATAACAGAAAATGGAGCCACTTATTGTTCTCCGGGCTTCTGGGGGCCACTTGAATCAGATCCTGGATGATGGGCCACATTTCCTCCAGCTGGAGAAGGATAACAGTGCGTGTGAGCGTGTGGACATTCAAAGCTGTGTGCCACTTCAGGGAGCAGACCAAAGCACCAGGAAAGAGAAGGATGGGACGAGGTAAAGGAGTTTTCAGGCCATTTTATACCTGCAGGAAAGGTGACATGGAGACCCTGAGGACCGATAGTATGATATTAATGCCGGGAGAGTTGACAAGAGCAGTGGGACCAGGTGACAGATTTGAAATACAAGGGAAGTAAATCTTGCCTCAACAGGACCTCAGACTCATAGCTAGCTGCCATTGGCATGTTCTTACTTTGGTTCCTGTGGTGCCCACATGGCTTGTGTCTGAAAACCTGACCAGGGCAGCGAGGGAATTAAAAAGGACAGACACATGGATAGAAAAGCTGGGGTCAGGTGGGTTGTGCGCTCCGAAGGAAAGGCAGCAACCACTGCCACAACTCAGGACTTCAGTGTGTTTAATGGGGACAGCACAGGAGGAGGGGTTGGCTGGTTTGGTAGCAGGTGTCTGTAGGTGAGCGGTCTCAAGCTGTAACCATTCAGGAGGAGGAAGCTGCAGCTGCTGCTGTCTGAACACGCTGGTCAGTTGTTCAGATGTGCGCCCAGGGGGAAGCTTGCTGTCCCTGAATCTCACCTGGGGACGGCTTTGCTGTGTGCATGGGCGGGAGGCACTGGTGTCCCTGACATGGCTGTGCTCAAGTCAAAAGTCCATATTCATGCAGGGTTTCTCTGGCTGAGGGCTCCCTCTGCTCCATGCTGGCTCTAGGGGTGATTTCATTTCCCAAGCTCGGCAGACAGAGCAACACTGCTGCTATGATGTCCGTTCTGCAAGTGGGAAGGTATGCACCCAGCTTCTCTTCGGGGAGAACCTTGACACAGAGGCTGGGAGAAGATGCCCTTTCAGGACTTCGGGTGTCCAGGAAGAGGGAGGGGAAACAAACTAGTCTGACAGATGCCGTAGGGAACAGGGTGGATGAGCACTCCTTTGCCGCTATGCTGAGGAAGGGAGCATGTTTCTCACTTTACCTAGAGATGGAGGCCACCAGGCTGCATGGCAACCCCCCCCATCCCCCATTCCCCATTCTCCCCCCCAAGAGCACCTGCTTAGGGTGCTGCTGGACAGCCAGCAGCCCGGAGTCTATGGGGCTTCCCAGGGCCCCAGCTGGGATAGCACACGTCCACTAGGAAGCTCCGCGGCTCGTTTGCTGATGTCAGTGAGTCCCCACTTGCACAAACGCTATGGTTCTAGTGCTGGGAGATGCAGAGCAGATTAAGACAGCCTTTTCTTCTGATTGGGCAGGCAGCTGAAAAGCCTCAGCAATATGTGGTAGCACAGAAGTGACAAGGTGGCTGTGGATGATCAAGGCCTGCCTTCCTGGGAACCTCCTGAAATAGAAACTAAGCAGCACTCATTCCCAGCCCTTCTTCCTGCCTTGGGCTGACGCTGGGAGTTAGCGCTTTTCCTTCCCCTGACTTTGAAGACATCTGACATTTTCTGGAGAATTGAGCCTTTTAAAGAAAGTACCTGCGAACAGCTCCTGGCAGACATTGTGGTAGCCCCCAGGGTGTTTGCCTTTGCCCAGGTGGCCCACTTTGGTACCACAGGGCCCCTGTCTGACTGCAGACTTTTCTGCCCTGAGGCTCTGCTGCTCCTTGTGAGCCTGCCAGCCATGCTGGCTGCAGACACCCAGAGCCTTCTGGTTTCAAGTGTCCTCTGCCAGCTTTCCTGCTTTTTCCATGGTGAAACATAAACCATGAAATTTTAGAAACTAGTAACAACAAAATGATCTTGGAGCTAAAGTGCTGCCAGTGCCTGGTTCGCAGCACTGCAGAAGCTTGGGGACGTAGGAAGAGCCACCCACGTCTGAGGCGCGTAGGCTGAAGTGACACACCCTCTGCTCTCAGCCATCTTTTAAAAAAAAATGGATGTAAAGTGCACCATATATAATTTCATCTATGACTTTATGGGAAAAATCAAAACAATAGAGACAGAAGCAGATGGTTACCAGGAGCTGGAAAGAGGAAGACAAGAATTCTACTTAAATAGCATCATTAAGAAAATCGTAAAGTCTCTAGAATGAACCCACCAGGCACATGCAACTACTTAGTGCTCCAATTAAAATTACATAAAATGGCCTATTCCATTTTTTTCTGCAATATGAGGGACTGTACATCTTTATTTTTATTAGTACATATTCATTG
Organism: Acomys minous; assembly: GCF_964271855.1. Classification (NCBI taxonomy): domain Eukaryota; kingdom Metazoa; phylum Chordata; class Mammalia; order Rodentia; family Muridae; genus Acomys; species Acomys minous. The sequence goes on along the minus strand of NC_140486.1, from coordinate 8,565,663 downwards.
TGCAAAGTCATGGTCCCTTAATGACATCACCGTTCAAGTCTATCATTTACACTGATCAACCTTTTACTCTCTCCTGTCCCATTCTCGGCACCCCCACTAGTCCCATCTACTTTCATGTTGTGTGTACATGAGGAAATAGGAGATACTCATGAGGTTGGTCCATTTCACTCAGTATGATGGCTTCTGGCTCCATTTGCTTTCGTTTTCATGTCAATAATATTTTATTCTTCTTTACGGTGAAATGACACACTATTGGGTGTACCCACCACATTTTCTTTATCACTCTTTTTTCTTTTTTGTACTTGGTTTTGAATCTAGGGGCCTGCCTCATGCAAACTGGGCCCATGTATCTGATGATGGATTGATGGATACCCAGGTTGACCAAACTGCTTTGGTATTGCAGACATTGCTGCAATGACCATGGTTGTGTGTGGGCATCTCTTGTAGCATGCTTAGATTCCTTTGGGTATACAGCCAGGAGCGGGATCGATGAGTCATAGGATAACTCGGTTTTCAGGGTTTTGAGGGGCCTGCATGGTGGTTTTCATAGTTGCCATATTACTTTGTCGCCAGCAATGGATTCTTGTTCCGTTTTCTCCACGTGCTCTTCAGCATTTGTTGTGTCCTTGGGCAAAAGCCACTGAGGCACAATCATAGCCGTTTTTCCTTCTCTCATCCCTAGTCATTCTGATTAGGGTGAGAGGGAATCTCAGTGTTGTTTTCATTTGCCTTTTTAGCCCAGACGGCTTACGATACTGGACATCTTCCCACATCGTTATACTCCATCTACTGAGAATGGCCTATTCATTTTATCTGTTCACTCACTGCATAGTCTCATTGGTGTTTATCTGGGTTTTTTTTTATATATTGTAGCTACCAATCCTGTCAGATGTACGGGTGGCGGAGCTTTTCTCCTATGCTATGGTGCTCTTCCTTCGCTGCTTGTCACTGGCTGAGCAGAATGTTCATGAAGTCCACTCATCGGCTCTTGTGTGTTTTTAATGCTGTGTGTGTGTGTGTGTGTGTGTGTGTGTGTTTAAAGCTGTGTGTGTGTGCGCGCGCATGTGCACTCACATGCAGGTGTGTGTATTTGTGTGCCTGTAGAGCCGAGCAATGGCATGGGATGCCCCGGGGCTGGAGTTGCAGGTGGTTGTGAGATGCCTGGCTTTTTAAAAACCCAGTTCTTGTGATTTTGTAGCAAGCATCCCTAACCACTGGGCAATCTCCAGAGCTCCGTAGCCTTCTTGGGTTAATGGTGTTGAGCTTTGTTTAATTTGTCCATTAGCTCTGTGTGTGTGTGTGTGTGTGTGTGTGTGTAAGAAACATCTAGGTCCAACTATTTTTATATCGAATTCCTTTTTCATTGTTGAGTTATAAGACAGTTTACATAGTCTAGTCACTAGAATCTCATCAAAGGTATGGTTTGCAATCTCCTCTTCTGAAAACTGTTTCGGTTTCTTGATGATACGTTTTGTACAGACTCTGGTGGTGTGGATGAGGCTCCACCTAATCGTTCCTCTTGCTTGTCCATTTTGTACAGACCCAACCATTACTCTTACTGGCTTGTTCTCTGGCTCCCACACTAGAGACACCTCTGACAGATCCAATGCATGAAGGTTTATGTCTAATTTTCTCTCTGAGAGTTTTGCTGTATTGGGTCTTCATTTAGGCCTTTGTTCCATTTTGAGTGAAGGAGATGTCGGCATTGTTTTTCGTGTGCAAGCCAGTGTTTCCAGTACCGTTTGTTGAAGACATTGTTTTTAGAAGGCATGGCTTTGTAGCTCAGGCTACCCTTGAATTCACAGCACACCCCAAACTGGAATCAAATGTGCTCTTCAGCCTCCTGAGTGTTGGAATTACAGATATGTGCCACCATGCCTGCCACAAACTTGCATTTTGTATATTGATATTATATCCTGCAACCTTGATAAGCTTATACCCAATAGCATTTTATGCTACCCAGGATTTTTCCTATACAAAAGTGACAACTTGAAAGGCTGTGTGTGTGTGTACATACATACATACATACATACATACATACATATATTCTTGAAGCCTTTTCCTTCAAGAACTGACCAATTCCACTTATTGTTAATGAGCGCTCACATTTAACATGCTCTCTCTCTTACCACAACACAAAGGGATAAAGTTGGGGTAACCAATGCCGGCCCATGTGAAGGTCTGAGAGACCCACTTAGCTCAGTCAGGCTCCAGTGTCTCTTTGATTCTCACACAGGATGGACAACTGTATCTTCCAAGTGTAACCTTGCTTTGTGACTGGAGGTAGAGAAATAACTCTGATGGGAAAAGTGAACTGAGGAAAGCTGAGGGGTACCTGAACCATACAGGACAACAGACTTCTGCTGAACAGGTACCCAAAACAAGATCTGTGCTGGGAGTAGAAAAACTACAAGAGCCAAACTGACTCCCTGATCTCATGGAGCTTAGTATGGAGATGTCAGGGGAAAAAAAAACAAAAAACAAAAAACACCAACCAACCAACCAAACAAACAAAGAACCAAACAAAAAACAAACAAAAAACCAAAGGGATCTGGAAGAGCAAAAAGCCCAAACCAACCACAAATTAACAAAGATTAAATGAAGGGAGGAGAAAGGTGGTAAGGAAAGCTCTCTTGGTGTGTGTGTGTGTGTGTGTGTGTGTGTGTGTGTGTGTGTGTGTGTGTGTATGTGTGTGTGTGAGTGTGTGTGTGAGTGTGTGTGAGTGTGTGTGTGAGAGTGTGTGTGTGTATGTGTGTGTGAGTGTGTGTGAGTGTGTGAGTGTGAGAGTGTGTGTGAGTGTGTGTGTGTATGTGTGTGTGTGAGTGTGTGTGTGTGTGTGTGTGTGTGTGTGTGTGTTATGTGTTAGCAATCAGGCATCTCCACTGCCTGCCCCAGGGACCCAGTGACAACAGGATACATCGTCACTAGCTGCTGAGATGCAACACATTCCTCCCCCTGCACTTACACATGGGCTTATAAAAGGCCGGCCCCTCCTCCGCCGCCACTCCCTCTTTCTCTCCACCCTCACCCAGAGGCAGTCTCTGTATACCCCCTCCCATTAGTGCTCCCCCCCCACACACGTGAGATCTGTCACGTGGTGTGACTTTATGGCGACTATCGCTTAGATCATAACAGTATGTGCAAAGACTTGATGAGTATTGTCTGGTCTGAATTGTCATGCCCAAAGAGGGGGGAAGCACAAAGCACAAAGGCCCCAGGACAGGAAAAGGCCATCCTGTCAGGGCCGAGAAGCTGGCAGAGTGGTTAAGGCTATGCAAGGGATTGCCTGGGGAACTCCAGCTAGCCTGTGCGTCGTACTGCTCATGCGTGCTATCTGTGTGTGGGGTTGTGCTGCTGGTGGTGCTGGGGTTCAATTACAGAGCCGTTTGCATTCTAGGCAAATTCTCTGTCACTACGGCACATATCCAGGCCCCAAAACACTCTGTTTTGAAGCTGAGTACACCTCTCTTCCTGAGGTTAAAGAAAACCAACCAACCAACCAACTAACCAACCAAAACCCCAAAGCACAACTAACTGGAACCTTTGAAAAATATGGAAAACGAAAAACAAGTTATGCTTTGGAAACGTCAATAATCCAAAGACCATCTCAGAAGGGGTTCACCTTCTCCACAGGATGCAGAAAAGCATGAAGCAGCAGGGGGGGTCACGAAGACCAGACGGCTCAGGCAGAGGATGCTCCAATCCTGCTGGCCGGGAGGTGTGCTCAGGGCATGCCCACGAAGTGTGTGGAGAAATGTCCTGGGAAGTCCTCCCAGCATTGGGGGAAGATGACAAGGAGATGAAAATGTGAGAAGTGACAGACACTGGGGACCCAAATGGGAGCGATGCCAAAGGCAATTTATGTTAAGAGGATTCATGTATGCAGGCTTGCTCTCAAACAAAAATCAGCACAGAGACATGATATCCAAAGAAACCCTGAAATAAAGTCATAAAAACAACTCTAAAAATGTTCTGGAGGATCTGGAACATGAACTTTTGTAGTAATGGCACTTGTGCTACTGGGACTGGGCTGGCAGCTGGACCAGTAATTATTATGACTTGAGAAGACCACGGACATCTGTCTAGTCCACAGGGGATCAGAAGACAGACCAAACCATCTTGCCAAGACACACAGAAGACAAGGAATTCCTGTTTTAAGAATCAAGAAGTTGTGGATTAAAAGGCTCACCAGAGTCTTCTTAGTATGAGAAGGAAGGGAAGGAAGTGAATGCTACAACAAAGGCAACTTCCAAGCCCGTCCCCATCTGCCCCTAGCACTGACCAAGGCTCAGCAGCCTGTGGACGGTGGAGCCACACCTTTCCAGAGCTCTGCTGGAAAGCAGTACTGTGTGTTCCCAGCATTTACTCAGTGTGGCACTGGTGGCTTGATAAGTGAAGACTTGGGTTGCCACAATGCAATTAAGTCATTTCAATTATAAAAGATCTTACATAGTCTTCCGTATTTAAAGACCCAGAGCCAGGTGATGGTGGCACATGCCTTTAATCTCAGGTCTCTGGAGGCACAGGCAGGTGGATTTCTGAGGCCAGCCTGGTTTTCAGAGTGAGTTCCAGGAGGACAGCCAGGGGTACACAGAGAAACCTGTCTCACAAAACCAACCAACCAAACAACTCACATGACTATTATGTTCTTGGTACAGATCATTTCAAACACAAAAACAGGCAGAATTTCTCTAACTCTCAGAATGGCAGACTACTTGCTCCTGAGTCATGTATTGTAGTGAAAACTCACTTTATCCATAGATGTCTCAATATTTAAAATAAGAACTCTTTAAGTACTTAAGTACTTCACCTAAAATAAATGAACCCTTTAATATCAAATATCTGCCTGCTTAAAATTTTGTTAGTGTTGTACCAATATGTTTTTCCTATCTTGCTTGAGCAGGAACTAAGGCCAGGATGCTGGGATTAACCTTCCAGCAGCGTATTTATTACTCAGGGTTCTTTAGGGGAATAGGAGAGAGAGAGAGGGAGAGAGGGAGAGAGGGAGAGAGGGGGAGAGGGGGAGAAGAAGAAGAAGAGGAGGAAGAGGAAGAGGGGGAAGGGAGGGGAGGGGAGGGAACTTCCAGGCTGTGGTCTGGCTAATTCCAACACTAGCTGTTGCTGGAAAGGCTAAGGATCAGGTGGTGGCTGCTCAGCTGGCTTTCCGTCAAAGCGGGAACTCTGAAGGACGACGCTCTAACACCAGTGAAGGATGCCTCAGCAGCTAGGTGAGCTTGCCATTGAGGGCAAGCTGGCAGAAAGCAAGCTTCCTTCTTCCATGTCCTTTCAGCAGAAGGTGTGGCCCAGATTTAGGAGGGTCTTCCCACCTCACATGATCCAATCAAGACAAATCCCTCACAGCTGTGCACAGAGTGTGGCTTTGATTCGAGATGCAGTCAGGATGAAGAGAGAGATTAGCCACCATAGGCAGTCTGCCTTGCCATGCTGCTTACCAGAGTCAATCCTTTTCACTGAGGAAGTGCATACAACCTCAGATCAGATTCATTTTGTTGTAATTTTCCACCAGGAAGTGGCACATCATCTGCCTGGACTCCCACAACCCTGAATGTGGTCAAGAAAGTCTTCCAACCTGCCCTGCAGTTACACCCCAGGGCATCTTGCCAAGGGAAGATGAGCAGTGTTTCTCAGTTTTCAAAATAGACAGAGTACAGATGACTTTTTTTTTTGGTTTTGTTTTGTTGTTTTTTTTTTTTTTTGGTTTTTTGAGACAGGGTCTCTCTGTGTTAGCCTTGGCTGGACTCGCTTTGTAGACCATGTTGGCCTCGAACTCACAGCAATCCACCTGCCTCTGCATCCCGAGTACTGGGATTAAAGGCGTGCGCCACCACGCCTGGCTACAGATGACTTTCTTATTGGTTATGACAAAACACCCAACAAGCAACCTAGGGAGGAAGGGTGCATTTCGCTAGTCTGGGGGTCCGGTCCACCATGGCAAGGAAGGCATGGTGGCCAGAGCAGCTCTTGCTGTCCTGGGAGGAGTAGGGGGCACTGGTCACATGGCATCAGCAGGGAAGGGGATGAGAGGCGAATGCTTTTGCTCAGGTAGCTTGCTTTCTTTGTTAAGTCCAGGACCTCAGCCCACTTCCACGGTGCATCTCCTCTTTGTAGTTAAGCCTTTCTTAGGAAAAAGCCCCCAGACACTCCAGAGGGAGCAAGTCGTAGGTGAGTCTAAATTCAGTCTGAGGAAGAAGAGGAAGCGTTATAACAGCAGCCCCTGAGGTGAGCTTTGGTTTGTTCATCAGAAAGCCACTGCAGAGGTCTGCGTCTCAGGATGAGGCCCAAAGCCTCCCACTGGGACCATGAATTCGCTGAGTCTCAGAGTGTCAAGGTGTCCTGGAGGAGACACTTTCTAATCCCACCTAGACAAACAGGTGAAAGTGGGGAGCTGGGGGTGGAGTACAGTGGCAGAGCACTTGCCTATCATGTACAAAGCCCCGGGCTTGAGCTCTAGTACTGAATACAAACAGGCAAGCACAGTGACAAAGCTGCATGAAGTTTATGCAGTTTTCAGGTGTGACACATCTTGTGCCTGTGGGGGAAGATCTTAGCTCAGCATAACTCACACCCAGCCTCAGCCATGTGCCCCACAGGTTGGATGTTACTGCACAAAGATCACTGTGAGGACACGTGAAGGTGTTGAAGAGACTGACAGGAAGATCTCCAAACTACTGCCGGTTCACAGACCACATTAATGTGTAGTGGATGTACACGCTTTTGTTTTGATCCCAAGTGTGGGATGGGCAATAGAGTTGTGAGAGAACAGGTGATGTTTATCCACTAGAAGACAAACCACCTCATGTGGGGGCTTGGTTTTTGCCAGCTGAAACACATCTTAGCACAGACTCTGAGAGGACATATATATATATACACACACATACATGAAGCCAAAACAGGAGGCGGGGTTTTTTTTGGGTCTTGGCATTGTTTGGGTGTTCATTGCTCCACTTTGAGATGCTCCAAGAGAGAACCGCTCCAGAGAACGCTTCAGGGCTTTGGGTTTGGCCTGCTGCAATCCTGCCGACTACACCAGGGGAACAGCTCCCGGGAACAGCTCCCAGGACCTGAGTCCAAAAGGTCTACTTCTCCTGTTCCCATGAACCTCTTTTCTACCCTATCTAGGGAAGGTGGTTGTTAGGGAGGTGTAAGCACTAACGAACCTCTAATAAAGTAGGTTTGGAAAAGGTCAAAGCCTACATCAATGTGCTTTCCCAACATCAAATAAAAGCCCTTGAAAACCAGGAAAGCACAGAACACAAAGGAAGACACAGTAGGCAATGGTACTTATGCGCTGCAGCAGAACTCCTGTTCCAAGCTGGAGGACACAATGGAGCAACAGCTGTCAGGTCCTTCTGGTGGCATCCAGCCATCCCGCATGTGGGTATTCACCCATGAGCTACACGTGCCCTCAAAAAGCCACACTCGATGCTCACAGCAGCGACAGTCATCTCTGCCCACATTTACAACCGAAACGCCCTTCGGTAGGGAAATGCCTAAGCTAACCCAGAGATAAAAAGAACAAGCTTTGCAGTCCTGAAGGACTCAGGAGCCATGAAGGCTGGGAGGCCTGGTAGCCAGGTCTGCATTTGTGCCACAAAGCAAATGTACTCAAAGGCCACCTGAAATTTATAATAAAACCTCTGGATATGAAATACACTCAAAATGCCAACTTTTTGTTTTGATCTTTTTGTTTCTCAAAGTAAACTGAGCATGGTGACACACAGCTGTAATTCTAACACTTGGAACCCCAATCACAAGCCTCTGCTAAATCTGGTTATATATGGTAAGATGCTGTTTTGGAAAAAAAAAAAATTAACTCTAGTTGTTACAGATGTTCAAGTTTTGGAAAGTTTCTTGCCTGCTTATAAAGATTTCTTCTGGACTCTGATGAGTTCTCTTGTTTTTTGGAAGGGCCTCATATAGTCCCTGTTGATTCTGAATTCACAGTAGTCTCCTGCTTCAACTTTCCAAGATTACTTCATGCAGCTCTTAATAAGCTTTAGATCATAAATCCCCTTTTAGCTATTTAAGGCACAGAACTTAACATTATAAAAAGGACCTCAGGTTGGCATGGTGGTGCATGTGGGAGGCAGAGGCAGGTGAATCTCTGAGGGTTAGGCCAGCCTGGTCTACACATTAAGTTCCACAATGGCCATGGCTACAGAGAAAATAGTAGTGAGAATTCTGGAAATTTTATTTCTAGTGTGGTAGCGCACACCTTTAATCCTAGCACTTGGGAGGCAGAGGCAGGCGGATCACTGTGAGTTCTAAGCCAGCTTGGTCTACAAGCAAGTCCAGGACGGCCAAGGCTACACATAGAAACCCTGTCTTGAAAAACCAAAAACAAACAAAAACCCACAGAAATATTATAAGAATGTTTTTATTTTGATTCTAGGTGCAGGGATATGGGCTTAATGTGTGGCATTAGGAATTCCGGGAACTTTTCAGAGGGTACATAAATATAGAGCCCCAAGAGGTGGTCAGCAGCTGCTGGTTGTGGTTTGTTAGTAGTTGTGTGCTCAAAGAAGAAACAAGAAGAAATTAGATTCAAGGGCTTTCCTACTTCCTCTCTCCCCTCTCTCCTTGTTTCTCACCTACCTAGTATTAGGGGGTAAAACCAGAAGTGGGAGAAAGACCCCACAAAGTAGCAAAGGACCCCAGAGAAACCCCTTTCCTAAGATTTTATTCAAATAGACGTACAAACTATTCAACATAGTTTCTTGAATGTAAGTATCATTGTCTACACAGATTTATGTTCGGAGACGACCTGGTTTGCTGCAGAGCTTTCATTGCCGTTCGGACAGTGCGTGTGCAGTTAGCTCTAGCTAGGTCTCCAAGAGGGTTGCAGGTCAGGGGACTAGTGGACAGTAGGGCAGCAGAGGATACGGCTGGTTCTGACAGGTGGGAGTCAGTATAGAGTCCTTTAAAACCCTGTGGCAGGGTCTCCAACACCCTCTCTTCTGCTTGGTCCAGCCCTGGCATTGATGTGCAAAGGCAGCCGAAACAGGTGGGAAGGGAGATTCCATCTTAAGCATCGCGCGCGCGTGCGTGCGTGCGTGCGTGCGTGTGTGTGTGTGTGTGCGCACATCCAGGCCCCATCTCAAGCAGGGCACTAAGCCCTGAGTACAGGTATACAGAGGTTGTGGTGGCGGTCTGAGATGGGCCCTGCCCTGGCCCATGCTCCTCAGTGTCATATATAAAGCCTGGCCACCCCCAACAGCATCTTTCTACTCACCTTCTTGGGGCAGGAGGGGCATGGGCCATGTTAAAAAGGCTTTTGTTATCAGAGCCACACAGGGAATGGGATAAAATTCATGGTTAATATCAACACCAGGGACTGACAGCCCAGAGGAGCATACCACCAAGACAGAATGATACCAGGAGATGATGCCGGTGGCCAGCGCTGCTCAGGAAGCCAGGCCGAGAGCTGGTTTGGCACATGCCAAGATGATCTTCATCCCACTGCAGGTCCACCACCGAGGCTTCCTTCCCCCTTCAGTTTCACAGGCAACAATGTGACTGGAAGACACAGGAGATTTTGGTACTGCTGGAGAGTAAATGAATGCTCCCAGTGACACGTGGCAGGAGGCTTGGCTTTTGGGTGTTGCCTGCAGTCTTTCCTTATACACCGTAGAGTATGACCATCTTAGGCAGGCAATGGCAAAGCCCAGCGGAGAGGAAAGCTAAACCCCAGAGGTTCCAGTTCTTGATGTCTGGGTAGCACCTGTCTGAGCAGTGGTGGGCACTGGAATGTGATCCCCGGGGTGGCGGGCACTGGAGTGTGCCCCCATGGTGTAGCTGAGACAGAGGACACAGCCTTGGTGCAGAACTTCACTGCCAATGTGGTGGTTAAGCCAGGAAAGGGATGTAAGGCACTGGCGTCTTCACCCCAGACCTGGCTCAGGGCCAGGATGGGCTCCAGCTCTCTGGGAAGCAGTGCGAAAATCCCTGCTAGCCAGGAGCGGGGTCTGACAGCACCTAAGTAGAGACCCACCCTCTGGATAGCATCACGGTAAAAATTAGGGACACCTGAAATGGGACTGTCCCGTCGTGGCCTTGTAACAGCCAAGTACCTGCCCCATTCCCACCCAGTGGTGGGAATAGATGGCTGACCTGCCTGAGCAGCTCTTGACATCTCTCTCGACTCGTCTTCACTTCACACTTACTTGCACACACATGCCGAGCCCATCAGTGCCCACAGGGTACACAGGCTCTGGGAAGACAAAGTTCATCTGCCTGGGGCGAGAGGGGAGAATGCCTAGGTTCTCACGGCCCCTGAGGTTTCTGCCTTAGGTTGCTCAGTACTTCCTGCTCTAGGACTCCGCACTGGCTGCAGCCTGGAACTCACCCCTCCTCCTGGCACACTGGCGAGCTTGCAGCTAGCATCGTGCTCTACTGAGACTACAGACCTCTCAGCTGTCACTCCTGTGCGGTGACGTTTGCTTGCTGGCCCCGCCAATCCCGTGTTAACTCTTCTTGGTCACCTTTTGCTATCTGCTCACTTCATTCTTGGAGGAAGTGAGACAAGAGGAGGCGGGAGACAGTATGACTGCCCAGCGATGAGTCTGGAGCACTGGCAGTGACCTTGAGGCCCAGTGTGCATGCAGACTTCCTCCTGGCCACAGCTTAGCAGAACATGCTGCTGACGACAGTGACTGCGGCTCTTCTGTTTAGGTAACTTTGAAGACAGAGGGCGCTATCTGCCCCAAGGCTTCTCTGGAGGACACCTGTGTGGGCGGGCAGACTGCTGCCTGCCCTTAACCCTGACCCTTATTGTGGGATCTGGCTCAGGCAAGGCGGCAGTGAAGTGCAGGAGGTGCGTCTCAGATGAAGCCTCTCTCTAGCTATGGGCCCAAGCATGGGAACAGAGCTGCTTGATTCCCCAGGGGTCCATCTCAGGCTGGAAATTATGACTTTGTTTCCTTCATGTTTTGATACAATTTTCAGAAAAAAAGTTCCGCAAAAGAGCAGGAAGAGTTGGGGGCGGCAGTGAGTGGGGTGTCAGTAAGCTCTATCATTGCTTGTGTGGGTTGTTCTATGAGCTGGCGGGAGCAGGCTCAGGCTTGGTCAGCGCAGGCCACCGTGGCATCTGGCTGCTGGGCTGGAACCTGGCCGGGAAGGAGTCAGAAGAGAGGACCGCGCACTGCTGTTATGCACCAGAGGAGAGAACTTACAAAAAGCATTTTATTAAATGGAAGAAGAATCTGGTGGGTGGATATGAAATATACAAAAAATTTACATCAGATCCCTTAGGGCAGCACAAACTATCTCTCACCACACTGCCCAAACTGGCAGGCTATGGCCCTGGCAGCCCAGGCTGCAGACAGGACTGCGTCAGGAACTCCAGGCCATCTGCAGACCCACAGAGAGACTGAAGGGTGGCTGGGGCTCCCAGGCCTGCCTGTGAGTCTTGGTGTCCTGTACACGTGTATGTACATTGCTATTTCATTTAAAAATCCTTCAAATTTTTGATAGCATCAGCTGTGAAAAGGGCCCGAGATGCCAGGCTTCTGCTCTACTGCTCTCTACGTCTTGCTGAGCCCTCAGTCCTCACACTAAATATGTTGCTGCATTCAAAGGGAAGCCGGCCCCAGTCCCTCACCACATGACCAGACATCACATATCCACTCTCGCCACGAGAGAGGCCCTGCTGAGCTCTTTGGCATAGCACACCAACTCCTCGTAACACTTTGTCGCTTAAAAAAGTAGACTTTCCTATAGTAAAACATCTTACAAACACTTATTTCTGCAAAATAATGTGTTTCTGTATGGAGCTCTGCAAAATATATGTTTTTCTGGAGAAAAAGGACCCATGCCAAGGGCTGGTATGGTGGCAGGTCCACGTCACATGAGGTCATTCAGCTCTGCCTCCAGAGCAGCGGCCATCTCATCTGCTTCCGAGCTGCTGCCCTCCTCATCGTCATTGCTGGACTCCCCGCTGGACTCGCTGGCAGCATCTTCCTCATTCAGTTTTCTCTTGTGGCCTCTAAAGAGAGAAGAGGAGGAAGGCCACTGTGAGACACTGGCAAGCACGCAGCACCTCAGTCATCTCAGTGTAAGAAAGAATCCCATGGTCACTGTCCCAGGCCAGGCATGTTATGAGGACACACTCCACACTTGGGGTAGGGAGTGGCAGAGGGCTGTATGGACAGGTGAGAACATTTGGATCCTCAGGTACATGCCAAGGAAGCATGAAGCTACCATGCAGGAGTTTTGTGGGAGCACATGATAGAGCAGCAGCGGCCACAACAAAGAGGCCAGAAAGTAGGAGGTGGGAGACGGACAAGGTTCTCCAACCTGTCTCACTGGAGCTGCTTCTAGGCCAGCAAGGCCAGCAGGGAGGGCTCCCAGACTGGGGAGAGGGATGGGGGGGGGGAGCATGATGCCTGTGAGTGTGGACAGCAGGAATGACCACAAGGGCACTGCTGTGGGTGCCATGTCACGTTCTACAAGGAGACACTCATGAACAGCCCCAGCTGCAGGTGTGTAGGTGTGTGTGTGTGTATGCGCGCACGCGTGCGCGTCTGTGAAACACAAACCCTTTCCTTTGCAATTCAAAGTTCCAGACACAAGCAGAAAGAAACAGAACAACTAAATAAAGACTCCAAAGGGGATTCTTTCACAGCAAGCACTTGTGGCTAAGTTATGCGTCAGGTAACTAAGTGCAGCCCTGGCCTTTGTTAACACTCATTTCTGCAGGCAGTCACTCAAGCCGAGCAATACTACAGAAACTCCAGCAGTCACCGGCACTCTGTATACCCAGCAACCAGCACTCCGGGTTTCTAGGCACTGAATCCCGTTGCCAGGAATCTGCAGACCAGAGCCAGAGTGGCACCGAGATGCTCAGCATGCTCCTTTCCCAGTGCTGAGGCTATGAGCCCGATCTCTCAAGTTTATACAGCTCTTAGACCCTACCCCATCTCACCCTGACAAAGGGTAACTGGGCAACATCACCCCACAGCTCCAGTCCTGGGAAAGACAACTCGAAGAGAAAGTACATTGTAATTGTGGCTACAGAACAGAAACTCATACACACGTGTGTTAACACGTACAGTAGAAGCTAACACACCCAGACTGTAGCATAATCACTTGAGACTGCTAATGCTGGTTTTAGGATAGCTTTGCAGCTTTCCTGTGAGGCAGGTACAAGGCGACAAGGTGACAGGATGGAAGCATCAGACAAGACATTGCTTGACTGTGTCCAAGTAAAGTGGTGCCCATTCCAGATGGCTCAGCGAGCCTGTGTTACAGTGAACACAACTCCAACAACCGCAACAGGTCAGTGGGCTGTAAATCTCCATGAGATCCTGGCTCCTCCCAGTCTTCTGTCAGCTCAGCCATGCCCTGCACCCCTTGAGGAGGACAGGAATGTGGTATTTTTATCTACATGCTGGGGCCCCTGGGATGTGAGATCTTCGTATCAAAGCTATGCATTCTCTCAGCCTAAATTCAAAATTCATACATCATTTTTGAACGTCAACCAGAGCAACTCTTTCCTACTAAGAAAAAAACATTTAGATTTTTCAATATACAAAAATGCAGAGTTGGTCTTAACACTGATGTAAAAGGAAGAAATCCTCACACTCAAGTAAGAAATTAAAACCAGAGAAACCACAGAAAGAGTGAAAGTAGATCTCCCCACTAAGATGTCGTCCTGACTCCTGGTGGAAATCAGGACTAAGAGGTCTGGTCCCATGCTACGGCTAGTCCGTACACGGAGCATATGCCGTGTGGTAGGGAAGCCTGATGGGTGGGCAGGACACTTCGCCGGGGATGGGGCAGGGCCTTTGGAGACAAGGGAGAACTCTGCCCTTGAGACACCTGTGCTCCCTCCACACATGGGGCACACACACTCCAAGAACACAAGTGCACTCACGCCCAGCCACAAGCCTCCAGGTTCATGTAGTACGCTCTCGAGTGGTTCAATGTAGCAGACACAGTAACATAGAGCTGCCTTCAAATTCTGCACACTTGTGGAAGGAAAGCTGTCTGAAGCTCCCCTACAAAACCCACTAGACCACGTTCTATTGTGGCTGACGTACGTTTGTTGTCTTTGTTTCTTAACAATTAAACTTTATTATACAACCCAACTAGCTTATACAAAAGGGAAACAAGAGTGAACCTTTCAGTATCCATTCCACGGGTCCCTAGGTGTCTCTGGCCTGTGCACTAATCCTCTTCCTGATCCACGTGAGCTCAAGCCTGGTCTCAACCTGCTGCTCCTCTCTGTCCTCTCCACCTGCCTGTCTCTCACGAGCAAGGGGCAGTCTCCATCTCCCATTGAGGGTCGATTAGAAACACAATAGTCCAAGTGGAGCCCCTGGTCCTCTTCCTGAATTTCAGGCTCAGGATGGCTCCACCCAGTCTATCTCAAGGTTAATCTCAGGGAGTATCCATAGTGTGTCCAAGGGCAAAGCCCGCCAAGACTGCTTTCACCGTGACAAAGCTTACAGTCCTTCCCACTCATGTTCTGCTGCCAAACAGGCACCGCAGTTTTGTTTCTGGTCTTCACCATTCTAACCAGTGTGTGTCAAGTCTCCTGTGGCTGAACTTCATAGCCTGTGCATTTGTCACCTCTGCTATTATTATTATTATATTATGTGTTACATTGTACACCTCTGGACATTGGCCCTCACTGCTCATTCTGGGGCCCTTCCAGTGGGAAGGGTGGAGTCCCTTCAGGCGCCCACCTGTGGACCACCCCATCTGAAGCTACCTTGTTTTCTTAAGCTTCTTTTACAAACAAAAGTTACCTTTTGATTTATGGCCAACACTTCTTATTGCTACTAAAAACTCACTGTGTAACACATGGTTACAAAGATTTCCTCCTGTTTTCTCCTGAAAGCTTCAGTGCTATTTAGGTCTGTATCTATTCTGAGTTGACTTCTGTGTTGGGTGTAAGGTATGGGCTGAAGTTTCTTTCTTTTGCAGTTGCACAGAATGCTATCACACCATTTGTGGAAAAGAAAATTTAAGAACTGCCTAAAGGAATATAAAGACCCACTATTCAAAGAAACCTCTTGAATTTCGAAGCAAAAGAAGAAACCTCCCTGAAAATGTATTTGGCTGCAGGAAAGTGAGTAATTGTTTAGTCAAACAGATCACAATGTTGCAAACACTGGATTTGCAAGACAGATGGCTGCAAACTTGCCATGTATGTGATGCAATGTATGAAATGCTCTAAAAGTGGCAGAACAACAAATAACCTAGAGGAGAAATACTCAAGTGAACAAAGCCACCAAAATTCAGCTTTCTGGTGGTAATGTTTACCCCAGACGGACATTCTCATGTGTGGATGTTTTGTTCTGAAACAGGAGGTCCTGAAGGTGGGACAGAGCAGTTGTGTATTCAGTGCTAACATTGCCACTGGGCCTGTTTCCCAAAGACAGCCTGAGCTCACGAAGCTCCTAGAACTCTTTAGGAGGGACATCCTGCCTTGAGGGAGGTGTGCTGTGCCCTCCTTCCCCTGACTTCCATTCCCAACACTCTGTGCTTGCTGTCCGCTTTGAATTTTTTTAATGGTGTAGTACAAACGAGCACCCAGAGGTTGAGCAGGAGGAGACGCTGGACAGACCCAGAACCCATGTAAGCTCTGCTCTGGGAAAGCTGGCTGTGTTCTGAGTATGTGGAAGTGCACGTGTCCACTGTTAAAGATCCTTGCATTTGGTTAGATCATTGGCAGTAAAGCTGACAGCTCAGTAGCACACTGCCTGCCCCAGACTAACAATGATGGCACAGTGGGCTCAGGTTTGCAGTTTGGGAGCTTAGAGCCTCCTCAAGAAACGTGAGTGGAGAGGTGCTTTGTAGGATCTGGAAGGACCAGGAGGAGTAAGGTCAAAGTGAGACGGCAAAACGCACAAGAACTGGTCCTCATGGCATCTTTCTAAAGCCAAGCAGTGAATGTCTCATGGCAGACAAGCATCCTAGTGGTGGCCCACAGAGTGAGCACCCAGAGAACAAAGAATGGAGGATACCTATTAGTGGTGTCTTGACAGCAGGCATGTTCAGAAAACCACGGGTGACTGGGAAGGAATCTACAGTAAAAAACTGATGACCTAACCTTTAGGAAATTTGACTCTGAGATTGAAAATGATTCCGGAAGGCTTTCCAAGTGCTCACACACTGCAGCAGGCTCTTCTGGAGACACTGCTTCCCACAACCAACCAAGCCGCTTGACCAGAAACCAGCACCACAGTATTACAGGAAAAGACGGAACACCTTACTAACTGAAACTAAACACAAAGCACCTAAAAAGCCAGGCATGGGGCAACCAGTTGGAAGACAGACAGGGATATCGCTGAATTCCAGGCCAGCTGAGGCTACACAGTGAGACCTTGAAATAAACAACAACAAACAAACTGACCTATGATCTATAGGTTAAAAATATGGATCGCACCTAATTTTATTTCCACTGTTACAGCCCAGACCTGCAGACTCTGTAGGGAAGGGTGGCACAGACATGTGTGCCTGTCCTGGGTACCTGCTGGCTGGTGAGCAGGAAACAGCTGGAAGTGGTCAACACTGATGTAAGGAGAATCTTCTGATGCGGCTGGCCACTGTCAAATGCTGATGTCACCTGGTGACTTTCCATTCTCAAACAGCAGTACACATTTCATGACTCCTGGGGCTGTAAATTTCAGTCACAAAGTGTTGTTTTGGTATGGGAACTGACTCCAAGTGAGTTCAAAGGTCAACATGCTAGGCCTCTCCCTTTTTCTAGTGTCAGGCCCTACTTCCTAGCCCACCTTCCAGAAGGCAGGGAAACTTGATTCAGATTCAGGAAATTCTCACTTCTTCCTGCGGTTTGCTGCAGAGCCCAGCCATAGAGAGGCTGGCTTCCCTACATAGAGTTAACATTTATTTACTACAAACATCTTCGTTGGGGAGAGGTCTTGAGACAGGGTTTCAAGTAGCCAAGGCTGCCCTTGATCCTCTTGCCTTTGCTTCCCTGGAATTACAGGCACATGGCACCATGTCCAGCTTTAACTATGAAAACAGTAGGCAAAGTACAAATACATCTTTTTCTGGTCTCCAATTATTCCTTTGGTCAATTTGATTTTTTAATTTTTTAATTGTATTATTTAAACCGTTACTTAAAGTTATATGTATAAGTAAAAGGAAAGATAATGGTGGAATATTGTTTTGGATAGAAAGCCAAATGATGAAATATTTAAAATTTGAAAGTGAGAAAGTAGACACGAGAACTGAATTTTTCCACAGGCTTCTCATTTTGAGGACATTTAGGCTGATAGAATCTTTGCACACTGCCTCTGAGCTGCACACAGGGGCAGCTTGAGCTCTGTCATCCATCCTACTGGCACCACCAGGCTACAGCAGAGCAGTAACTGCTGCATCTCTAGTTGGTGCTATTTTATTATTTTTTTTTCATGTTCACATTGGTGGGTGTCGTTTTATCTGTTTGAATCTCAAGGTCCTCAAAACAGGGGCAGTGTCTGAGCCATGGCAGTGGCATGTGCTCAGCACACAAGGACATGTGTACTGATGCCAAGGAAATAAGCAGCATGCATGCCCTCCCCAGAGATGGTAAGACCACGAGAGAACACACAGACTGAGGGTAGTGAGGCCACGGGAAAACAGACAGATGGGGCAGCAGGTTCATAGAAGGAGGGACAGATGGCTAGCCGGTCTATAAGGAAGAACTGGGATGGCAGTCCAGGTCTTTAGTGACAATTCTTACTCTGGAAAGCCAGACTAACTTGCTCAGCCCTTCATAGCCTTGGTCAGTCAGAAGCCAGGCAGAGCTTTACAGAAACGGATGCCCAGGCCCCAGTCTTGGCTAAAACAATGTTTGCGGCAGCACAATTTAAAATACATCATGAGTAAATTTAGGTAATTATAAATTACGTTGAAAATTAGAAACAGACAGCTGTAGGCCATAGTTTAATAAGTGCCTGCAACTGATATGTTTCATTTCCTCTTAGTCAAACATGCAATATTTATATTTTGTTCTTACAACCAGCTGCACAACTCCATAGAGAAATATTAGCAGATTTAAATTTGGAACCTCTGAAAGCTTGAAAAAGCATATCAAGCTCAATGTGGTGGAAGGATATAAATATGAATAATAGATGTAAATTTCCTCCCCAATATTTCATCTTTCTGAACTCACTGCTGTCACAGCACACATGGCTCAGTGCCTGAGGTTTATTATTCAAAAAGATGCAGAGCTGTTTTAATAAACACAGTGCTGTTTTACACCAGCATCCAATCCAGCAGGAGCCATTAGCCTACCCAGTGCGCACTGTTCACACGTTGATTACAACTGGTAGAAAGAAAAGACCAGCTTCGTGAGGGGCAACCCTGCTTCATTACACTGTTGTGCTGAGTATGGACTGGCACCAGCATCGAGAAACGCTTCTCAAAAGATTCGTTTGGGTGGCTATGCCCATAGCAAAGTGTGTGACTTTGCACACAGTTAGAACTATGTAGAGAACAATGTTTTATCTTCCCTTACACACAGGCATACACTTCGTGAGGTCATTCTAGTGTCCAGGTCAGAACAGGCAGCCGTGTGGAAACTGCAGTTAGGACATACAATATGGTCACGCAGCTCCTGAGGAGCTAGAAAGCTCACGTATTGACAAGGGGATTCAGGTTTCCGGTAGGAGTATTTCTGAGCTGCTTCTCCCTAGGCCCAGATACACTGATACACTGATTCAGGCCAGACCAGCCGCTCAAAGATGCTGAGCTTCCTTCTGGACCACAGCCTCTATCCCAGGGGCTGACGTGGGTAAGTCAGCATCACCTGAGTTACAGCTGTGTACATCACGGAAGTCAGTGAGAAGGAGCAATGTGCAGAGCACTCCTCCATGGCTACTCAGCGCTCCTGGCTGCCTGGGGCTTTATAATGTTGCTGCAGAATTATGCTCTCAGTCTAAAGTGTCAGGCTCCTTGGAAAGAGTCCAGTGGCAAGGCATCTTCTTTTATTCTTTGGCACACTGTCGCCAGATATGCGGGTGACTGTGCTGCAAATGACCCTCTGGCCTGCTTCCCACCTGAAAGCAGGTTCACCTCATTCGAGAACTTTTACAAACACACGCTTCTTTTGCTGCCTCTTAAATTTTCTTCTCATCTTTCATGTTCACAAGTTTACTGTGCTGGGTCTGTGTGGATTTCTTATCTTACATGGAGTACGCCATCAAATTTGGGGAAGGTTTTAGCCATTTTCCCCCCAGACTATATTTTCTGCATTCTCTATCATGGCAAACGGAACTTCTGTGTGAGCATCTCTGCAGCAGCTATGAGAGCTGGACTAATGTAAGCCTCAGGGAATGGAAGGGATGGGCAGGCTTGGTCAGAAGTGCCCTGGCCATCCTGCTAACCACATGCTCGCCATGAGAAAGAGAGCTGAGCCCTGGGCCAGGAGAGGGAACCTGTACAAGGAACTCACTCCGTTATAAACTAGTGCTGTTTTCTTGTCCGCTGTCTCTGTCCTCATACCTAGGACAGTGCCAGATAAGCAGCAGGGCCTGCACTGGGGCTTGGTGCCCATCTGGCATATCCCAGGCTGGCATCTTAGAGCGCCCTCCAACCCAGTCACTATGTATGGAGTCCCAACTGGGTAGACGCAACACTGGGATACACAAAGAACAGGTTCTAGTACCATCGCAGCCAGGAAGGACAATAAAACTCCATCCAGCTTTGTCTCACCCAAGAGTTACAGGTAATTAGCAAACTGCTGTGGGCTTTGGCATTTAATACCATTGTTTTCACTTTCCCACTAACTGCAGGAACAGACGTGGTCATGCTGCATTTCAAATCTGACAGCTGTTGCTCAGGATACATCCTCCTCACTCCCACCGAAAAAACTCTGGCTGGAAGGGGCAGTGGCTACGAAGGACCACACCTGGGCAGTCAGGCTGCACCTGGGCGAGCACTCCACCTGGGCGGTCAGGCTGCATGCACCTGGGCAAGCACTCCACCTGGGCGGTCAGGCTGCACCTGGGCGGTCAGGCTGCACCTGGGCGAGCACTTGTGCTGGATCTTGTACCTACGGAATGTGTCCTGGGACTGCAAGTGCTGTGTGCTGCTATGGGAGGAGGATGAGTCACTTCTTGGTGGATAAGTACAAAGCCTCCCTCCTCCTGTTAGTCATTTTCAAGTTCAAGCGATGCTGATTCTGAACAGCTGGGCCATGTGAACCTCACAGGACGTGCTGCCAGGCAGAGCACCACCTGACACACCAGCCCTGCACCTCAGCTGCAGTGATTAATCACATGCAGGAACAGAAAAACAAATCTGAGAGCTGCATTGATGGGCTGGGGCCCGGTCCTGGAGAGTCAATCACGAAGGGGGGCTCTGAGGATTAGATTCCATACCCCCTTGAGAAGGTGAGTGTAATGTGGGCTACCCTACCATGGTCTCTGCAGACAGTGGTAGAGTTGCCGTAGGCCTAGTGGAGTGCTGCTCTTACTACTTGTTCTCCCTGTGGATGCCACCTCTGGGTAAAGAGGTCACATCCAAGTTGTGTCTCTGGTCTTAATCATACTGCACTTCGCTCATTGGGACTGACTTAACCAATGCTGTTGCTATTTTCATTCAAGATTCTGAGCGGGATGCCAGGAGGCTGTGGAATGTTCCCGTATCATACAGTGGGTGGAAGAAGGCTCCAGAAATAAGAGTTCTAAATGAGACCCTTAGGATGTATCTTGTTTGCATTTCTTTGTAAACTGAGGCTCTGTCAGGCTGCTGAGCTCAGTGTTTGTCTCAGATGAGCTAAGGTTTTAAGGAAAAAGCATGGTTGTGAGGTGGTCCGGTCAGCAGCACTTTCTGAGCTGTGAGCGCCACACAATGGACACCACCAAGGATAACAAGATCCCAAATCCTAGAGAGGAGGGAGAGGGCAAGGCAGTCAGAGGCTCTACCGTGATGGACTTCCTGGCAGGGGCACAGGACACTAAGGCTCCCTCTGCCAGGAAGCAGCTAGAGTCATGCAGACTCAGTAGACATACAATAAAGGCTAAGCGGGCCTTTGGCGTGCACACATCTTTAGTCCCTTTGTCCCCTAATATAGGTTTTGTTGTTGTTGTTTCCTCTATCTTGCTTGTTCTAAAGGGCCCTTACCACACTACTCTGCATCCTGCAGACAGATGAGGGAACAAAAGTGACACGGAACTTTACTCAGCTACCCTCTGCACGGACAGGCACAAAACTAAGCAAATAAAAGACGAGATTATCATCAAATCAAGAAAAGGCAAAAGTTCATGAAAGACGCTACAACTGTTGAGGCCTTCTAGTTCAGCGAATGACTTAAGTCACAATAAAGACTACATACATCTAAACCTGAAATGATTCCACTGGCAGGACTGAGGCAAGGAGAAGGCTAAAGCAGGGTAAAACAGGGCCCTGCTCTTTAACAGTGAAAATGCAACACAGGAGGCAGAATGTAGCCAGGGCAGGGCAGGGCCAAGGGTAGAACTCTGACTTGGCTCTTCTATTCTGTGCCTTTTAGTGTTTTCTGGATTTTACATAAATTCATATTAATTTGCTAAAATAAATTTTAAGGCAGATCAACTCACTGATGATATAATGCCTTACCCATTGCTTAATAACAGCACACAGGGATCACCAGAGCGAAACAGAGGGCCCATGATATATCCAGAAATTAACTTCAAACTAGCAAAGAATGTTATTTAATAAATTGTGACAGAACTATCAGTAGGTTCCTTATTTAACTAAAATAGGTGAAATCTTTACTAACATACATGTTAGAAAGTTAAGACCTAACGTATCTGATAGATGAGCTACTGAAGATCCTCACACTCTATAACTACGCACAGAGCTATTTAGCAACTGTGTAATGGAATATCGATAAAAACAGATGATAGGCTAAAGGAAACAGAGTAGAGATAACTTTGTCAATGGTAAAAGCACCGACCAGTCACTAAGGAGGGTGAAGGCATGCATAGCTCCCAAACACTTGAAAAAGCACCACATGCCATTCTGATAGCACCAGACAGAGCTGCGGGAGTCTTGCTGCACCATTTGACGGCCCACTACTGACAGGACACCCATGGCTGATCTGGGAACTCACACAGTGCATGATATTGAGGAAGAGCCATCATGGCAGCAGCACCTCTTACTTATACTTGTTCACAGAAGGTAGAGCAAGGCACTCTCCCTGGGATGGGGCCTCAATCAGAGCCAACTACATGCCCACTGGCAAAGGCAGATGCACAGGCTAAAAGTGGGCCCCGGAGCCCAAGGACCATGCTCCTACAAGCCAGGCCAAGGATGCACCTCAGGACAGGTGCCGCTCTTCACCATTGCATAGGATGACCTGAGCTGGGGCAGTCAGTGTAGAACTGAGAACATATCGTCAGAACCCAGTTCCCATGAATGGTCTGACAATGCGGCAGTGCCCCGAGGACACCAAAACAGGCCAGGTAGGTTTCTTTTTTCCCTTCTCACTGTTAAGAAAATGACATTAACATGACACCCAAAACAAAATGCACACCTAATTGGCTGACTTACACGATGCCTGGCATTTCCAAGTCAGTGTGCAGGCCTGGGGCTGCCTGCTGTCTGCCTTCCTCTGGCCTCCCCTCTCCCCTGCCCATGCTCACCTGGGCCCACGCGAGCCAGCGGTGCTCCTCTCGGCAGATGAGGACAAGCCTACAGGCTGCTCTCTTCGGATCTCTGGCGCCCTGGGCTTCCTGGGCTTCGGTGCTCTCTCCGGTTCATTGTCTTGGTCTTCTGGCTTCTTCTTCTCACTGTCGCTGTCATCACTGCCTTCTCCAAGGATGTCATCAACCTGACAGAAGGTGGAGAGTCAGTGATCTTGCCAGTGAGCTTTCTGTAGGAGTCATGTGATCCACACTCACCAGGAAGGACTGCAATAGATTCACCTCATCCCCACAGAAGGGCGTTCTCAGCCCCATTCTGCATGGTGGCTTCCACTCACAGGCTAAGTTCTCACACACTGTACTCACACATTGTCTGTGAGTCATTGGACATTTACTTAACAATATCTAGATCACTGAGACCCATGGCCTGAGTGTGTACTTCCCAGGAGGAAGTGGTTCCCAGATACTGGACTCTGGAGTGAACTTATGTGGCAAAGCAGCTGTTTAGCTGGTTTTCTCTTTCCCATCCACCTCAACCTGGGGGCACGATATGAGGGTGAAGCTAGAACAGTGCCACGAGGAAGGGGAGCAGGCCTGCCTGCCTGGGATTCCTGCAGAGGGAAATGAGGGGGCAGGAGCAGAGAACCTGGGGGGAGGGCACAGCAAACAGAAGACAGGTGACAAGCTGGCACCTGGGAAGGCTCACTTGGGCCTAACACCACAGTGCCAGAGAGAAGAGGCTGGTGCTCCTGTGTTGTGCACGTGGGAGCTGACACCCTGAGGAGAAGGCAAAGGCAGAGCTGCCCGGCTTTGGCATTCTGACCCAGAACTCAAGCTCTTCCTTCTTCTCCTGCACTAGGGAGACGGGCAAAAGGAAAACGCAGGGCAGAGTGAGCCGCGCTCAGCTGCTCACAGGTGAAGTGCTTGGCTGAGTTCAGCAGTGAGAACGTGGTAGGATCCTGACCACTGATCCTGATGGGCAGTGCCCTTGGGGGCTTCCACTCCCCGCACAGGGGCAACCTGAGTGAGATACGTGGCCTCCAGGGTCTGTGTGACTAGCTGCATCTATATCTCAATCTCAACGCCGTTACAAACATTTGTGGCAGCATTCCTGTGTGGCTGGCAGCTGACCTGAGCATGCATTAACTCTGCTGGCCAAAGACCTGGAGAAAGATCTTAAAAGCAAAACCACAACTGCAGCCATACACCAAGTCTGGCCTCCTTTCCATCAAGCTTCTGTTTGAGAATGACATGGATTTTCCAAAGGCTTTCATTTACAAATGTGTCAATTGCCTTTTGAAAACTATCTCTAATGAACTATTTAAAATATGCAACAGGAGACAGATGGTGGTGGCACACACCTTTAATCCCAGCACTTAGGAGGCTGAGGCAGAGGCAGAGGCAGAGGCAAAGGCAGAGGCAGAGGCAGAGGCAGGTGGAGCTCTGTGAGTTCGAGGTCAGCCTGGTCTACAGAGTGAGTTCCAGGACAGCTAGGGCTACACAGAGAAATCCTGTCTCAAAAAGTGAAAAATTGTGTGTGTGTAAGTATAAAACAGGAAAGTTGTTTTAAACGCGAAGGAAAAACTTAAAAGCAAGTATATGTGATATGGAAAAAGAAATCAACATATACTGAATTAAGTTCTCAAATCTTAAATAAAAAGGGCAATGAAGCATTTCAAATGCTACTGTGTCTATCAATACACAGGATACACGTGGGTCCACCAGACAATTTCAGAAAACGAGGTATCAGAGAATCTGTTTTATCACAACTTTAGAGCCAGTACGTGTGGTGGGAGGTTGAGAGTATAAAGGTAGACAGAGACACTGGAACACAAGGGACAGAATACAGTAGCCAGCCCGGAACCCACAGTGCTACGTGGCTCTTCTTCCTCCTGTCATAAAGTGCCATGCAAAAGACTGGCAGACAGCTCTCCTAGCCTGGTGCAGACTGTGTAGAACCTGCCAGGGATGGCTCCACACAGCTTCAGCCAACAGGGCAGGACCACCTTCAATGTGCCACCATTCACACGCCTGGCCAGAGAACATGAGCTCCAATAAGCCAGTTTCTATTATCCTTAAGCTTTCATCAGCGGATTTATTTTCTTATCCCAGAGAACCAACATTCTAGCAGAATGCTCAATGTATGCATTAAGTTCCTCTGTTCTGAAGCTTCCTGATGATGTTACAAAAAACAGGGAACTCCACACACAATCTCAGGCCTCCAGTTCACATCCTTAAAGCATGACACTGCTGACTTCACAATCTGGGTCACCCTGTTGCTTCCTCACACTGCTCTGGTTCCCTCCTTCCATGAAAATTAATGTCCACCAGTCCCAGGTCCTGACATTTGCCATGAACCACAACTCAACATTATTAACAGCAACCACCTCACAGTATTCTCAAGACCCAATAACTGTCATTCTTCCTTGTGCAGGCTTGGTTGGTTCTGCTGCTGGACAGGCCTTGTGTTGTACACACAAAATGGTGCTGGAACGGGTTCCATGGTGGGCACCTGAACGTCAGCTGGGAGCCAATGAGACAGAAGGGCTCCGCAACTCCCTCCAAAGGAGGAGCTCGCCATTCCTGTCATGGAGAGTCTCACACACAGCTGTTTTGGCCATCTACAAGAGACACTCTTACTGGGTCCAGGGGTCTAGTGGCCATGGTAAGAAGAGAGTGGCAGCTCAGGACCTCACTCTTACAACAGCGCAAAATCAACCTCACTAACCAGAAGTTGGGAGGACAGTGAACTTGCTGCCTGACAGGATTACTCTAAGGCTCAACAGGGACCGCACTCCTGACTCTCAGGACTCAACAGAGGAAAGATGGAGATTTCTTTAAGCTTCTGCATCTTCAGTACTTGTTATGCAGCACAGAAAACTAATACAGTGGAGGAAAGTATTTTAAGGGGAATGATGTCAACTCAGAAGCTAGTTTTTTTTTTTTACAAACAGAAACAACTTTGAAGGCCAAAGGCAAACTCAATGACATGTAAAAACCCCCACACACGGGAAACAAACTTGAGGTGCTCTGAAACTACTCCAGAAGATTTAAAACTGCCGCACAGATGCTGGCTGTGGGCAGCACATATGCAAATTATACTCTAAAACCCCAGAGAGCTCTTTATAGCAGCGAGATGAAAACAAACTATAACCTCAGCAGTCTCCTCCTCACACACAGATTTCCACGCAATGAACCGCACTGCACTATCAGAGGGCAAAGACAAGGGCATCCTTCCAAACGTTTGCCAGCTTAAGAAGAAAATCAAAGCCGGGCGTGGTGGCGCACGCCTTTAATCCCAGCACTCGGGAGGCAGAGGCGGGCGGATCGCTGTGAGTTCGAGGCCAGCCTGGTCTACAAAGTGAGTCCAGGACAGCCAATGCTACACAGAGAGACCCTGTCTCGAAAAACCAAAAAAAAAAAAAAAAAAAAAAAAAAAAAAAGAAGAAGAAGAAGAAGAAAATCAAAACCAAGCACAAAACCTCATAAGGAACTTTTAAATCAGCATCAGAGAATATTCTGTATGGGATACCCTGTTACCAAGCAGCTCACTGATGTCTGCTGACTAAAAAGCTTACAAAAAGAATGTTCTCTTAAGGATGTGCTTAACTAGGACAATGGTCTAAGACCCAGTTACAGGTTGACAAGAGGTAGAGAAGACTGTTCAGTAGCAGAGTGTGCCCATGTCCGCTGTGTGTTGAGACTGACCATCAGATGCTAAGCAGGGCACGACCACGGTGGAGGCTCTCTCCAGTGTCCCGGACAGATCCTAACTCAGTTTTAGCTCTGTTGCTCATCTTGGCCTGAAGGGTAATTGATTACACCTAAACCACATGTAAGCAGTCAGATGAGTTAGTGTTATAAAGCCAACGGGAGCAAAGTGGATGTATCAGCACTTAGTAGACAGCTGCTGAACTCAGAACAGTAAGCCCGCTCTAACAATTGCAGTGCTCAGGTTGTGGTCAAACAGGGTCATCAGGAAGCAACCCATGCTTGTCGGCTCTCACTCATCGAATGTGCTTAGGCTCCTTATCTAGGAGGAGCAAGTCTTGGGGTGGGGGAAGAAGGGAGCCACTTAGCAAGGAGAACCACACCCAATTTGCCTCTGCTCCTCCCGTGGCCACACAGGCACCTGCCCTGCTTCTTTTGCTGACTGGCCTCCCCCAACAACATAGATTTCCAAGACTCAATCTAGAAGCAGGCAAGCAAGAAAATATGATAGTGTGTCTGTCTCTGCTTCATCATTGCAATTTCAGGTATTATCACCCTTGACTTAAAAAAAAAAGTAATTATTCATTAATAACCCGAGGATAAACAGATAGTCCACAGCAGTAAAGGTAACTTGCTTCCTGCATATGCCACCACTTATAAAACTGGCTCTTTGGTGTAGTTCCTTTTTCTTCAATAACCTCAGGATGGTTCCCCTTTCATGCCGCATGAGGCTGCGCTCAAGTTCCTGTTGTCTTTTCACTGTACACCACTAACTGTGCAGATGAAACCTGCACTGCCGTCTATGAACAAGGCTCCAAACAAAGTGCATGCTAGAGGGCCTGTCTCAAGGTGGGCTTAGATGACCACACCTGCCCTGGATGCGTTCTAATGGCCACTGGTGCCTGTGTGTTTTCAGGTGATTCTGTGATTGATATGGGCGCATAACCTGGACAGGGGGCGATTCTTTCCCCAGGTCCCTCTCAGAGGCTTATCCTCAACCCCAGGTATACAGTGGGTGGTGCTAAGTAGTTTTTTGGGGACTAGAACTGGCCTTAACAAAGTGGCAAGAGTTTTGGGGAATGGTGTACTCCATTTCCATCCCACCAAACTACCATCTTGGGCTGTGGTGGCTCAGTAGCAGAGCATAGGTAAGGCCTAGCTTGGTCCCCAGCACTCTAACAAGGAAATCACTTTTTCTTACTTTGACACAAGATACTATACAATGAATGGGTGGGCCTAAGAGTGCAGTCCTATGTGCACCAAGCTGTAACTCCTGGCTCTGCAGCATCTACCGGTATTAATGCCTCACTGCACAGATGCTCACTCATAACCCACCTGCATGGTGCTCACCTCCCACCCAACTGCATCTGTGTCCACATGCACTAGTGTCTGCCTTCCATTTGCAGGCATTTATGTTTAGTGTACATAGGACAAAAGCAGACACACACAGTCCTTACTAGATCTGCTTACACTTTAATTCTCTGAGCAAAGAAAGAGTTGAGAAGATTTTTATAGAACTGCTGACCCTGTGGAGGGCCCTGGAGTATTCATGTGCTGTTCACATGGCACAGAGGCAGTCAGGCCCAACAAAGGATCAAGCCAGATGGGCTTCTGAGCCATGCAAGCAGTGATTCCTCCAAAGCGCTGAAAGGGGCAGTGTGGCCATGTGAGCATGTTGATGAGATCACCCTGAAGACCACCATTCACAGCCTACCTGCAGAATTTCTTCTGTGGGGCCACAGCACACACAGGTGACTGACTATACCAAGTATTCCAGGACCCCAGTTCCTAGACCCTGGAAGGCACAGAGGTGAAGAAATGGCAAGAGTGATGTTAGCAGTGGAGATGTACAGATCTCTAGGTCAAGAAACCTTTCCCTCCATGACACAGGGTTTCTCTGTGTAGCCTTGGCCCTCCTGGACTCACTTTATAGACCAGGCTAGCCTCAAACTCACAGGTAACTGCCTGCCTCTGCCTCCAGAGTGCTGGGATTAAAGACGTGCGCCACCATACCCAGCTGTGGTTAAGCACTCTTAACCATATTTAAAGTAGACATTTCTGGCAAAAACTCACGAAGAACTTTTTTGGTGGGGGGAACTATCAGTTAACGGAAAGAAAACCTGCTGATAAATCAAGACAGAACACACATTCTGGCTTCATACGCAGGGCAGCACAGAGCCACGTCACCAGCAGAGGAAGAAGGCAAATGATTCTCATCTTTGTTAGGGATGACAGCTGTTGCATCTTGGCGGGGACTCCGGTCTTCCCACACACCCAGGAAAGACTGGGCGTTGTGCTGTACTAAGCAGCTTCCATAGTTAAAAGGACAGGGGAGGGGGATCACCAGCACCAAGAGGTGTATTCAGACAGCGCAGGCTATGGAGGTGCCCCTCATCTCGAGGGTGCCTGCTGACCTGCTCTAAACTTGACTCTATGTCTACATGCTGTGACCAGGGACTGCACATCTCAATGCTTTAAAGGATACATAGGCATCTTTCATGTGGAACCACTGCTTTTTAAAAATTCCACAGTGTCTGTGAAGGATGGAGGAACCATGTCCTCCAACCCAAGAGACTACAATGGGCCTTTATGCGAACTTGACATAACTTAGTGAGATGCTTGCTGCACGTGCTATGGGATCCAGAGGAGAAAAACCAGCTTGTGCTGAGGCAATGTGTCCTCCCTCTGCCTGCCTGTGAGGGAGCTACTGAGGGCACAGGCCTCAAATGTTAGCCATGGCTGAGGGTTGTCAGGGTGGTAGCATGTTAACAACTATGTCATTAGAGTGGGAACTGTAGCACCCATCCCCAAGGGTGGGGATCTTGCCCGCCAGGTCAGCTAGAATGGCCATGGCTGGCTTTTCTGCTCAAACGAGGAATGTGATTTGTTTCACTGATGTGTCTCTTCTCTTCAGCACGGGATCAGGGCGCTGAGGCCAGAGTTGGGCCTAGACTGTTCTCTTTTCTCCTGGCTGGCAAACTTAGGGCCAGAGTATAAATCCTGACCTTGGGCTGGACAGGTGGAGGTTGTCTGCCTACAAGAGGTCTGCCAGCCTAGCAGAGTGCACTAGACGCATGGCTCTGATAATCACTTCAGCTGTCAGAGTCATGCTCCTCTAAGAGAACTGGGACGTTCCTTTGCCATAACTGTCTTGGAATAATGTAATCTGTAAGCAGGCATGCGCTACTTAAGGTCACCAAGAAGCTGGCTCATACCCAAGCATATTTGTTCCTAAGTGCCCTTCAAGATTTCCTATCTAAGGGTGAGCGAACCCACCTCAACTCTGTGACAGGGAGGGAAGGGAACAAACAGCTCAAGAGTTAAAACACCACAACCCTGAGGATGGCTAGAAGGTGACCATTTCTAACAGTGGGTAACGTTATTTGTCCTAAGGTGTAAAAGTGCCCACAGTGGGAATGGGAAGCTGGAAGGTCAGCCGCAGAAACAACAACAACAACAACAACTCTAGCCGACTGCTTCAACCTGCCTGGTCATTGCTGCTGGGTGACTGATTCTAAGTGGCTGGTATGACGATACCCCGCCTGCTGTGTGCTATCTGTTCTGTCACCTGGAAGCCTCATCCAAAGGGACCCTCTGCTCCACCTGATTCTGGATCAGGACCTTGCCTGGCCGCCTCATGGGGTTTCCCCAGTTGATTTCTGCAGCATGTTTGTCTGTTCCTGAGTTGGTGATGTTATCTTTTGTTTGCTACTTCAGTCATCTGGGCTACCTGTTTTCAGTACCTGATTTGATGGTTATTTGTTGCCGCTCTCTATCTCTTATACAATATTTAGTTTCCTACTTCTGTGTGCTTAAATTCACCCATTCAAAACCAGAATTATGTCTATCCTAAGTCATTCTCTGGACTGAACAGAACAACTATTAGAGTAGTTTATTAGTGGTAATGCCTGGGCAGTCTAGTTAACTTAGTTAACTACCCAGTGATATTAGTGATGAAGCACCCACATCTTCCAGCCCCACTTGTTCCAACAGAGAAAACCAACCTGCAGGGGACCCCGATCCCTCCCCAGGCTGGCATTTTTGCCTTGGAGAGTCCACTGGATTGCCAAGAATCTTCAGCTTCTATGTGTTTCTAGAGATATCCACAGGATTACAAAGCAGCTAAGAGGTTTTTTGTTAACTTTGCACACTTCTGGTATACTTTTCTTGGCCCACACTATTTCTATTTTGCTTTCTAGGCACAGACTGTCACCCTCAGCACGGTGCTTAGAAGAGCACTGACTTCCCTTGTTCACAGAGGTGGCACCGGAGCTCCCATTAGGTCTTTGGACTTGGAGCAGTATGGCATCAAAATTTCTGTGACTCAAGCAAGGAATAAGAGGATGACAAGGATGGGATCTTGGCCACTGGGCCAGAGAGAATGGACAGAGTAGGGAGGAAGGGAAAGCAGTGTTCATTTCTGAGTCTCCTTTATCCCTAAGCAGGACCTGTCTACACTGCTGTGACCCTGCCACACGGTTCTAAGCTTTAGTCACTTGCTACGGCTCCCTCAATCTTGCAACTTTTATGCCTTCAAACCAGTGCCCCGTGGACAATGCTCATCCGCTGCCAAGGTGTGCAGGAAGCTCGGCACGGAGCCTGGCCTCCTGGGCAGTGTCTGTGTGCTGACCCCGAGGAATCATGTTCCTATTGTTCAAGAGAAGCACGCAAAGTTCCACCTTGGTGGTGCTGAGCTCTTTGATAATCATAGCCATTTCTCTAGCCCCAGAAACACAGATTTTTAGCAAAATATAGCCACAAATAGCCCCAATCCAGTTAAGGACAAAAATTCTGCTTCTCTTCTAAAATATTTTCCCACCATCTGCATTATTGTTAGCAATCTTATCTTCCAAGCTCCTACCAGAAAGGCCCATAAGCTCTAAGCACTCCAGAGCTTTTCTGGACCCAAGTTCCCAAATCCTCCACAATGCACCGACAATAGTCAAAGGCACAGAGTCAGGCTCATGGCAGCAGCAAACCCACTTCCTTAGTAACAACTTCTGTTGCTATGACAAGACACCTAACCAAAGCCAGCATAAGGGAGAGAGCTTACTTGGCTTACAATTCTGGGTCAGTCCGTTACTGAGGGGAAAGTCAAGGTGGCAGGACGTCCAGTCCCATCAGTGAGACAGAGATGAATGCATGCACCTCTGCTGCCTGCCTTCTTGCCATTATGCTCGGCCGGCATTCTTCATTCTTAAGACAATTTAGGTGCTAGCCCACCCTTCCAATGCCATGAACAGTCAGGACAGACACGCCCACAGGCCACCCCACCCAAGGCAAGTCCTCACTATGATTCATTTTTCTGGGTGATTCTGGGTTCTATCAAGTTGACAGTTAAAACTAACTAGCAGAGTTATGAACATACAACATGCGCATTTCGTGCCCTGTCACTACACACACCACCCAGGAATGCTGCCTGAAGTACCTTGGCTTATACTTCAGACTCTTGCATGTCATGAATTGTAGTGCTGTTGCTGTACATACAAAATTTTCAGCTCTTATAAAAACATAACCACTTACAGAAAGCAAAGAATATTTTCCTATCACTAGGAAACATGTGAAATTAGTGTATCTTTCTATTATATTGTATTAGAATGTTTATTTTTAAACATGCTTGAGTTGCTCACTTGAATTTCAAACACACACAAAATCGTCAAATGAACTTTGGTTTGGCATATAATTTCCCAACAAATTTTGAAATGGCTCTAAGAATATTACAACCGTATTATATGATTGCCATTTTTTGTAATTGGTATTCTCAGAATTGATGATGTTCCATGTTCTGTAGTATCAAATATTCAATCAAGATTTAATTTTTTAGAAGAAAAAATAGGGCTGGGGATATATATAGTTCAGTTGGTAAAGTGCTTGCTATGCAGGCACGAAGACCTGAAGATGTGAATTAAGTCCCTAGAGCTTATACAGAAAGCCAGGTAGAGTGGCCACACTTACGATCTCAGCTCTGCAGGCAGAGCGACCTGGATCCACTGGGCTTGCTGGCCAGTCAGCCTAGCCTAGTTGGTGAGCTCTAAGCTGGTGAGAAACCCTGTCTCAAAAACCGAGGTGGACAGTACCTTAGGAACAATGAAAGGTTATTCTCTGGCTTTCACATGCATGGCAACACATGTACTCATGAAAACTCCTCAAATAAGCACATTTATCTTATTAGTTTACCTTTAATAAATGACAAGATTATATGTATACCAAATAATTTTTTGTTTGTTTTTCAAGACAGGGTCTCTCTGTTAGCCTTGGCTGTCCTGGACTCACTTTGTAGACCAGGCTGGCCTCAGAGTCACAGAGATCCGCCTGCCTCTGTTTCCCAAGTGCTGAGATTAAAGGTGTGCACCACCATGCCCGGCCCAAAGAATTTTTAAAACATGACTTTCTTCATGTTTGATTTGTATGCCTATTTTATAAACCAGGTTAAAATTTCTCAGAGAAAAAACTCTGCTCCAGCTCACCCAAGAAAGCACCTGGGAAGCAACTGGGAAGGCTGTGATTGTATGTTTCTAGCCAAAAGAAAGACACCACCACACCCCCCCCACACCCCCCCCCGTTCCTGTGATGCCCTATCAGGCAGGTTGATTTTTGCCTTTCCCAAGCCCCTCCCCACCCCTGGGCAAGGCCTTTGTGTCTATGGTTTCACTGGAGGTAGGGTCTTTGTAGATGTCTTAGGTAAGAGAGGCCAGCTGGGTCAGGGCAGTCCTAGAGTAGTGCTGAGAAGGACAGACACTGACACAGAAGATAGTTAAACCCAAGCACCTATGTGGCATATCAATACTTAGTGGATGTAGACATGCCAGGCAGATCCTCAGTTGCCAGAGGCATGTGAGAACAGCCTAGAGCCTGTATCTGATGAGACTGCCTGCTCAGTTCCTTCCCCTGAAGACTGGGAAAGCAGTCCAAGGTGGTCTGGAACCCATGGAACTCAGAAAGCAAGAACATTTCCCTTGTGCCTAAGCATGGGGAAGCCACGCCGCCATCTTTGCTGGACAGGGATGTTTTCTTTTATGGGTCCAGGACACAGGAATGAATAAAGCCTGTGCAGGTGCTCAGGGATGTGAAGCCCCTTGGCTCCTTCCCCTCAACTTAGCAAGACCCTATGTGCAAGAAGCCACAGCTCCAGCCCTCCCCCTCAGAGGCACGCTTCTGCAGAGCTGAAGTTAAGGGTTTAAGGTTGGCTTTAATGCTGAAAGGACAAGATTCTGAAGTAAAGGATGATGTTTTACAGCATAATTTGAGGTCTTTTGACATAAAGTGAATACAAACCAACAGTGTGGCCAAGAGACTGCAAGGGAGGTCCTTTGTGACAGACAAGGAGCCAGAGGGAAACAGCAACATGGTAGGCCCCAGGATGGAGAGAGCCAAGTGTGCAGAGAGTGGGCACTGTTCCTAGATAAAAGTCAGCTGGCCTTGAGGACAGAAAAGCAGTGGCTGAGAGAAACCTTATCATGAAATGTAAGCAGTTAAAGTTCAAAACCTCAGAAAAATGGTAAAGAGTTCAGAAATAAGCTATCATCTGAGAAAATCTGAGTTACTGATGAGATTTCATCCTGAAAATAAATGTTTGCATTTTCTTGCTTTTGCTAAAAATAAATGAAAACCATGCTTTCTTCCTTGAGTGCTCTCTGCTGCATGAGCCATGGAAACCAAACACTTCTTTCCCCACAGCACCACAGTGCCAGGTGCCCCCTTCCCCCAATTCAGGCTGTAATTAAAACACATCTGTAGTCCTAGTAATCAATTCCCCAAATTGAGCATTTGAAAAAAACTAACTTCACATTATGTACCTAAAACTATTTAGTGGTATAAAAATGACAGAAGGAACTGGTCTTAATTTGTCTGAATTCATGTGTTTAAAATCTGTGTTCAGCTGAATGCAAACCAATTAAGGGTTTCTCATTCTGAATCCCATCAACTTTCTGTCTGGACTGTTCCCGTATCAGAGGATCCTGTAAGGCACTGTGGCTCCTGGACCACAAACTGCCAGAAGCACGCTCTTGTCACGACAGTTGGGACATGTACAGACACTGTCACACAGCTCTGGGAGGGGGCGCTTCAGTGTTCTCGTTGCCAAACACAGGGGTCCCCTGTGTCCTCTGGTTGCAGCAGGCGCTGCTCAGCACCTGGGTCCACACTTGAAGGCAGCTCGGGGGACTGTGTCGTGTGCTGGCGCACACCTGGCTGTGGGGACCGGGGCCTGCATCACAGTCTCACCTCTTTGTCCATACTCTCTAAGTCCTCCTTACAGAGAGTGTACAGCGGCATTGTCTCTGACATACTGGGCTGTCGCTTTCTTCTAGCAGGGCCAGGCTGCTCTCCATCTTGAGCTTCTGGCAGCTCTTCGCCAAACATTTGCTGCTGACGTGGCTGAACAGCTCTGAAAGGAATGTTATAGTCCCGCATGAGGAAAGCAGTTCCATAGCACCTTTCCAGTTCTGCAGCAGACACCTGACTCTTGGACGAGGTGATACGCACACAGAGAACATGGTACGGAAGTCAAGATGCCCTGCTCACTCTCCCCATTGGCTGTCTCTGCTTGTTTAGCATCTTCTCCGAGGCCACGGCTTTGTGAGCCTTGTGGAGGCTCACACCTCCTTTACAGAGAAGACGCCTTGTCTACAGGGCCTGACTACGGAACTTAAAGGGAGACAAATGGTTTGCTAGAGGTCATCAGGGAGTGTCATTTACCCTTGAGTAAAGCCAAGAATCAGAAGACACAAAAGAAAACAAAAGTGACATTTATATTGATTCAGAGCACAAACAGAACCCAAGCAGGAATGGGAATGGAGAGGTGTCCACCAATGGAGTGGAACTAATCTGCTTACAAAGGTCAGGAAAGAAACAGGAGATTATTGTACACAACTTCATTAAGTAAAGTAACCAATCAGCTGCAAGGACCAAGCTCAAGCCTCAAAGACACTTCAGACCTGGGACCCCCGCCCCCCCAACACACTGACATTAAACTGGTATTTTTAGTAGCAAAAACTGCAGCTCTGTTGAAACAGCTTGTCTACAATGTGCATCTAGATGTGCCAAACCTCACTGAATGTGTTTTATGTAAGGTTGTATCAAAATTCATGGCACAGTGGCACAGTGGCTCACATGCAGTCTAGGACTTGGAAGGCTGAAGCAGGAAAACTGTTGTGAGTATGAGAACAGCCAGTGTTAGAGTAAGGCAGTTGTTTCTAGAACAGGTCCTTCCCAGGTAAAGGAGACGAGAAGCTGAGCATCACTGCCCACTGGGTCCCAGGCTGGCTATCATAGTCACTGTAGATAAGGTGACAAGATCTCACTATCATGAAAAATGAGGGCCCAGCAAGATGACGCAGCTGATAAAGCTACTTGCAGCCAGACCATCTGAATCGAATCCCCAGGACTCACAAGGTGGAAAGAGAGAACCGACACCCACCAAGTCTTCTGACCTCCACAAGGATGGTCACATATGTGTGTGCATTTGAGCACACACATACATACATACACAAAATTTAAATTTAGTAAAAAAGAATGGGACATTAACTCAAAATCACAAAATTGAAAAGCAGCTGTACTATGCTAACCAAGTATTATCTAATGAGGGTAAAAGATTTTGTACCCACAAATATAAAAAGTGTGATCTCTGCTTTTCCAAAATTAACACTCCACGCGTCTCTCCTTGGCCAAATTCAGTCTGACCACAGTCAACAGCTCAGCAGAAATTAAGATCTGGATGTGTGTGGCCAAGGCCTAACAATACCTTTATGAGAGAGATGAGGTGACTCTTAAAGCAACAACAATCAAGCACCACTATTAGTATTCATAAATTTGCTACAGTAAAAAAAAAACCTTTCTGATGTTATTTTCTTATAAATAAGCAAAGAGTTTGGGGATGAGGCAAGCAGGCTCTTATTGGCAGCTCTTGGACTCTCCCTCCTGTCCTGGTTAACTCAAATTGCCAGCAAAAATATACATAGCACTGGCCATTCTTGACCACTCCACGGATACTGTGGGAAAGCTACAGAGCAACCTCAGCTGCTTGCCCCAGGGCTGTTTCAAACCCTTTGTACCAGAGTTCTTGCTATCACAAGGCAAGCCTTGGTAAGCTCTGGGTGACTCTAAAACAATTTCTACCTAGACTCAAGGGACAGCACATCTCCTGGTGGCCTACTAGAGACTTTACTGACTGGTACCAGAGTGGCAGTGCCGTGATGTGAGTACTGTGAAACCCCTCCGGCTGTCCAGAACAGGCTGACGGGCTGACTTGGTGAGCTAGATGGGCAATGCTCTCCTGTGATACAACGCTAGGCTGCTCTTTAATCTCTGCTTACTTTAGTAGACTGGGCTAAGTGGCAAGATGAAGAAAGCAGCAGAGAGAGCAGGGTCACAGTCATGTTAGAGGCAGCAGTGGCAGTGACAGCTGAACAGTCCACACATAGAGTTGCCAAAGTGGCAAGGTTGGTAGATGAAGAGCTCAGAATAGCCAGGACAGAAACAAGGGGAGAAGTGAGGCTAAAGAGCAGAAGACTGTAGAGTTAGAGAAACCACGAGCCTTGGTAGCTAAAAGACTGTAGAGCACTGCTTAGCCCTTAGAGTCTAAGCCGCCCCAGGCCTGGACACTTAATGCGAGCTGCTGTCAAGGGGTGGGGAATCCTGGGACCTTGACCTGCATCGAAGTTCCAATGCCAACTGCTGCCAACATCTAAGGGATTCCAAATCTTCCAGGCCTATAGGCAGCTGTTCACTTGGAAGTTGCAGACACCTGAGGCTTACAGGAGAGTGGGAGCACCAGGACGCCTCCAACTGCTACAAGTTGCTGAGTGACAAGCACCTGAAGAGAGCGCCTCCTCCCCTCACCATGCTTTCTATCTATCCAGGCACAGAAACAGGACCCCAGACATCTGACTGGCGGACCACATTTATAGGCATCACTGTTTGCTCCAAAGATAAAGAAGGAAAATGATTCAATGAGCTTTCCTTTTACTAGATAAATGTACTATGCTTCTCTTTAATGGTGTCTAATGGTTTCAACCAAATCTGAAGTGTAAGAACAAGTCCTCTACTAAAAGCTGACTGCTGAACTTCAAAGGTCAACACTGCCAAAGCCACGCCTGCTCACACCTATCCAGGGTCTGAGAGGGCTAGGAGAGTTCTGCAAAGGCTCCAGGTGCATCATCAGAAATGGAAAACCAGGTCTTGGACCTGTAAGACATTGCAGACACTCACTATGCCGAAGCTCCCAGGGACCTCTTGGAGCACCCGTAAGCTTCTGCTCTTCCAGGGATGCCCTAGGGGGAAGAGCAGTCACTCCAAGAACCACCAAAAGAGAAAGTAGGACAGAGTCATAAAATGAAAAGCACTCTCATTATATTCTTCTCAATTTGCGGAAGTACTTTAAAATGTGTGCTGTGTGTTAACAGATAATGCTTTAGGCTACCAAGATGAGACTTGATAGGCCATGATCATATAGTGGGGGAGGAGGTCCCTCTCGGTCATAGACCTAGGGGAGGGGAATAGGGTGAAAGAGGGAGGGAGGGAGGAACGGGAGGATACAAGTGATGGGATAACAATTGAGTTGTAATCTGAATAAATTAATTAAATAAAAAAACAGATGTTTTAATATATTAAAATGAGTTGATAAACTATCTTCAGACTATACTAATTCTATGCCAACCACACAACGCAAATACCCAGTGTGTCTGCCCTGTTTGTGGCATCTTAATGAAGGCGGGGAGGAGACAGGTAGAAAGCCTGGAGTCTCACACTTCTCTGTAGCAAGCCCATTCCATGGTGGGCACCAGAAGCAGCACAGGGGACAGTGAGACTTGGTATCATTGCCTAGAACACTGCCACCCCTCCCCCACCTCAATATCAGTTGTCAGTTAAGACAGGATAAAGCAGAGCCACATTCTTAAGCAATGGGAAAGTGGCCAGGCCTCCATCTGAATTACTTGTACAGGAACAGGAAGACTTCCAAGTTACGGAAAGGACAATCAACAGAGGGCTGTCAACTCCCAGGTGACCATTTTTATCTCATAAAGATTTTAAGCATCCATGACAAAAAGACTTTAACCATCAATTACAAATGTATCTGAAAGAGATGGGGGAGGGGCGGGGAAAGAAACCCTTGGCAAAGTATAGAAGGTGAAAAGAACTGATGGAAGTCTAAGAGATGAAAAAAATAAACATACAAGGTGGGCTTGACAGCAAGTTGAAAAGGGGGGGATGCAGTAAACGCTCGTGCTCATCACATGTCAAACTCACAGAAATCATCTTGTCTGGAAAGAAAACACACTGAGAGGAAAAGATGACAGTAGCTTTGAGAATGGAAGTAAGAGGAAACAAAAGGTTCAGACTTTCAAGGGAGGCAGAACCATGGAGCTGAGACAAGGAAACAATCACGAGTCAGCGCGTTAAATAACTGGTTTTGTTTTGGAGACACTATCACATCATCTAAGCTGGCCTGAAGATGATCTTGAATTTCTGGTCCTCTTGCCTCTACCTCCCAAGTGTAAATAACTGGATTTTAGAAGAGGTCTCCAGCAACACTGATATGCAAAGAAAGAAAGAAATGATTCCCATTATCAGGGCAAAGAGGGCCACCCCAAGACCAGTCAGTGTCACTGAAACATAGAGACAGTCAAAAGTGAGGCACCAGCTCTCTACAGTCTCAAGAAAGGAAGGGAAAAGGAGAAAAGGGAAAAGCCATCTTGTGAAGCAAGTCACACTGGGCATGTGAAAACGCATAGCAGGAAATACGTCACAGGCTCTAACTGCAAAAATAGCCAAACCCATAATAGCTCCATTCCAAGAGTTCAAAGACTGGTTAAAGTTTTTGTTTTGTTTTGTTTTAAACCAATCAAGGGCCAGGGAGATGCTCTGGATGAAGGTGCTGGCTGGCTAGCCTGCTGGCCTGAGCTTTGAGCTGAATCTCAGGACCTATGGGTGGGAGGAGAGAACTACGCCTGGAAGCTGTCGAGTGACCTCCCTGGTCACTCTGTGACATGTCCCCTAAGCCCACACACCTTTCTTCCTAAAAAGCAAATACACAAATGTAACAAACCCAAACAAGGTTCAAGAAGAAAAGCACATGTTCATAATACACACAACCACTGAAAACCCCACAGTCACCAGCAATCCAGCTCCATACACGAGGAAGAAGGGGCCATCCGCAGTGTGACAGCAGGATACATACACCAAACCCCACAGCTTTCAACAACCTATCCACAAGACAATACCCCACCCAAGACTGAAAGAGAAGTGCTAAGTCCTCAGAGACGTACTCTTGCTTGACTTGGAGATAACAGGTATTTCAGTGAGCTGTAGTGATGCACACCTGTAATCCCAGGCATGGAGAGGCTGTAGGAGATAACATGTTCCACTCACACTAGGCTAGAAAGTCAGCTCTCTCTAAAAGCTAGCCAACCTCCCCATAACCTCATACACCTTTAGGGTAGAAGGGGTTGAAAAAAGTCCTCTTCTAACTTGTACCAAAAGTGACTCTGGATGGGAAGATGACCCAGTCGAGTGTCATGCAAGCATGAACACCTGAACTGGGCTCCTCAGAACCCTGTACAAGCCACATCTCTGGAACTCATTGGTCAGCCTGCTTACTAAACTGGTGAGCTTAGACTCAGTCCTAAACTATTAAGAGCAAACGAAGCTGCTGTGGGACACTAAGCCTGGCCTCCATGTGCACCCCTGTGTGCACACCCCCACAGCCCCCCTCGTCCCATGCCCCTCTCCCAAAAAGCCAAAAACCAAACCTGACAGAAAATAGATCATATTTAAGTATATATAAATGGTAAGAATAAAACATTGTTACAAAAACAGAAAAAAAATGATTAGAGAAATCTTAGGGCTAGGGTGTCAGTAATACTCAACAATGAAAATACAATTCACAAACGAAAAAGCTGGTGGTAAGTAGAACGTCACAAAATTCATAGTAAAAACTCTTATTCTGTCAAGGGCCCAGCTGAAAGATGAAAGACAAACTACAGTGGACTGAGAAAATGCTCACTCATGGGAAAAACATACAGTGACTTACATGTTAAATGTAATAACCGAAAAATTCAATTTGAGAATGGACAAACCCAGTTATTTCACCAAAGAGTACGAGTATTCAATGAATGTTCACAGCTCAGCGCTCCTCAGAGGGCTATGTTTGTTCAGCCTCTCTCTGAGTTCTATCATCTTAGC
The DNA here is from genome assembly GCF_964271855.1 of Acomys minous. NCBI lineage: Eukaryota > Metazoa > Chordata > Mammalia > Rodentia > Muridae > Acomys > Acomys minous. Next base: position 8,525,167 of record NC_140486.1, on the reverse strand, counting down.
AAGGTCATTCAGGCCAAGGGTTCTGCCTCTTCAAATGTCCCTCACCCTGTGTTAGACACTAAGTTAGAGTGGGATAACCCAACCAACTGCACACACACACAGCCTGCTCTCATTTACTGCGCCTGAGTGTCACTAAGGAGTGCCTGCAGCTTCCCATGACTTCACTCAGTAGCAAGTCTGGGAGAGTCTGCTGTACTCTTAGCCACCAAGTACAAAGTAAAACTTACAACTTCGCAGCCTGGGTGACAATGACCATGAAGGAGAGCACTTGGCACTGTTGCCAAGCGCCCTGTCACAATGGGTAGCCTGCACAGAGTTCCAGGCCTGGGGGGAGGTACAAGGAAGAATCCCAGGAGTCCAGCAGACCCAGGAGCCTGGTGACAGGCACAGCAGGAGCCATGCAAGCTGTAGAACAGCTGGAAGAGTGGTTCAGGCCACTGTGCTGGGGGTCTGGCAAGGGCCCGAGGACTCTACAGCCAAGAAAGCAGACTGGCTTCCAAGGCCACTGTGGGTGTCTGGAATTGTGGGTATGAATATAAAAAAGAAAGTCACATGTCCCACCACCAGCATGAAGAGGTGAATCAGAGCACGCTCACTTGTTCAGTGCCTCAGCACCTGAGACTCAGGAGAAAGGAAGCCAAGTCCAACAAGTGTGGGAAGAAGTGTCTAGTTTAAATCAAAAGGAGTATTCCGCAAGGTGTCTTAGGACAAACAGGCTAAATTTCCTCACCCAGCGAAGGGGTCCTTGCAGAATGAGTCTGATCAAAGTGGGATCAAATCCCTTAGCTACATTCCCTAAGGTACACAGACACCCACAAGGACTGTATTTGTCTAGCAGTTGGGCGCTCCTAGCTCCTCAGAGGTCCAGTTCTCTGTATGCAGAGATGTAGGCAGGAAGGAGTAGGGACAGGCACTCCATCTTATGTAGATTGGTCAGTTCACCAATTTTGAAACCAGGGTCATGAATAAATGGTTGACACCTGTTGACCTTGCAGTGTTTGTAAGATGGTTACTTGACAAGTTAGGTGGCAGCCTCCAAAGTGAACTAGGCTAAGGCGCCATGTTGGTGTGGGTATACAAAGCCTTTCCTTTACACAGCCAACACAGTTGATGACTCATCACCATACTCTTATATACCGAGATAGGTTGGCACCTGGGCATCAAACCTGACCCTTCCAGGTTTGAAAGAAGCGAACATCACCAAAAGTCACCTCTCCAGTAAGCACTGCCGGAGACTGGTTCCTGCAGCTGCATGGGGCAGCTCCACACCACAGAACATGGCTTTCTCTGCTGCTGGATTAAAAGCTTTACTGAGGCTCAGCCTACCGTATGAACATTATTTTCAGACAACACTTAATTGCTTTTCTCTTGTCTTGGAAATCTCTAGTCTATTGACACACACTTCAAACAAAGTCAAATAATGAAAAAGAACAACATTGTACCTAACACTGTACTCACCTTAAGACAAGGTGCTTTGCTTTTTACTTAAGGGAAAATAAATGAGAAGCTGAGTTGGTTTCCGCAGCGTGGAAAGCAGACTGCACAGGTGCTGCGCAGCTGCACACCAGCACATACTGACTTTGTGGCTGCTTTAAATTCTGGAAGCACTGCTGTCCAACTGCAATTTAGAAACTGAATTTCAGAAATAGCCTTCAATGCACAGCTCCTTCTTGCCCCTTATCAGGTTATAATAACACTGCAGAACAGCCAGCAACAGAGGTGTGGACCCCTTGACCACTGGGACTTAGTGCTCGAAGGGGAAATCTTAGGGTGCTCCCAGTTCCTGAAACAAAAGTCAAAGCCCTGGAGTGCCCATCAGGTGTGAGATGGCTTCAGAACAGGGCTAGTGCCTAGAACCCAGATCTGAACTTCAAAACCCAACCCCAACCTCTGACTTCTAGAGAGCCAACCACTCAGAACCAGTGATTTAACCTCGTACACCATGTAAAGGAACCGCCACGAAAACTCCAGAGAGTGGGTTCATAGAGCTCGGGAGTATGTCCCAACTCCACAGGGACCAAGGCTCTTGTGTCCAGCCTCCACTACTCCCAGGAAAAGCCCACACCTGTCTTGACTCCCGCCTTGAGGTTTCCATTTTCCATCCCTTTCTCATACCCACTGCCTCTCTGGGTTGATCTCGGCACATTCACTCCACAGCTACTGTTGGCTAGGACAATCTAGAAGGACTGAAAAATCCAGAACAAAAAGGAAGTCTGTAGCTCCCAGGCTCCTTTTTGGTCCTTTTCTCTCTTGGCGTTGATTCTCCAATCCTAGATGCTCTGCTGGCCTCAACCCCCCATTACTCTCTTCAGACCAGAAGGGTGCACACAGCCTTTATGGGCACCTAGCATCCCACCCCGGAGAACAACTTCAGGTGGAGACAGCCACAGCCCCGCGAGCTGCTCCCTGGGGCTGTTCTCAACGCCACCTATTATTGTTCTGGGTGACAGCTTTATGGATTATTTGTAGCAAGAAAGAGTTACAAATATTGCACCCCACTCCACTGTCCTCAAACTACTGCATTTACATCTAGGCCACAGCTCCTAAAGCAAAACCTGGGTCAAAGGTCATGCACTCTCAGTAAACATTGCCAGAGTTCAACCAAATGCTGAACCCACTGAGACATCCTCAGCAAAACACAAGCACACTTCCCTTTCCAATGAACAGGCAGCACTGAAATGAAGCCTCCGTCCCTAGTATATGTGGAGGCTGGTGCCCATCACGCCTCCCGTTCCTAACCCGAATGCCCCTCCGAATGCTCTCTCCACGGCCAGTTTCCTCCTGAGATCACCTAGTGACACATGCATTGGCCACACGGGCTATAGCTGAGGCCACATTCGCCCTGCAACTTAAAACTGGGTGCATCTGTGCCGCACGTGAAGGATGTGCACAGACCAGGGCCAACAAGTTCCACGTTACCTCGCCTGCTCCTGAGCTCCTTGGTACCACAGTTTTACCTTTTCTGTTACAGCACTCTCTGCTATGGAGCTTTGCTAGGAGATCTTAAAAAAACATTCCCAATCCATCTTGGCCTCCAACTTCCAAGCAACCGCTCACCTTGCTCCACACTTTGTTCTCCTGCTCTATTCCACTGTCATGTGTCATAGAAGCAGAGAAGGAGAGGTGAAAGGTGTGAGTGGTGAACCAAGGTCTTACCACTGCTGCCATCTGTGAGGCAACAATGTTCTTTTGCCCTTTGATATAATGTATGTAATATGAACATGTTCCCTCAAGTATACGCACGTGTGTGTAGAGTGCAGAGGCTGACGTGCGTCTTCTCAGACCCTCCACTCTGCATGCTGAGACAAGGCCTCTCTCTCACTGACTCAGGTATCTGCCTGCCTCCACCTGCTCAGCTGTGGGGCCACAGGTGCACACACTGTGGCTGGCTTTTATGTGGGTCTAGGAGTACAACACACTCCCACCCCCGCTGTGCCTTACACACTCATCCTCTTTATTTCTGAACCAAGAACTCAGAAATGAGCATAGCCTTACCATTTTAAAAGACACTTTGGCAAAGAAGTGCAAATGTTCACCTGAGCTACCGTAGGACAGTGAAATGTACACAGTGCGATGAACCAGGCTCAGACTTCCCACACTACAACACAGATTACTCGGGATCACGGGTGACTGTGGCCTACACCCGTTTTGACTAGGCTCTGCACAGCAGCCAAGTCTGTCTATGGCTATGTCAGGTGTCAAAACCTCTGCTGTCCTTTGATCTGGAATCAGGTTACACTTCAGAGTTTGTAGAATTTGCCAAACAGTATTAATCACAACCGAATCAGAAAGGAGGCTATGGGAAAATTGTGAAAAATTTCAAGGAAAAAAAAAAGTACAGCAAATCTATACTGAACCTAATGTCACAGTGAATGAATAAATGTCTAAGTCACAGGTGCCTGCTTAGAGGAAATCATCGGGTACTCTATAGCACCAGACACTGACGACCTGCACATGTAGGGAAAGCTGTCAAGCAAGGGAGCAGCCGGGGCACCTCTCCTGTGAGCATGAGGAGGGCTTCACTGTATTTTTACTTGACAGACCTTCACAAGTCAAGCCAATCTGACACCCCATCCCAAAGGAATAACTCAGTAGAGACAAAGGACCTAAAGGACCTGAGGGGCCGTGTGCTGCCGTGTGTGCTCACGGTGAGCCACGCCCACAGAGAGGCTGCCTTTACCAACCTCCTGCTACCATTAGCTTCCCAGACAGCTCAATGCCACAGCTATGACCAGCACACTCACCTCACCAGGGTATACAGTCTACTCTCCTGGATGCTGGGGCAAAATACAACATGTTTTGGCAAAATGGCTGCTATATGGTACTACAATTAAAAATATTCATGGCCTTTACTCGTGACCCCACTTTGTAATGTGATGGTACAGACTCTAAGCAACAGCTGGAGTGGCTGGAGGAAAACAAGCTTCAGTAATGATGACATTTTTTGTTTCAAATTGAAAGCAGCAGATGCATTCCAAGGTGCATGGAGGAAGCAGAGAGCGCCACATCAGACCAGTCCTGAATGAACATCTTGGCTTTTCTGTTTGTGCCATCCCTGCTTCCTATTGCCTGTGTGTCACAGAGGCTACATGTGTGTCACAGAGGCTAATGTGTGGACACAGGCTGGGCCACACGTGTGGACATAGGACTAAGTTCTTGCTCAGTTCTAAAACTGCTCTGCTGAAAACAGATCAACTTCTCAGGCTCGCCAAGGGCCCACTTGCAATCAGAGCAGAACCAACACCATTACAGCTCTGGCTGTTGACCTCAAAGGGTAACTAGCAGGGATGGTCTCAGCGGCTCTGGAGTGGCACAGGGCAGGGGCACATGGCTGCATGCCAACTGCAAGCTGAACACGGTAGCTACTGCGCCAAACTTCTGAGCTCCTTATGTAACAAGCAGGGTGTGCTTCCGCTGTATAAGGGGGGCCTGAGGGGGTCACAGGGATGGTGGTGACTACAACTGCACAGAGAAAGTTGGGAGTAGTAAGTCTGTCACTTGTGGGGTATCACCAACCCAGCCACCAAATGATTTTTGATATGCCCAAGTGCTCTCACATACCCTTCTGACAAAATGCCTTCTCTCAGGATGTGGGAGAATCCAGACAGCCCAGACTGAGTGCCTGTTGAGGACAGACCTAGGAGGGAGGTCAGAGCACCCTGGGGGAACTTCTCTCTGCAAGGTACCCTAGGATACTCTTGAGTACCCTGCCAGCACTGAGCACCTTGTAGAGACACATGACTGAGAATACTGCAAAACTAAAGCAAGCTTTCCTCTGCTTTTGGTTTTGGAACCCAAGACTGGGAGGAACAAACAGAAGAGTCCAGCACAAGTAAAGAAGGTGCTCATGTGCTGGACATCACCACATCAGGCAGGCAGCCCAGCGCTAACTTAGGACTGAGCAGAGCCTCCAATGTCCCTTGCAAAACCATCTTAATGGGTTCAGAAAACTAAAACTTAAACTTTAGATGTTAATTTTCTCAGCAAAGGAGGCTTACATGTGCAACAACATACCTGAAGGAGGAAGGCTCCCCAGGGATAAGTGGGGCACTGGCGGGAGCTGGTGTAGGACCCTGGGTGCCCATCCGGATGAGCTTGCCTGTGTTGGAATCATAGATCCGAACCTCGGGAACAGGATGGGCCTTGGAATGGATGGGCGTTGGGTGGAACAAGGTGGCTGGAAGCACATTCTGTCTGTCTGGGAAGGCTGCAGGGCTGTTACCCCTGTGGTTAGAAAGCAAGGGTCATGAATGCATTATCAGTAACACATGGCCCAGGGAGGAGAGGCAGGACGTTAAGGACATGGATACAACAACGTGGCGGCACGTATCAGGGACAACCAGAGACCACTGCCTAGGCACAAATGAACTGCTCCCTCAGGTCTTAACTGACTGCAGCTTCAGATGGAAGAATTCCAACTCTGAATTCTACAACACAGTGATATGTGAACATAGCACGATCCTCAACCAGCAGCGGACCTGCCTGGAGGAACCCTCTGCTTCGGCAGGACTTCAGCTCTTAGTGCTTCGTGGCTCTAATATCTGCTTTAGCTGACAGTGACCAGAGCTACTCTCAGAAACTGGCATTTGTAGAGATTGCCAGTTGCCCCACCAACCAAAAGTCTCTCATCAAAATACAAAGGATGGCAGTTCCATCTTCCTGTGTGCCCTCCTCTTTGAGTAACTCTGCACACCTGTTCACCTTCACCCCACCACCTTTTCTTTGGTTCTGAGAGCTAGAATATTTGAGTAATAATATTAACCCTAAAGAAATGTATGCAAACTAGGATTAACTACTGAATACCACATGGACTCTTATGACAGGAAAGCCCAGATCTAGAGCTCTGGATGCTAACAGTTGCTCGTCTCTGGGCCCACAGAAGAGCTGCAAGATCACTCTGCAGAGGTCAAGACCAGGGTGGGCAGAACAGACCCTGTCTTGGGAGCACTGCAGCCTTGGGAGCTGGGTGGCATCTGTAGTAGTTAATACCAAGTCACCCGACAGATCTACAGTCATCTAAAGGCAAGCCTTTGACCATGCCTGTGAAGAATAATTCTGATTAAGTTAACTGAGGAGAGGACTCACCCTTCTCTGGGCTTGGGTCCTACACTACACACAAAGGAGAAAGCCAGCTGAGCACCAACGTTTATCATTTTTTCTTCCTAAATGTGATCAGCTGCCTCAAGGACCTGTGACCAGAACTTCCCTACCATGACAGAATAAACTCCCTCCTCCCTTGAACTGTCTGTAGGTGTCACAGCACCAGGACAAGTAACTGATGTGTCATGGATCTTGGATGGACACCATCCTGAGATATGGCTCTGGAGCACTGCTCCAGACAGAACTCAGTTTCCCCTGAAAACACGGCTGGATATAAACAAGAACTGACTTTACAGAAGCTCCGGTCCATGCTGGGAAGATGAAGGGAGCCTCTCCTAGATGCTTGCTTGTGGCTGGATGCCCCAGGGAACTGGGAGGAAGGAAGAGCAGCAGTGTAGGGTGATGTGCACGTGAGGAAACCTACCTGTGTGCCCGGGCATCGTCATCGATGAGCGGGAAGAGTCGCTCCTCTACCTTGTCCCAGCGCTCCAGGCAGCTCCACAGCCAGTCAGGGCTGACCACATGTAGCTGTTTGCACTCTTGTGCCTGGCGCACCTTCTCTGTGCCTGCAGAGACAGAGTGTCAGCCTGCCTGCCCTGCAGCACCCGAGTGGGGTACTAGGATGGAGCTGCATGCCAGGCACACAGACAAGCATCCTCCTCACTACTGAGGATACAGTCTCTGTCAACAGGATTTCTGCTCCTCAACTACTTGCTAATCCTCAGGTCATCCCTGCAGACAGCTTGAGGCCCTGCCCTCCGGGCTTGTCTGGCCCCACCCATGGCAAGAGATCCATCAGGAGGCCCTGTCAACTCTCCCTATCCTGAGCCATCCTACCACTTTTGAACATCAGGGCTTCCTTAACTAATTTGGCACCTGGCCTGGCCCTGTTCTCTGCCTCATACACCCTTCTCTTTTTATCCTTCCTGTGGATCCCAAGGTCTGCAGCTGATCTTGTCCTGTCTTAGTATCTTATAGCTCAGTAACCCCATTCTGTAAAATGGCCACCTAAGGCCCCAGACCATCTGTTTTCAAGGAAGTCACGCTCTTCAAAGGAAAAGGTAGGATGAGAACACGTCTCTCACATCCCATGTTGCTCCTATGGCTGGGGTGTCCATAGAAAGAGAGCTTCAGAACCAGGCAAAATGGAGACATGGACCAGGTCCCAGAACACATGCAGGTGCACACACAGCCAAGGAAGGGCCGACTGGCACTCTCAGTGCTCTGGAAGAAGGCCCTCTGCTCCTGAGAGAAGCTCATGCTGATTCCCTCCTCAGACACAAGTGCTGCTGGGGCCAGAGAGCCTCACTCCCACTGATCTGTGAAAACTGCTCTATAAGCAGCCACATCACACTGCAGCCCTTGGGGAGACTATGGGCCACTCTGACAGCTGCCCAGAGCCTGGAGGTGAAGCACTAGAGTCCTACACCACAGACTACTGTTGAGGAGAAACAGCCAGAGGATAAGCAGTGACTAGATAGCTTGGGTGACCTTATTAAGGAAAAGTCAAATTGCTTGTTAAGACCATTTAAAACAGTAATTAGCTATTGTTTTCTTTAAGCTTTTCTTAAGAAGGGTCCACTGCCGTGTTACACGTAACATGAAGTGACTGCTCCAGGGACCAGACAAGTGAAGTGTGTACAGGAAAAACCCTTTACCCAAAGTCAGCTATCAACAGAGAGAGGGAGAGAGTGTGCGTGTGCGCACGCTGGCATGCACAAAGGTGGAGGTCAGAGGACAACCTTGGATTCTGGCCTTTGTCTTCCATTTTGAGATTGGGTCTTTGTTGTTGCTACCTGACTCCTAAGCTTCTGGGCTCCTCCCGTCTCTGTCACCATACTGTGCTGCAGGAACACTGGGTGACAGACATGTGCCTCTCTCTGTGCCTGGCTTTACATGGCTCTGGAGATCCCAACACCTGTGTGACAAGCACTTACTTCCCTAGCCACCACCCTGTTTTTAAAACATCATGATTCTAGCTAGTGTTCCGTTCAACGCACAGTATTATGATCTAGCATCAAAAAGAGAAACCAAGCTGAAGCACAGAAGGTGTGCGCCCATCCGGGGCACTCCCTACTGACGGGAGCAGGGACAGTGACACATACCAGCCCGTGCTGCAATGAGGTGGGTGGCCCTGTCTGGGGCATCAGGGCTCAGCACCAGCTGGGTGAGGACCTTGGCTCCCAGGGCCGTGGCATGATAGTGTTCCCGAGTCTTCTCCACAGGGAAGTTTGTTGGGTGCAGCCCACTGAATATTATGGCCACATCTGCCAGCACCTTGCTCTTGAGCTCTGGCACAATCTTCCGTATATCTGGAGCTTCCTCAAGCTCTTTGTTGAGGTATCTGTCATATTTCGTGTAATAGTCAGTGTGTACTCGAACTAGGATCTCCTCAAGGTGTATCAAGTGGTCATCATCATCCGTGTCCTCTTCTTCCTCTTCCCCTACACTCTGGTCCAGGGACTCGCCCGCAGTGACACCTGACTGCTCACTATTCTGTGACTCTGTTTCAGCCTCCTTCCGGTCCACACAGCCATTGCCTAGGCCGCAGAGGCTGTCCCGTTCACCTTCCTCCTGTGTATCCAGGGCTGACACTTTGTCATGTGGGTGGGTGCTTGGTCCAGACTCTCCCACCGGGCTTGCTGGAGGTCTCCCCACACCTGTGTCATGTGGCCCGGCCTGTGGAACTTTTGCTCTGTCCTGGGTGGCTGGAAACTTCCTGTGGCCTCTTTTCTCCTCATTCTCCCCATCAGAAGCAGAGGAGATGGACTTCCGGCCCTCTGACTTGCTGCTCTCACTGCTCTCACTGTCACTGGACAAGTCAAAATCCAAATCCTGGGTGGAGTCTCCCTGAGGAGGCTGCACCCCTGGTGTGGTCCGACTATCCCAGTCACAAGACACAGGGAGCTCTGGAGCGTCTGCCAGCTCATGGCCACTGGAGCTGCTGGTAGGAGAGGCCTGGTTAAGGGACCAGGCCTCCTTCTCATCTGTTCTACTGGGAAAAGCTCCTGGCACAGCCTCGCCACCATTGAGGTCCCGGGAGGCCTTCCCAAGGCCATTGCTCTGCTCCACCGCAGGAGCAGGCCTGCCTTCCTCAGGATCCTTCAGTGACAGAGTTTGTTCCAAGATGTCGGCTCCTTTAGAAGAATGATTTACTAAATACATACACAGAAGGAAAAGTTGCTGTTACTTAGTGGTAAGTAACTTTCAAAACTAACCCGCACCCCTCTCCAGGACGATCTTAATTATCTGTCCTCTAAGTTCAGCCTCAGCAAGTTTCTGATCCAAGAGCAAATTCCAGAACTACACAGAGAAACCCTATCTCTAAAATCAAAAAATGTAAAGTCCAAACTTTTAAGTTGAATTTGGTGATGCACACCTCTAATCCCTGTAGTTGGGAGGCTGAGATAGAGGGCCTGGGTTACATAGAAAGACTATGTCTCAAAACCAACCAACCAACCAACCAAACAAACAAACAAACAAAAAACCCCAAACAAACAAAAAAAGGAAATGTAAGTCCCTTCAGACAGACTGACAGACACATTCCCTGCACTCTCTGTGCAGTACCGGAGCCTGAACTCAGGGCCCTGTGCAAGGTAGGTGAGCAGTACAGAACTTTATCATTAGCCCCATATGATTTTAAAACATCCCACTTTTCATTATGTAAACCCAACTGCCTCAGAGAGCTTGAAATACAAATAAAAAGCAAAAGAGAATTAGTGAATATTCAATTTATAACAGTCATTATAGAGATAAAAAATAAGAGATGAACACTTATCAAAAATGCTGTTTCCACCCTGAGAAGAGCACCCACCTTTTTTCCGTGTGTGCGGTTCCCGGGACCCAGGGGGTGCGTTCACGTCACCTGTGCCTGGGAAGTAGACGTACTTCTTCACGGTTATAAGGTTCGGGGCGAACTTCCACACGTCCTCTCGGTCATCGATGATGCAGACCATCGAGTCTCCACAGGGAAAGAGATTCCTACAGGCAAACCACACAGTAATACACACAGTGACTTGCCAGTTGCAGTCATCTGCTCTTCTGCTAAAGTGCAGTCTAGGGTGCTCAACCTGGTACAGAGAGCAGAGCGCAGATGCCTTAAAAGGAAGCAAGCTCTAACACGGGCTTTCATTAATTCATAATTTGTACTTTTTTCCCCCTGGAGACAGTAACATCAAAATGTTTTTTTTTCTATTGCTTGATCCTCAAGAAAACTTTAAAAAATGGGTACATACTTCAGTCACAGGTTAGAACACAATGCTGAAATTTTAATTCTTGTAAACAAATGCGTCAGACCACATTCCTAAGCATAGCGACAGAGCCCCATGGCCAGGGTACAGACCCAAGTGTTCATGTGGCACCCTAAGAGTGGCCCCCCCAGCTGTGCAGGGACACACCACAGGGGCAGCATGTGCCTATCCAGAGTGTTTCCACTGGAGTCTAGCACCCTCACACTGAGACAGCGTTACACTCTGATAAACTACCAATGCTGCCCCTTGTCTTGTTTTGCCCTGAGTTTGCTAAAGTGACGTTTTTGCTTCAAATAAACATGTCACATTCTCTTTTTGTTAATAAAAATATTGCATTTTTTCAAGTCTCTGTGGATCCCTTAATCTAAAAATGAAACTTCAGAAGAGCCCGTACAAGCTACACACCATTCCCCTGCCATACACAACTGGCCTGGTCCAGGTCTTGAGAGAAACACACTAGACACACAAAGGCCAGCTGACGTGTGAGAACTGTGGCCACAGCCCTCTCTTGGTAGAACGGGAAACATACTGTACAAAGTAAGAAACTTCAGATAGGACACTGTTTACAAGTAGACCTGAGAAAGAGCTAGGGATGACAAGACACAGGTAGAAAGATGGCACAAAGGGAAAAAGTAGGAACAGGAAAGATATAACACTTCAGTATTTAACTTAGGTTTTCATACATTAGTGGGACAAATACCAGGCAAATTCCTAAGAAACTCCAACTCTGAGATGCTGGCACTGGTGTCTTCATCCTTCAACTCAGAAAACTCCTCCTGTGAGGAAAAACTGAAGCTCCACTTCGTCACAGTGCTGCTTCTCCGGCCCTACACGTTCTCTAGGCTGCTTGCCTCATGAGCCCCAAACCTGCACCTCTGTGGTCAGCGTTTCCTGCCTCTGCAGCAGGGAGTTCTAGCCAGGCCTCAAAATAGGGCTGAAATTCAAGGCCTAATTTCTGAAGGCAGCTGGTGAATGGAGACATGGGAGAGACAGGTGAGCGGTGAGGAGCAAGCTAACGTCTAGCCCATGCAGGGCAAGATGGCCACCGCACCACTTCTGACAGCAACAATGAACCACTGAAGAGGTTTTACAAATGTTGGTCCAGAGGGGGGCACAGGATAGGGACCCTTAGAGCCTGTGCTGGTTTTAATGACAACAGCCCCCAAAGGCTCACATGTTTGGATACTTGGTTCCTACTTGGTATAACTTTTTGGGAAGGAGTAGGAGGTGTGGCCTTGTTGGAGGAGGTGTCTCACTGGGGGTGGTGGGCTTTGAGACAGGCCCCGGCTCAGTGTGGTCAGATAGATGGAAGCTCTCAGCTACTACTCCAACGCCACGGCTGCCTGTCGCCATGCTCCCCACAATGATGATCATGTACTAAGCCCTGAAGCGGAAAGCATGTCCTCAATGAAATGCTCTCTTTTATAAGCTGCTTTAGTCATGGTGTCTCTTCACAACCATAGAATACTAGCAAAGACACACCTGAGCACCCAGGGCAGAGTCTAATGGTGCAGGGTCTGCGGACTCTGGGGCCTATGCCGGAGGCTGGAGAAGGGAGGTTAAATTTCTGAAAAATGTTAAACAGAGTTGCTACTCTTATTCAATATTAAATTCTTAGAGAGCAAACTGAATAGTAAGCTGTCCCCAGGGTAAACCACCAAGTACATACCTAAGGTTTCCTGTTTTAGAAAACGGGTCAATACATTCATCTCTAGACAATATTCTATGAGAAAAAAGCTTCTTCTCAGGGTCCAAAAAGCCTGTAGGAAGAAAGGACAAAGGTCACAGTGTGCACACAGCTGAGTCATGTTCACGTGGGCCTGCTCTTTTTTTATACATACCAGAATTTCTCCTGCAGTAACACTAATGTGAAGCAATGTGCACTACATACACAAGTGAGCTGTGTACGCGAGCCAGTCCTCACTGCACTTCACAGAACAATGGCTGTGCGCCTGTCTACACTAGTCTGCACTCAGAGTGGCACATCACTCTAACACGTCACTCTCCATGCGGCTTCTTTTTCTAAATACATCAGCAGCCCTACACAGCTGTCTTCTTCATAAAAAGGAACATACTACAGAGCCCCAAGAGGTTGCCTGACACTTGGATAGTACCAAACTAATTTCAGTGGCACAGAATGAAGCCACTGTGATGAAGGCAGCTTCAGTACAGCGTGGCAGGATGCGCATCTTTTCCAAGGTGGTCACCATATTTGGGTACTCCAGTAAGGACGGTGCATTAAGCTTTCTGTCGTTATGTGGTGAATACCTGAAATAACTAAGAGGCCTACAAAGTCTCAGTCCGTGATTACTGGACCGTTTATTTGGAGCCTAGAATAGCACAGTGCATCACAGCAGGACTAGGAGGCTTGGGGAACCAGCCCAGTTCATGGCAACCACGAGGTGAACAGGAAGACGGGCATGGTCCCAGTATTCCTTTTAAGGACACTGCTCTAACTTCATGTCTTCCCACTAGACCCCACTTCCTTAAGGCTGAACCACCTCTCCCACGACTAGTGCCACTAGTGCCCACAGATGTGTCATGTGCAGCACATTTGGGACTTAGTATCTGCAGGTGTAACCGGCATTAGATTTCACAGCTTGCCCCGGGCTCTGGAGTGCAGCGTTCCTGGGAGAAGTTACACTTATGCACTTAAGGATACTGACTACTGTTCTATCGGATAGCGCTGTCCAGTTCTGTCCAACATGCTCATGATGAACTAGATGCCGGAACTCTTCCATAAAGCCACAGCTAGAAATGGAGTAGTGCCCAAGGCTTCAAGTGCTTGGCTAGCCCAGGAAGACTCACAGCCACAGAATCTGCTTTTGGGCAAGGGTCATCTGGTCCACAGGCTGAGAGCCACTGCTCTAGTGTACGTCCAGCAACTGTCCTAAATCACCATGATAGGATGTAAAGACCCCCAAGTAAGACACATTGGCATTGCTACCAGATGGACAGAGGCACAGGCACTGAGGCGCTCACCCACAGAAGCCAGTCCAAAGTGAGAAGTCTATTCATGTCTAATGCTCAGTGCATGCTTATCTTATGAGAAAGAGCAAACTGAATGCAACTGCTCAAAAGGCGATGCTACAACATAGTTGTGCGATACATATTTATTAACAATCACAACAATGTAAGAATACTGTGTGACAGGACATGCATGAACGTGTATGGCCACTTAGACAAACTATGTAAGACGGTGAACACAAACACAAAGTGGGAGAGGAAGGAAAGAAAACATGTGGACATGACAGTGATGAGTATTTCTGATTTTTAACTGTTCTAATACCTTTAATTTAAAAAGTACCAAAGTGCCCATTTAACTGGGATAGTAGCTCCTTCATTAGACTCTGCTGATGTCTCTCCCTGTCACCTGCCTAAAGCTTGCACCATTATCACTCTTAGCCCACGAGTCACTAATTACCACCTAGAGAGGCGAGGTTTCAATGGGAAAGCCACAAGCCTGGGTGTGGACCTCCTGTATATAGGGATGCCTTAACTGTTAGGGCTGCTCCAGCAAACTACTGCAGACTGGGTCATTTATGACCAGTAGGAACCCACATATCCTAGTCCTGTAGGTTGTAAACCCAAGATCAAGGCATCAACAGCGTCACAATAGGTGGTAATTGCTTTGCTGATGGTCACTTTCATACCCTCCCAAGGTCACCTCCTAATCATCTTGCTGATTAAAGGTTAGAGTGTGCACTCAGCGCACAGAGTTCTTCTCTGTTGGTCTGAGATGGCGTACCTTCCTGTTACACAATTACACAAACCTTCCAACCCTGTGTACACAACAGGTGCTGTTGACAGTGGGGAGGCAGGATGTGTTTAGAGTAGGGGTGTGTGTAGGAAGGCAGAATCTATGAGGGAAGAGTATATATGGGAAACCTCACTTGATCAACAAAGGTAGAGACTGAAGTGTGTGTGTGTGGGGGGGTGCGGGGCGCGGTGCGTGCGCGCGCGCGAGCGCGCGCGCGTGTGTGTGTGTGTGTGTGTGTGTGTGTGTATGTGTGTGTGTGTACGTACAGACCCATCCGTGCATGTGTCTGGTGAAGGTCAGAGGTCACTTTGGTCTTGGTTCTTCTTGCTGTTTTCTGCTTTGCTCTGAAGCAGGATGTCTCATCTCACTGGCTCAGAAGTTGGCTGGCCATTCTGAGTTTCAGTGGGTGCTGGGGATCTGAACTCAGGCCCTCTGCTTACAGAAGGGCTGTGCCCACTGAGCCACCTCCTCAGCCCCAAGACCTCTGAATTTTAAAGCGCTCAGCTGAACAAGTTCTGGAAGCCTGCTGGGATGGATGTGTCAGTTATTCAGGCAGTAACTGCAATGGTCAGTGGCTCAGAGGTAATTTCCTATACAGCCACAGGCAGCACTCATTCCCTGGCTAGTGCTGCCACCTGGTGGTCACTGCACAGAGAGCCCTTGGAAGTGATTGCCAGCACAGCAGCTCATGTCCAAAAAGACAAGAAAAATCACTGAGCCCTCAAGAAACTCCTGCTGGCCATTAAGCAACAGAGCTGCAAAGCCATCTGCTAAAGGAACAACCTGTGAAAACACCCACACAAGCTTTCTCTTTTCTCTACCTATGGTCCCAGCCTACTTTCCCACTGCAACTGTCAGTCCTAACCAAGTTTTGAGGAAAATGCCTTGAAAGTAGGAAACAATTTGTGGTCCACATTCATTTGTGGCCCTCACACTGTGCTTAACTGACCTGCGATGGTGTGGGCATACAGACGGCTGCCAAACGTGAAAACATGAAGCTCATACAGCTTGGCGATTTTCTCCAAGAAGTCCTTGCAGTGAGGCCTCAGGCGGGTGTGCAGCATCGGTTCACCGCGGCCCAGCTGGAAGTGAAAGATGCCCTGTGAAGAACAGGCAGGCGTGAGAAGAGCACGCAGGAGAACTGCCCAGGGAGCACCTGAGCTGTGGGCCACACCAGTCAGACGTGGGGCTGCTCAGGGCACATGAGATCCACATGTGCATGAGTGCAGTTCACGATGATAGGCGCCACTGTGCTAACAGGCTGCGGTAACTGCTGTGACACTGCTTACTACCGTCAATCTCGACAGCACCTCTAACTACTCAGGGTCAACCTCTGTGAGAACCACAGCCAGGACAGACTGTTAATGGCTGCTGTGACTATCTGGTCATGTCACGCCGCCGGACAGTGTCTTGAGATCTGTGCTGTCATCTTAATGACATCACCTACACCTTTGCCACTTTGGGTCAAACTGCAGCACTGCAGCCATTATTCTGAACACACTCATGGTGGGTCCTGAGCTCCTAATGAGGCTAACAACTGCTAATGGTGACACACAGCTCCAGTCAGCACATGTGATGCGGGAACAGTGCTCTAGGTCACCGTGCAGGCAAGTGAACTGTATTTACTCCCACCGTTATTTTTCAGATAAGCTGTTTTCCTTAGGAAACTAAGCTGTGATTCTTTTATTTCTATTTACGATTATTTTTTCAGTAAAAATACTGATTTCTTTAACAATTAAAAACTAGCTCTAAAAAACAAGAAACCACACCAGGATCAGAGCACCGAGGAGGAGCTTCTAGTACTAGCTCTCCTCAACAGTGAGAAGTCCAACAGCTGCATGGATGCTCACAGCAAGAATTCAGCGGCCCCTCTCTAACACCCAGACATCAGGAACTCAACTCAAAGGCTGAACTCCAAAGCTTCTAATTATGTTTCAGTGGTGGCCCAGGCCCAGGCCAGAGGTACCCTCAACACAGACTGGAGGATCCTAGCGGTGTGGTGTCAGTGGAGGACCTGCCCCACCTAATCACCCTATACCAGTGGTTCGCAGCCTTCCTCATGCTGAGCTCCTCTACTACAGTCCCTCAGGTTGTGGTGACCTCAGGCATAAAGCTATTTTGTTGCTACTTGATTGTTAAGTTTGCTACTGTTGGAGTTGCAATGTAAATATCTGTGTTTTCTGACGATCTTAGGTAACCCCTGTGAGGGGGTCATGAACCATAGGTTGAGAACCACTGCCCTATACAGATGGGCAGACACTGTGGCTCCCTGAACCCCTTGCAAGTGAGAACTAGCTCAAGCTGTCTTATTAAACTAATTTAAAACGTGCAACTCCAAAGGAATAATAAAAGAAGCAACCACAGCAAGACACGTCCAGATGCACGGGCGCCAAGCCCCTTCAAAATGCTCGCTACACAGACAGCAGTGTGGCTGAAATGCTAGACTACCTAGGAAGAATGTCTATACCTGTAAGGCTAATCTCCACAAACCTACTACACTGTTGTCCTTCAATCATTGTCACCGGTCATTACCCAGATCACCACTGTATCTGCTGCAGTTCACTCAAGCGATGGCATCTGGCTCTGTGGTGAACCATACCCTACGCCGTGATCAGCTTTTAGCATCTTCCCACCCCTAGACCTAGGCACAGCAGGATGCATGCAGAGCTGTAGTGGCACCCAGATTTTAAAATAATAGTCTATGTGCCACTGCTCAGCAACTAATATTGTAAAGCACAGCACTAGCGGGCCTTCCGTGGTGGCCGTACACGTGACTGCAGGCTTCAGATCATCTCTAATAGGCACTAAGAGCTTTTTGTTCCTGAGCCCCAACTTCCCAGCACGTGGCTCATTTCCCACAGGGTTAACCCGCATGGGATTCCACACCTGATCATTTCCCATGTCACCCTGGACAACTCAATTCCCTCATGGTGACTCCCAGGTTCATCCTAAGACCATGTGCCCAACAGCATTCATTGTGTCCTCAGTCGCTATCTTTATAGGTCTCTGAACTCTTATATCTTGGATGACGCCAGCAAGTGTGGGCCACACGAAAGCTCAATGCTGACAGTAAGAGGACACTTTCAGCAACACCTGGACCAGCCCAGACACAGACATGTGAGATCATGCTCACAACAACCAACTGGCCTGTGTCCCACATCTAGGAGGTCACAGGAACTCACTTAAAACAAGACAATGCACTTTGGAATGAAATCATGGAATCTAAGCTGTTTTGAGAGCTACCAAGGCAGAAGCTGGAGTCACTCACTTTGTTGGACATCTGGGGACAGTGCTGCTCAGTTGTGTGGATCAAGGTCTGGTCCAAATCCACCATGAGTACCAGCTTTCTGTTCCGATGGAGTCGCTGTTGGTCTTCTCTTCCTAGTTTTTCAGCTTGCTAAAGTCAAAAAGCAAAAGAGAAAAATGACAAAGTATGTGCATTTGGATTCAAAATTAAATTCAGTTTTGTTAAGAGAAAGAGCACAGACAAGTCCCTAGCCATCACCGCTGCCTCCATGTTAGGAGCCTATCACAGCTTTTTAAGGAAGGTCTGGCTCAAAGGGAGCCAGGCCACCCCTGCTGCTGTGCTGGCAGTACTAAGAAGGTCACTGACACACAATACCAAGACCTGTGGCTCCAAGCATCCATGTACAGACGACTGTCTACGAATGGAAAGCGGCAGCCAGTGGAGCCGCCATGTCTTAGAAAACAGTCTTCCGGCTGAGGCCTGCCTATAGATTGAGGGTCCCCTAGGAGCCCAGGCGCTGCCGCACGTCTCACCTCAGAGCTCACCATCAACTCCGGCACACTGTGGACCATGGAGACAGTCGCTGTGCAAAGTGGTACCTGCTGCTTTCCGTTTTTACTCTGTAACCTGTGAGTGTGGAAAGTGTCTGGTTAACTGTGTGTGGAAGGCACGCCTACTTCAGCACACGATGAGCAACACTGCTATCCCAGCACACAACTCTCTGTGCAGACAGCTTCAGTGAATGCTGCCTGAGCTCTACAGCATACCTGCAGTCACATGTTTAGTTCAAGAGTCAATTCCGTATGTAAGCCAACTGATTACAGGAAACAAGTAAAAACAGTGACAGCCACCCAACACCTACACTGTGGAATAGAGATGCTTACAGACTACAGTGATCATGTACACAGAGCACTAGACAAACAGGCTCACTGTCAAAACTGCTACATCCTCAATTGGAGTGTGTGCTGGACACTGCAGGTGATTTGGAATCCCCACAGGAAGGAAAACAAGCATTATGTTCTCCAGAAATACTGGAGAAGACCACTCAGCAAAGTGTAGGGTGTGAGGAAACGAAGGCCCTCAAAACAAAAGTGTCCTTTCCTTGAGAAACTAGCCAGGTCTTAGGCCCAACTCTACGCAGAGGCAGCAGGACCCCACATCATGCCCTGCACAGCCTTCCCTCAGTACCCACAGGCTCAACCACCTGAAAGTCTCGCTCCCCATGCATACTCACTGGGTCAGGTCCTGGCCACACTCGGCACACAGGCCCTTCATGACAACAGGATGGCTGCATCCTTCCAATCTCACCAGAAGGGCTCTGCAAAAATCAAAGCAAACATTAACAAACAAATTACATTAAAGATCTTGATGTGGTGTGAGAAAGAGCACCTCAAGTCCCAAACAGGTCACCAGGCAGGCTGTATCTGACTCTCAGGTTACTGCACCATGAACACCATCTACTGTATAAGACACAGAAAGCACTGCAGATGCCTAGTCAGGAGGAGACAGCAGACAGATGGTCGCATAAGTGTGTGCATATGACCCTTTAACACTTCTGATAGAGAGTGCACCACAACCAAAGCTCACCTACGAACACTGTAAGCACATGAAGGTATAATTCCAAAGTAAATTCTTGCTCCCTCCCACAGATGATTCCCAGTCTAGACCGGCTCATATGCATCTTACATTTTCTGACAGAACTACTGTAATATCCCTAGTTGCTTGTCTGTTTCCCTTTAAAACAGTATTTGGCCATGTAGCCCATGCGGGCCTTGAACTCACCATCCTCTGGCCTCAACCTCCCAGATACCAGGATCACAGCTGTATCCCACCATGACCACTTGCTAATCTTTAAGTGAACAGAAACTATTTTTCTTGTTATGTCCACACACACCACTGCCTCAAGGATTACTATAAATATATTTCAAAATCATAAAATCAGAGGCTGCACCCTGATGCTGCAGCAGAGATTCACGTCTCTCTAATACAGCTTAGTACGGTCCTTGTCAGGCCCATGTTTGTCACTAGGACGTTCCCAACTACTTTCTAGTGGCAAAAACTGCAGAGTCTCCAGAAGCAGGTCACCGTCCAGAAGCCAGACTGGCCCTGCCCTGCTGTCCACTCAAGAGCACTCTGCTGCTCAGTCTGGCCGCTCCCAGTGAGAGCTCCCAAGGGCCTGGCTCCCTCGCAGCACTCTCAAAGAGAGGACGGGAAGCAGGACAAAGGCTGGACCAAAGCACAGCCATGTGGAAACATGTCATAAGAAGCAGAAGGCAAGACCCGAGACATATCACACAGTTCTGCGTCCCTCCTCACTGGACAGGGTCTTAGGTGCGCTGCACCCACCTCCTCCCTCCTGGGACATGAGGTTTGAAAGACAGACTTGCCTGGCCTGAGCATGTTCCCAAGGGTCTACGTCACAATCCAGTGGAAATAGGAGACACTTTCCCACTGGTACTGAGATACCACAGGCAAGAAAAAGGGAAGGAAAAAAAAAAGACCTTTGATTTAAAGGTCACACTTTATACAGAACATGACTTAAAACAGACTACAACTAAAGACAAAGGCCAGCACTAGGTGCAGGATCTCTCTCTCTGAGTTTTGGTCAGGGAGGCCCCATCACAGTCCTAACAAAGAGTGACTACCCAGATGAAGCACTCTCACAGCTCAACAGTAAACCTGAGTGGGATCTTGATCATTGCAGCTCTAAATAAGTCTCCAAAGCAGTTGAGAAAAGCGCTCAACCCCATTCTTTTTCCAAGTGGCTGTTCTAGGTTCTCCGTATTTCTGTACAAACATCAGGACCAGTCCAGCTGGGTAGGTAGCTCTGCTTGGGTAGCCAGTCAGCAGCTTCCACATGCCCAGTGACTGCAGCAGCCGCACAGGCTGCACAAGGAAGCTTACGATGCGCAGCCTCTCCCAGCAGCAGTGGGCCACCAAGGCCTACCTAGTAGCCACAGGACAAGTTCTGTGAGCCCTAAGTAGCCTGTGTGGAGTCAGCCTGGCTCTCTCCTGTGCCTGTCTTGAAACTGTGTGCCATTTTATATGGTCACACTGAGCTGCCATCAAGGATGGGGTAAAGTTACGAAGGAAGTCTGCTGTGAGGACAGAGCTGGCAACAAAGCCAACTAACTGCCTTGGTGGGTTGCCTTCCAGCTTGGGCCCAACATCAGAGCCGTGGAAAAAATTCCTCTGGGAACAAGCTTAGTTTCCCAGAGAGAAGAAGCATGGCCATAATCTTAACTAGTGGGTACCCGAAGGCTTAACAAGGAGGGAACTACAGTCAGCTTGCTGTGAGTTAAATAAAGGCAAGGAGCATTGGGAGAAGAATCCAATCGCTCCAACAGATGGTCAAATCCAGTGAGAGGAAGGATGCTTCTGTAGACACTTGGCAAGTATGGAGAGGCCAGGGAAGAAACAAAGTGCATAAAGCATGGCTGTGAAAGTCAAGTGAGGGCACAGTGTGTGGAGTACACAGTCTGGGCTCCTGTACTTCAGGCACTATGAACCTGACATCCTCACTGTATAAACAAATAACGTAATTTTTTTGGTACTAGGATCAAAAGGCTTTGTGCATCTATTCTACGAGGTTGATTTTGCCCTGGAACACATGACCATGTTTATTCTGGATGTTGCTCAATTGTCTCACAGGGAACAGAATACCTGTAACACTGTCACACAGCCCAGAATGTCCATGTGCTCAGACTGGAAACCAAGACAGAGACATGAGGCCAAAGGCACACCAGTGTGTTTACTGTCTGTGTTCATCCAGTCTACTGGTGCTCTCAGTGGTCTAAGACATCCATCCCTGAAAACAGTGGCCAGCCAATAAGCTAATCCACACAGGGAGTTTACATCACCAGAACCACCTGGGACCATACACAGGTGCCACCTATCTTTGCACCCCTGATTTCATGCCTGGATTTCAAAACCTCAGCAGGTAAGGGGTATAGCTCATTGGTAGAGCCCTTGGCTGGCATATACACTGCTCTGTGTTGTTCAATCTACAGGAACTGCAAAATACCAAACCTTAAACCTCATCTGATAAGTTCTGACATGTGACTTTCCTTTTATATATAAAGGCTCAGAATACACAAATTATATTCATTAAAAATATTAAAACAGCTACTAAACTCAAATTTGATTCCTCCAACTCCAAGTGACTCTAAGAGTTCCTGTTCTTTGCAATGTGATGACTTGAAGGTGAATGACAAAGCCAGACACTCCTGATGGCCACACGATGCAGTGACTGCCTCATTCCTTCTGAACTCACACAACTCATGGTACAGAGCCTGCCAGGACCCTCGGAAAGAAATAAACTAATACAAGACACAAAGCACAAGAGCTACAGTCCAGCTAGGTGGACCACTAAATCACATTTGGAACCCTACCATAGGGCAAAAATGTTGATGCCATAGCCACCAATTTTAGGGAGAATAAAGAAAAAGTGAACACCTTATCAAGAGAGCAGATGGGGCCCTGCATCTTTGAAAGCTGCCAAAGATGTACTGGACAGATGTCTGCTGAAAGGTAGGCAAAACCGCATGGCACCTGCTGCCAATGCCCACCTGATGAACACCCCAATCCCACTGCTGTGCTTCTGGAGCCTGGGAAATGCAGGTGTTTGGGACTGGGCCTGTGCCCCATAAACACACAGAGACAGGTACAGTATGTACCCTGATGGCCCAGAGAGAACACAACTTGCACAAGCTTCAAGGAAACTCAGAGTGGTAGCCATTCCTGCTTACTTTAGTGCTAACAGTCGACAAGAATCTATCATGATGCCGAAACTCAAGGGGAAAGCCAGGATCTTCCATAACAGGAACCTGACAGACGCCACCATTACCCACTGATCAACACTCAACAGTGCAAGGTGAGACTTTATGAAAGGCAATCACCACTGTCTGTCGCTGGGCCACTGTCAGCTTGGCCACTGTCTGTCGGCTGGACCGCTGTCCACCTGAAGGACGCTCTATCAACAGCTTCCGCTAATGCTAAGAGGGAAGAAGACAGAGAAGCTGAAGCATGGCGTGACACTGACAGAGTGGGGCCGTCCGCCTCTACTGTAAGGACACAAGCAGGAAGAAAGCAGAGCGCTCTGCAGAAGAGGAAACAGCGCTGTGCAGACCTCAGCATCTCATCTTGAGGACCACGGAGTGTTTCTATAAGGGTACCTTTTTTGGAAGGTATTTAGGAGAGTGTGATATCACAGGGCAACTTACGCTCATTTTAAAAATTAAATGGAAATATGACATCTTAAAACCCATTAAGATCTTGGTTTATAAACTTTAAATCCATTTTTAAAAAGATTTATATAATTGCATAGGTATTTTGCCTGCATGTATGTCTGTGTATCATATACATGCCTGGTGGTGGCAGAGGCCAGAGTGTGCTGGTTGGATCCCCAGGCACTGGAGTTACAGATGGCTGTGAGCCACATGTGGGTGCTAGGATTTGAACTCAGATCCTGTAAAGAGCAGCCAGTGCTCCTAACCTCTGAACTCTCTCTGTAGCCCCTCATTTAATCTCTTTTAAAATGAAATAGAAGAAGCATGAAGCTAGAGATACATCCATAACGCACATACAATTCTTACAGCTGTTCCTAAGCGGACACACTTCAGGCCTCTGTTTAAATGATTATGTCAAGCTACTTAAACATCTGCACACAAAATGCAGAATCCAAAAAGGCCTGACGAGTTTCTTCACAGCTAGGAACACAACACAGTATAACACAAGTCCATCTAGAGTGCAGACCATCTGCGTCCAGCAGGTTCAGTTAAAGTTACAAGTTCCCTGGCTTCAGACAAGAGTGCCTTCTAACCACATAATCATTTACGCCAACAATGAGTGCTCAGCCAAGGAATATCCACTCATGCAACTTCTGGGTACGGAGCGTACGAGAACTCTTAGCAGCTGCTTCAGTGGCAGCTGTGATGTGCTGTGGTTCTGAGCATCTCACCCCAGCTAACTTTCCGACACTGAGATGGGGAGGTGACACTAGGAGCAACTGGAGTGATTTTGCTACAGACTTTCTAAGATTTTTCACTCTAGGCAGCTGGACTAACTGCCGGGGTTTGTTTGTTTGTTTTCAGCAGAGGTGTTCCTGGCAGGGCTGGCTAGGTAAATGCTCTTCACCCAGCAAGCCACAGTCGCTGAATGTCCCCCAAATGCAGGTCTGCTCCTACTGGCTCATGATGTGTTTGTTTTGTTTTATAGACTACATACTTTAAAATTTTACTTCTTTTATTTTCTTTTTGAGATTGTAATATATCATTTTGCCCTTCCAAACCTTCCTTGCTTTTTCAAAAACTTGTCATATACATACATACGCCTAATTACCTAAGAACAACCTACTCAGTCTGTCTGTCTGATGTTATTTTTATGTGTGTCTCCAGGGCTGACCATTTGGTTACGGGATAACCAAATGATGTGCTCGTCCCTGGGAAAGACTATTTCTCCCACTGTCAGCATTACTTAGTTGCCTGTAGTTCTTTGTGTAGGGTTGAAGACTCTCCCCTGCACATTAGTATGCTTAATTGTGTCCTTGCTGAGCTCATGTTTAGGCACCCAAGACATTATGGGTATAGCTTCTGCCCTTACTAGGAGGCAAAACCTCACAACAAACGCCTGCTCTTACAGCCCTCCTACCCCTCTTCTGCAGTGGCCCCTGAGCCTTGGAGGTGTACTGCACATGTGTCCATTGGGACTGGGCTCTACAACTCTGCACTTTGACTGGCTGTGGTTTTCTGTAATGGTCTCACTTTGCTGCAAAGCATCACCACGATGTGGGATGAGCCTCTGCTGGCTCTTATCATCTCCTTCCACCCCATCCTCCCAATAACCACATGCTCAAATCTCCCTGGGAACGTAAAAAAGTCCTGCAGAGGACCAGGGCCATATGACAAATCAATTCAGGCGTTTGTTTCTAAAAGATGGTAAACATTACAGAAAGGCAAGTGGCCCAGAGCTCCATTCTCCCTGTGTGCTACTGAGCTCCAAGGTAAGGTCTAGGGAGCACACTAAGTGGCTTCCAAGGACAACCCCTTATACTAGCGACCTACTGCACAGTGTGCCGCAATGGCGCCCCAGCTGTCCCCTTTACCTCCTCAACATTCCTTCTCTCACCCAACACGATGAAGTGCTGTGGAAAGCATCCTAGCACAGCTCAAAATCACTGATTACTTCCACCTCAACCAGAAAGGGCTCTCTGGGAACAAACTCATATGTGGCAAGACTAGACGTCTTGGCTAATGACTGTGACAACTACAACCACAGGGGACTCATTTTTGTTAGTACACAAGCCACCTGCTCTGGCTAGCTTCACGGTCCCAACAAAAACAAGGTAGTATCAAGCAACCTGTCAATGAAATCTGCTGTCACCAAGAGCACACATCTGGGCTCAGCTGTGCCACAGCACCCAAGCTGCATTCTTCAGAAACACAGTGCCAGCCAACCTTGGGAGAAATCAGGAGGAACAAGAAATGCCAAGAAAACCACAAAGATGTCAGGCTTAGAACCTCTTCATGCTGCCTACAGGAGCTTAAGAGTGGCCTAACCTCAGAAGAGACACCAATGAGGATGAAACAGCGTGATACACAGACAAAGACTCAGCTCCAATTTGCCTCAGAAGCAAAGTTTAGTCTTGGCAGACGGATCGGCTGGGCACTGTTTAGACAGTTGTTTAAATGCTGCCACTCCACATCAAGTTTCTCAGGATGTGAGCAGCTTAGACAGGTTCCACTGCTGTCGGAGATTCAAGCAGAGGGGAGGAAGGTGGTCACGTGCCTTCTCAAAACAGTTCCGACTGCACCAATCCTACGTCTACACAAGCAATGTGACTAAAGTGTGTGGAGAGGGAGCTCTAAGGGTCACCATACAATAATCACTCTACAGAGGTTTAATGCAAACACCAATAGACACTGGCTCTCCCATGTGATCTTAAGGATATGTATGCAGTCAGGCTCTGGGGTGCACATCTGTAATCCCAGCACTAAGAAATAAGGGGGTGGTGTTGCTAGAAGAATAGAATTTAAAGTCACCAGTGAACTTCCAGGACTGCTCAGACAAGTTCACCATAAAGTATCCTAAGTGCTTCTGAGACATGCTCAGAAAGAAGTAAACATCCAGGGCTCTTGGGCAAGGCTGCTCCTTGTTGACACCCTCTTCCTGTCTCCACCTAGGGTGAAGCCAGTGCTGATGAGGTGGCACCAAAACCAGAGACAGAAATACTTCTGAAAAGGCGGAGGGCTTTGACTCTGTGCACCTGCACGAGGCAGACAGCTCTTTGCTGACCAAGGTCTAACAGTCATGGCCAATACCATTCAACAGGAGGATCTAATGATTACCTACCCTTCTGTTTTCTCAGACAGGGACACGCACATGCCTTGTAGATAGACATCCTAATATGTGAATCCCTCCTTCAGAAGGCTGGAGGGCAGAAGTGCTGTAGTTTCCCAGGCATTTGGAGTTTCACATTTGCTCAGGCTTCACATGCTAAGTATTGGAAAACTCAAAAGCATATATGCCCTAGTTTTGGATCTTGGAATATTTTAAATTTTAAAATTAAGGATACTCAACCTATATAACTAGATTATGGGGGAAAGACCTACTTAGCTGTAACTTGTGTGCTACTAAAAGCCAGTAGGGACTATTTGAGCTCTGCTGACTGCTACCTGCAGCATCCTTTGCACAGGTCTGCTCAGTGGAGTGCTACTTCTGCAGGCTAATGCCTCATAAAAAGTCTTTTCTGAGTGGTCTTTGTACAAAGTGACTTAATACAGTGATTTTTCTCCCCAGACAGGGTTTCTCTGTGTAGCCTTAGCTGTCCTGGACTGGCTTTGTAGATCAGACTGGCCTCATACTCACAGTCATCCACCTGCCTCATCCTCCTGAGTGATGAAATTACTAATCACGTGTCTTCGGTAGTTTTTTTTAAAACCCTTGTTCTACAAAAGTATGACAGGCATTTGGGAGAAGGCCTGACTGGTGTCTTCAAGAGCCAATAGTTCCAAAAGTACTACACATCTATCAGCCTCGGTGCCATGTTCAAACACCCAAGTGTGAATCCAACTGGGAAAGGCAACCTACAGCCATGACACTTAGTCCAAAGAAACTATTAGGATTGACACAGGGAATACAAATGGAGCTTTAAGCTGGGGCCTTGCTAACTGCTTCTCCCTGGACCTTTCACACTTGTCTGTCACCCATGTGCAAGCAGGCACACAGGAATGTGCATGTCATCTGACTCCAATACTCCCCAGAACGCTGACAAGAGGGGTCCACATAATAGGAAAAGAGAAGGGAGCAGTTTATATCAAAGCAATGTTGCTAGTGGTTTTCCCAAAAGCAGGAGTTCACCTGACTTCACTGGACTGGTGGCACAGGATTCCAAGAGTCACTTCAAGGACACCTGGATGCTCCACCTAAGAAGGGACACAACTCACCAGATTCAGAGTCCTGACAGAGGCCACGCTACAAGCCCAAGACCTCAAACATCAGAGAGAAGAAGCAAGTGCCAGCTGGGAATTCGTCACAGTAACTACCTGGCTGACTCTGGGTCAATGACCTGGGTAGGTTTGAGTCATTAGACTGGTGGGTCTGAACCTGAGTTTCTGTACTAGCTTGTCTCTGAGACAGTGTTGGTCCATGTTTAGTCCCCAGTGACCCTGTCCATACAGAGAAGCAGAATGAACTAGTACGAGCCCTTCAATCTGAGCATTTCCTACCAGTCAACTCAAAAGCACGTTAGCACCATAGGAGAAGCTGCTAACGAGGGCCCAGGTGAAGGCGAGATACCGGCTTCTCTGACGTAGGAACAGTGCCTACCAATCCTATGGCCTTGTCCTTCCAGAGGCGGCCAAGCAGAGAGCTCCCTCAGGGAGTCAGCCCCAAAGAAGCAAGTTTTCCTGGTGGCTGTGCAAACCAGCATACAGTGACCAGGGGACCACAGGACAAGAACACAGGCAACATCTCCAAAGATGCACTAGAAGGAGTGACCAGGAAGACAGGCAGGCAGCGTTCTGTCTGTGACAAGACCAGCAGAAAATGGAAATCTTCCTTCTGGAGACCAGTGGGCAGCAAATACTCAACAAAGGCAGGATTGGTACCAGTCAAAGAAGTGAGCAAAAGACACCAGAAAAAGAGCAGAAAGAGTGTTTCAGAGGAACTCTTGGGACAACCCACAACTGGCAGGAGCACTCACCTTGCCAAGTAGTTTCTGTTCTTTACAATCAAAGCAAGCACAGCCACGTGACACACTTGCCCACGTGTTAACTCGGGTTCAAAACACAACACTGGCAAAACTCAGACACAAAGCCGGACAGTGGCATACCAAACCAAGTCAAGATCCTGCGGAGTTAGGACACAAGTACGACAGCTAAAGAGGTTTAGCAGGACCGCGAGGACCAAACACCCATCATCCGATGCAGTCTAGTTTCTGCCCTTCCCGTGGCTATGATGCAGAACCGCCGAGTTTTTACAACCGCGTTTCACAAAGTTTTATAAGCGTTTACAAGAAACACACACGCCCCACAACTTCTATTTCAGTAACGAGCCTGGAACCTGCCTGAGTAGTCCTGCGGCCACAGCCACCCAAGCTGCCTTCGCTTACAAAGGTGAAGTCCGCCAATTATAGACGAGGGACGAATGTAAAAGATTCCCCAAAGAGGTAACCTGGGGTCACCGAGAACTTTAAAAACTCAAAATGTCACAGAGATAATAAAATTATAAATAGTGATGACCATTCTTCCTATAGTCTCATCCCCGCAGCCGCTCCGGGCTGTCTAGAGCGCCCGGGCTGCAGCTGTAGCCCTGAGACTCCGGACATCCCGAGAGCCCCCGGAGTTCGGGTCCCCGCACACTCACCCAGGGGCCACCACCTGGCCTGGCTGCACACACAGTTCACGGACCACGCCGGCGCGCTCCGACCTGAGCCTGCGCTCTGCCCGCGCGGCACGGATGCAGCCCCCAGAGGCGGTGCGAGTCGGAGCGGGTCCGGAGGGCTGCGCGGAGGCAGCGGCCTCGCATACTGCCAGCACCGAGCCGATGCGCACGGTCGCGCCCGCCGCCACCTTCCACTCGAGCAGGCGCAGCGGCGTGGGGCCCGGGCAGCGCACCTCTGCCCCGGCCGCCGCCGGGGCACCCTCGGTGGGAACGCCGGCCGCAGGCGGCGCTTCCATGGCGACCCAGCGAGAGACGAGGACGGTCGGAACAACGGAGGTGAAGAACGGAAACACAAGGCGCTCGGGGCGCGGTGCCCACCGCGGGCGGCGGCGACACTGCGTTTCCCGCTCCGACACCGGCTTCACCCGCCGCTCGCTGCGCACTCACTTCCGGGAGGCGTACTGCGTCACGGAGGGCGGGGCAGGAGACGTGCAGTCACGTGATTGTGTGCTTTCAGGCCGCGGGTAAACACTCAGCCCACGCGGAACCGAGAGGCGTTGCTCACGCCCTCGGGGCGTTGTTCCGTGGTATTGAGACTGCCGGCAAGTCCCGCGGATTGCTGTCACAAGACTTCTATCGCACACTACGTGCCCTGACTCATCGAGACTACCAGTTCCGGCATGCAGCGCGAGTTTTTGTGTCAACTCCCGTCGTACCCTGCGGGTTCCGACGACGGGAGACTTCGGGAGCCCGCATTCAGCCCGAACCGCTGTGCTAGCTAGTATGTTGTAGTCTTGATGTTTAGAGAGACTACCAGTCCCGGCATGCAACGGGGACCTCAGTCCCACCACTCCCGTCGTGCACTGCGAGGTTTGAGGGCAAGAAACTACGGGTCCCTTTCCGCAGTGCCACCCGTACCCTTTGAGACCGCCAGCCTTTGCCTAGTTCGCCTCCCGTCATGCACTGCGAACACTGGAGTCCAGAGCCTGCGGCGGAGGAGCGTGCTCAGTGACCCTTAGCCGCTGGCGCTCTTTTCAGAGCGGAGTGCCTAGTGTCGCGCTGTGGTTAAGGATCTCCTCCGCGCCTGCCCGCTCCCCCTGGGATCCTGTGCACTAATCATCTGGTCCTGCTTGCTGCGTACTTCAGGCCTACAAGTGGGAGCCGGGAGGGACTCTGACTGGAGGTTTCGCAGTTTCTGAATCCTATAAAATAGCATTCTCATAAAGCTTGAGTGGGTGTTAACAGTCTGTGAACACGCCTGTCCCAGAGATGCTTACACCTGTTACCGCATCTTTTGCAAAGCGACCAGGTCGTTGTTCCTACGGGCCGTGTTCCAATGAATTACCTAAAGGGCACCGAATAGCGTCCGAGGAATCTGTTTTTCTAGATTAAAACCAAGAAAATTAAAAAAAATAAAAGTCCTTAAAACTAAAATTGCTTAGGTCTTTCAAGGGATGGCACTTTGCATTGATACGGTCTCTACCATTATATACTACAGGTATAAATTAAGATTTATTTGGGAAGACAGATTCTTCAACCGAGAAAATGCCTCCATAAGGTAGGGCTGTAGCCACGCCCACCGTGCATTTTCTTAATTAGTGATTAGTGGAGGAGGGCCCAGTCCTTTGTGGGTGGTGACATTCCTGGGCTGGTGGTCCTGGCTTCTATAAGAAAGCAGGCTGAGCAAGCCAGTAAGCGGCACCCAGCCATGGCCTCTACACCAGCTCCTTCCAGGTTCTGACCCTGGTTTCTGCCCCGACTTCCTTTAATGATGGACTATGATGTGCAAGTGTAAGCCAAATAAACCCTATCATCTCCATCTTGCTTCTGATTATGCTTTCTCATCATAGCAGTAGTAAATGTGAGCAAGATAGACCCTTCCTCTCCCAAGGTGCCATTGGACAGCGTTTCACAGCCACAGCGTCCCTAAGACACCAGGGAAGGACTGCAGTTTGCAGAAGAAAAGGGTTCTCCAAGCTGAGTATTACTAGCCCCTCAGTAAGTATACAGAGAGCTAACCTGGAATAATGAAACCAGATCGTGAGTCTTGGGGCCCAGAGGATGTGACTGCTGTCCTAAACCCCAGATCCACCAGGCAGCTACGCGTACAAATTTGAAACAAAACATGAGCATCAGGTAGGTTGTAAGAATTGTTACTCATTAGAAAGAAAGGTTTGCAGACGGTGATGCCAGAAGGGTTTATCATAAGCTACAGCCCTTTATCCTAAAATTTTAGCAATAGATGGGTTCCTGAGCCCACGATTTTTCAGATTTTAAGAAAGGGCTTTGTGCATATATCACATCTAAATAGAGACAGTGCTTTCAGGAAGCATAACAGTAAAAACATAAGTGAAATAAAACCATTATATGTCAAATCACGTCAGATTTTTTTTCCACAAAAGTTTCTTTGTTTTAAGCTATGGATTTTGGGTGTATGGAGAAAGACATGAATACTATGAACAGTAAATAAAAGGACATGACTGCCCTTAGGTATGGTGGAAGAGGTTTATTGTAGATACAAAGGAGGGCATAGCCAGAGGCATCTGGAAGGGCACAGACTCATCATGACCAGCCAGCTGAACTGGGCTAAGTAAGGAGAGGGGCTCAGGGCAAGGAAAAGAGGGGAACCAGAAATTTAAAAAGGACCAGTGAAGCCAAAATGGCTAGGTTATAAAGGGAAGAGAAGCTGGAGGAAGGGCAATCCAGGTGGGGTAGGGGGCAGGTATGCCAGTTAGGAGGAGCCTGTAACAGGAAGTGTTACATTTGCTATCGCTGGTTGGCTGGTTTCCTGGACTGCTGGATATCCTGATTACAAAGACTGGACTTGCCCCCCAAGGAACTACGTCCTTTAACAGCAGGAAGTAGTTATAGATACTTACACTGGCCATTTCCGTTCTAACCTTTCTCTCCTGTCTGGTGTTGGAGTGTTGGAAGGGATTGGGGTGAAGAAGGAAGACAGAGGGATAAGGAAACCCAATAAATAGACTAAAAAAGTATGCAGCAGTAAGTGGTGCCCAAATGTGGGACTTGGAGTACTATGAAATCTAGTTTCTAATACCACAGAAGAGATGGCAGGGCAGGAAAAAGTGAATATACAGTTTCAGGATGTCAACAAAAAAGTTTGTTGTGGCTACTGCTGCTGGGTTATCTCCCACTTCACTCCCAGAGGGGGTTTTTCTGGTTTTGCTTCTTTTTCTTCCTATAATTTGTTTAAAAAATGATTGGGAGAATAGCTGAACAATTGGAAAAGATGCTAGTGGATGTGGAGGGGGTCTAAGAAACAAGAATGGATGAAATAGGACCATCAGGAGGGTCACTCAGTTCCCTCGTTTTTGGGAGGATTACAGGGTTGGCTGTGCAGCTAGAGATTTTGTGTGTTTAGATGGAAGCACTTGGGAAGCAAATAGCACTGCTGGAAAAGGGAGAACAACAGGTTCAGACCCGGCAACCGAGAGCTGGAGTTTCCCACAGTTGCCACCTTGCCTAACTACGCGAACTTTTGGTGTCAAGCTCCCACAGCCCCTGGGCAGGCTGGGAGCCTGGAGGAACAGAAGGCCATTCCGAGTGACCGGTTTCAGAGAAACAGCCCATTTGAGGAAAAGCTAATCTTGAGTGAATTGAGCTGCCAGAGGAGCAGCCTTAGCTTACCAGATCACCACCATTAGCTTCCACAGTCGCCGCCAAAAGCCTTGGATATCAAAATGCTTAGTGCTTCAATTACAGTAAATTTCTTTATTTGAAAAGAAATTGTGACCAAGCCACTAAAAGCCTCAGAGTTCAAAATGGTGGGCGTGTTAACTTTGAGAAACAATGGCACTTTCCACTGGAGAAATGAATAAGCCATTTCTGGCAGCCTTTGGTTCTTGGTAGGAATGCCTAGGCTTCTTGGAGTTTTATAGATGTTGTGGTAAGGTCTGTCCTTGGACTGGGGAATGCAGATCCAAGGAGGACTTACGAGGCAGCTTTTTGCCATTAGGAAGCAGCTTTGGGACCCTAGCTCAAAGCTCAGCAGCACAAAGTACAAGCCGTTCCAGACAAGAGCAGCCATCAGTTACCAGGTTATAGAAGAAACTATTGATACAAAAGGCATTTGATTCACTGATAATCTTTTAAGAAAGCAACAACAAGTTTCATTAATGTTAGAGAAAAGGCTACTTTTTCGACTAAAAGGGGGAAATGTAGTTGGAGTTTAGGTTTCTTTAAAAACTCAGTTACAAAACATGTTTTGTTTTGTTTTTAATCCCAGGGGTAGGGTATGGGGCTGCTTCAGATTGTCCACAGCAGCAGATTATTTACCTCGTGTGGGTGCTGAGGGGTATGATCTTTTCCAGCTGTAGATAGTTTAATTCTAGGACTCTGAAGAGGGAATAAATGCCAGAGCCCAGAGAAAAATGGGGCACGCTGAGGAAAAAGAAGACAGCTGCTGCCCCCCCCCCCCCGCCCCGCTGTTGTCGTCTGATGAGAAGGAGTTGGAGATGCCCTGATGACAAAGACTGGACTTGCTCCAAGGAACCTGATGACCCTAACCACCAGGAAGTAGTCAAAAGAGACCTATACCGCCTTTCCCCATTCACCTCCCTTCTCTCCTGCCTGGTGTTGGAAAGGATTGGGATGAAGAAGTGAAGTAGAGGTGTAAGGAACCCCAATATAACAGATAAAAAGTACACACTAACAAGGAAGGGTGTAGGCTGTGATCTTTTAAAAAACCTACTTTATTTGGGGTTCTTTAATGCCTGCACCTCCTTTCAGCTCACCTACCCTAGATAGGAGAGAGAGAAGGTTAACAGGGATGGGAGAAGTAAACCTTTTTTAGACTCAGTCTCTTGGGGTGATTCCATTCTTCATCACCAGAATTCCAGAAGACCCATTAGGCAGCAAACCAGAAATTCAGCAGAAGTGACCACAGCCACAGCAGCTGGAACCCGGAACCTCGAAGTGTTCTCAAGTGTTTCTCTCTAGGAGTGTCCCAAAGCTAAGGGATGAGCAGCTGAGGGATGTGAAGCAATGCAAAAGTGATTGATGTTTGTTATTTGGACCATTTATACTCTGCCATCCACCATCCAGGATGTTTTGCGATTGGCAAAGACCACAATCCCCAAATGAGGCAGTTCCCTTTCTAGAAGACAAACATCACTCAGCCTCTCACCAGGCTGTTTCCAGTAGACAAACATCACACCCCTTCACACAAGTCTGTTTCATATCCCACTCTTGGGATCAAAACAAAAATGTGTTTACATCCACTACAGAAGGTACTAAGGGATGCTGGGAGAACATGGCTGCCAGCTTCAGCTTTGCTATGCTAATAGGCACCCTGGTGTTTGTCCTGAGTTTGAGACCTAACTCACTATATATGTGATGCAGTAATCTTTATGACCCAGGGGAAGAAGGTCCCACCCCTCTTGAATTGCAGCCTGATTTACTTTACCTAGACTGCTTTTGAAAAGCTGGAGCATTACCTCATCTGTTTTCCTGGCTGAGATATGCTTCTTTCAGACTCAACTAGGTTCTCTGATGAACAAATTCTGGTCAATGCTAGTGAGGTTAAAACTAAGAGGCAGTTAAGAGGAAAGATAGGAAGGCTGCCAGAATAAGAGAAACACCTCAGGGAAGCCAGATTTCTCAGGCTTGCAGACGCTCACCTGCGTGTTTGTATGTCATTGCCTGTTTCATGCATCAACTTGTGGCTTCAAGAAACGCTGTGATCACACGGCTTTACAAGGTAAGTGAAATTAAGCTAGGACTGGGTTGAAGATCAGTCTAAAACTACACACTTTCTAAAACATGAAAAGCTTCATGACTTTGGACTTAGCACTGATTTCTTAATATGGCACAGATCCACAGGCAACAAAAGCAAAAATAGACAAAATTATATCAGGCTTAAAAAATGTCTGCTGAAAAGCGGGGGTGGGAGCACAGTGGTGCACACCTGTAATCCCAGCACTTGGGAGGCTTTTTCTGTGGTCACTTTTGCTGAATGTCTGGTTTGCTGTTTAATGGGTCTTCTGGAAGCAAAAGCAAAACAAAGGGACAGAGCAGATGCACTGCAAGGGAGCCGTGGGCTACTTGAACTAGAGTGGCCAAGATCCCAGGCTACTGTTTGAATCTTGATAAAACACAGCCTAAACGGAGGAGCAGTTGGTTACTAGGGGTGGAGTATTGGTGGTTTCTGTTTTGACTGACAGACTGGAACTAGGAATTATGTTCACTGTGCATTGCCCTTTCTTTTGATACAGAGGATTTTAATCAAATTAATGCCTAGTTATGCCTTGGCATAAGATAGTAACTAAGGGATTTTCCCCAAAAATTAATTTTGAAGATACAGTTTGCTCCACATATACCCAAAACCAGTCTAGGATGGATTGGTCATTGTCCTTAGAGTCAAGAGGAGAGAGTGAGGTGGTTCTGGCTTTAGAGTCATGAAGGATGAAGGAGAAAGGGTCGTGGACTCTCCTTTCACAGTTAAGGAAAGCTGCTGAGGCCAGCCATGTGGCAGGGAAGGCCCTGCTTGGAGACCCTGGGAGGCCATTGGATGGATCTCTGAAAGTGAAGCCTGAATTATGTTGGGAACCCAAAAGTGTTGGAGATGCCAGAGCTGTCAGGCGCTTGCCAAGGAGAGCTGCTCATAGGGAGTAGAGGCAGCCTAGGAAAAGAGTGCCGCAGTTAGAAAAGTTGGAAGGATGGCGCCATTGACAAGATACAGAGCTACAGGATTTTGTCCTGCTGAGGTTTCAGCTTTTCTCTGGTCTATTACGCCCCAATTATTCCATCTTCGGAATGGCAAAATATATTCTGTGCCTTATATGTTGGAATTATGCAATTTGCTTTTTGACTCACAAGGGGTAACAGCTAAGAATTGCTTTGAGTCTCAGAAGAGACTTTGAGCTTTTAGACTGAGATACTAGAGGCTTTTGAAGTTATAGTAAATGAATTTTGTGTTATGATATGGCCACAAGCCCACGGGGGCTGGGGATTGGAACATAGTGGTTTGAATGAGCGTGGACACCATTGGCTCATATACTTGAATGTTTGATCTAAAGTTGGTGGAACTGTTTGGGAAGGGCCAGAGGGTGGAGCCTTGTTGGAGGAGGTATGTTGCTGGAGGTAGGCTTTGAGGTTTCAAAAGCCAGCACCATCTCCCAGTTAGCTCCCTTTCTCTGTGCCTCATGGTTGCTGTCTCAACATGTCAGTCCTCAGCGCCATGTTTGTCTCTCTGCGGCCATGTTGCCTGTTCTCATGGTCTCACCCTCTAAAACTGTAAGTACAGTAAACTCTCCTATAAGTTGCCTTCCTCGCAATGTCTCTTAACAGCAATAGAAAAGAGACTAAGAAGGTAGCTAGGGAGCTACAGGTCAGAATGTGTGCTATTTGTTTTTTGGTTTTGTTTTTTGTTTTTTTTAATTCTGTGATAAAATACCATGACCCAAAGCAATTTATGAAAGGAAGAGTTTATTTTGTCTTGTAGTTCTAGGAAGAAAAAGATACAGCAGCGGGTATCCAGAACTGAGAGAGCACATCTCTGACCTCCAATGGTAAGCAGAGAGTGAAGTGGAAATGAGAAGAAAATGATAAACTTTCAAAGCCTGCCTGCAGTGGTGTGTAGCCTCCAGCAGGGCTGCATGTCCTGGCAGTCCCATAACCCCTCCAGAAAGAACCAGTGGCTGGGACCCAGGTGGTCAATACCTGAGCCCATGGGGTACATTCCTTACTCAACACACTACGGGGTGACACTGTTTGCTTCTGTTTGGAGAGGGATGTGCATGCATTTCAATGAAGGAGCTGTCTTTGGGTTCTAAGTTATTGTTAAGAAAAAGTGTGTGTGTGTGTGTGTGTGTGTGTGTGTGTGTGTGTGTGTGTAGCTTAAGCCAAACAGGGTCCTAGGTTGCTAAATTTTCTCTATATCTGCTAGCCACAATTAGAGGAATGTAAATCAGTACTTTATTGGGATATCACCTTATATTCATTACTATGGCCATTATAAAAACAAATCAGCATTGGAAAAGATACAACAAATTAGGAGCCTGTTCACTGTTAGTGAGTATATACAATGTCACCACCACGGAGGCCCCTTGGGATTACTGTGTACCCCAACAATCACAGAAAATGGTCAGAGAGGGTGTTCATCCAAGGAATAGAAGCAGTATTTAGAAGAGATACTTGCATGACCAGGTTCACAGGACCGCTATCCACAATAGCTAAACAGAAGCAACTGACAAGCCTGTGGCTGCATGGATGATGAACAAAAGGTGGTGTATACATTCCGTGTTACATTCTACTCAGCCTTGAAAAATGAAGACGACCTGGCTCATACTGTCATGTGGGGAAATGTTGAAGTTATATTAAATGAAATAAGGACACATACTACATAAATCCACCTATGATGTGCCTAAATAAACAATGTTTAAAGAAAAAGGTGACTTCTTAGTTAATGGTCATGAGAAGGGAAGTAAGGATTTATAGTAGATACAAAGTTCTGGAGATTTGTATCACACTAAACAGGGTGATACACTATAGTGTTTGGGAGTTTTTCATGTGTGTATGGTAACTTCTGTGTAGATTTGCTTTCTTTCTTTCCTTCCATCTTTCTTTCTTTTTAAAGTAACATCATTTAAAATTTTCAAAAAGGAAAAGTAGGAGAAGCCCTTACTAAATGGAATGAGATAACCATTCCTTAGGTTGTTTAGAAAATCCCTTTGCATAGTTTTAGTTAATTTTTTGGCATAGTAAGATAGATTTTGTAAAAAAAAATTTTTTTCGGCAGTGCTGGAAATTGAACCTAGCTCCTTGTACTTGCTAAGCAAATGTTCTACCATTGAGCTATATCCCCTAAAATTAATATTAATTTTTGTGAATCAAATACTCTAATAATGTACTTTTTCTAATTTCATAATATAAACTAGAATTGCTTGAAAGGCATCAAAATAGAGCTGGGCGCGGTGGCACACGCCTGTAATCCCAGCACTCTGGGAGGCAGAGGCAGGTGAATCTTTGTGAGTTCGAGGCCAGCCTGGTCTACAAAGCATGCCCAGGACACTCAGGGCTGTTACACTGAAAAACCCTGTTTCAAAAAACAAAACAAGACAAAACAAAACAAAACAAATCAACAACAACAAAAAAGAAAAACATGAAAATAGGTAAGGGGAATTATTTACACAGAATAAAGAAAGCCCCATTCTATTTTGATCTTTTCTCAATTCAAAAACACAACACAAAACCATATTTAGTGTGTGATGTGTGTTTGTATAGGAACATGTGTACCGCAGCACTCATGTGGTGGCCAGAGGACAATTTACAGGGAGTTGGTTCCCACCTTCTACCATTTGGGTCCTGGGGGATGAACTCAAGCTGTGAGGCTCAACAGCAAGCATCTGTACCTGCTGAGGCATCTTGCTGGCCCGCAGTGCTCCTTAAAGTGTCACCTACTTCTGAAAATCAGTACTGTCTAAGCAAGGAAGTAAGACAGTGAGTGTCACTTGCCACTGTACTGGGTTTCTTGTTTTCTTTCTTAAATTTATTTTATTTTATTTCATCTCCCAAATAATAAATAGCCTTAGATTTTAGTTAAATGACGTGGCAACTAATCTTTCTTGCTAACTTGATGGGCTCTGGTGACTACTAAGCGGGCACTTCTGTGAGGGATCAGCTGAAGGAGAAGACCCTCCTCCAGAGTGGGTGCCACCTTCCCCTGGATGGCTAAGTAGAAAGAGGTCTGAGGCAAAAGAGGCAGTCTTCCTTGTCTGCCTGACTTTGCTTCTTGGTGAGTGTGTCTATGCTGCTGCTGCAGCCACGCTTTACTGACAGCAGATTCCAGCTTGTTTTTGGATGTTCCAGTGTTGACTGAACATCAGAGACTTCCCAGGAATCTTCTAAGCCATTGTCACCAGCTTGGGATGGCCAGTCATCCAGCCTCAGGACCCAGCAGCCACTGGGCTCGCAGGCACTGTGACATGTAGACAGCCATTGTTGGGTTTCATGGCTTTTCTGCCATGATGGGCTTGTAGCTCTCACTAAATTCTGAGCCAAAACAAATCTTTACGTTGTTTCTGTCAGGCATTTTCTTACAGTGACAAGAAAAGTAACTGATACAGGAAATTGGTACTGAGGGGTGGAGCTGTCGCTACGATTGTATGACTGCATGGTTTATAAGACTTTAAAACTGGTTTGTGGGAGAAAGTTGCAAGAGTTTGGTCCTGTGGGTTAGAAGCTCCCAGAATGTTTAGTGTGCCATTGTGGTGAAGGTGTAAAGATACAGGAAAGCAAGGAGTAAAGGCTGCTACAGGGGTTCATAGAGGAACAGAGACGCAGGAATTGAATGAGAGGTCATTCCTACACTCTATGGGGAAATCTGGCTGAAGTCAGCCTGGATGAGATCTGAGTGAGACTGAATTAAAAAGGGAGTAGATGAATTATTTTGACAGAGGAAAGTTTGAGGCTGAACAGCATTAAGACTGTGGACTGGCTACCATTCATTGCACTTGAGGTTCAAAATGAGAATTTAAAGCATATGAAAAATATGCCGTTTGACAAGGGACAGCATGTGAGAGAGTTTAAAGTTGCAGACAATGCAGGGGAGGAGAAAACAGCTATAATTATTAAGGACATTAGTGTCATTAAAGTGGAAACCTTGGGCTCTGTACTAAGGCAATGGAGAAGCTGCGTTGCTCCCACCCACTGAGGGCTCTAACTTGTGCAAACACAGATTCATTTGAAAACAGAGAGCCTGAGCTGAAAGTGCAACCGAAGGGCTGTTTGGTTCCCAAACAACCGGACAGGGAAGTGTTTTGCTAGGTTCAGCCACAAAAGTCACACAGGATTGCAGAGGTGGTTGAAGGGCGCCCACTACGTCACAAGCCAGCAGCAGACCTTGCCAGTATCATCCACGTGGTGATGGTTTTGGAGGCATTCAAAATGCAGAGCAGGCTGGTGAGGTGGCTCAGGGGTTAAGAGCACTGATTGCTACTCTTCCGGAGGACCAGGGTTCAATACTAAACTTCATCCATAACCATCCAAAACGGCTCCACCAGCCGGAAACCAAGTATTCAAACACACGAGTCTATGGAAGACATTTTACATTGAAATCACAGTCCACCCTTGCTCCCCCTACCCTACAGGCTCACAACCATCTCATGATGTAAAGTGCACCCATTCAAACCTCAGAAATCCCTCTACTTTGACAGCTCCAACCTAGTGATGTAGTCAGACACCTGAGGTGTCCAGTGCATATCGAACTTGATTATCATAGCTTCTCATGTTGCACTGTTTGGTCTCCTCAGAGGGACCCTGGTCCTGTTGCACACTGCCCGGCAAGATCAGCCTTTCCTCTGAAATCTGGATGAAGCCTGAATGGCTCTGTAAGTCTTATCTGCTGTCGGCCTGAAACACTAATGTCATCTTATATTTTGTTTATGTTTATTGTTGTGACAAAATACTCCATGGAGAGAATCTTAGGGATTAGAAGGGTTTTTTATTTTTTATTTTTG
Source organism: Acomys minous (assembly GCF_964271855.1). NCBI lineage: Eukaryota > Metazoa > Chordata > Mammalia > Rodentia > Muridae > Acomys > Acomys minous. The sequence goes on along the minus strand of NC_140486.1, from coordinate 8,484,952 downwards.
GCTCACAGCTTCAGGGGTTATCAATCTTAATTGGTGGGAAAAGTGTGGTAGCTAGTGTGGGTTAGACTGTGGCAGCTGGTCACATCTTGGCAACTAGAAAGCAAAGATCTTGGGTTAGAATAAGAGCCAGGCTATGACCTGAATGACCCCCTTCGTGACACACTTCTGCCAGCCATGTGCAGTGTCCCCAAACTGTTCTGCTGGTGGAGATCAAGACTTTAAACACAGGAATTTCTAGGAAATGTTTTATGCTCAAGCCACGAACTTCTACCCAACTCCCATGTGCTCATGACCACCTTGTAATGCGACATGTATCCAGCCTGACTTTAAAAGTCCCCACACTCCTTTTTGTTTCTTTGTTTGCTTTTTTTTTTTTAGATAGGGTTTTTCTTTGTAACTTTGGCTGTTCTGGAACTTGCTTTGTAGACTAGGATGGCCTCAAACTCACAGAGATCCACTGGCCACTGCCTCCCGAGTGCTGGGATTAAAGGCATGTGCCACCACACCTGGCAAAAGTCCTCTCACTCTTAACAATTTCCAGCATGGCTCAAAAGTCCTTTCCGTGACTCATTGATAATTCTTAACTATGAGCTCCTGTAAAACCAAAATCAAGTCATGTGCTTCCGATACACAGTAGGGCAGAGGAAACAGTCTGTGTTCATCTTCCCATCATTGTGACAAAACACCTCACAAAGGCAACCGTAGGCTTCGATTTTTTTTTTTTGGTTTTCCCAGACAAGGTCTCTCTGTGTAACGTTGGCTGTCTTGGACTTGCTTTGTAGCCCAGGCTGGCCTCGAACTCAACATCAATCGCCTGCCTCTGCCTCCTGAGTGCTGGGATTAAAGGCATATGACAAAACAAAACAAAACAAAACAAAACAAAAACCTACTTTATTTGAGGTTCTTTAATGCCTCTATCCTACAACCCTCTAACCCTAGGTAGGAGAGAAAGGTTAGTAGGACCAGGTGATGTAGCCCCTTTTAGACTCAGTTCCTTGGGGGCAGTTCCACTCTTCATGGTCGTCAGGATTCCAGCAGTCCAGCTAAACAGCAAACAGCAGCAGCAGCAGAAGGAACCAGCAGCAACCTTTTCTAAGAGCTCTGAGTTCCTGTGGTGACGGACTGTGATGTGGAACTGCAAGCTGAAATAAACCTTTTCCTCCCCAGGTTGCTTTGGGTCATGATGTCTAGCGTAGCTATAGAAACTTAAGAGTCTCACCATTGCTGGTATAGGAGACTTCAATAAAGATTTGTGATGGGACATCACCACTCTTCGATCTTTATTTCTATATGGGTTAGGACTCAGTGGTAAAATGTTCGCCTAGTGAGGCCTGGATTCAAACTGAGAACTGTGAGGACAAAGATCTTTTAATTCTTGTAGCATCAGCAGAGCCTTTGGAGTGGTCTATGAAAAGTCATATCATCTACAAATAATAACTTACTACTTCTTTCCAGTCAATCCCACTTCGAGGAGACTCTCCCCAGTTAAGGGGGTTGCGACCTCAGACCCCTGTATTAATTGTCACACAGGTTCCATTGGGGGCGGTTGTGACAGGAGCCAGAAGATTAGAATAGATTTCTAGAGTTAGCTCGAGGCCAAGCAGAGCTACTCAGTAAGAAACTGAGAGAAGCTAGATTGAGTCATTCTGTTTGGAGAGGAGTTTGAGCCAGAAAAGCTGAGTTGAACCAGCCAGCCAAAGTTCAGAAATAACTAGAAAGGGTGAACTTATTCAGCAGTAAGTCTAAGAGGGTGAAAACATTCTGTGCCTAAGATTGTATGGAGGCTAGAACCTTCCAGGACTAGGCCTAGGCCAGCAGATGGAACAGTAAGCCTCAGAGACAACAATTACAACAGGCAAATAAAAGCTACTTTTACAATGTCCTTCCCACAGTCATGCTGTGACATCCCACATGTTTGATATACAGTATTTTAATATTGAATACTTCAACAATTCTTTTATTGTTTTTACTTTAATTAAAAAATTTTTATGTTTATGTTGTTTTGCCTGCATGTGTCTGTGCACCCTGTGTAAGGTGCCGGCTGAGGCCAGAAGGGGGCGCCTGCATGTGTCTGTGCACCCTGTGTAAAGTGCCGGCTGAGGCCAGAAGGGGGCGCCTGCATGTGTCTGTGCACCCTGTGTAAAGTGCCGGCTGAGGCCAGAAGGGGGCGTCAGGTCCTCTAGAACTAGAATCACAGGCAGCTGTGAGCAGCGTAGCTGGGAATAGAACCCGGGTCCTCTGGAAGGGCTTTTAACGGCTGACCTATCACTCCAGTGCCCATCCTTTTATGTGTGACATGTGCAGGAGTGGCTCTCTCTCCTTCGACGCAGCATGGAATATACTGTAGAGTCACTAAGTCCGTCCGCTCTCAAAAGTCTTCAAGCCTGAGCTCGCCGACAGCCTTCCTTCCCTTGTAGTCTCTCTGGAGACTGGGTGAGCTGCAGGTGAGTCCTTCCTGCTCCTGCTCGCCATGAGGGTCACCTTTCCTTACAACTTCTGTATGAGCAGGCTGTGCTGTTGCCTGTGGCCCACACTGGCTTACTAGTCTGTGTTCATCAGTATGCTGTCTCATATTTGAGATTTCAATTCAACAATTGATATTTTCATTTATAAAACTTCTCTTTAGATACTTTTTTAAAATTGTTTTTTCATTTATAATCATTTTTATTTCTCATTTTAGTGATATGATCTGTTTTCTGTAATGGTTCACATTTAAATTTTAAAGTCATGTGTCTTACATTTTGAACATTTGGTATTTCTGTGATCTCAGTCTGTTCTGTGTCCATCAGTCCTGGTCTCAGGAGTGTGTGTGTGTGTGTGTGTGTGTGTGTGTGTGTGTGTGTGTGTGTATCTTTGCTCTTTATGGCTGCATTTTGGTTGATGTTATTTTGTGGAAACTTGGTAGCATTTGCTGCTGGCAAGAGCCATGGGCCAAATGGGATCACTCTTGCGTCCTTTCGGGACAGGCTGTACCGTAGCCTTCCGGGTGGTTCCAGGAGAGCATGTTCTCTTGGCCAGTTCCCCTTTCCTACTATGGTCCTGCTTTCCCCCTTGCCGTTCCAGTCACAAGGGTTTTCTCAGTTGGGGTTTTGGTGCTATCCCTTTCTCCCCTCAAGCCCGATGCTGACATGAAAACCTGAGTCCCGAGTGGGTTTGCATCTTCCGCTCTGTGAGGCCGTCGGCGTGTCTAGGATGTGTTCTCCTCAGAAGTGGACGTTCCCTCTCACTTCCTGCTCTGTTTGGTGTGCAAAGATTCAATGGGACACTAACATCTCCCACCCCATCTTCTCCTCTTTGTCTGCCTTCATCTTTCTCTCCTTCCTTTTGTCCTGATTCTATGACAAGGTTCTAGCCTCAGAGTCAGTGGGTGCTCAGAGGAGGAAAGAGGATCTGGGGAGGATTCCCACTGGGGGAAAGGAGGTCTGGGGGAAGGGGGTGGGGGGAAGGAGGTGGGGGAAAAGTCTGGGGGAAGCAGGTGGGGGGGAAAGGTCTGGGGGAAGGAGGTCTGGAGAAAGGAGGTCTGGGGGAAGAGATACTTTTAGAGAGGAGTGTGCTCTGAACTGTAGGTGTCTACAAACTCAACAGGCTGTATCTCAGGGTTTGTCACTTGATGGAGTAACCTCAGAATGGCTGTGCTCTGAGACATAACACAAGCCTTCTAGACGTTTCCATTTGCCCATGGCCCACTGTGTTCTGATACTCTCCTGTAGGTTGGGCCGCACAGCACTAAACTGTCAAGGAAATTGGCTCTTGGGGGAACAGAGTAATCGTGCAAACATGCATTTTGTTCTCCTTCTCCTTCTCCTTCTCCTTCTCCTTCTCCTTCTCCTTCTTCTTCTTCTTCTTCTTCCTCTTCTTCTTCTTGTTTTTTTTTTCCTAAAAGGAATATGCCACATTTTCTGTTCTGCTTTTGTTTTAAAAGAGGCAGTAGCACACTATGTGTGAATCCAGGCTCCCTTCTGCTCAGCAGAGAAGAGGGAGTCACGAGGGGGGTGTGACAACTGTTGGGGTTTCTCACCATGAGGCCAGCTGCTGTGCTTGTAGGGCTGATGCGAGTGGAGCCTAAAGGATGCTGCTTTTTGTTGCCTCTGCAGTGCACCCCGAGTCACCGCAGCAGAAAGCAGGAGGGCCTCTGCAGTGCACCCCAGGTGACCACAGCAGACAGAAGGGCCTCTGCAGTGCACCCCAGGTCACCACAGCAGACAACAGAAGGGCTTCTGCAGTGCACCCGAGTCACTATAGCAGACAGCAGGAGAGCCTCTGCAGTGCACCCCCAGTCACCATAGCAGACAGAAGGGCCTCTGCAGTGTACCCCGAGTCACTACAGCAGACAGAAGGGCCTCTGCAGTGTACCCTAAGTCATCATAAAAGACAGAGGGGCCTCTGCAGTGCACCCCGAGTCACCATAGCAGACAGCAGGAGGGCCTCTGCAGTGCACCCCGAGTCACCACAGCAGACAACGGAAGGGCCTCTGTAGTGCACCCCATGTCATCACAGCAGACAACAGAACGGCCTCTGCAGTGTACCCCGAGTCACCCCAGCAGACAGCAGGAGGACCTCTGCAGTGTACCCCGAGTCACCATAGCAGAAAACAGAAGGGCCTCTGCCGTGCACCCCGAGTCACCACAGCAGACAACAGAAGGGTCTCTGCAGTGCACCCCGAGTCACCACAGCAGACAGAAGGGTCTCTGTAGTGTATCCTGAGTCACCACAGCAGACAACAGAAGGGCCTCTGCAGTGCACCCTGAGTCACAATAGCAGACAGCAGGAGGGCCTCTGCCATGCACCCCGAGTCACCATAGCAGACAGAAGGGCTTCTGCAGTGCACCCCGAGTCACCATAGCAGACAGCAGGAGGGCCTCTGCAGTGCACCTCGAGTCACCACAGCAGACAGCAGGAGGGCCTCTGCAGTGCACTCCAAGTCATTATAGCAGACAGCAGGAGGGCCTCTGCAGTGCACCCCGAGTCACCACAGCAGACAGCAGGAGGGCCTCTGCAGTGCACCCCGAGTCACCCCAGCAGACAGCAGGAGGACCTCTGCAGTGCACCCCGAGTCACCATAGCAGACAGCAGGAGGACCTCTGCAGTGCACCCCGAGTCACCATAGCAGACAGAAGGGCCTCTGCAGTGCACCCCGAGTCACCACAGGAGACAGCAGAAGGGCAGGTGTCACAGTTCACCAACGCTCTTCTGGACACTCTAAGTTGCAGCCTTCCATGCCTAGGATTCCAATGTCATATATACTTCAGTGAGGAGACTTTAATTTCACCACAGAACCATATCTCACTATAACACACACACACACACACACACACACACACACACACACACACACATATATATATATATGTATATATATATACTACCAGAGATGGGTGTGTGTGTCAAAATGTTGCACTCTGGACATTTCCACTCATCTGGGGTGTAATTTCCTATTGTTATTACAAGTCAGGCTTTAAGGAAAGAAAAGGGATTTCAGAGTGGCTCTGATTCATATTGCAGCCCACAGACTTTCAGTTAGTCCTTCGCCCTGCCGAGCGTGGAACTGGGTTTTCAGAGAGAGCCCTGTGGGGGCAAAGGGAGGTGGTGCAGCTTTCAGCTTCTCCAGCACTGCTGCTGTTCCCCAGAACCACCCAGCACATGGCACAAGGAAAGTCAGTGGTCAGATCCTAACATTGCTTATTCCTAACATATTTATTCTGGCAGATAAACTGCCACAGGTTGCCAAGCACTGCATGCCATAGTGTGTGCTTTCCAGCTTTACACAGGTTTTGGACAATGGTCTAAAGCTCACTTTCTCTCTTTTTTCACGTGAGTCTGTAGAGGTCCTGTTGGAGACCTCTGGCTTCCTAGGCTGACTGTACCTAACCCTTGCCGTCCTGGAGAGGTGTCTGTTCATATGAAGAAACCCAACAGGCACTTAATGGTGGCTTAAACTTTGATTTAAGAACCGTTATCTCAAAGAGGTGAGTGCCAGAATTACAGATGGAATGAGCCGCCGCCTCCTGGCCTTGCCTCAGGACAATCTGGGTTAGAGAGCACTCAGGTAACAGAAACCAGGTGGGTTTGCACTGTGACTGCTGAAGGAGGCGCAGGAATGTCAACATTGTTGCATGAGTTTAAATTTTCTTAAAGGCCAGAGGAAACAGTCTCAATGAACACATTTGTCTGTATACAAATTACCATCTAATTTGCTTCTCATCTTATTTTTTCTGAGTTTCCATTTGCTGGAGAGAGTTTATAAAAGGTATGTTCTCAAGATAATCCACTGTAGTGTAATTCAAAACAGAAGTGCTAGCGTCCTAGACAAGCAGTGCGGGGCAGATGCAAAGATAAGCTTCAGGATGGAGAAGGGCCTCACCTCTCAACACCTCGCCACCACCAGGCTGCACCAGTTCCACCGTCATACAGCGCTGAGCTCCGTGCTAAAATCCTTAGGTCTATTGTACAGTAATGTACGTGACCATGTTCTTATCGTAAGGCCAACATGACCGTGGCACTACAGCTTTGTAAAGAGTTGGAAATTCAGTAGGTGCATTCTCTGAATTCTTTCTTTCTCGTAGTGTTTGGATTGTTCCAGATTCTTTTCATATCTATATACTTGAACAGCCTGGATGGTCTATTTCCACAAAAGCATGCAGGAATTTTGGTAGTGACTGCATTGAGTTGTAGCAATTTGTGGAGAACTGACATATAAGCATGACTAAATCTTTCAATCCGCGGGAAGATTGTCTCTCTGTTTATTTAGAACTACGTTTGGCATGTGAAGCAGTTGTGGGTCTAGCTCTCATGTTTTCACAATTTTCAGAGAATAAATGTTACACGCTTTTGTTACATTTAATAAAAATAAAAAGCATTTCAGATTTAAATTATTTTCTAGACAAGATCTCACTCTGCAGCCCTGGCTGGACTAAAACTCACTGGACAGATGAAGCCGGTCTCAACACTCACAGAGATCTGCCTGCTTCGGAGTCCTGCATGCTGAAATTAAAGGCATTTGCTCGCCATGCCAGAGCTTTGTGTTCTTTGGGGGCTTTTTAATGAAATTGTTTTCCTCATTGGATGCTTAGGTAGCTTGATGATAGCATACAAAATATTATAGATTTTTGTCCTGTAATCCCGCTAGGGTGTTTATCATGTTGAGTAGGCTTTTTCTCTTGTGGTTTTCTTATTTGTTTGTTTTAGATCAGGCTGATCGTTAGCAATTTTCTTTCCATATCCATGGCTCTGATCCATTTTCTTTCTTCCCTTCCTTCCTTCTAGAAGTCTGGGACTCCCAGCACAGGCCTGAGCAGGATTAGAACAGACTTCTTGCTTTACTATCTGACAGGGGTGGGGGGGAAGGGCTCAGCCTTTCACCGTCATCTCTGATGTTAGCTATGGGTTTTGTATATTACAATTAGTGCAAAAGCATCCCCTTCTTCCCAGTCTTTGTTTGTTGAAAGATTTTTTAAAAATCAGAAACAGAGGTTGAATTTTGTTATCCTTGTCCCGTATTTTTTACAAATCAATCTGTTTTCATATGTAAAAAACAAACCTTGCATTATCTTATGGTTTGGCCGTGGCTCATACTGTTTTCCGCCATTGGAACTTTGGTATCAGAGTGACCCTAGCATCATAGAATTAGCTTAGAAGCATCATTTATCTAATCCTTTTCCTGAAAGAGTTGTATAGGACTGGTGATTTTTTTTTTAGATGCTTGAGAGACCTAACCATTGAAACCACCTGGGGCTGAGCTTTCCTCTGTGGATATATTCTTAGTTGCAATTGAATTTGTTTACTTGCTGTAGGCTGTTCAGGCTTTTTATCTCATCTTGAGTCACTTCTCATCATTTGGATATTTCTAGTTTTTCCATGTTAACTTGTGTGCAGTGCTTGGTGTATTCCATCACAGTGATTTCATTGTTGGTACAGTTGGCAGCAGTGCCTCCCTTTCCCTCACGACTCCTGTCTTCTTTGCTTCCAGTCTCTTCCCTTGGTCAGTCTATCTCGTGGGCTCTCACAGGTTCTAGAGTGGTGATGCTCTGGACTGGGTGAGTCTTTGCTTCCTAGGGTGCATCATCGATTGGGTCTGACTTGCAGGCAGACTTCTAGGTGGGATGTGTGTAGGGTTCTTATCTGTGAAAGGCAAGGCTAGCATGCAGAGTTGGGCAGGGGGAGGGGAGCTGGAGCAGAGGTAGGCAGAGCATCCCAGAGTCTGGGCTGTGGCTCCAGGTGGACATGGCTCTTCAGTTTACTCCAAACTCACACTTCAATTTTAGCCCTGCTCAGCTCTGCTGGGGCTTTGTGCCTGGGAGGCAGCACCAGCCTCTTCTTTCCTCAGGCAGCAGTTTGGGTTTGCTAGTGGAGAGACTTCCTGATCTGACAAAGGAGGACCAGTTAGGGTGAGGGTAACGTGTACTTGCCAAGCCTGAGGGTCACCCTGGGTCCCCAGACATCCCCTCCACGACCCCACCCTGCCCCTCCTGTAGCAGCATCTTCAACAGTTGCCAGGCAGCCTGTTCTGGTGGAGCAGTGAAGAGCTGTTTTCGGGACCCCTTCTGAAGATGTGAAGATACGCTGTGTGCAGACAGATTTGTTTTGCTTTTGATCCACACCTGTAGCTGTGTGTATGGCTTGAGGCTGCATCTCAGCTGGAAAATTAACACTTGAATCCTAAATAATAATAATTACTGTTTCTGGTTATTTTGAATCCACTGACAAAGACCTTTACAGAATAATTGCACTGATCAATCCCACGGAGGTGCAGAGGAAGATCCCTGAGTTGGTGTGTGGTGGGAACATTAGTGGGATTCTGCATCGGTGTTCTGTGTGGTGAGTGTAATTGCGAGGATGGTATCGCGTTAAGATGCCTGACGTAGTGTCTTGTAATAACACATGGCTCCCATCAAGAAGCAGATGTTTCTTACTCCCCTAGAATAAAACATCATAATTTGACCACACCCACCAGCCCAGTGGAGCAGGAGTGAAGGCCCGTGTGCACGGCTCAGATCTGTAATTGTAGCCCTGGGATCTCAGTGGGGGAAGGCGGCCTTAAAAAGAAACAAGTTGGTAGTTACCAGAGAAGGGGTCCTGGGCAGACTGCCTTCCTGAAAACTGAGACATGGCTTACAAACACGCGTGAAACAACTGCTTCCATTCTTCAGAACTGTGCTCCCTGGGTGTCAGACTTCACATTCCCACAACGATGTGGGTGCTAAGAGCCTCGCTGGGCTTCAGGACATGCCGGTCTGCCCCGGAAGTGGACCATTCCTTTCTGCTCGTAAGAAACTTTTCACAATATGCGTTTTACAGCTGGAAATAAAAACTTTCCATATTATACCCTCCTTAAAACGTTCCCTTAAATGGCTCTCATCACATTCAGAAGGTTATGAAACTATTACCCTTGCTTAAGTTCATTAAAGACCTTAGGAAAACACCCTCTCCCCATGGGGAGAGAAGGAACGTGCCTTGCCGATGTAATGAGAGAAGTGGCCACTAGATGGCGACCGCTCTCCATAGCCTCGTGGGCTGTGTGGTCCTATGGCGGCAGAGTATATGAAAGCAGGCTTTGTCTTCACAGGTTCCCAGAACACGCCACACCTGAAGCCGTGGCCCTGGGGTGGAGTTTTAGGAAGTGTGTGAACCATAGTTTTACTTGAATTCAAATCTGTTATACTTGATTGATTATTCATAATTTTGATGGTGTGCCAGAAAGAATCACTTAGCTAGAGGTGTTGTTACTCATTTTGTTGAGGATGAGACTAAATTCCTCTTAGGAAAAGACAGGCTGGCTATGAAGACGCACACCTTGGGCCCCAGCACTCACGAGGCAGAGGCAGGGAAATCTTTGTGAGTTTAAGGCCAGCCGGGTCTTCATACAGAATTCCAGACCAGCAGCCACAGTTACATGCTGCTACATTGTTTCTAAAACAACAACAAACTCATGAAGGGCACTAAGATAGGATGGGCAGCATTCCTCCTATGTGAGAGGCAAGGCTGTGGGAGGGGTGCAGGTGATGGTGGTGGACAACGCAGAGGGGTAAGCAGTAGCCTCTTAACTCAGTGCGGTGGGAATTCTGTTTCCGGAAACAGGTAGAAACAGGTAGTATCTAAGGTGGTGTTTGGGAATCATTTGCCACTTGAGGGGGTGGCAAGTCCACTAGTCTGCTGCCTTCCCAGGCCTCTGAAGCAGGCAGCGTTTGATTTACTTCATGCCATCAGATAAGCGAGGGGAAGGTCCGCCCCAGGATGATGTGGAACTTCATCATGCGGATAATGCAATCAGGAAGCAGCTCTTTATGGAATTAGGGACCCATCCGTGTGAGCTAGGAGTTATGGGCATCACTGGAGGCTGAGGAGGAGTGGAGGGGGGGGGGAACATAGTCACCCGTGAGGCTTTAGCTGGCGTCTCTGAAACTTGACCATCAGCTTAGTGAATCTCTTGGGGTGTCCCAGCTTCATTCTGCTGAGGCATCTCAGGACTAGGAGGAGTGAAGAGGTCTCTCTTTGCCCCCCCAAGTGCCTCCCTTTTTCCATGGACTGTTGCATGGATATGTTAGTGTAGTGTGTGTATATGTGAGTGTACATGTGTACATACGTGCATATGGGTATGCATGTGTGGGCTCCCAAGGCTTCTTGGGCTATTTGATTTTAGTGACCAGAGGCAATATTATCCTATTACCCCCATTTTATCCTGGAAGAAACAGACATTCAGAGTAATCAATGCAACTGTTATCAAAGAGGCTGCCAAAGGTATTCAGCTTGGTGTCGCCTGTAGATTTTCTCTGGGTCTGTCGCCCTGCTCTTGCTCATGCGCATCTGTGTGTGGCTGCCTTCAAGCGGTAGAAGAACAGACAGATGGGGTGTGGGCCTGCCTCTTAGGAATGCTTCTCAGCACAGTTGCAGGTTCTGGGGTAGGAGTTCCCACACGTCCTCTCATGCACATGTGGACAACCACAGCATTGCACAGAGCTGTTTCATAGAAGGAGTTTGTCCTATTATTAAGCACCTGCTCACAGCGCTTGGGGGCGAACAGAAAAGACATTTAGAACATCTACTGAGGGCCCTCGAGTCGACGGATAAATAAGCACAGCATCTGGTCCCAGTGAATCTCCTCTCAGGCACCACGCAAGCCAGAGCCTGCAGGGAGCTGCTGGGACGTTGCTGTCATCCACTTTACTTCAAGCACGGTGTGATGCACACGACTCCGTGCATTTGTCACACCCACACTGATAGGAGTTCTCGGGTCTGCATTCTTAACTGTCACCACACCGGGGCACAATTGGATCTTCAAACATTATGGGTGCATGGTGAAGTTTATTGTTGTGCGTTTACCACATCCTCCAACCAAAACCTGTGCCTCCCTACTTAGTGAACACGATCAGGATGTGTGAGAGGGCTGCCACCATGTCCTGGGCGGCATCAGTGGATGGTTTCAGACGAGGAAAGAAGCCCTTGTCCTTACAGGGACACAGGACCGTGGAAAGGAAGATGGCTGTAGACAGTTGATGAAGAGGAGGCGCCACAGCAGGAGAAACCCAACAGAGGTCAGCCCTGCAAGCTTTAGCAGCTCCCCTCCCCCAAACCTGCCCCGCCTCTTCTCTCTCTGTGTCTCTCCTCCCCTCCTGCCCACAGCTCTTTTGACACCTGGAGTATTTAATAGCAGAGAACTTATTTAGAGGTAGCTGTAGCTACAAATGTGAAAATATTTATCACAAATACATCTCAATTAAATAAATGTAGGATTTTACAAGTGATTATATTTAAAAAAAAAAAACGGCTTAAGGAAAGATAAAATCATTTATTAAGATACAGAGAAGACCGAGTCTAGGTCCAAGGAGAGAAAGCCTGGATTTTACAGGGCTACCCAGGCATCAAGTTCCTAGCTGCACTGTTCACAGTAGCCAAGATGGAAACAACCTGTGCCCATTGACTGATGGGTGGGTAGACACACAATATGGAATAGCATTCCTCCCTGAAAAAGGAAAGACATCCGACATAGGCGACACGTGGTTGAGCCTCGAAAACATTGTGATGAGCCTACCAAAAGGGGGGCACATGTATGCGATTCCTGCGAACTCACTGAGATGGAGTGGGATGGTGGCTGCAGGCTGGGGAGGGCCCCAGGGAGCCAGAACTTAACTGGGGGCGGGGATGGAAGCGTTCTGTGGGAGGTGCTGGTGACTGCAGTTGTGTGGATGCACACCCACTGCTGAGCTGTATGCCTAGAGCCGGTTAGGGTGGGAAACTGGACAGTCTGCATATCTCACCATAGCTTTCAAAACCCACTGAAGGTGTGTGTCTTGCCCTTTCAGGAAGGGTACACACCAACCCGGTGTGGCTTGGTTTTGGAATTCTGGGTGTTCTACTCCACCTAGCTCTTTTTAGTCAAAAAGAACCTCTATTCCTTTTTTTTTGTTTTGTTTTGTTTTTCGAGACAGAGTTTCTCTTTGTAGCCTTGGCTGTCCTGGACTCACTTTGTAGACCAGGCTGGCCTCGAACTCACATCAATCCACCTGCCTCTGCCTCCCGAGTGCTGAGATTAAGGGCGTGCGCCATCACGGCCGGCTCTTTATTCCTTTTTAAAAAAATGTCTCGTGCTTGATTGTCAGGTACATTTGGAGCATGCGACTTCTGGGCTGATATTCTGACCCCTTTGAGCTTTTGGAGGAGGCACTGCTTTCTGGCCTGTGACCTTCTTCTGGCCAGGGGCCTTCTTGCCTGGCCCCGTTGCCCTTATCAGTCGGTAGTTTTAGTTTTAGCTTTAGCAGCAGCAGCTGTTACTACAGGCATAATGGCAGATGTAGCAGCTGATGCTTTTTTGGGGAAATGGGGGCCAGAAGACAAGCTTCCAGCTCAGCCTGTCTTTGATGTTTCTTAACTTCATTTTGATTGTTCTGTTTCGTCACTTTTTTTCTCCTCATGCCTTTGAAGCAATCGGCCTCTGTCATCTCGGCTGTCCTTTCCTTTGGGTCAATCTCCTTGCTCCTTCCTGTGGTTCTCCGTTCTGCACTGATGCCCACCTTCTCCTAAGCTTCACCCACATGCTTCTGGGAGGGGGTGGGCACCGTGTGGGAACTCGGAGGCGCAGTCCGTGAGTGGCACGCATGCATTTGAAAGGGTTGGCCTGTCTCCTCACCCCACCCACCAAAGCCACGCTCTGACCCACAGCATCTACAGTCATGCCCAGCTTCCCAGCATGAAGCCCACAGGAGATGTAGGCCCCTGGGCCAAACTCCACAAAGGCCCTGAATGACTATCATAGCAGCTGTGAGAAGGGTTTATTTATTTATTCATGGTTGAGACAGCATCTCACTCTGTAGCCCAGGCTAGCCTGAAGCTTACTCTACGGCCCATGTTCGTCTTGATCTCTCAATAGTCTTCTTGCCTTAGCCTCCCAAGGGCCAGGCACCAGCCACTAAACCCATTTCTGGCTGTTTTTCAAGTGATAAAATCCTGGTGGAGAGAGTGCCTATAAGCTCTGTTTGTTCCCACATGGCTGTCAGGCGGGCAGAAGTTCAGATAGTCTTCTGACTCTAAGCTCCCCACCACCCTGCACGTCCTGCAGAAGGAGGCGGGGTCTGAACATACAGAGTGGTTCACTCATTCTCCTTAAACCAGAATAAATGCTTAAAAAAAACTGCACAGGAAACTTCTCAGGAAATAGTACTATTTAGATGATTTAACTGAGCTGTTAAAGGTTATGAAAAATGTAAGCTGTGTTTGATGACTCATGTCTGTACATCTCAGGGATTGGGTGACAGGGGCAGGAAGACCACCATGGGTTCTAGGCCAGCCAGGGCTACATTCTAATGTGTTTTCTCAAACAACCCAACCTAAGCTTTTCAAGCTAAAGTCCTCTTAACAGTGGCAAAGTTTGCCTCCATAAGGATGCCAGATAAGGGCAGCAGTCAGTGGCACTGTCTCAGGTCACAGGAAAGACTGGTATGTGGAACATTTGCTCACACTTCTGGGAGGCAACTGCCTGTCCTTCCTGAACAGTGGTTTTTGTTTTGTTTTGACTTTCTGTTTCTTTTTCTTTCTGAACTTGGCTCCCAGAAACCTCACAAGAAATTCCTTCTTCCCCTCCCTGTGCCCAACCCCCCCAACCCCCCAGAAAATTTTAGAGCCTTTAAAGCAGTGGTTATCAACTTGTGGGTCAGGACTCCTTTGAGGTCACAGATCAGATATTCTGCAGATCATATATTTATATTACAATTTGCAACAGTAGCAAAATTATAGTTAGGAAGCTGCAACTAAATAATGTTATGGTTGGGGGTCGCCACAACACAAGGAACTGTATTTAAGGGTCGCAGCTGTAGGAAGGTTGAGAACTGCTGCTTTAAGAGTCACTGGGGACCGTTGGTTGAGAGCCTGGCAGTGTCTCACTGCTTCTGCGGGTCTTGTAGAGCCCAGGTCACTTGGACTCTGTAGATTCGCTTAGGGAGCCCTCCTCCGGGGTTCTGCAGGACGTCAGTTTGAGGCCACCACCACCACCACCCTTTGAGACCCTCTTGTCCCTTCTGCCCTGGCTCAACCCACAGGGCCCAGGAGGGCAGCAGCTCTTCCCATGGGTGCTTAGAGCATTTCCGGAACAAGTAGCTCCTCTAGCAGTGGAAACCTGCTCTCGGCTCCTGTTCCGCTGTTGCCCACAGGATGGCAGCCCGAGCGCTGGAGGAGAGCGAGAGCGTCGGTTAATTTCACAGAAAATTAGAGCCAGTAATGCTGTTTCCAATTTGAAAACAGAAGTCTGAGGTTGTCTCTAGAGACGACTTGTCTTCACCATCCTGACTGCCACAGGAAAAGAAAGTGTGGCTGACAGTAGGCGGCCCCACGGCTGGCGTGGACTGGAGCCTTTGCTGGCCTGTCAGCAATTTGCGTCTGTAGGACCCAGCCCTGGGAGCGTGCACCCACATTGTCCAAATTCATATCCAGAGGCAGCGCCCTTCCTGAAGACGTCTGTGGCATTCTGTTACAGCTACCGAGTGCTGCCTCTTGACCTGAAGAAGTCTCAACGTCTCAGCTCCTGGGGGCGGAGGGTGTGGCCTGGGGGCTCTCTCTCAGCCGCAGCACAGGTTTGCAACAAGCCTCCACCAGCTCCATGCTATTCTGTTCATGAAAAGGAGCAACGGACCCCGATCATGGTCACCCTTGTCCACAACAGCACCTTGAGTAGCACTTTAATCCCAGTCATTTGCATTTTAGAAGACCAAGAACCCACAAGCCCGGGCCTGTTAAAAACAGAGGCCCTCCAGGGACTGAGTGGGAACCAGCCAGTGGGGGGCACTTCAGAGTCTGTGCCAGTAGCTAGGGGCCAGGGGACAGAGTCAGCTTTCTTAACAGCACAGGCTGCTGTTGCTTTTGCAGGCCAGAAGTGTCAGGGAGCACTAGTGGCCAGTCGCCAACAGGGACTAAACCCTTTAAAGGTCAGATGGTCATAGAAAGGCATCAAGGTGATTGCTGAGGTGGCTCAGGGCTCTAACAACTGCCTTGGTGCCGCTTTCTTAACTGTACACAGCTGCGGAGTTGACACGCTGCAGAACAAGCACACCTGGCCTCTTTTGGCTATGGGCTTGCTCTGTAGAACCAACAGACTCCATGTGGGTGAATCCAGGCTCCAGCTTGTCGAATGCCTAACAGGGTGGGCCCAGTGATATCCATTAGCTTTCAAAGCCACAGGCAGTGAGCATTCTGACCTTGCTGTTAGACAGGGACCACTGATCCCTAGAGAGTGCCCGTAGTCTGTGGGGGAGGAGAGGAAAGGATGCTTTTAGCACAAAGAGCCCCCGGAGATGCCTGGCTGCCCATATGCAGCTCTGCTAGGCAGTGAGGAGGGGATGGCGAACGGAGCTCTGTGTGTGAATCTGTCTTCTGACCCTGACACCATAGAGGAAGTGGTCACATGGACAATGGCTTTAGGCCATAGTGGTTTCTCTAGCTGTTCCCTTCCCTTCATGGGGCCACCTTGTCGCTCCACAAAAAGGAGGAGAGGCTATTCCTAAAGGCACTGTGTGCATAGAGGGTGACCCAAAGGCCCACCAGCCTCACTTTCTCGGGACCCACGGTTTGGGTAGGATTTAGCCTGGCACTACGGTCACAGATTCAGTTCAGATTGCTACCTGTCATCAGAGAGTAGTCTGTTGGGGTGGAAAGGGTACTGGTATCCCAATTAAAAGGGAAAATAAAGCAGCATGGTAAGCTGTGGGTACCCATGGGGACAGGAGCCTGAGAATCCAGCTCCCTGCAGAACACTGGAAGGGGCGGCCATGGTTAGTGGTGGGGGCTCGGGGGATGACGATGAGCTTGGGATAATTTCCAGGCTGGCTGGAGAGAGGGGTTAGTGGGCAGAGGAACAGGGTCCATCCTCCTGGAAGTGACCCTTCCCCAATGAGCTCTGTCATTCAGCAGTGAGAGGTCTTAGGGCTGAGGAGCACATGGGTCTGGTGTGGTATCTGTGAGCTGTCAGTGGGCATATGTTAAGGCACAGCAGGGTGGACCAGGCAGGGTTACCAGGGCAAGAGAGGAGCCCCCCCACCCCACCCCCAGCCCAGGGAGGAGCCCCAGATCCGCAGCTGGGTCCAGAACTATCAGGGCTCAATTTACAGATGACAACTTTGAAAGTAGCTTTTGCTCTGGACCCGGGAACTCATGCTGCCACATGAATGTTCCAGGTGCACATATTTTTGAATTAAAAATAATTAGCTGCTACATGCGGAGGGAGTTACAACAGATATTTCTATTTTCCTTAAAAAACTTTTTAGTAAAAAAATCAGTTTCTTAGTCTGGCTGCTTTCCCATTGATTATCATTTCTATTTTGGCCTATAAATTTTAAATGGGCTGGCAGAAAAGAAAACAACCAAGCCTACTCACAGAATGGTAGGTCTATTTGATCATTTGCTTAATACTGGGAATGTTAATCCTGACCTGACATGGTGGGCACATTCTCCTTCCTATCAACATCTGTAGATGAAGAAAGCATGCATGTGTGTATGCATGTGTGTGTGTGTGTGTGTGTGTGTGTGTGTGTGTGTGTGTGTGTGCTGGGGTGACCTATGGAGGCCGCCAGCTGCCAAAATTCCTCACTGGCAGGATCAGAAGGGAAAGCCACTGTAACACACACACACACACACACACACACACACACACACACACACACACCCTACAAGGTGGCACAAGGGCTGCTGGGCACCCACCTAGTCTTTGGAGACTCACCTGTTCCTAGGGGCTTATACCTCTTTCTCAGGAATCCCCTTGCTCTCTGGGGTTCCATTTATTTCCCTGGGATCTGGAGGGATTCTCTGGAGATCCCCTAGGGATCCTGTCTATTCTCTGGGGATCCACCTCTCAAGGGCTGAGGATCCCCACACGCTAAACCTGAAACACAAGCTGCTATGGAGCTGAGAGTCCCCATTCCCTGGGGACCCACATTCCCCCAGGGAACAGCCACCTACATATTGCTCTATGGACCCCTCCCAGGCACTTGGTGTGTCCCTTGAGTGACATGAGGCAAACAATAAGTTCATAGTCACCCTTTTCCTGGATAGCGTGTGTTTCCTTCTTCACGGGGACACTGAGACGTCGAGGCGAGTGTCTGTCTCCCCATCCCGTGGTCCAGATGACGAGCTTGCCTGTTCTACAAGACTCAGTTTCCTCAACAGAGCTGACTGTGGACATTTTTTTTTATCATAGTGGCCCCAAGAATGGTCGTCGCTAAGGGAAGACTGGTGACGGTGCGTGATAGCGAGCTCGGCACGGCTCAATGCCATCACCCTTCTTTCACAGAGGGCCCGTTGGTGCGTTAGTCTTGACCGTGAACTTTGATGGCTCTATCATTATGGAGGAATCAAGCCTCTAGCATTCCTGCAAGGGATTGTGTAGACTAGCTTGCTTGAGATCGGAAGCCTCACTTTTTCTGTGGGGGGCACCATGCCATGGGCTGGGGATCCTGGACTGAATACAAAGAGGGAAGTGAATTGAGTCACTTTGTGCCTGGATGTCATGTGACCTGCTGCCGCATGGGCCCAGCACCACACTGCCCCTATTACGCTAGACTCTACCCATCAGATCTGCCCCCCAATAAACCCTTGCTTAGGATGTGCTCTATCAGAAACTTGTCTCTGCAACAAGACAAACCACAGATATGGTCCACACATCAGGCACTGGGACGCTTAGCTCCATCACAGCACTTGGCCACTCACAGTGACCGAAGACTGTCGTTTCTTGGCTTTAGCTCCTCACAGCTCTGTCTGGCTGTGCTCGCATCATGTTTGCCATAGCCACTTTCCAGAACTCTTCACCTGCCCTCACCTTGCTACTGCCTGTTGCTACAGCTGATGACCTTGGGGTGGAGGCTGCTGTCTGTGTTACTAGTTCAGCCTTCTTTATACATGATAAAGGCCAACAGCAGGGAGGCGATATCACACAAGGTAAACCTTTCATTGGGCCTAACGTTGCTACATGAGGGAAGTGCAGGAGGGTGTCTCTTGGCTGGCTGGAAGAGTAAGCTGAACAGCCTGCTTATAGAGCCAGAAGGGGGTGTGACAAGGCATGTATGGTAATCATGGCACTGTCCCTCATTCGAACTGGTGTTTGCACCAGCCACAGGTCTTTGCTGTGTCACTAAGGAAAGTGCTCCTCCTCTGGCCAGGGGTAAGTGGCCATCTAGAGGCTCATCTTGCTTTGAGTGCTGTTTCCAAGGCCAATAAGTGCTGTTAGCACTGTGTCTTTAGCAGAGGGAACAGTGGTCCTCTACCACTGCAGGAGTGACGTCATAGCAACTATTGAGTGTCCAAAGCAGACTGGATGCCACCAGGGCAATCTGGCTTGTCTGTATAGGATGCTCTTGGCTGACAGCTCTTTGCTGGCGGCTGCCATGCATGAGAGAAGGGCCTGCTGACGAATCAGCTCTTTCTTTGTCTTAGTGTTTCTATTGCTGAGACAAAACAGCATGTTTAAAAAGCAAGTTGTGGAGCAAAGGGCTCACTTGGCATCCACATCCACATCCTAATACATCATTGAAGGAAGTCAGGACAGGAACCCAAGCAGGGCAGGAACCTGGAGGCAGGAGCTGATGCAGAGGCCATGGAGGGGTGATGCTTGCTGTCTTGCCCCTCATGGCTGGCACAGCCTGTTTTCTTATTGAACTCAGGAATACCAGCCTAGGGATGGCTCCACCCACCATGGGCTAGCCCCACCCACCATGGGCCGGGGCTTACCCCATTGATCACTAATTGAGAAAATGCCTTAAAGCTGGATCTTTCGGAGGCATTTCCTTAACTGAGGATCCTTCCTCTCTGATGACTCTAGTGTGTGCCAAGTTGACACAAAAGCAGCTGATACAATAGTTTCATCAGTCACAGAAAGCACTAAGAAGGTGTTTACAAAGAAAGGCCTAACCACTGGACCAAGCAGTGCTCCCACCAGATTTAACAGTGCCCTGATAATTCCTACCCCCAGTAATCCAGAAAGAGGCATGTCCCTCTACTCTCCCTCCTCCTAACATTCTCCTTAACGTCAGGGCCTACCTGCTAGATAACCAACAGTTTGAGGACAAGTGTCTTTTTGTTGTTTTGTTTTGTTTTCATTTTGCATTGGCCAGATCCAAGTTAAATAATAGGTGGACTTCTGTAGTTGTTGAGTGACTGGCTGGTTGAAGAATGAGTGCAGTGAGGAGGAACACAGACTGCCTGCATGGAACTGAGTTCTTATAGCGAGAAAACCCGCTCCAAGCACGGGGGAGGTGGGAGGTGCTATCCCATAATGGCAATTGAAGAGACCTAGCGTTTTCTCACGGCTGCTCCTCATGCTGCTGACTTGTAGGTGATGTAGTGGAGTGCAGTATGGAACCCCTTCCTCTGTAGCAGGACTTGTTTCCTCGGGGACATGAGCTGTGCTCTGGGGCAGGGGCATGAAGAAGCCGGGTTCCATGTGGTGTCCAATTGTGTGACAGTCACGCTGGCAAGGAACAGGCCACTCAGAGACAGCTGTGGTTAACTGGCCTGTATTAACTTCCTCTTTTAGAGCTGGATTTTTTTTTTTTGTGATGAATTCTTACATAGCCTTATCATACTTTACCTTTTATTTTAGATAGCTTATGCTTTATAGAAGTTTATGAAATACCTTAGATTTCATTATAATGTTTATTTAAAAAAGATTTGAAGTCTAAATAGAAACTTGGAACACAGTAATAGCCTTAGATTTTCACCAAGTTCCAAGTAATATAATTATGTTAACATCTGCTGTCCCCTTGAACTCTCTGAAAGGGGCGATCCGTGGTTCAACAGCTCTTAGGATGTAACTGTGCCATAGGAAGAGGAATAAAGCTAGTGATGTCCCATGTCACAGGTCCTAACAGCTCAGTGTATTCATGAAGCATACTCATCAAGTTCCCAGCCCAGCCCAGCCCATCTTGGCTGTTCCTGCATCTGCCGGTCTCTCCTGCTTCAGTTGGCTGGGGACACTACATGTCACCATTTCTACCACCTACCACCTTTGTCCCTTTGTGTTTTGTATGTGAAGCTCTGCTAACCTCAGGAGCTGGCAGGTGGCAAGAATGGGGACTCAGTGCTCCAGGGACACCCCAGAGTGGGGTCACATGGCTGGTGTACAAGTACACCAAGTACCAAGTCCATCTGCATACTGTACCCACGACAAGATTTCTGCACTCATCCTAAGGAATTGGGTGCAGATAGTCACCTGGCCTCGCACATGAGGCTTTTCCCCACAGTGTCACTATAATCAGGAGCAACAGGAGCTTCCAACAGGTAGAAAACAGCACCTTGGATAAAATCATGTCTCAGTTTGGGGAGATGGCTCAGTGGGTAAAGCACTTGCCATCATAGCATGATGACCCGAGTTCACATGCCCAGCACATACATGAAGAGCCAGGCATGGTGCACACATATAACCCCAGCACTGAAGGATGAAGGCAGATGGATCCCCAGAGCTTGCTGGCCAGCCAGTCTAGCTCAAACAGTGAGCTGTGGGTTCAATGGGAAACACAGTCTCAAAAAATCAGGTGGAGAGTGACTGAAAAAAGATGCCAGATGTTGACCTCTGGCATCCATATGGCACACACACACACACATATATGTGCACTCACATGCACATGAGAATGTGTACATACTCATGCACCAGGCATGCACAGAACAAAGACTGTTCTGCTGAGGGATGATGTGATGAGACCGTGTGAAAAGGCCAGGCTTGGCGTCCATGTGGTGCGTGTATTGTCTCTACAAACAACTGTTAAACACGTTCCAGGTGCTGAGTTCTGTCACAGGCTCCAATGTGTAGGACCTACATACAGTGAGCTCACAGAGACGTCCCCTTATTTCCCTGTGTGACACGCAAGTGGCCAGCATTTTGAGAGAAGCCATCTCACCTAAGTCTACTCAGGCCCTGGCTGAATTCTGACCCTGTAAGTTTGACTTCAACACACACACACACACACACACACACACACACACACACACACACACACACACAATGGAAGGGCATGTATAAAATGCTAACATTAGCTACATTTTAACGGATAACACCTAGTTTTTCTTTCTTCTATTTTTCACGTGCTTTCTAAAATTTGGATAACATAGCTGCCGTATTTTTCTGAGGAAGTTAAAAAGTGATTTAATGGGAGAACTAGCGTGAGACACTTGGGGTTGGCTGTGCAGAGTCTTCAGCTGGGTGGCTTTCTATCACCAAAGCCACAATGGTGCGCATCTTAGGTGGCCCCAATTCTCCATGGGTCAGCTCTTAGGTGAAAATAGTTGCTGGCCACTGCAGGGTTTCCTGAGAATAAAGGAGATGGCCTGATGGGAGACAAGAGGCCTCAGCTCATCGGCGGCTCACCACAGCCATCAGACCAGACCAGTGGCCAGCAGGCCACATCCGATGCCCTGCAGACAGTAGCCCCTTCGAGAACTGAGAAGATGGGCTTCCCAGAGCATGTAGGGCACCCACAAGGGGATGTGGCTTTTACTCACCTCATTCCCAAGCCTGAGACAGGTTGTCTTATTAAGAAAATGACTTCTTGATTTTGTACTCAGTTTCTAAGGTCGTGGACACTTAGGGAAACCCTTTCTTCTTTTCCTAATAATTTTAACTTAGTGTTCTCTGATATGAAAGGTCACAGCCATGGCTTATAACAGGAATTTTACTCTTGGACTGACATGGCCAGGTACTGCCTGGTACATGTACTCCAATGTCCTGAGCACACTGTTCATAACAGGCATGCATAATAGTTCATATGCACAGGCATGTTCACACACACACACACACACACACACACACACACATCCCACCGGGGGATGACTATCTGCTTTTATGTACAGACCTCTTGGCATTATGGGATATTCCTCCTTAAAAGCCCTTGATGGTAGGGAGGTGGCCCCATAGGAAGGCTTGCAGATCTCACCAAGTCCACAT
The DNA here is from genome assembly GCF_964271855.1 of Acomys minous. Taxonomy (NCBI): domain Eukaryota; kingdom Metazoa; phylum Chordata; class Mammalia; order Rodentia; family Muridae; genus Acomys; species Acomys minous. The sequence goes on along the minus strand of NC_140486.1, from coordinate 8,462,547 downwards.
GGTGACTTTTCTAAACCGAGTTGGTGGCTGAGCAGGACTTGCAAACTAAGGTGAACTTTCCACAAGTGAGGCAGCATCTCCCATTGCTGGGGCCATGTGAGAAGACAGCGGGGACAGTCACAGTTTCCATGAAGGCCCTGGAACTGGCACAAGAAATAATCTGATGTTACCTGTCCTGGGCGTGACCAGTAACTACAGTGCCCAAGGGACACACCCTCTTCTGGGACAGGCCCTCCTAAGGGCCATATTGGATGATGTGACTAGTTTATTTTTATTATTATTTTAGTTTCTTTATTTTTTTATGTGATTAGTTCTAGTATGCAACATCCTGCAAACAACAGCCTCACCTCTCATCCTCCAGGCCATTCTTACTGTGTCTCTAGGCTGTTTTGTTTTTAGCTTTTGTGGTCTCTAATCACCACAAAGCCAAGTGCTGTGGCCTCAACTACTCTGGAAGCCTCAATTCTCCAATCAAAAGACACAGGCTTTTGACTGAAAGGATCAAGAAACAAAATCCACCCAACTGTTGTCTACAAGGAGCACATCTTACCTAGAGTAAAAAGACAGACAAAGGTACTCCAATCAAATGACCAGGAAGCAAGTAGGTGTCACTATCCTAAGAGCTAGAAAATAGACTTCAAACTAAAAATAATCAAAAAAGATAAATAGGGACACTTTATCTTAATCAAAAAAGACATTACTATCCTAAATATATAAACACCAAGCTTTGGAGCACTAAAATTCATAAAAGTTTACTTCTCTCTCTCTCTCTCTCTCTCTCTCTCTCTTCTCTCTCTCTCTCTCTCTCTCTCTCTCTCTCTCTCTCTCTCTCTCTGTGTGTGTGTGTGTGTGTGTGTGTTGAGACAAGGTTTCTCTGTGTAGCCCTGGCTGTCCTGGAACTCACTCTGTAGACCAGGCTGGCCTCAACTCACAGAGATCCACCTCCTTCTGCATCCCAATCGCTGGGATTAAAAGCATGCTCAGCTTTGTACTACTTGTTTTAAAGACACAGATTAACATCAACCCATTAATAGTGGGTGACTTTAATAGCATCCTTTTTCTAATAGAAATTCATCAGAATTAAATGGCATCATACATCAAATGGACTCAACAGATATCTACAGAATATTCCACCCAAACACCAAAGAATACACATTTCACTCAGCAACACATGAAAGCTTCTCTAAAATAGATCACATCACAGTACAAAAAAAATTATGAACTAAAAAAATACTGAAATTATCTCATGTATCCTATCTGATCATAATTCAATAAAACTTAAAGTTGACTGCAAGTAAATCTGTAGTAAATACACAAGCTCATGGCAATTAAATGACTTATCACTGAGTGATGAGTGGGTCAAAGAGTAGATGAAAAAGAAATAAGAGTTTTCTTGGAACTAAATGAAAATGAAAACAACACAGCAAAACCTCTGGGACACATTGGAAGCAGTTCTATGAGGGAAATTACAGCTCTAACTGCCTACACTAATACTAATAAACTACTTAATGATGCAAGTCAAAGATTTGAAAAGACAACAGCAAATCAAGCCTAAACCCAACTGATGACAAGAAATAATAAAAATCAGGGAATAAGTTAATGAATAGAAACAAAGAAAACAATACAAATAGCTAACCAATTTAAGGGCTAGTTCTTTGAGAAGATATACAAGATTGACAGACTTTTGGCCCAATTAACCAAAAAAGACAAGAAGAGGAGTTACACAACAGAAGCAGAAATGAACAGGGAACACACACAACAAACAGCAAAGAAATTCAGAATATTGTGAGGGAATACTTTACAAATCTGTACTCCATAAAGCTACAAAATCTTTAAAAAAATGGATAAATTTCTAGATTTAGCCAAATAAGCAAACTCAAATCAAGAAGTCAATACTTAATCACACACAACGGAAGAGGAGACTGAAAGGAAAATAAAAAGGTGCAAATCAGGGAAGAAGCAGAATTATCCCTATTTGCAAAGGGCATGATATTATACACCAGAGATCTCAAAAAGTCTACTAGATAATTGATAGCAGCAGTGATCAAGTTCAGCAGTGTGGCAGGTTACAGAGTCAGCTCCATAAGTCAATGGTGTTTCTGTACACCACCACAAATACACAGAGAAAGAGATCGTAGTTACGCTCCCATTCACAATAACTTCAAAAATATTTAGGTCTAAGCCTAAGCGGGGAGGAAAAGGACTCCTACAATGAAAACTTTACGTCTCTGAAGAAAGAGATAAAGGCTCTAGAAAGTGGAAAGACATCCCATGCTCCGGGATTGGTAGAATTAAAATAGTGAAAGTAATCACTTTGACTAAAGATATTTACAGATTCAGTGCAATCCCAATCAAAATCTACTTACTATTCTCATAAATAGAAAAAAAAAAGATCCTAAAATTCATATGGAACCACAACAGACCCCAGATAGTCAAAAGAATACTGAGGAAAAAAATACTGGAGGGATTACCATTCCACATTGCAAGTTATACTACAGGGCCACAGTAATAAAAACAGTATGATTCTGGCATAAAAAACACATGATATATACTCATAATTGGGCACTAGCCCAAAAGGCACATCCCACAAAAGTCTTCACTTACCAGGAGATTGGGATAGATGTGAGGACATCCTACTGAGACTCTAGGTAAGAGAAATATAGGAGATGGGGAAATAGGAGACAGAGGGTCCTAGAAACCTACAAGAAGAACATCGTGATGGGTGGATTGGGGCCCGGGGGATTCTGCTCAAACTATTGCACTAACCAAGGACAATACAATAGTAAACATTGAACTCCTACTCTGATCTACCCAATGGACAGGACATTCTCCACAGTTATGTGTAGAGCAGGGACTGACTCTGATATGAACTCTGGTGCTCCATATTTGACCACCTCCCCTTGGTGGGGAGGCCTGGTGGCACTCAAAGAAAGAATAGGAAGGCTACCAAGACGAGACTTCATAGCCTATGATCATATAGTGGGGGAGGAGGTCCCCCTCGGTCTTAGACCTAGGGGAGGGGAATAGGGTGAAAGCAGGAGGGAGGGAGGAATGAGAGGATACAAGTGATGGGATAACAATTGAGTTGTAATCTGAATAAATTAATAAAATTAAAATAAAAAATAAAAAAGAATAAACTGTAAGACATAAAACAAACAAACAAACAAACAAACACATATGTAGAGTAATGGAACAAAATCAAAGATCCAAACATAAGCATACATAACTCCAGCCATTTAATATTTGACAAAGATATCACAAACAAACAAACAAACAAAAACAGTGTAAGCTGGAGAAAAGAAAGCATCAACAAATGGTGCTAGGAAAACTGGATGTCCACGTACAGAATAATGAAATTGAGACCTGTATGTATCACTTTGCACAAAAAGTAACTCAATGGATCAAAGATCTAAATGTGAAACTAAAACCCTGAAGCTGCTGGAAGACAGCGCAGGCAGTGCCTGACGTGATGTACAAAGAGCCTTCAGAATGGAATAGGACCCCATTTGCTCCAGAATTAAGGCTAAAAATTAACAAGCGGGATTTCATAAAACCAAAACTCTGTACAGCTAAGCAAACAATCCACTGGTGAAGAGGATCCCACAGAGTGGGAGAGGGTCTTTGCCAGCTATACACCTGACAGAGGATAAATCTCCAGAATATATAAAGAACTCAAGAAAACAACAACAAAAAATGGCCCATTCAAAAAATGGGCTTGGTATTTTGAATAAAGAGTTCTCAAAAGATAAAAAAAAATAGCTAGAAAATATCTAAAGCTGTTCCCTAGCAGTTAGAGAGATGCAAATCAGAACAACTTTGAGATTCCATCTTACCCTAGTCAGAACAGTAAAGATCAACAGAACAGAACACCTGGTGACAAATATTGGAGGGGGTGTGGGGAACAGAGAACCTCATTTACTGTGAGTGGGGTTGCAAATTGGTCCAGCCAATGCCGAGATCAGTGTGGTGAGTTCCCACAAATAGTTAACGAATCTATCGTATGATGCAGCTATAACCACCCCTTGGCATATGCTCAACGGTCTTGACATCCAACTCCACAGATTCTTGTTCAGCCATGGTCGTTTCACCAGGTAGGAAATGGAAACAACCTAAATGTCCTTCCACTGAAGGATGGATTATGAAAACGTGGATACCCTTCAGCTCTGAAGGAAAATGAAATCATATACTTTGCAGGTAAATGGAGGGAACTAGTAAAGATCATATCGAGTGAGGTAGCCCAGCCCTAGAAACGCAAACACTGCATGTTCTCTCTCATGTGAGGATCTTAGCTCAAAATCTTCAGGTGTGAGCACAAAGCCTGGAGTAACTACAGACACAAGGAGAGTAAGGAGGATCATTGTCAGGGTGGAGGAGGTGGAGGAACAGTAGGGAGGGGAGTGGCAAGGTACAAGTGATCTGCTCAGGGAAATGGGAAAAGGGCTCTAATTAGGGACAGAGGAGCTGGATAAGTACAGAAGGAGAGAGGAGGGTAAAATAACAGTAAAGGTACTTGAAAAGTCATAAGGAAAAGTCATAACTACCTACCAAAAACTTACATGTCATTATATATTTATTATATATTTTATATATTTCATATGTGTATTATATATACACATATGTGTGATTATATGATATATGTATATATCTATATTATATGTATTTATACATATTAATGAAATTTTACCATCTTGGATGAAAGCTGACAATGCTCCCTCCAAGAGCCAAAGACCATCTAACAAAAATCCCAGCACCCAGCATGAGAAGCCCTCTTTTGAGTTGTTGGTCAGGGTTGTTCAAGAGACTCCTCAAAGAGGCTGTTACTGTTGCTCTTAGCTGCCACCCAGAGATAGAGAGCAAGTCACTATAGCTGAAGACACTATGCACTTCAGACCCCTAAGCTGGAACTGATTTGGAAGCCTCCTCCCCGAGGACGTAACTGGTTTTGGACTCTCTCGACAAGAGGGAAACAATACGTGGCACTGGGAACCTAGTCAGCTACCTGGGGTTAGTGAAGCCATGGATCTTGAAGGAGAGCCTACAACTTTGACTTTACTAAACAAGTGCAGTAACTAACTGCAGTCTAAATATTTGCCCCCCGACCCACAGATAAGCATAGTCCTCACCCCTCACCAAGGACATGGACAGAGGCCACTGAAGAGCCAATCAAAATGCAGAGTTGTGGAGCCCAGCATACATCTGCAGTACACCTCCACTACCTAAGGCTCAGGGGTCACCGTGGAAGAGGGGATGGGAGGGTTGTAAGAGTGGGGGTTTGCTGTGAGGTTGTGCCTCCTAGTGACGCCACAAGCTACACCTATCAGGTCTTGGCTGCCTAAACATGAGCTGAGCCAGGACAACAATCGCAAACTAGCATGGATGGGGGAGCCCTCAACCCCACGCAAAGAACTACACGCACCTAAGGGATGCTGACAGTGGGGGAAACAGTCTTCCCCAGGAACGAGCACACCCATCGGTTACCCCATACCAAATGGTCAGCACACATACATGCAGGCATGAAAACATGCATACAGGTAACATTACAGAGACCGAACAGATTGCTTTGTATATATTTAGGATTGTATATGTACAACATACGTATGTATTATGCATGTAACAACAACTAATGGAAAAGAGGCCCTAAATTTGAAATCAAGCAAGGAGAGGGTACGGGAGGGTTTGAGGGAGGAAAGGGAAAGGGAAAATGATGTAATTATATTAGAATCTCAAAAAATTACAAGATATTATTTTTTAAAAACCTGTCCTTTGATCACATGCACACATGCATGCATGTGCACACACAATAAGTAAGTAAAAATGTGAAAATATATAATATTTTATTAATTATATGAGAGTTTCATACATAGTCAGTGTTTATTTTGAGCTTAGTCATCCCCTACTCCTTCCCTAACTATTCTTGGGGTTACTCCCATCCTGCCCATATTCCACATGATATATGGTGGAACACGGCTAGAGAAAACTGACTCTCCCTCCCCAGAAGCCACCAGCTGTTGACAGCTTCTTGGGTGGTGGCTGGGACTCATGAGTCCTGCCCAGCTCCTCACTGGAGCATTGCCTGGCTTGATATTGCGCAGGCCTTCTGCAGACAACCACCACTGCTGTGAGCTCATGTGCAGTGGGCCCGGCAAGGACAGTAGTCATGGTTTTGCTCTGGTCCCGCCCAACCTCTGAGTCTTCAGTCTTTTCGTCAGGTCACCCATGTGGCCTCTGAGCATCGTAGGGGCAGGGTGCGCTACAGAGGTCCCACGTGCCGCTGTGAACTCCTCAGGCACTCATGTCTTCTCTTAAATCGGTTGTGACTTTTTGCATCTAATAACATTTAGATGCAAATGTTATTTTACTCAACCCTGAGCTAGATATTTAGTAAAAAAAAAAAAAATCACAGTTTGCGCTACACTATGCTGTCTTCTACAGGTCATATGCCTTTTTGGTTTTGCCCATGCATTCCTCCCTTGGTTCTCCCCATCTCCTGGCTCTGAAGACCCACCAAGCTGCTCCTCTCCAGCCTTGCCTAAATCCTTTCTCAGCTCTGGTCACTTTGCCCTGGGCATCTGGCCCTCCGCCAGGCTGGCTGTAGTTTGGGTCTCCACAACAAGTGGTCAGCTAGCGCTTGTTAAAAGAACTCACTATGCAGAACTTTAGGCATTACGGTAAGTTAAGGGCAGCCTTGCCCAGGGCTTCCCGGAAGCAACCACGGATGTTAACGCCAATGGAGACGCTCTTCAGGTGCGGAAAACCTTGGCTGGATTTAGGTAAGAACGCTGAGACTTGCATGGACCCCTGTATTTGGAGCTAAAAGTAAGCCTTTGGGTTCTGAGGGTGTGGCCCATGGCAGGACGGGTGGTGTTGGCATGTTGAAAACACGGCAGGGAAACGGCAGAGGTCTGCTAGATTGGAACCTTCCGCACCTTCATTCACTCACCATCCTTCAAGTACAGCTGGGTAGCAGCCTGCAGCCTGTGCCTCTCAGGTAGCCAGCCTCCCTCAATGGGACAGAGAAGGAAATGGCAGCCAGGCCTCTTGCTGGTCTGTATTAGCAGCTGTTCTCAAGGTCTGGTGCTCCTGGTGGCAACAGTCCTTGAGCACACCTGTCCTGGGCTGGTGGCTCTGATTGAACACTGGATGTCTGTTAGGAGGCTGTGTTGTCTGTGCAGCAGGAGCTTCTTGTGCCCCAGTCTCTTGACCTGTCCTCCAAGGGTCCCTTCCACTTTCTGTGTCTCTCCTTCTCCCGTGGATGGTGCTTCTGGACGGTATAACCTTCCAGAAGCTGCGCTGGTCCACTCTGCTGTCGCGGCTCAGGCAGAAGAGAGATGTGAAGAAAGGCTGTGATTTGGGATTCCTTTAGGAAGAGTGACACCTGCTTATTTGGACATGACAAATGAGTGTCCCCACTGCATGGTCGCCGCACTCACTACCTCGCAAATCAAGTGCCCCCCCTTCCCTCTGTTGCCTCCACATGGCCAGTTGAGCAAATGGACATAGCAACTGGCAGGCAGTTTCTCTGGGAGCAGGCCTGGGAACCTCAGGGACAGCCAGCTGCCAGCTGCCTGTTAGGGCCTCTAAACACAGGGCTTCTCTCAAGAGTGGACCCGGAAGTGGGTGGACCGCTCTCTGACAGCTGTGGCCGAGGGACATGACAGGTTATACTTAGCTTTCGGATGGCAGCTCCCAATGCAGGGGACTCGGCGTGGGCACTGCCAGGGATCAGCAGTAGCTACCTCTTGCTCCAGCTGTGGATGGAGGTGGCAGGGGGCTGACTCAGGCACTCAGGCATCTCTATGAGCAGGAGCATAGAGAAGCCGCTGCTCCTAGGCATGTGTCAGTATCTGTCCCCAGACCCGACACAGGACCGGGTAGCTTCAAGTGGCTGTCTTGAGGTTGGAAGGATGAGGAGGATGTATGTCACCTTGCTAGTTGACTTAAATCTGGGTGAACTCCAGAAAAGATGTGTGAGAGAGAGGAGGGGGCGGGTAATATCAGACAGAATACACAGAACAAACAAAACGCAAAGCGACTTACGGCCAGAAGAAACGAAGTGCAAATGAAGCTCAAAGCCAGAGGAAACGCAGACCAGCTGAGCGCGCTGCAGTGTGGGTGCTCATGTGGGAAAGCTGAGAGGTGGCATGGACTGTGAGCCACCCCAAGAGCAGTGACTGGCGGGACTCCAGGCTTTGTAGATTTGTCCCTAAAGCCCTGGCAGGTACATGTGGGTCACCTGCCTGGTTGAGGAAGGAGCTGAGCTGTGGCACCTGCTTGTCACTGATCTGGGCGCAGATTTCCTAGAACTTGCTGTGCCGGCACACAAGCACATGTGGAGGGGGCAAGGCTGTTTGGGGGGGGGAAGCCTAGTGGTTCCTGGGAAGATTTAGCATGGACTCTTGCCTGTGTTTTGTGATGCGGCTGATGCAGACAGCTACCTAGAGATGGCAGCAACTACCCCTGTGATCAGGTACGCTCTGGTATATAAGAAAGAGGAAGATGCAGAGGAGCCACGTGACCTCCCTGGGAATGAGGCTCCAAATACCCACTGCCCTTTGGAGATCTAGAAATGAGCTGGTTCAGGAAGCCAAATTTTAGCTTCTTGCCTTGTGTGTAATCTAACGGGCTTCTAAACGAACTTTCAAAATGGCCCTTGTGTTGTTTGCTGGAGGACTCCCTCCCACACTCACCGAGGGGGCGTATGTGCGAGGCCAGCGGTCGACATCAAGTGTCTTCAGCTTCCCTCCACCTTGAGACGAGGTCTTTCACTGAACCTGGTACTCACCTGTTTTGGTTAGACCGGCCGGGCCAGCAAGTCCCAGGGACATTGTCTCTGCTTCCTCAGTGCTAGGGTTATGGTTGTTTGCTCCTTTGCTCAACTTTGCAGTTGGGGACCTGAATTCAGATCCTCATGCCTGCACAGGGAGATCTTTACTGACGGAGCACCTTGTCGGCCCCAGAATCCTTTAAAAAGTCACTTGAGTAAACATTCTATACACGATTGATGCGACATCATCCTACACACTACAGATGCTTGATTTGGGGCTTACAGACCCTCCCCTTTCTGTTTTTATCTTGCTTTTCATTAAAGAAAAAAAATTGACCCCCTACCCCGGTTCCAATGGGAAGGAAGAGCCGACTGCAGTGTTAATCACCGTCTCCCTGTAGTGGGCATTCAGGTCAGGGCTCATGTTGTCACACTGTGACTATGGGGATTGTTCATCGACAGACTGGCTGGCCCCGTCACCACCAGAAGAGCTCCTCTGTAGACACCAGCCTGATGTCCCTGCACCTGCACCGGTTCCCACAAAAACACGAAGAGGAAGCTTCTGTTCTCTCTCTGAAAGGGGAAGCATGGATGGATCCTGGGTGGTTTTTAGAGAATTGATTGTTTCTGCTTTCCCAGAAATAGCTCTCTGTGGCTGAGACAGTCAGCGTTGCTCAGGGACACTCGCAGCAGGAAAGTCCCACCGCTCGGCCCTCAGATTAGGCCTAGAGTCTCAGCTTCCTCACACGTAGGGATAAGTCCCTGCCTGCCTCTTGTGTTAGAGATGGAACAGAGAATGACACTTTTATTACTGTGTAACGTTCTCTTTAAAGAGAAGTAAAATGTGAAAAGGACCCAGTCTTATAAAACTGTGTTCTGGTGAAGGCTCTATAGTCCTGAAGGCCGCCAACTCCATCCACAGAAAAATAAAAATGGTAGCCAGTAGAAGCCATGGGGCCACCACTACAGTTCTATAAACTGGAAAACCACAGGCATGCCTGGCACCCATTTAGCCTAGGTAGGGTTTTCAAGACTACGGGAAACTGAAGTGTAATTTCAACATGTGCCTAGCAAGGGCTGTTGTTAATTCAAAGTCATGTTCAGTGTCACTCAACAGTTGGGCTGCCTGGAGCTCACAGGTTCATGGGCTCAGGCTTGAGGGGTGCTTTGATCCAACAGCCGCCACTTGATCTTGTTTTTAGTCCTGTACTCTCACCCATCCTGAGACTGGTTTCCCTAGTCACTACTTGGTGGTTTCCGGTAGAACAAGGGTCATGAGCCTGAAGGTCCTGTACCAGAGGCCGGGACTGAGCGCTGGTCATGCTGAACCCACTTGTGGCAGGTGTCTGTCAAGATGACCATCGAAGGCGACCAGTGGATACCATGTTGCTGGGCAGTACCTTAGGAGTCACGGCTGGAATCTGCACAGCCCCAAGACTACAGTGGGTGGGGAGCAAACTCGATGTTTCTGGGGAAAAGGGATGCTAAGCTTGGCGGGATGTTGCTCCCAGTCTTAATGTGTTGCTATGAAAGTGGAGAAACGAAACTAAGAAGCAAGCATCTTATTTGAAAAAAAGTCACAGATGCAGAAAGACTAAAATAATCGTTCACTGTGTCTATACCAAACGCTCATGCGCTGACTAGCTGGTCCGTAGTCAGCATTTCTGCTTTCCAGGCATCTCTCCCTCCCTTCCCTGTTACCCAGAATCCACCTTGTCCTCTGCATTTCAAGGTCAGTTTCACATCATTAAAATTTATATGTGTTTTCACCATTTAAAATAAAAGCACATATATAGTGAGATGCACACATCCTAAGAATGCCGTTCAACAAGTTCCATGTGTCTGTATGTGGGGGACACACATCACACCGGGATCCTCATCTGTACCTCTCTGGATACCCTTATGTTTTTTTCATCACCACAACTGGTGAACTTCACAGGCAGAAATCAACTGCACAGGCTCTGTGCACGTCTTCCTCACAGCATGCCCTCCCTGAGGTTCTCCTCATCTCTGTGAATGACAGGTCACTCATTGTGTCTCAGCAGTACCCAGGAAGTCAACTGAGATCCCAGCTCTGTGTCCAGAAGCCTGCACTTGCAGTGTGAGAGCTGGCCAGCCTCCCAACTCAATGGCTAAGGGACCACAGAACAGCCCAGGCCTGCCAGAGGGTGAGAGACGAGGAAGTAAACTCACCGGAGTTCAGTGAAAGAAAAAGACAAAGGTGAAAATGTTCAAATGCACTTAATCTGTTAGCTCAAAGTGTTTAAAAATGTATAGACTATTTAGAGGAAGACAGACTAAATGGGTAAGTATTGCCATGTGAAATTAAAAAAAAAAAACTAGTTACGCTTCTAAGAATCCATGGTGAGTGTTTCTGCGAGTTCATCTATGTTTAGCCCATATGTAACTTTTTATTTAGAAAAGTACCATGACAAGCAGGCAAACTAGGTTGAATTCTCTGGAGGGACTTCTGAGTCCCGCCATCTCTTTGGGACTGTGATGACACAGAGTGTCAGTGACCCCACTCTAGCTAAATGGTTTGAGCTCCAAGATGGCAAAACTTGTGCTTACGCCTGAAAGCCCGAGTTAATGAAGGCATATCCTTCTGCAAGCTTTTCTGGGGCTTACAGGGCTGGGCCAGACATCTGAGGCCTTTGGGATAGAGCCTATGGAATTTGAACCATGATTTTCCACAAGAAACTGGCTCAATCCAGTTTAGACAGAAGGTACTGATCAGCAGCACATTATTTACGAGCCTCAGCTGAAAGCCCTGCCACATACGTGGCTCTGCTTCTTGGAGACAGTGGTTAGTTCTGCGTACCAAGCCATGCTTGAGACTTAACACCCTTCACATGTACAGACGGACTCAGGCAGATGCTCAGAGACACGGCCCCCACCCCCAGCACCACATGTGTCCACACAAAACATTTGCATACAAAGCACACATTAACACTATGTGTTACACAAACACTGCACAGAGGAATTTTAATCCAGCAACATGGCTGCTCTGGTCACATCCAAAGAGCTTCTAGGTCTGTGTGATCCAGCTGGAATGTAGACACTCCACACACCTTTAATCTTTCTGGCTGGAATACACACACACCCTTGGTACACACCTTTAATCCCAATCAATGCCATCTAATTGAGGGGCAGACAAAGTGACAGATTAGAGAAAGATGTGACAGGATAGGATACACCCAATTCTCACAAGAACAGCACAGGAAAGAGAGGCTATTTAGGAGAGTGCAGGGAGAGTCAGTCAGTCAATCAGTTGGGAGTCAGTTAAGAGGCAGGTGGAGCTGAATTTGTGGCAGCTCAGCTGGTGTCATTCAGTTTGTAGAGTTCAGAGGCAGTTTTTACCAGGACAATTTTACAGAGAACAAGCTAGACATAGGTGGAGACAGAATGAGTCTGAGGAGCCAGAAGATTAGAATAGATTGCTAGAACTAGTTGAGGCCAAGCAGAGCAATTCAGTCAGAAGGCGAGAGAAGCCAGTTTGAATCAGTCAGCTTGGAGAGGAGTTTGAGTGAGAACATCTGAGTTGAACCAGACAGCCATGAACTTAGAAAGAGCTAGAAAGGGTGAGTTTATTCAGCAGTAAGCCTCGGAGATAACAATTACATCTGGCAAATAAAAGATACTTTTACACACAGACATATACATATACATATATACATATGCATGCATATATAAATTTCCACATACCAGTCTTTGATACACATAGAAACACACACTAACCATGCACACACACATAATTATAGGCAACTACAAACATATACACCTACTTTTTCTTTGTTGTTCTGTTTTTCGAGACAGGGTTTTGAAGGAGAGACAAACCTGTTTTTTATGATCCCAAGTGTGGGATCGGAACGGTCTTGTGAGAGAACAGGTGAGGTTAATCCACTAGAAGACCAACCACCTCGTGCAGGAGCTTGATTGTTGTCGGCTGAAAAGATCCCGTGAACAGACTCTGGGAGGAGATATATAAATGAGCTGAAAACTGGAGGAGGGGCTTTTTGGAGACTTTAGATAGTTTTGGCTGTTCATCGCACCACTTATCGATGCTCCTAGAGAGAACCGCTCAAGGGAAGGCTTTGGGGCTCCGGCTCCTGCTGAGGTTCTGGGTTCTGGTTACTCCAGGTTCCAGCAGAAGAAATCCTGCTGATTATGCCAGGAGAATCGTTCCTCGGAACTGATATCCTTATGGTTTTGTTATTGTGTTCCTTAATCCTCTTTTCCTATTTGTTTGGTTAGTCGGGTTATAAATGACATACACTCGGTTACTAAATTGTAATAAAATATATTGACTACGAAAATTGAACCTACAGGGTTTCTCTGTATAACAGCCCTGACTATCCTGGACTAGCTTTGTAGACCAGGCTGGCCTCGAACTCAGGAGATCCGCCTGCCTCTGCCTCTCGAGCGCTAGGATTAAAGGCGTGCGCCACTATGCTTGGCTATACACCTACTTTTACATACTCTCACAGAAGTACACACAGCAATCTGCATACATAAAAGCACAGCTATATTGACACACAAACATACACACATACAATCATGCATATACACTCCCTAATCCTTAAGATAGGCCTGGAACCAAGATTTGGGCAGATTCAGCCTAAATTTGGGCAATAAAGTACATGGGCTGTTGCTGGGTGTGGTGGTGCATGCCTTTAATCCCAGCACTCAGGAGGCAGAGGCAGGTAAATCTTTGTGAGTTCAAGGCCAGTCTGGTCTATAAAGTGAGTTCAGGACAGCCAGAACTACACAAAGAAACCCTGTCTCAAAAAACCAAAACCACCACAACAACACAGAATCTACAGGCTGGCATCCCAGAAAGAATAAAAAGAGTAATGGGAGCCAAATTCCAGCACTCTCCTGACTGTGGGCACAACGTAATTGGCTGCCACACATTTCTGCTACTACGACTTCCTTGCCATTGTAAATTGTACTCTCAAACTGTGAGTGCAAACAAACCCTTCCTTCTTTAAATTGAGTCTGTCAAGTAGTATGTCACAGCTTTGAGAAAAACAGCTAATTCAGCGTGTATACACCCATCTACCCTGCTTACCATGTAGAAGTCTAGAAACCACATACCAAGAGACTGCTTTCTTTCCTGGAATACTGGACTCACCTCTGAGACTTGGTCAGAGGCCACAAACCTTGTTCAAGATCCAGCCCAGAGTCAGGTCATCGTAGAATGCCTTTCCAGGGTTCACCTGAGGTGGTGAACTACCCAGAGGGGTTGCCCTAGGCTCCCACACATGCCTCTTCAATAGGAGTCTTCAATAGTTCTTCAATAGGAGTCCTACAGGAACAGGTGTCTATACTGCTGAACAGTGTGTGTGTGTGTGACTTATCAAGTGGCTACTGGTGATGGAAACACAGGCTACTAACTGGGACTGGTGCACATCTTCCATCTTTCCCTTTAAAAAAATGAGCTTGTAAAGAGGAACAGAACCGAAGTAGATGGCGCAGGCAAGGCACCTCCAGATGACTGAGCTCAGAGATGTCCTGTCACAGTGGCCCATAGGTGGTCCTCAGAGCTGGCCTCCACTCCCATTGTATCTTTATATCTGCAGGGCTCTGCAGGCACCGCTCTGCAGCCTGCTTTGTGTTCTTTGTTCCTGGTGCTGTGGGGCCTGCTCTGTGCTGAGCTCGCTTTCCTGGCTGCTCCTCCCTCCTCCCTCCTCCCTCCTCCTTCCTCCCTCCTCCCTGCGGTCTCGGTCTTCTCTAACTCCTCTGTTGTTCTCAGAATTGCTGGGTTTTGCTGCTTCCTCTTCTCTTGTTAACTGAAGCTGAAATTATGTAAAGAAAACAACTTTGTTTGTTTTTTTGAGACAGGGTTTCTCTGTGTAGCCTTGGCTGTCCTAGACTCACTTTGTAGACAAGGCTGGCCTCAAACTCACAGGGATCCACCTCTCTCTGTCTCCCGAGTGCTGGGACTAAAGGCGTGCACCACCATACAACTCTTAGCCCATCTTTAATGCCAGCACTCAGGAGGCAGAGACAGGCAGGTCTCAGAGATCAAGGCCAGCCTGGTCTACAGAATGAGTTCTGGGACAGCCAGGGCTACACAGAGAAACCCTGTCAAAAAGAAAAAGAAGAAGAAATAACTCTTATTAAGTCCTGGTGAAAATGTGGATCTGATCCTCAAACCAAAATTTAAAACAAAATGGGGGTGGCATTAGGGCTGCACGGCATTAGGTCCCCTTCACTGGACCATGGCAAAGTATAAGAACCCATAGTCTACGTACATGCACATGCTAGAAGTCCATGAAATATGAGGATATATTAGATATGTATTAGTGTATTGAAGTTCTCTGTGGTTTCTTGACTTATGAACAGCAAAGAGAGAATTATAAAATTAGAGATATTTGTTATGTAAATAAAAAATTTTGGTTACCAAGTTTGTAATTTAAGCCACAGGGATGTCATTGTTAGATTAAGAGGGGACTTTGGTAGCTGTCACTTGCAGGTAGTCTCCAGTTTCTAGTGGTTCAACTGGGGACGCCCTGACCTCACAGTGCTGTAGAAAGTATGTGTGCACTGAGGCCATATGTGGCAATGCACAGTCAATAGTCTCTGGTGGTGCCAAGAGACAGCAGAGAACACTAGCCTCTGTCAGCCCCACATTCATCAGGAAAAAGCTGGCTGTGCAGTGTGCTCAGTGGATGCACTGGAATGTTGGATGGGTGTCATGTAATGAATCTATTTCAACTTATGGCATCTTTAATTGACAATGGGATTATTAATGACCTCAAGCTTCAGCTGGTAAGAAATCTTAATTCAGTGTTGTCTTTGTTTTCATATGTTCTGTTTCTTCATTTCTTCAGGGCCTGTCAGAGCTGTTTTGAGACTTCCCACAGGATAACAGGGCCACTCCAGCCGTGCGGAGCAGTCCTGAGTATGTACTTCAAGTGTGGGTTCTGACTCTGGGCATCTCTCTCTATTTGTTGCCTGTGTGGTAAAGCAACAGCCTATGCCAGGCTGCCTTGCTACCTTGAGCAGCCTGTCTTTTTTCTCTGCCACCCACCACCCCCAAGGGTCTGTCTGGGATGCTTGGTCTGGCTGGTTTGCACACTCTGAACATGTGAGGTGTATCAGATGTGGTCCACGTCAGGGTGGAGGCTAACTGCAGCCTGGCTTTTTTTTTTTTTGTTTTGTTTTGTTTTTATTTTTACTGTCATACTCCAGAATCTATGCTGATTTCCCAGGTAGGATACTGAGTTACCAGAACACATATGCAGGCCTCAAATCTATTAGCATGATGGCTACATAGCCTACCAGGGCCCTACCTCTCATTAGGGGCCCTCAGAAAGACAGTAAGGTGAAGGCTCTCCCAAGGGGTACCACTGCCTTTCTATAGCAGCTCAGATTTCTGAAGACACAGAGTTGACACTGTGGAGATTTGCTGAGACATGTTTTGTTCAAGCTTAGACACTGAAGGACCAGGCGAAGAGTTTGCTTACTGCATTGTGGGTAATGAGGCAAAGGGTCAACATGGGAGGATCTGGAGGAAGGTCTGTCTTTCTGTATGGAAGAAGATTGGCAGAAGTATGTGAGAAGATGTTGATGAAGGTTGAGAGCTTGGTGGTCATGAACCAAAGGACCACAGAATGTGTGGCATTGGGGCCTCGGGCCTGGCTTCAAGACTGCCCCTACATACCCCAGAGCATGTGAGACAGAGGCTGAGCCCAGCTAAGTTGGTGGAAAACTGATCTCTGCTTCGCCACTGTCCCCAGCAGGTCTCCATCTGTCTGGTGACAAGATGTCTGTGCTCTTTAAAGCTATTGAAGGCCCCAGGCACTATTCCTACCTGGTGGCGGGTGCCATGTGCACTAAGTGTTACCACTAACAATTTTCACCAAACACAGAAAACACCAGCATGGACAGCGGCAAGCCTCTCTCATCCAGCCCGGGACCCACTTGGTTTCTCTGCAGACTGTGTGCCCTGCTTCTTTGGTTGGTACAAGGAAGCACATGTGTCCAGTTGTACAGATTCAGTTGAAAAGAGGGGGTGGATCTCAGTGTACTCCTTGCTATCACATGACACAGACAAGGGCATCTTCCTCAGGGCTAGCTGCCTGTGGCTTTAGCGCCATGTGGAATCACTGCTCCTGTCCCTATCGGTTAACACCTCCTGGCCTGACTCATGTACTGAAAGGGTCTGCATCCACGCGTGGCTGTGACATAGGGGCTCCTTCATTTGGAAAAACTGGTTTCCCGAGTCTGCAGACAGTGACACATTTCTTTATGAACTATCAGTCACATCTGCAATCACCTCCAGCTTCCTCAGGAAGTATTGAACTTTTGGGAAGCCACCAGTAGCAGATGCATGTTTTCCAAAACTCTGTGTTTTATTTGTATCTGATTAAGTCTGAGAGCATCACTGGTCTGTGAAAGCCCCAGTCTTGCTATGGATGGTCACTACAGTTTACCTGTTATCATCTAGGACACAGAAGACACATCTGCCCAGTATGCATGTCTGAACAGCCAGTGGCACTGTTTACTGGACTGGACCACACCATGTAGTCCTCAAATGTGATCACTTGGTTACAGCCTAGTCATTGCATCTCTGGACCTCTCAGCCATTTCTGTTTTCTTTGGAGGCCCATTGGAGTTGCCAGAAGAGATACAAGATGGAAACCTGCATTATCAACATCCTGGACTTGTGACCATAGGCATTTCCTCCTTCCTCACTCTGTGTCACTTTAAGGGAGTATGGGGTGGGAAAACATCTTGACATCAAGTGCCACGGACAGCGCTGTTCTCTATGGCTCTACTCTGTGGAATCACTTAAGGCTCTAACCTGGGTTCTGTCTCCAGACCAGAAGAAGGTCTGGGCTCTTAAATCTTGGGGAATAGTCAGGAAGACCTCATGGGCAGGCTTGCAAAAGTGCAGTCTGCAGTAGCTTGTTTATACCACGTGAGGAAAGTTATCAGAGAACACACTCATCAGAAAGTGAGCGCAGCCTGGCCCACATGTTCCAGCTGTGGACTGCCGAATCTGTCCATCAAGGTGGGCAGTGTCTTTCAAATAGTTCTGACTATTCAGAGCCTTTGTTCTCCCCAAAATGGACAAAACATTTTTTGCAAAATCACATAGCCACATCATTCCACCTGCAGTGGGTTCTCAGTACCACAGGTAACCATGGTGATGGGAGGGGGCGGAGATAAGGAGAACTGTAGCTTCCTGGGAAGGGGCAGAAAGCACTTCAGAGTCCAGGGAGCTGAGGAAGTGTTGGGGCGGGTAGCACCCCAAAGGTAGGCAGCACTCAAAGAATCTAGATTATGTCCCAGGTGACTTCTAAGTTTCTCCTCATAAGAAAATAAATGTCTGGTTTTATGAATGGCTACTTTGGCCCTTCTCCCCCTTCGCAGGATGAAGACCATCTTGGTGGAGATGACCACACACTCATAGGCTGGATGAGGGTGGTGTAGGCAGGCCGGGCTTGGGCTTGTCTAAGTTAGAAGCAGATTCCTCTGGAATCCAGGCTGAACACCAAGTGGAAGAAATGGGCACTGTTTCCTGGGAGCCCAGCCTCTTCTGGCCAAGGACAAAACTGTCTGGCCAGCACGTGGCCTGCTTCAGGGCAGCAGCCAGAGCTAGAGAGGTGTGTCCTTGGGGAATATGGGTTATAGAGTCAGGCCCAGAGAGCAAGCTGCATGCAAGGACAGCAGGTTTGGGCTAGACGGGAGGACAGAGTGTCATTGTGGGCCATTCTTCCTCACAAGGCTCCTCTCATATTTCTTGGGACAGCAGTGGTGGAAACTGGGCTATTTCTGGAACCATGCATGAAACGTGGCTGCTCGTTTCTCTCCAGCGCATGTTTAAATCTTCAGTTAATGGTGCTGTGTATAATTAAGTGCACATTTCTTTCAGCCATCATGGTGTTGTCATTGCTCCTCTTCAGAGTTCAAGGTGCCATTTCTCTCTTTGGCATGGCACCTGTAAGGACCCAGATTCCTGAGTCCTTTCAGACTGAGGGATGTCTCAGTCTCCTTGAATATTCTCCTTGACGCCCCTCGGTCTCTCTTCCTCCTTTGTGACATTTGTGCTGTGTTTCTCTGTTAAGGGTTGCTTCCAGCATGGTGCTGTCTCTCAGCTTATGGCTCTATGAAAGCTTTTGGCCCCGGGGAGTGGTAATTTGCTCAGCTTGGACTCCTGGGTCTTTAGAAAGGCTCTGAACCAGCAAGCCATCACGGTGAATGGTTGCCACCTTTCCTATCATCTTTCTGTGAATGGTCTGGCTGCATTTTCAGTCCTGTTCCCCCCTAAGCACTGTCTTCCCAAAGCTGAGCTAGTCACAGTGTTTTGTTTTCTGTCCTGCTGTGTCCACTCTCTGGGCTCCTGGTGGCTTCTTCCTTGTCTCTGTGTGCACTCAGGTGGCCAGGCCTGAAGTCAGCTTCAAAGTGGAGTATGGTCTGTTCAAGTGGGCATGTTGGACAAATCCATCACAGGTTAAGGACATGACCAGCTCTCTTCAACAGGCCCTACTAAATCACTCGGGATTTGATTTTTGTAAATAGAGCCCATTTCCACTCTTTGAAATTTCTTTGGGGGTGGAAAGATGACTCAGAGGTTAAGAGAAGTTGCTGCTTTTTGCAGAGGACTCAGGTTCAGTTCCCAGCAGCTCACAACAATCTACATCTCCAGGTGTGTGTGTGTGTGTGTGTGTGTGTGTGTGTGTGTGTGTGTCCTGGTGAGCACTGTATTCATATAGTTCACTTAGCATAAATGCAGGCAAACATTTATAGTTATGAATAAAACTTAAAAAAGAAAATTTCATTCTTTGAAAAAATAGAAATGTATATGTAAAAAATAAAAATGGTTTAAAAAAGAAAAAGAAAAAAATTATCTCCCCCTGTCTTTTCAATCAAAAGCACGCATTTTGGACAGATTCCTTGTATTGCTTTAACAAATGTGTAGTTGACCTTGACATTGTTCTAGAACATAGGATGGGCTTTGGGGCGAGACATGCTTGGGTGGGAAGTGCAGCTCTCTAGCCTGGCTCTAGGGAGGAACTCGAGACCCCAATTTCTCATCTCAGCTTCCTGGATGCTGTGCAGTGGACGGGGGTGGGGGGTGGGGTGAGGGGGCAGCGACTGTGAAGTGCCAGGAAGCGTTAGGAGCTTGCTCCAGCTTTAATAAATGTTGGCTCCCTTTGAAGCAAATAAGAACCTGGCAAATTTGTTCTACAGCTGACTGTAAGTTAATTAATACCACCCTCGCTCTCTTATCATTCTTAAATACAAAGTTAATTTGGAAAGATACATGTTTCTTTGAACGTTGCGTGGTTGAAAGCACTTGGATCTGAGCTTAATTAAGAGAGAGTGGCTCTTAGCGTGCGATCACTGTGGCCAGAGACGGGAAACTTCATTAGATTATGGACTTTGCTCCCTCCCTCGGCTGGGCTGCTCCTGGACCAACGTGGTGGACTGACCCTGTGTGAACTCCTTACAGCTCCCTGTGGGGCCTGAGGTCGAGAGGTAAACTTCTACCAGGCACAGAAGGGTGGGGGTGGGCAGCAATATGGCTCAGTTCCCCATGGGACAGTCCAGTGGAGATGACTCAGGACCCTGTAGGACAGAGTAATCACCCAGTGGCCACCATCCTCCTAGGTTCAGTCTTCTGGCATCCTTGTGGTGTGCAGGCTACACACATGGTGAGTACGCAGCGTTTCAAGCCCTCAGCGAGAGAAATCTATGAATGTTTATTCTGACTCCTGGGGCCAGGGTGGGGACACGTAATCCCTAGTTGTGGTCTGGATGGCCCCTCTCACTGCCTCTGTGTGTGGGACGAAGGGGCAGGCATTCAATTGTGGTGCTGGAAGCTTCTGCTTGAGAAGCAAGCGCTCCAGCTTCCTTCCTAGCTTGCCACCCAGGTCTTCATGCTCGTGAGCTGTGGAAGGCCCTGCAGCGCCATATTCTTCCCTGACCTGGACTTGTCATAGGCTGCTGTGGGGTCTGAGGACCCAGGAAGGAGGTTAGGTTATATGGACCCCTGACTGTAGACTTATCAGCCTAGGGCAGAGCTCCTGGGCCTTGGGTATTTGATGGAACCTCTCGTGGGAGGCTAAAGTGGGGTGCCTCGGTGCTCCTGTGTCGGCAGCTCCCGCCTTCTGAGACAGGCTGCTAGGGAATCTAGAACTCTCTTAGTAGACTCACCATGCTTGGGCAAACCAACTGTCCATCCCTGTACACACTTACCACAGACTGGCCATAGGCCACATCCTTCACAGTGTGGTCCTGGAACCCTGACCATGGTGATGAAGGACTGAGGAAACAGCAAACACACAGCTACACATATAGAAAAGCTGGGGTCAGCTGCTCTGTGCTTGTTCTGATGGAGGCATATACTACAACAGCCCCGAACCTCAGCGAGCTTATTACGTACAGCCCAGGGAAGACGAGTTAGTGGGTGTCCATAGGAGCTCTCTGTAGGGGTGCAGTCTCAGAGCACAGCATCAGGAGGAGGAAGCGGCAGTCGCTAGTATTGGCACACACTGGTCAGTCATTTGTAAACTCTCATAATTATGTCAGAGGAAGGCTTTGCCAGGTCCCGTGGGTCTGAAGCACTGGGGTCCTTGTCAATAATACACATCGTCCACTCAGGTCTCCCTTTGCCCCCCACACCAGACTGAGCCTCTGAGACTGTTAATCCCTGTGGAGACCAACTATCCACACACAGACTGGCCTTCTGTCCACTCCATGACACTTAGCCCCTGTGAGGTAATCCTCTAGTCACACTAGGGGATCAAGCGATGCCACGAATCCCGTGCTGACAGCCTGCCTCCTGGCATCCTGTTTTGTTTACTCAGAGCGGCCTCGCAGAACTGACTTTGAGGTGAGGAATGCAAGCATGTTGCTGTGTGTTTAGCGGGAGATTAATAGGTGATTTGTAACCCCTGCAATGAAAACATCACGCAGGCCCAGCAATGAGCTCCGTGTTGCTAATTTTCCGGCTGCTAATTGCTAAGGCACACACAGGTTCTGTTGTGAAATGAAGTGCCATCTGTAATCACAGCCACATTTATTAAAATATAATTGCTTTTCAAAAAATTTTTTTTTCAGAATAAGGCATAGTTCAAACAAAGGACTGCCTTTGTGAGTGTTGATTTTCCTGGCCAGTTACAGGAGTGACAGGGGCGCCTCCAGCTTCAAGCCAGCCAGACTCTGCCTTGAATTCCCTGGAGGGGGCATTCTGAGCTCCCCTGGTTCCTCCTGGACTGTTGAACCCTCCAAGGACTTAAGAGTCTCTCCAAAGGTTTTTGCAAGCACAAAGAGCGAACCCCAACCTTTGTGGCCAAACTAAAGACTTGTCTGTTCGGTGGTGCTGGGTGGCTGAGGGAGCAGGCAGGGCAGGCCTTAGATTTGTGCCTCACAGACCCCTTCCTAGGCTGTACTCAGGAAAGGCAGCAGCAGTTGCCTTAGCTGATGACACGGTGTCCGGGTACCGTGCACATGGGGAAGCTAGAGACGATTTAAAGGCAAATTAAAAAAAGAAACAGGCCAGACACCTGGATGGTTCTCTGGACTCAGTTTCCCCTAAAGAGGCCTCCACCAGGCAAACTCGGGGGAAGATGATTTGGGTGTTGCTGTTCTTAAAAGGGCATGTACTTCAACTGTCCTTTCCCCTTCCCCACCTTTCAAAAAAAATTCTGAGTTACACTTTTATAGGACTGAGTTTAAAATTCTGGTTGGAACTGTTAAAATGAGGGAAAGAGAATGCCCTCGAGAGCGAATTTTTTAAATTAAATTTCAAAAAAGAATTTAAAACATGAGTGCTGTATATGCAGGTACACACACAACCCACTGAGTCATTTTAATGTTCATGCTCATATGTACACGCGCTGGGGCTGACCACTTGGAACTGGATACCATCTCAGGGAGTGTACGCCTGGAGGGAACCAATTCCTCTCTCTCTCTCTCTTCAGCCATCGGTTGCCTGCGGGCCTTCCTCTAGAGTGGAGCCAGGTGAACCCCATTCCTGTTGGCACGCCAGCTGGAGCTGTGATCAGGAAGGCCTCGTTTAGGTAGCTGCATGTTGAGAGTCCCTGGGTGTGACATGCTGGTTCCCTGGCTCCCACAGTCTTTGTACCCTTTCTCCTACAATTTCCCCCTGAGCCTTAGGTGTAGGGTTTGCAGTGTAGACTTATCGGCTAGAGCTGGGCACCCCATGGACACAGCTCTAAAGGGACCATCCCTTAGAGGCCACGTATCGGTTTCTGTTTGTTTGCTTTTTTCTTTTAATTAGGACTTATGTGGGCACCAAGCAATACTGAGGTCATTTCTGCTGCCACTGGTTAATATTCTGAAGGTGTCACAAACCCAGCCACCTAGGAAGTCCCGCACTCCTCATGTTCACCTGGCCCCACTGTGTGGGTGGCCCACAGTCTTAACACATGTCTGTTCCTCTTCTCTGGTCAGTTTGCCTATCTCACAGCCAGCTCAGTTACTTTATTTTACATCCTCAGTGTTCTTGGCTTTTCTCTTTTAACCCTAACACTCTTTTCAGCCCAACGCCTGTTCTCACTGGAGCCCCCTCACCGACCCTGGCTCCCATTAGTGGTGCACACATGCCCCCCATGGGGAGCTCAAACCAACTGCAGCAAGGGTGAACGTTCCTTCCCTGTTTCCTCAGTACCCTGACCGTTCTGGGGTGCTCTCCCCTAGATGAGGACACAGTGCTTGCTCCCAAGGAACAGACAAGGCTTGAGACTTGGCAAAATGAGGACAGGCTGTGGTGAGGGTGGTTTCAGGTCAGGGAAGCGCAGCCTCCCAGCTATTCTCTGTCAGATCTGCACAACAGGGCAGGAAGTGGGCTGTGCCATTCAGCCAAGGGGCTCTGCAGGTGAGGCCAGGCAGGCAGGAGCAGAAGGAGCAATTCTTAGTCTCGTGTGTGGATAGGGTAGGCTGAGGCTGTGGTGACCATGGCCATGGGGATGTGCCGGCATCTTCCTAAATACCAGGGTATTTGGGTAACATTGTGGTGTTTTATGCTGCATATGGTTTGCTAAACTCAGCTAATCTGAGCTGAGAAAGAGGGACACCTAGGTCCCCTTTCTCCTCCAAGTATACAGTGTTACTTCTTGCTCAGCAGGCCTCTAGCCATCTTTCCTGGCCATCCAAGATGCTTCCTGTGCCTTCACCCCTGCACTGTGAGCTGTTCCCAGTCCTATGTAACTCCCGTCTCAGCACCTAGGCAGGTCCAGACAGCACCTAGGCTGCACAGTTGACATATGCCAGCCAGATGGTGACTATACAGCACAGAGGGGCTGCGCTTTTTCAAGGGCTTCACACATGAATGCATCTCTTGACTTTGGAGCCAACAGGAAGGCATTAGCTAGATTCAAAAAAACAATGACGAAAACGACAACAACAACAACAACAGCAGCAGCAGCACAAAACACACCTCTCTCGGTGTGTAAAAGAGTGGCCATCACTTCCATCTTGGGTCTTACAGCTGCCTGTTGCCCTCATTTGCAACCCAACAGTTGGGAGGAATTGCTGGTGTCATATGAGACTGACACTGTCCGCAGAAGGAGCCATCGCTGCTCTATCATCTGTGAACAGCTCCCAGTGTCATTGCGAGCATCACAGGCTTTTGGGTAAAGCAGCCCTACCACCCCTAGAATCTCAGAGAACAGCAGCAGGGGTGCTGGGTTCAGAGCCACAGCATCTGCCCAGCGGGTCTCTGTGCTCCCAGCACGACAGAGGATGGGGTCCTCTCTTCCTTGCTGCCTACATTCAGCCTCTTTAAAAGTATTATATAGCATGAGGCTTGTTCAAGCTCATAACATGCACACCACACGGAAACATGCAGCTTGCTCGCTGACACTGAACCTGATCACCAGGCTTCCCTGGGACTTCTCATCCCCCGCTTCCAGCAGGGAGCAGCAAGTGGGCTGTGGAGAGTGTGAGGCCAGTGTGCCGTGCTCGCTTGCCCCAGGAGAGAACGCGTGTCTTTGCCTACTGGTGCCAGCTGGGAAATGCCACAGTAGAAGGGCTGTAATTGAAAGAGGTCCTTGGCTCCTGTGCTCTGAGTGTGGCTCAAGTGGCATGTCTCCCTCACCAGATCACAGGTACATAGGAACTGAGGCTTCTGCTTGGATACGCTGGGTACTGTGGACAGGTAGACTGTGATCGGTGCTTTAGCCTACTTGACCAGCCTCCCGCACTCCAGGATGCAGCCAGGGTGGGAGACTATCCCATCAGCTTTCTCCTGGGCATTTGATAATGGACGCTTCCTCCAAGTCATTCGTGCCTTCATTGCCCATGGCTTTTAGGACTGACCACTAGTCCATCCTCTAGATACACCACATGACATCCTGCCTGCTTCCAGGTTTGGCCAATTATGAATAAAGCTGCTGCAAACAAAATGACCACGGTTCCTCCCTTCTGTCACTGGGTCAATGTTGCAATTTGTTTTACTCACATACAAATGATGCTTTTTAAAAATTTATTTTATTTTATTTACTTTCTCGAATTAAAAAATATATACGAGTGCTGAATTTCACACACAGACACACAGACACAGACACACACACACACACACACACACACCACCACCACCACCACCACCACCACAACTATAACATCAACACACACACAAAAAAGCCACTTCTTGAATCCGTTTAGTGTCACTTGTATGTCCATGTGTTTACCACTGACCACTTGGGATTGAGTAACCTATCGGGAATTAGACCTTAGAGAAAACCCGATTCTGCAGCTCTTGGCAGCCATTGATTGCCTGTAGCCCTTCATGTGGGTGTGGGACCTTCTAAATTTGCCCCATCCGTGGTGGAATGGCACATGGTATTGTCATTACACCGTGTTGTTAGGAGTGTGTGGACATGGCTTCCCCATCATGCGTAGAAGACACTATCCATAGCAGGCCACATCGTTTGCTGGCTCTCACAGTTTTCCCACCCTCGTGGGAATGCCACCATTTCCCCTGAGCCTTCGGTGTAAGGGCTGCCTTGCATAGGCATCGACTGGGGCTGGGGACCCTGTGGTCGCCTATTCTCTGCATTTTGACTAGCTGAGGATCTCTAAAACTGTCTCTATCTGATGTAAAAACAGGCTTTCTTGATGAAGGCCGAGAACTGCACTTATCTGTGGGGCTAGGAATAACTATTTAGAATACATTTAGAAATTACATTATTTTAGGATAATGGCAATAAAAGGTTCTCCTCTAGGGTCTGCGACCTTGCTACCACAGGGAGCTGGGCAGGCTTCCCAGGCATGCGTGCTCTCCTATTGAAGGGCCTTAAATCCAGTTAGATAGCTGTTGACTGTCCACATGATAAAAGTGCCACTATTACATCACGGAGGAGGGGCACCTCTCAGGGGAGGCCATTGTGCTTTGTAAGCTCACAGCCTGGTGGGACTACCATTGCTTTCCTCCCTTGGAAGCGTGTAGGCCTTCTAACACTATGGGAGCTGATCCTCAGGGTGGAGAGGCTTGCAGGTCAGCCCTCTCACCTTTCTTCCACGTTCTGGGTCCGAAGTGGGCGTGTCTTCAGCACTGAAACAACTCACTTACCAGATTTGGGAGGCGAGCAAGGGCCATGGCAGTAGCCAGCATTGTTTTGGGGAGACTCTTGGATCCTCCTGACCAAGAACTGGAATGGAGATTTTTCTGTGTCGGCCAGCTGAGGTTTTGTTAGTCCACAGCAACCAAGGTGTCAACTGCCACTCTTTTAAACATGTACGTGTATGCGTGCTGATACTATGATACGCTTCCCCAAATATCCTTAATATTGCATATGTCTCCTTCCTCTCTCTTTCTCCCTCAGTTTTACTCTTCTCAGGTGATGTTCCCACCCCATTTTCCCTTTCATAGTACTTGTGTTTTATTTTTTCAATTGTATGTGTAAGCGTGTGTCTGTGTACGGATATGAACACATGAGTGAAGGTGTCTGGGGAGGACAGAAGAGGGTGTTGGGTCCCCTGGAGCTGGAGTGACAGGCACTTCTAAACCATCTGACATGGAAGCTGGCATCTGGACTCAGGTCCTCTGCAAGAGCAGTGTACTCCCCTAACCACTGAGCAACCTCTCCAGGCCCAGTCTGTTTTCCTTTACCTTTGACCTTTTGCAGTTTGGCAATGACTCTATGAGTCTAGGCTTTAGATGTGGCTTTGGTTTGTAGTTACCTTGTGTAGGGTTCTCTGTGTGTTTAGCATCTGATGTTAATTGAGGAATTTCTTGGTCATTTTTTTGTTTCAAGTACTTCGTATATTCCATTTTCTTTTCTTTTCCTTCTTTTTTTTTCTTTTCCCATCATATTTATCTTTTCAAAATTCTTGGATATTCCTCTCTGCTCCTTTCAGTTTTCATTTTCTTTGTTTCTTGGCTGGAGGTTTCTGCTGTTCTGTACTCGAGCTCAGAGCCTTCCTGTGTTGTCCTCTGCTGAGCCTGTTCGAGGCATTCCCATTTCTGTTGCAGTGTTTTTATGTCTAGCAATTTTTTTTCTCTTCCTAGGATTTCTGTCTCTTTGCTTACCTTGCCATCCATTCCATTCCCTCCCCCCCCCACCCCCCCCACCCCGAGACAGGGTTTCTCTGTGTAGCCCTGGCTGTCCTGGACTCACTTTGTAGACCAGGCTGGCCTTGAACTCACAGTGATCCTGCCTGCCTCTGCCTCCCGAGTGCTAGGATTAAAGGCGCGCGCTACCACCACCTTTACAAACTGTAGTCCTTCCTTTTGGTATGCTTTGTGACTCTTTGTGACTGACCTCCTCTCTTTTCTTTGAGATAGCTGTCGCCTAGGCTACCATCTGCAGGATGGTCTTGGAGTCCTGATCCTCCTGACTCTGTCCTATGAGAGCTGGATATAGCCGTGCACCACCATACTCAGTGATGACAGTGACTGAGCTCAGAGCTCTGTTCATGGTAGGCAGGCACTCTACCAACTGAGCTGTACTCCGAGCCCCATGTTGAGATTTTTTTTTTCAGTGGAAGGACTTTATACATAGGAGAAAGAAGCTGCCATAAAGAGACCTTCAGTAAGGTGGCAGGAGGTCCAACCCAGCTGATCCTGTGATCCTGGGCTAGAGGGAGCTCCAGCGAGTACTTCCTTTCCTCCTGGTAGGCTGGCTCTCACAGAGCTGGGCTATGGCCTGCTTCCTCTGAAGGCTGCCTTCTTAGACCGCTGATACTCCCCACAAGGACTTCAAATAGGCCTGGGAGGGAACACACCTGTGCCCCACACTGGGTCCCCTAGAGTCTTTCTTCCTCAGGTTGAGGTCCCACCAATGTACAGATCACAGCCCAGGCTCCTGACTAGGCTTCTGCTCCCGGCATAGTTCTGCTTGGCTGAGCTGTGACTCCCCACCTGTCTCTTCACTGCTAGGACAGCCGGTTCTCTGTGGTCTCATCTAGTTCACGGTTCTAAGAAGAGCTGTTGACTTTTTAGTTTGTGCAACTTTTTTTCTTGATGTTGGAGTGGAGTGGTAACTTCCACATGCCTGGTCACACAGAGCAGGGCATCAGGAGTCTCAAGCCGTTTTTTGTTTGTTTGTTTGTTTGTTTGTTTTTTGTTTTTTTTCCTCTTTCAGTTTGTATTTACTATTATGGCTTGAACCCGGCACGGTACTTGTTCCCAGCTGGCGCTGCTATTTTGGAGGGCTCTGTAGCCTTTTGGAAGGTAAAGGCTACTCAGCAGAAGTGAGTCACTAGCGGTAGGTATTTGAAATCTATAGCTTTAGCCCTGCTTCCGGCTCCCTCCTGCTTCCTGGTAATCTGCGATCTGAGGAGTCCCTGGCACAGTTGTCATCATGAGCATCGCCAGGAGATCTCTCCTCACCCTGACAGACCTAAAGTGCCTAAAACCATGAGCCCAAACAAGTCTTTCCTCCTCTAGGTGGTTTCTGTCAGTTGTTTTGGTTGTAGTGATAGAAAAATAACGAAGACATAAAACTGGTCCCAGGAAGGTGGGGTTCTGACTAAGACTAAAGCCGCGCGACACTGCTCTTAGGCCGTTTGAGCTGGTTTGTAGAAGGACATGGAGGAAGTTAGAGCTATGGGTTTGAGTACTGCTCTGATCCCTTCTCTCACCTCCATGGTCCCCTTCCTTCTATTTGGAATGGGATGTTCACTTTATATATGGGCAGTGTGTAATTTCCATTCTGATTTTGTAGGAGCCCCCATGTAAGAATCTGCCTCGAGTCTCAAGAGACTTTGGAATTCCCAATAGTGTAGGAGCTGTTAAGGCCATGGGCCTCAATTTTTTAAAATTGAAAATATTGGATTTAATAGGAAATAAACACTGAAAATAAGTCTATTGATCAATTAACTTAATACGGAATGCCAGCTTGATCAGATTTAAAAGCAGTGGGCCAAAATGCTAGTACTAAACTTAGTACTTAGGAAGAGGTCAGAGCCAAGATCTGAAACACCTTCGGCCAGAAGAGACAGGAGTAGCTTCAACAGGCACAAAAACAGAGGAGGAGGTGGCTGCTCCGTGGAGGCTGGAGAGTGGGGAAGGCAGGCGGAGCACAGAAGCCTGGGAAGGAGGCCTGAGAGACAGGTGGGAAAGGCCATACTCCTGAGAGACAGTGGGAAAGGCCATACTCCTGAGAGACAGTGGGAAAGGCCATACTCCTGAGAGACAGTGGGAAAGGCCATACTCCTTGGTGTATGATCATCAGAGACCACCTTGCACACCCGAGGGGTGGGAGTAGCAGGGTGTTCTAAGTGGGGGAACAGTATGAGAATTGCGTGTTGCGGAGAGATCAACTCCGAGGGAGGCGGGAGACCATGGCACTGGCTGTGTGTGTAGACGCCCCTCACCTTGGGTAGGCAACACTGAGGTCATGGACATTTCCAGCACGACTGAAATCATGTAGGGGGACACTTTCTTTACTGAGGAGTATGCAGGAGCCCTTGACAAAAACACAGGGATCTGGTGGGAAAAGGGTTTTCATTTTTGTCTTCTTGGGTTCTTGAGAGAGAAAGCCATGATGAAATGGTGAGGCCCTTGGAGGCTTCGGGTTTATCTGCTAATGCCATCATTTCAGCCCCTGTACTCAAGTCCTACACATGGAGGCTTCCAAGCTCGTGGGAAGGCAGGGAGAAACACTTGGAGTAAGGAAGCAGAGCATAGGTTTCTTCCCAGGGTATGTAGGATTGGCAGAGGGCTGTGTAAAAGCAACTTTTATTTGCCTGATTTAATTGTCCTGGAGGCTTACTGCCTCCTTCAGCTAACCTAGCCTCCAGCCCCCGTATAATCCAATCTAGGCCTAGAATGTTTTCAGCCTCTGAGACTTACTGCTGAATAAGCTCACCTTTTCTAGTGCTTTCTGAACTCTGCTGGCCGGTTCAACTCAGCTGTTCCATCTCAAACTCCTCTCCAAGCAGACTGATTCAAACTGGCTTCACTCAGCTTCTGACTGTGTTTCTCTGCAGAGTGTTCAAATCTTCTGGCTCCTTCCCACTCTCTGGCTCGTTTTATCTTCGTCTGTGTCTAGCTTGTTCTCTCTACAACCCGCCTCTGTATCACTGTCCCTGTAAAACTGCCTCCTCTCTTTCTCCATCTGCACTGCTCTCTTTCCGGTCCCTTCGCTTTCCTATTTGGTCAAATCTTTCTCTGATTCATCACTTTGTCTGCCTCTCCATTAGACATCACTTTCAAACATGGCTGCTTTCTTCTACCAACAAACTTGCCTAGATTGAGATTAAAGGCATGTACTAAGGCCACGTTTGTATTCCAGCCAGAGAGATTAAAGGTGTGTGCTAAGGGCATGGCTGTATTCCAGTCTGAAGAGCCACAGTTCCGAATCAAAATTCCTCTACAGGGCTGCTTCCTTATTGTGTATAATTTAGGTTCAGAAAGTTTGTTTCTTTATCTACAATAGTGACTCTCCATGGGCAGGTCCACCAAGAGGAGTGGTAGGCCCTAACTCCCACCCACTTGAGAATGCGTGCACAGTGGAAAAAAGGTCTCGACAGGAGCATGTTGTACATGTGAACAGAGGTAGAGGCAGGAAGAGAGCTGCAAAACCCCCACTTGGCTGTGTCTGACAAAATGGCACAACATATTTTTAGAGGATCCCCACCACCATTAAGTTACAAAACCACAATAGAAGCTGGTAGAAGTTTGTTGATATAGCCCAGTGGGTGTGTGCAAGGCCCTGGACCCTGGGTTCAAGCCACAGTACTGAAAAAGACGGAAAAGGTTATAAACAAGCCATTTTCCCTACAGCTAAACTTCATGCCTAGTAGGTGCCTAGTCTCATAGCCAAAAACAAGGCCAGTTCTATGTACTTGCAGTATCCATGTAGATTAAGGAAAAATACGTCTACTCTCTTAAAGTGAGTTTGCAAAGACCTGCCTGCCCCTCTGAGGTACTTGATCCAGGTCCGACCCCTGGCTACTTACTGTATGGTTCCCTAGAGCACTGGTGTCTCTGAAGGTCCTCCTCCTTCACTTGGTACTTGTTATGAACAAGTGTCAAACCTTTGAAATGCCTGAAAGTCTTCACTGTCAGCTCCAAGGTGACATCTTCATCACCTACAAACACAGAGACCGGAAGGTAGACATGCTGGCTGTTCCCTCCTCGGTGGTCTTGTACAGAGCAAAAGCCTTGTGAGAACCTGTGGTGAGGGTCATCGTCTCTCTGACATCCATGACAGTGCCTAAACCCACCCCTAGCATCATGGTGAGCCCTTTAGTGAGAGTTACGGCACAGAACCTAGCACTGGCCAAGATGGTGTGCGTGGCCAAGGGTCTTGGCACAGGTCCCAGATCGCAGGCCAGAGCCTGGCTTGTTGCTGGCAACGAGTGCATCAGGGTTACCACCTCCAGCAAAGAGCTCAATTCTTCACTTGCAACCTGGATTGTCTCTTCAGGGATGTTCACACTAGGCCTGCAGGTCAACTGTCTCGCCACCCAGGATTTGAGTATTTTTCCAGGTAGATGTCGATAGGTGGGAGGAAGAAGCAGTATGATAGCTCTCCAGTGGTCATGAGGAAGACCCACATGGCATCCATGCTGAAGGCTTTGAAGGTCTCCTGTACTTAAAGGACATGCCCTCATTATTATATTCTCTGCTGCTGATAGCAGCCAGGTATGATGCTTCTCAGGGGGAGGCAGGTGGAGCTCTTGTCTGTCCCTGGGTTAAGCTAGATAGTGCCGTTTCTAATGTATTGGGCCTGAGAACGGTGTTCCAGGATAACGGGCTTCATCTCCTTGCAGACACTTTCTGCAGCTGCAGTCACGAATGCTCCTGAGGCCCAGCCAAGACCACGGGGATGCTTGAAGTTTGCACTGTGAGACAAGCACAAGGTAAGAGATGGAATCAACGTTTTGGATATGAGATGACCTCTCTAGCCTGGGTATCCGGATCCACTGGCCTGTCTAGCTACCCATGTGTGCTGGTGTCACCTCCCCCCACAGCTCGCAATCCCTATTCCTCATACAGTCACCATCACCCTCATCTGTCCAGGGACGTCTTGTGGAACTCCTCCCTGCAGCAGCCCACCTGCCTTCTGTCTTCAGGAAATACAGCTCAGCAGCAAACTGGACCCACCGGCAGAGTGTGGAACAGCATGCTTAAAGCCTTCCATTGAGATCAAAACAAGACCCACTGCACCAGGAGTGGAGCTGATGCCAGGGCGGGAACACATGCGTGCAATGGGGACATGGAGTCTGTCCAGCTACCCATGTGTGGTGGTGTCAGCTCCCACACCTCTTCCCGGGGTTGAGTTGAGTAATTGCACATGGACTGGATCCCTGGCTGAGGATCGTGACTCTGGCACTGGCCCCAGCTGCTCAGTGATCCACACCATGGCTTCCCGTAGCGAGGGGGGCGGGGGAACAGACCACAGTCTTGGTAGTTGCCACTGATAGCTGGCATGCAGCTGTTTCTCCTGTGAGCAGGCCCCGTTTTTCTCCCTGTGTCTGAACTTCCTCATCTTTGTGAGTCCTTCACACTACACAGTTTTACAAGAGCGCAGGGAGGAGGCACACACTGGTGTGGACAAAACTATACATCTAGAGACAAGGAGTGTGTCCAAGTCCCTGTTCTGGCCTGAGTTAGTGGTGGTGTCTGGGGACAGGTCCTGAAACAGTTTCCTTTCCAGGAAAGCAATAGGGTCGGACAGGGTAATCCACAGCGTTCACCTTATGCACTTCTCTGATGATATGTGAAAAGGACAGTGAGTTCACAACATCCAAATACTGTTCTTATTAGTCAATATACCACAGCATGGAGAACGTTTTCCACTTTAGCAAGCAAGGCTTTCTAATTTCTCACTGATTGCTCAGTGCTCACCTGAGAGGCAGAGGATGAAGGCAGCAGAAAGAGGGATGGATGGATGGATAAATGGGTGGATGAATGGATCCTGAAACAAGCTTCTGAGCATAGGACATAATTCACCAAAGGCTCACGGACAGGGAGAGGCATATTAGCTTTTCATTAGTTCCTCTGTGAAAACAGAGAGTAACAACCTTCCACCATCAGGGAGAACCAGTGTGGCTGGGAGTCAGCTTACTGGGACTCCACAGAGAGGGCATTGTGCTAAGGACATCACATCACCGAGGTGGTTCCTCAGATGTTGGGCACTAAGGTACCACCTATCTGGGGGGTTGGAAAAAGTGAACCTACAGGACCCAGGACAAGGTGTGCAGGGCTCAGCTGGGATCAGGGATGGTCGTTGCTGGTGAGCTCTCAGCTCTTTAAGGGCATCTCCTCACCACACACCACGTTTATGGCTAAACGAAGGATGAGTTTCAGTGATGACGTGGGTACCAAAGAGCTCTGGGCCTGGCAGCCGGTGGCTGAGGAGGGGTGCCCTCTACCTCTCACCTGCCTGGCTCAGTAGGGCTTGTGTTCTGTTCCCCTTTGGAGGAACTGATTCTGTTTTGGGTGCAGATAGACTCAGAGTATTGCCGTCTCTCAAGATGGTAGCTGACGTGGGGCCTGAGGTCTCTCAGACCACCTTGATCCCTAGGATGTGGATCAAGAGGGCCCGTGTCCCCCAACAGTGCCAGGTGGGGGCTGCCTTTCCAATGTGCAGCCCTCAAACCCTCCACCCCCCCCCCCTTCGCTCTGTTCTTTGGTCATTTGATAAGTCAGAACTTCCCAGGGACTGGATCCCCACCCCTCTCCCTGGCGTCTCCATCAATCATCCCCTCACCTTACGGACAAGGAAGCCTAGGTTCAGAGGAGTTGCCTAAGGTCACCTGCTAATTAGTGGCAGAGACATGGGGCAAGTTCCATTACGACATTGCGCCCACACAGCAAGAGAGGTGAGCACAGACCCGTGGCCGTAATTGGGATGTACATGCCAAGGGCCTGTGCCCGCCGCTGGGGCAGATCAAATATCTCTCAGATGTTTACACTCTCACCCACCAGTTTCTCCCTCCCCAGAAAGGCTCGGGTTCCCTGTAAGTGCTTATGTTTATTTATTTTATGGGGGCCGAGCCCCGCCCCTCCTCACTTCTGAGCCTCTGCTGCTGCTGTTGTTGCTGCTAGTGGTGGTGGTGCGTGTGTGTGTGTGTGTGTGTGTGTGTGTGTGTGTGTGTGTGTGTGTGTGTGTGTTTCAGGCCTTTCTGCAAATCATGGGCAGTCAGTCCCTCCTGGGCTGCTAGGCCATGAGGTTTTCAGAGAATCTGCCCCTGCTCAGATCCTGACTGAGGCTGCTAGCGCCCTCGGTGCTCCCTCTGGTACCTGAGGCTGCCAGTGATTTCCTGCCAATGCTGGTCTGCGCCAGACCCCTCTGGAGCCAGCTGGGGCCTCCACCCTAGGCTCTACCAACAGAGCTCCTTTGTGCCCTGAGCCAGCCCTGGGCCTGTAGATGGAGGCCTCTGGCAGCTTGCCAAGGCATGGGAAACCCAAACCACCAGGTTCTGGGAGGCACGAGATGAAAGACGGGCCTGTGGCTTCTGGGAGGAAGAGAGGCGCCCGGCTCACGGTGAGCCTGAGTGTGCCTCCGCACACCAGTGCTCCGCGCTTGCAACACCCTCCGCATTCCTCCATGCCATGCTGTGAAATGTGAGCCTTTACTGGCCTCCTGCTCAGCTAGGCATGGCCTCTGTGGTGCTCGACACAAACACTCCGGACATCCCAGGTTCCTCACGAGTGAGTGGATGAGGGTGTGTTCGGGCCAGGTGTTGGGAACAGAGACAAACGCCGGGTAGAAGGAACACCAGCAAGCCACTGACGCTCCAGATGACCATAACCAAAACCAGGAGCTCACTTGCTTCCCGGGGACCGTCACATTCCACACCCCAAGTCCCCTATATCTGCATGGGATCACTCTATTATTCATAAAACTGGCAGCTGTTCTGGTGTTGCCTATGGCCTTGAAGGGAGTCCTTTAGACAAACAGACCCCTTTCTCTTTGTCCACTCGTCAGTAAATGTAATTTTCCCTGTCTGGCAGAGCCTTCCCAGAGCAGGATTAAATATGCAGATTTATTAGGGAAACACCTGCAAGACAGACAAGGTTGGGCACAAGGCCAAGCCAAGTCTCACAGAGAGGAAGGAAAGTAGGGGAACTTAGAGACACTGTCCTGAGGAGTCATTCAGACATGGGTCACCTACTCTATCCAAAACCAGGTGGACTCTGAGGCCTGCTGGAGCCCAGGGCCTGGGCTAGTTCTCTCACACTTCTGGGTCTTAGCCTGGGTGCATTTGTTAACTCCACTTTCTCCCAAACAGGACTGAAGTGAGGGAGGTGCCTGTTCCCCTTTTCTTGCTTTTGTTTTTTGTTTGTTTTGTTGTTGTTGTTGTTTTTAGAGACAGCGTCCCCATACCATATCCCTGGCTAGCCTAGAACTCTTTGCCTCCTGGGATCTTAGGTATGAGCCATTACTTGTGGCAGACATGCATGTTCCATGTTGCCTGACCATGTGATGCAGGCAGAGGTATGCACTCATGTTCAGCTCTGCAGCCATTGAATAGACTCAGGAACAGGAAGACATCACATCCCCGGACATCATATCCCAGTCTCTATGGTTCCAGAGTCTATGAATGGCCAAGGCCTTGAGATCATAGGTTAGCTCACTTGTCTGGACAGCAGGCCAGGCGAGAGCTCCTAGGGAAGGAAGGATGTCAACTGGTGTGTGGAAGAAAGAGACCAATTGGCCTAGGGATGTGCTTACAGGAAGGAGGAAGGCAGGGCTCGGAGGGTGAGTCACCTCGAGAGGCCAAAGTGGTGCCAAGTGAGCCTGGCATGAATTCAGAGTACATCAGCATACAATGAGCACTACCTGCTTGCCAGTCACTGTGTCACAATGACGGCTCCTGCTGTGTGGTAAGAAAAGGGCGCGGGAGCCAGAGGAACACAAGACTCATTAGGAGCAGGCAGCAATGGGAAACAAATATGGTAGGAGAGGTCAACCAGATGTCCTTGTTTTCCTGGGACTGGGGGCTTTCTCAGCAGGCTCTCAAGACAGCCTAGCTCGCCCTAATTGGTGGCTAGGCCTGCAAGGAGGAGAGAAGGGTACACCCGGGAAACCTCATGAAGAATTTGGATCTACCAGCTCAGAACGGCCAAAAGTGAGCCCCCGGGGCAGAAGGAAGAGCAGAGCTGAGGGTGTGCACCAGCTGGAGAGTTCTCAGGATGCCACAGACTCATCGCCTCAGGCCAGGTCCTACCCTGTGGCCACTGTTCCTGTGTTACAATCTGCTTTCCGGCTTTGTGTCAGCAAACATCAGCAGTTGAGACAGGAAGTAGCCACATCTTTGGAAAGCTGAATAGCGGTAACCCCAAAGGCGGTATGGTACCCAGATGCATCTTATTCTACCCTGGGGCACAAGAGCAGCTTCAGCTAACAGATGTTTCCTTGCATCCATGGAGCAGGGTCTGTCCTCGTGCTGGCCAGGTGTGAGTCACAGAGAAGAACTTATCCACACATGCCTAAGGGACTAACAGTTGCCCTCCTCCTCTGAATGCCAGGAAGTCCTGGGCCAAAATTGCCCTTCCAGACAGAACCTACATACTTCTTAGGCAGCTGAGGACCTGGGCTGAGGTCCTTTGCCATTTTACATCTTCATAGGTCTGAAGTGAGACTGACATTCCAGCTTCCGACAGGCCCTTCAGTCTTCCAGGAGAGCCTCGAGGTGACTTTAGGCTTCTACTCCTCCTTATCTTATCCCTTATACCACATCCTATATCTAAGAGAAAAAGACAGGAAAATGGTTTCAGAGACAGCAAACTCTCACTGTTGCGGGGGGAAGTTCGTAAAAGCCCACATCATCTGCCTCTCCCTCCCTCCTGGCTCTATTTCTCTGCCCCCTCAACACAGTGCCAAGCCCCCTCTCCCGAGCTTCCTGTTCCTAGACCATGCTCCCAGCCCTCTATTTCCAGTGCCCTGTGCCCAGTTTCCCATCCACAGTTGCTTTGCTCTCCTCTTCTGCCCCAGGCCTGTGCCCAACTGCCTGTGCCCACTAAAGCAGGTGGATTTTCCCGACATCTCACTCACACTGTGTTCTTCTGCTCTGTCTTTGCAGAGGCTAGACGCCTACTTTTCCTCATCTCCTCTGCCCCCTGCCATTACCCCTACCCCCACCTTTATACCTCTGGTTAGTGCATTTTAGGTAGCCAGGCAGCAGTGGTGCATACCTTTAGCCCCAGCAGAGGCAGGCTGATCTATGTGAGTTTGAGGCCAGCCTGGTCTACAGAGTAAGTTCCAGCACAGCCCGGCCTACACACTGAAACCCTGTTTCAGAGGAAAAAATGAGAGTGTGGTAAGCAGGTCTGGCCTGACCCTTGGCTACACTGGCACCCTCTTGCATTGCCTCTGGCCCCTTGCACTGTCGTAGGTCCAAGTATTTTCCTTACACATCTTTAGGTGTCCAAAGTGAAGGCTGTGTCTCATTGTCCGCCTTTGAGTAGTCCTTACACTGGGGTGGCACAAAACTTTACCCTAGAAGTAAACCTAGGTGGGGGCCAGCGTAGGTGAGACTGGATTTGAATGGATTTGGCCCGAGTTTCCTGTTACAGTAGTTCCAATGGGGCTAGGGGAGGTGGCCCACTGGGACTGTGCGCTTCAGTTAGACAGAGACCATCTAGATTTGGCTACAGTCCTGCTTGCTGTGTGGGGGAAAGAACTCTGCTCTTAGCCCCAATGTCCACACTTCCCTTTTGCTGAGGTTTGATCCCTGGTGTCCTGTGTTATACTGACTAGGTGCTTAAATGGTGCAAACAGCCTTGTCTCCATGGAAACAAGAAAGGATGCTTCAGAAGGCACAATGACAAGCATGGCCCCTTTCAGATGCACTCGAAGGCGGGCACTTTATCAGGAGAACACAGTTTAGAAGTTGAGTTTAGCTGTCGAGTTTGCTGTCAGGAAGTTACCACTGGCTGACTGGACAAGAAATATAGAGGATTCATAGCCCTAGTTCTTGGTTATTTTATATTATGTATTTTGGGGCTATAATGGGAGTGAAATCAGGGTTCCTTGGAGACATCTGCCATGATGTATGTTAATGGTCACTCTCGGGGAGAGGTTGCTTCATCTAATAAGGGGAAATCAGGAATGCTGAGGGGTTTCCTATAGATATTGTTAGTGGTTCTGTGGAATCAGTCTGGGGTGGCACAAGGACACCGGAGTGACACTTCTGCAGGTGACTGTGCCAGCTTCCTGGATCATGACTAGAGCCTCAGAAGTACTAGTCAAAGACACCCAGGCGTGTGGTTTTCATCTTAGGCAAACTGTCACACAGCCATAAGGCAGTTTTAACCCCTGGAGGAGCTCAGCAGAATGCCATGGCTTTGTGGGAATGTACCCATACAGGCAGACAAACATACATGTATACACATGGAAGTACACATATGTTGATCATTCTGAACTCCCTCTCTCTCTCTCTCTCTCTCTCTCTCTCTCTCTCTCTCTCTCTCTCTCCCTCTCTCTCTCTAAAGACTTTACACTGGTTCACACAACTGCCACAGCATTCTTTTCTGACATGGTGCAGGTTCTGGTCTCTGTCTCTGTCTGTCTGTCTGTCTGTCTGTCTCTCTCTCTCTCTCTGTGTCTGTGTGTCTCTGTCTCTGTTTCTGTCTGTCTGTCTGTCTGTCTGTCTGTCTGTCTCTCTCTCTCTCTCTCTCTCTCTCTCTCTCTCTCTTTCTCTCTCTCTCTCTCACACACACACACACACACATACACACACACACACACACACACACACACACACACGCATTTAAGGCAAAGTCTTGCTGTTTACCCCTGGCTGGTCTTGAACTTGCAGTGATCTCACCGCCTCCTCAGCCTTGGGATGCCGAGCATGGGCGGCAGTACCTAGGTAGTACCTATGATGTCTACTGCATCTTCTCCTCCTGCCCACTCTGTTTCCTTCTCCTTTTTCTTTTTAAAGTTTTTTTTTTCAGTACATGTGTGAGTATTTTTGCCTACACGTCCCTAAGCCCCCTGTGTGCCTGGTACTGTGGAGGTCAGATGAGGGCATCAGACCCCATTGAACTGGAGTTACAGAGAGTTGTGAGCTGCCGTGTGGGCACCGAGAACCAAACTCTGGTCCTCTGGAAGGGCAGCCAGTTCTCTTAACTGCTGAGCTGTCTGCCAGCCCTGGGGTGCCTTCTTGAACTGCACCTCTATTTTGCTGTGTTTCTTCCAGGCTCTGCAGTTTGCATCTATCCTTTCCGTTACCTTCTCTGGCTGCCCCTGCCCATGACAGACCTGTGCCTGTAGTGGCGAGCTGCCTGGTTCTGGGTTGGCAAGAGTGGATGGCCTACTGGAGCTTGGACCACAGCAACTCCCTTGCGGGTGGTCCAGAGCTGATGGGGGCCATGAACTCAGCCTGAGGGGATGAGGAGAAAAGAGAACAAGAGCTACCACAGAAGTGCAACCCAGTGCGTCAGGATTTCTGCTGGTCAGGATTCCCGCCCCCCACCCCCCACCCCCACCTCTTACCTACTTGTTTCTCTGGGCCAGGTCTCTTTACCCCGAGAGTGCTCACCACCAAGAAACTCTCTGTGGGGCCAACTGGGGTGCTGCATGATGATGAGGAGCTTCTTGCACTCCACCCACAGCACCCAGCAGCACCCACCTATGACAATCACCTACGTTTTAGACATCACCACATGATCCTGAGACTCAGAAACCCGGCGATGAGTCCTGTGAATCTCAGTGTTCTCAGGTAGGATGCCATGTACTGTTCAGTGTAAGGACTTGGAAGGTCACGTGCTCGGTTCTCAATGCTCAGAAAACCCTCTGGGGAACTTGTGCGGTATGACAAGGACCATGACATACCAGGCTTACCCTCAAGTCCCAAGGGAACACAGTCACTTCTACTTTTTGGCGCTCTGGCCACAGGCCTGGAGCTTCTTGAAGGCCTGGTTTACCTGGAAAATCCCTGGCATCTCCAGGAGTCTGACCCTGGGAGGGCCTGATAGGTCTTACCCTTGGGTCCCTGTTGCCTCTAAATAGAGGAACTTGGGGATGCTGCAGAGACACATAAACTGGATGTGGTGTTTGTCACTTGGAGAGGTCTCTCTGACTGCAGAAGTGAACAAAGCTCTTTATGACACTGCTAAAAAATCAGTGTTTGCAAAGGTTGCTAAAGAAACAGAAGGAGTGTCGAATCTGAAATAGCCCGTCTAGACGCACTCCCACTGTCTGACCTTTGATGTATTTCCTAATCCGCCGACCTCGCCAGCAAATTGGTGAGTAAGCAGCGACTCACTTTACACGCTGTCATGAGGCTGACGAGGCCCAGGTCACTGTTATAAATTTCATTCTGGCTGCTTCGAGGCGCGGCGGCCTTCGCAGCACAGCTCCCGTGTGGTTTCTGAGCTGTGATGTGTGTCTGGGTCGCCATGAACTAATTTCAAGTCTGTTGAGTCCAAAAGCCACAGGGCTGCCGGAAAAAAAGAAAAAAAAGAAAGAAAGAAAGAAAAAAAACCACAGAACTCACTCTCAGCCAGCAGGGCCCCAGAGTTTACATAAAATGAGGCAAGGAAGGCTGGAGACAGGCTCTGGTGAAAACAAAACAAAAGCCAATGATGCTCACGTCCAGGCTGAGCCTCACCCCAGAGGAGAAGCCAAGAGCGCCTGCGCAGGTTTGCTCAGCAAATAAAACCCTGGCTGCACTTGTGGGGCCCTGGAGTGCAGTCGTGGGGCCTCCCGCCTTCCCCCTCTTACCTCTTTGGAAGGCTGTCTGAGCGGATCAGCTGCAGCCTATATGCAGTGGGGCTCAGCGGCAGGAGACCGGCTCGGCTCCAAACATGCGCAATAAACAGTGACTTCATAGACCTGGAGACAGGTTTACTGTGTTCTGGGCCTTACGCTTTGGGTTTTGGAAACTTGGGGGGTTGGGCCTCTTGCTTGCTGGAGAGACTGCATTGGGTGGCTTGTCAGGTACCTGTGACCACATCAAACACAGGCAGCGAGGATCATGGTAGCAGGAGGTCGTGTTATGCAGAAAGGGTGAAGGTGACAATTTGGAGGGAACAGGATCTATGGGAGGCCAGAGACTTCTGGCAGGATTGGAAAGAGAAACAGTGACCAATGGGGCCTCATTCATATGATTCCCATGGCCAGGTTCCGTGGGACAAACTCTGGCTTTGTAGTGGAAGGCAAATGTGAGGCAAGAACACGGCTTTGCTGAAGGGTTCTCGGAGGCGCAGGCCTTCCTGGGTCAGCAGCAAAGGCCTCACGTCATCTATTCACAAGGGAGAGAGCCCATCACCAATAGCATACCCAGCTCTTGGAACACATGGGGACGGGTAAGCCACACCCTAGCCCTGCTACAGAGGGACCTGGCACCAGGTGCCCCAAGGGCAGTATGTCATAACATTTCAGGCACCTCAGAGGACCCTCTTCCTAGCATACAGAGTTTTGTAAACATCAAATGAAAATCTTCTTCACTTTGTTCACCAGAGGGGAGCTTCAGTGCCCAGCATCAAGAGTTCTCTGGCAAGTGTCATGTCGCCAAGGGGCAGCAAACCTGGAGTATGGCTCTGAGCTTCTCATCAGTTGTTCACGGCTAGACGATGAAACTCTCGATGGCCCCATCCCTCACATGCGCCAGCCCCTTGGGATTTGGAATATGCTGTACAGAGCTCTATTCTTCACACCGTGGTCCTCTGAAGACCTGAGAGCCCTTGCCATCCATGTGCCACACCCACGATGCCTTCATAACCCTCTGATCCCCATCTACACTAGCTCGGCGTGGCCTAGAACCTGGCAGATGGACAAGCCCCAGGTGTTCTGCCTCTTAAGCCCTCACAGAGTCGCCTGTGCCATCAGAACAAGAAGGAAGACCCTCCAACCATTGCCCCCTGTATTTCTGACCAGGTCTTCTAGAGCCTTCTGAGCCCTGGCAGCTGTCTGTGTTCATAGAATGAGATGTTCTGACATGGTTCTTGGCTCGGAATCCCCAGCAAGTTGTTCAGAACTTGAAGGCTCCTAAGGAATAGGGTACCTTTCTTCAGGAAGGCCAGATGACCCCACAGAGTGTCACTCCTGTGGTGCTGTCACTAAGGGCAGATCCTTCACAGAGCTCTGAAGTGTCTGAAGTGGTCCTGAGCTTGCCTGCTACAGGACCTGGCCGATGTTTGCCACACCTAAGGAAGTCTCACCCATCTCTTCGTTTACTCCTAGTGCCTTGCTAGGTCCAAGTCTGCCTTAGGGGCTACCCAGAGGGTGGGGACACAGGAGTACCCCATGAGCAGCTTTCCTGACCTTTGGAGGATGGCTTGGGTTAAGTCTTGGCCATATGAGTCACTGAAGAGAGACTTCATCTGTGTTACTATCTTTCCCTCTCTTCTCTTAATGAAGTCTTAGTGATGCTGATACACAGAGCTCTAGGGTCCACCTAGTAGACCCTGAATCAAATCCTCATAAGTCCCCATCTCAGCCACTGAGGCAGGCAGGGGATGGTGCAGGAGGAGGGGGAGAAGGAGAGAGAGAGAGAGAGAGAGAGAGAGAGAGAGAGAGAGAGAGAGAGAGAGAGGA
The DNA here is from genome assembly GCF_964271855.1 of Acomys minous. Lineage (NCBI taxonomy): Eukaryota > Metazoa > Chordata > Mammalia > Rodentia > Muridae > Acomys > Acomys minous. Next base: position 8,419,857 of record NC_140486.1, on the reverse strand, counting down.
GAGCTTAGGAAAGCCATTCTGGAAGCCCAGACTCACTTGAAACAGCATTAAGTGCTGAGGGGCAAGCAGGTCCTATAAGCTTCATGCTCATTGAAGTTCAGTTAATATTTTTCCAGAATCCTCCCTCAGTACTGATAGGCATTCTTCCATCCCCCACAAGTGGCTCCTCCCTCCACCCCCCAGATGTGGCTTCTCCAGTCCTCAGATATGATGTTAAAGATTCTCCAAAAGTGGATCCTCCATCTCCCAGATGGGGCCCCTGCCTTGAAATGACTCTTGCACCCTTCTCTGCGAATCCTATATCCTTCAGAAGTGATTCCTCGGTACCCAGATGTGGTTCCTTCATCTCCCAGGAGTAATTCCTCCATTCTCCATACATGGGCTCCCATACCCCAGAAGGCACTCTCCTAGCCACAGCAATTTCATCCCCAAAATGTGACTTCTCCACCCCTAGCCCAAGGGGACACCTCCATTTTAGAAGATTCCATCTATTTATGTAGTGTGTGTGTGTGTGTGTGTGTGTGTGTGTGTGTGTGTGTGTGTATGGCGGGGGAAGGGAACCATCCATGCCAAGGCACACATAGGAGATCACAAGACAGTTTGTGTGAGTCAGTTCTCTCTCTCTCTCTCTCTCTCTCTCTCTCTCTCTCTCTCTCTCTCTCTCTCTGTTTTTCGAGACAGGGTCTCTCTGTGTAGCCTTGGCTGTCCTGGACTCACTTTGTAGACCAGGCTGGTCTCGAACTCACAGCAATCCCCCTGCCTCTGCCTCCCAAGTACTGGAATTAAAGGCATGTGCTGCCACGCCCAGCGAGTCAGTTCTCTCTTACCATCTGGGTTTTGGGGATTGAACCCAGGTAGTCAGGGTAAGCAATAAACGCCTTTACCTACCGAACCACCTTGCTGGTCTGGAACAACAAACGTGAGCAGATGCTTTTCATGAGCCCTAGGCAGTGGCTCCTGCTCCTGGTTGTGTGGAGCAGCCTCCAGCACTAAGGCAAAAGCTTGTGGGTGGAAAGAGTAGGAAGCTATGGGCCATGCTTAGGTGTGCTAATGTGGGTCCATTAGTGACATCATCTGAACCCGGTAGTCAAAGGGTCTGTGACACTGGACTTGCCTCACTGGCCCCCAGTTCACCTAGGATTCCAAGCACAGTCTAATTAAGGGTGTAAATGAGCCCTTGACAACAGGGTCTGAGGACCCCAGGCCTCAAGTCAGAGGAGACATATTCCCTTCCTCCATGTGCCAGGAAAACACAAGGAGGCTGCTGGGGATCAGAGCGTGTCTGTCCTCACACAGACATCACAACTCAGGTACCTGCTTCCTCACTTGAGGACTTGAGGCAGGCAGTTTGAGGGGATAGCTTATCAACCTGGGACTCCGGCCTACATCAAGCTACACACACAATGCAATTGGTCATTTGGCCCTGGTGGCTCCTAGCAGTAACTAGTAGCCCCTAATAATGTCGCCTTCGTGGCTGAATATATCCTGGACCTAGAGTCAGCATGCTGAGCCGGTTTTAGGTGCATGCCCCATAAAATGACCTGTGTGAACTTTTAGGGAGCCCCTCTCCTATTTAGCATCTCATTGATTTGCATGATTGTTCATTCATGTCATTAAAATCAGATGTGTTATAGAAAGGACATGTGCAGTGAGTGAATAAAAGCGTATAAAACCCAAGTTTGCCCATCATGAGTGTATCAGAGCAGAAAAATCATGCAAGCCCTGACTCTAGCAACAAACTCTTCTTCCCCCAGAAAAGGAAGTCCTAAGAGATGACCTAGAGCTCATGGGAAAATCTTGGTCAGGGCCTGTTGCTATCTTGCATCTTATGTGCTCTGCACTTTCACTCTGCTTCTGAATAAAATCCCTTGCCTCCTGGCTTTTCTGTGTGCTTTTTCAGTTCTTTGAACAAGATGCCAAAAATCTGGAAACAACCAGTCCAGACAGACTACTAGGAATAATTTTTGCAGATGTATTGGAATTAACTCACTATGGGAGACCTTAATCCAGTGACCAGTTTTAATTAAGAAGAGGAACATGGGTTCAAAAGGCTGCCTTGTGAAGACAGGGACAAGACTAGGATGATGTGACCACAGCTGAGAGGTGCTGATAGCCACCCCACTGTAGCAGACAGGGCAGATGTCCCTTGGGGATCCAAGTAGTTCAGCCTTTTCTGCATGTTAATTTAGACTTCTGCTTTAGACCGTGAAAGTCAGTCTGAGGTCTGGGGAAGTAAGTTGTGGTTCCAGGAGGGAGTAGTGAAACTGATGCTACAAGTTTGAGCAACATAGCAAAATAAAAAAACGAAAGGAAGGGAGGGAGGGAGGGAGGAAGGAAGGAAGAAAAGAAAGAAAGAAAAACCACAAAAAATCTTATTAGATTGCTGTTTTAAATCACCCAGTTTGTAGTAATTCGGAGTTCTCAGGGTGAGCCAGGCTTGTCCTTGGGCATTTGCAGGCAGCAAGGATCAGAGGCCATCCTTCTGACAGGCAGAACCCTAACTCTGAATAATGTGAAGCAAGCAGTTCTGAGTCCTGCACTGAGGAGCCAGGCAGCCATCTCTCTTGGGACCAGGCCTGGCAGCAGGGCCCCATGTACTGTCCTTTCTGCAGCAGACCCATGCAGCATCCTTGTGCAGTACCCTACACAATGCCTTCTGTGTGGTGCAAGGCGTGCAGTGCCCACGTATAACACTTGCCCTCCCTGCTTCTTTACCTCTGGAGGGACAGACCCTCATCTCTCAGGATCATTCCCACAGTCACTTCTCTTAGCTCCTTTGGGCTGTCTGTCTTGGTGAGAGAGATGAAGACTCTCAGGGGCACACAGCACAGTGGAGACACTGGCCTGGGAATTCGAAGTGGAAGTGTAAATAAAAGTTCTCAGATGGGGCTAAGCCATACCTATGCAAAGGGTCCAAAAAGCTAAGTGACTGACCACTTCTGTAGTTATGGAGAACCAGATTGTTGCAGATTAGGAACCAAATCACGTCCTATTTTTAGCTCTCTTAGCCATTCATTGCCCACCCCTGGGTTTGCCCTAGCTAGGGCTATTAGGTAAATCCTTTTGGGATGTACTAATTACCAGGTTCCACCAACCAAAGGAAGAATATCATCAGATGGCCTATCCGGCCTATGCCAGGGACTTCGCTGCTCTTCTGTAACCTGCCCTCCTGTTGTTTCCACTGATGTATTTGGAATGCATCTTGACTTATGACCTTCCTTTGTTCTGTAACTATAAAGACGTGGAAAAACTGTTACCACATCAGAACCCAGTTTTTGGAGGAATCTGAACCCATGTTCCCAGGCTACAGTGACTCATATTTGAGGCAGGAATTGTGTTTTTGTGTCAACAGGAAGATGACTACTGAGGAGCAGCAGGATGGATGCTCCGCGTCAGGGACGGAGATGGGGCTAATGAGCACACCAGAGCTCAGAGGTGAGGCCAGGGCCACTGTGCTATCCACGCATCCACCGTGTTCTCACTGTAGCAGTTCCTCAACTCTCCCTGCACCGGGGATAGATCCAAGGCCTCATGCATGCCTGACAACACCTCTGTCGCTGAATTATGTTTGCGTAGGGAAAGGAAAGAACCTAGAAGCTAAACAAAGCTCTGGTCATTGCCATCTCTTCAGATTCATGTCAGTAGGTCCAACAAACAAACAAACAAACAAACAAACAAACAAACCAGTCCAAGAACATAGTGGGGAGGAAGTTGAGACAGGAGGGCCTGGAAGTACCAAGTATAAGTGTGAATAGGGGTGTGTATGTGTGTGTGCATACGTGCGTAGGGGTGTGTGTGTGTGTGTGTGTGTGTGTGTGTGTGAGAGAGAGAGAGAGAGAGTCGTGCATTTCGTGTGAGTGATGTGAGTTTTCAGATGTGTTTTATGCATTGTGTACCTACCTGCTGCCCTAATCTCTGTTTGTCTCTCTGTCTGTCTGTCTCTCTTTTTCTCTGTCTCTCTGTTTTTCTCTGTCTCTCTGTCTGTCTCTCTCCTCTTCTCTTCTCTCTCTCTCTCTCTCTCTCTCTCTCTCTCTCTCTCTCTCTCTCTCTCTCTCTCCCTCCCTCCCTCCCTCCCAGGCTAACCTTGAATTTACTATAGCTGAGCCTGATCTTAAATTGCTGATCCTTCTGCCTCTACCTCTTAAGTGCCAGGATTACAGACAGGTGCTACACTTTCAGCTTGAAGTCAGTAACTTTGGAGAGAAACTCAGGCTTACTTATCCTTTGGCCCCCACAAGAGCCACATAGTGGATGCTATTTCCTCACAGGCCAGTGTTCTGAAGGGTAATTCCCCAAAAAGAACCACTGGAGAGACACTTTCTCCACCACAAGCTGCCTGTTTCCAAACCTCCTTTTTAACCTGGAGCCCAGGTCTATCCCTCCACACAGGGTAGCTCAGGCCACATTTCCTTCTCCATAGCAGCTGTGGATCTGATAGGGCAGGCACAGCCCTCCAGCCTGGTCCTAGGTCCATAGGAAAGCTCAGACCAACAATGTAGCTGCCTTTGAAGAGCTGGGAAGAAACCAATAAGCAAAATTGTCCCTGCTAACATGTGAGGGGCTGATGCTGTCTTCATGCCCAGGCACCTCTGTGGTTGTAGAGCAGGGTCCTCTCTACCCCAAGTGGATCTTAATTGGGCATCTCAGAGGCCCAGAAAAGTGAGGTATGAACTCGGGGAGTAGAGTTGGGTAATGGGTAGAGTTGGCTTTTGTGTCCATGGGGTGTTCCCACCGGCCCGATGTGATGCCTCATCTCCCTACCATGCTCCCTTGAGAACCCTCTAAGGTGGAGCTAACATCCAAGCTCCTGAGGACAACCTGTGGTGGGGAACTCAGGCTGAGGAAGGTGGGCTGTGTGCTGGGACCTCACTGCCGAGAATCCCTCCAAACGGTGTTCGCAGGGCCTGCAGGAGAGGGACCGTTAGTCCCCTTAACTTGGTCCTGTAGCCATGTAGCCTCTGCACTTGGCCTCAGATGTCTCATCAGATGAGACCCACATATGCTATACACTCTGTTTAATTGTACTGAGGGAATGGAAACGCGGGCCCAGTTTGGCACACACTGACAAGTTCACTTTGCCTCTGGGTATTTAAGTCGGTCCGATTCAACTACATGCCTCCTGATTTTTGTGGATTTCTGTTCGATGAAGGATCTGATACTCTGTGCATGACTCTGGTCACATCTCCTTTGTGACATGTTGGTGTTCACACTCCTGTGCTAGTCCCCAGGTCATTTCCAAGCTCTTCTTGCTGAGCCAGCCCTCTGCCTCATGAATATCTCCTGCCTGCCGAGGTGTGTGCTTCTGGGGGCGTATAGGCCCTTGGCCTTACTGTTCACAGCAGGCTCTGTCAGGAATGGAGCTAGAGTTGGGGGTTCCAGCCACCCTGCTTGTCATGCCATGGCCAATGGCATATGCAGAACCCAGCATCTTGGGCCCCTCTGGCCACACAGCAGCAATGCTCATCTGAAAGTCACTTGTTAACTATCTGGGGAAACTTACATCATCACAGATGCCAGTAGCCTGGCTGAGGACGTGCTCCTGAACTGAGAGAGTCTAGAAGCCTTCAGTTACAGCCCTGCGATCATTCAGTGCACAACCGTAGCTGATCGTGTCTCAGTCCCTCTGTGGTGCTGTCACAAAGTACCATAGGATTGATGACTTATAACCAATAGACATGGTTTCTGTGGGTTCTGGAGGCTTCAAGTCCAGAGTCACTGTAGAATGGCCCCAATGTCTGGGGGAAGGCCACTTCCCTCCACGGGTGCAGCCTTCTCACTCCATCCTCACATGGTGATGGGCAGGCAGCTCTCTGGGACCCCTTTTAGAATGCTGATCTTTCTGTTTATGAGGTCTCTCACTGTGTACTGAATGTCACCAACAACACAACAAAATCTCTTATAGTACTGGGCCCAGACACTGGAACCCAAAGTATAGCCAGGGCTGGCTTTGTATGAGGCTGTGAAAGAGATTCTGTCCATCTGTGGCTCCACCCTCTCTGGCAGGTCATGTGGGGGAGTGGGTGGTGCAGCCCCAGGTACAATACATGCTCCTCCCACTAAGGCTGGAGCTATAGGTGGCTACCCAGCCTGATGCCTGGACTTGGACATTTTAAACTGGAGATTGGGTCTACTATCTATTAAATACACTGATGTGACTTCCAATGGGACCCTGAAGGGTAAAGAGAGAAGACACATCTCTTCATGACCTGAATCCTAAGGGACCTGGGCATTGGTGAGGACTGGACTTGGGATATGTTTAGGAGCAGCATATTTTGTGTTTAGGCTGTATACCTTCTCTATTAAACTTGGCACAAATCACCACCAATACGCAGATTTGCTGAAGGAGCCAAGCGATGAGAAGGGAGGGTCCTCTGCTCACGGCTTTGCCGTAGAGCGAATGGGCCTCAAGTCTGCGATCTGGTGACGGAATACAGAGTGTCTACAAGCATGCGCCCTTCTGTGACCATCAGAAGAATGCTCTGCTACAATGACGAGCCTACCAAGCTTATAGCAGAAGAAGAGAGACGCCAGTGGTGATGTGAGCCTGGGACCAGCTCCTGGTCATGCACCCCTGCACCAGAACTGTGACTGACTGCACTTGGTGGGTGCTGGTCTTCACAGCTGGGGGTGGAAATCCTGACTGCCTTGGGAGGAGTCTCTCCAGTTCTGCCATTTGTTGACCTTGCATCTTCTGCCCTTCATCATTTCCTTCAGCATAGCACAGGTACCAAGTGCAAAGAACCATCAAGTGGAGATGTAACATGCGTCTGGGCCAGACTTCTAAAGGCAGGGAGAATGAAGTCAACAATATCGCTGATTCTTGCCCTGGGTTCTAGATGGTAATTTTTGCATACCTAAGAACAGTAGCCATCCCAGTACACTGCTAGAATCACCTCAATTGTTCACACATGTACACACACACACACACACACACACACACACACACACACACACACACACACACACTGCCCCAGTAGACTCAGAAGCAAGTAGGGCATTTGGTCCTGAATCTGCACAGAGAGTTCTTTCTAGACTTCAAACTTTTGCATTACTGATATTTTTAAAAACAGGAAAACACAAAGTCAAGTCCATTGTCTCAATAATCCAGCATCACACTGTGAAGATCTCTGTGTGACCAGTATTCACATCTGTGGGGATTAGATACAACTGTAATAAAATCAGTAGGAGGGAAAATGTTTTACAGCGATTTCTAGACCCCAGAGCCTGACGGAAACTTACTGGGAAGCACACACACCAGTGTAGTCTTCTTGTTGTCACGCTACAAGAGTAAAAGTAAATAAGGTGATGTTTCTCAACTTTCATTTTATTTAACTCAACTCAAAAAGATATCACTATAGTCTGCAGTCAAAGTGAACATTACTAGACATTTCATACTGTTTCTTATGTGACTCTGAGTCTGACATGGAGTGTGTACTTATAGCTAGCCCAGGCAGACATGCACATTGCATTCTAGGTGCTCATGTGTGGACAGTGGCTGTAGCTCTCCTGTAAAACTGAGTATAGAGAGGTAGCAGGATGCTGGTTGTGGGGAATCCTTCAACGTGAGAGGGCCGGATGAGGACTGGCGGCACATCAAGCCAATGGAAGCCAGTTGCTACAGCCAATATCATCAACATCTTCACCATCACTCCTTGGCCACCTCCATTACCATCACCGTTACTCTAACCACCATCACGACTACTGTCAGGCCTCTGTCACCACCACCTCCATCACCACCACTATTACCACCATCACCACCATCACCATCACCACCATCACCATCACCACCATCACCACCATCACCACCATCACCACTATCACCATCACCACCATCACCACTATCACCATCACCACCATCACCACCATCATCACCACCATCACCATCACCACCATCAGGACTACTGTCAGGCCTCTATCGCCACCTCCACCATCACCACCACTACCGTAACTTCCACCATCACAACTAACTCCATCCACTATTGCCATTACTGTCACTATTACTGTAACCCCTACCACAGTGACCATCACCACTATCGCCAGCTCCATTACCATGGTTACCTCCAGTGTCACATTTACTGCTGCCATCACCATTACCACAACCACCATCAGCAGCCTCGCCATTTCTATCATTATGATCAGCACAGTCACTACCCCCACCATTGCCAGCATCATTACCGTTCGTATCACCACTATCACTAGCTTTCCCGGCCTCATCCTGCCGTGTTCTCCTCTCCTGGCAGCCCAATTCACATAGCACCATTGGCATCCAAAGTGGGAAAGCTGGAAAATCTGCACAAAGTGGAGAGGAGGGATGGGGGCAGGGCTGAAGAGCTGGGTGTGGGTGGAGGCTGCCTAAGCCCAGCTAACAGGGACCGATACCCAGCTTCTCCATATCTTTACCCTCTTGGCACATCAGGTGGACATCTGATCTGGACTCGTAGGCAGAGGCAGCTGCAATTGTTTTAGGAAAGCAGAGGACCCACTGAGGAAATTCTGTGCTGGCCGATGTAGGGGCTAGGCTCCCTCACTGCTCCTACTGGGCAGCTGGAAAGTCACCGAAACGTAGACACCCTATGTACCACACGGTGCCCTTCTGAAGACTTCTGCCAAGTACACCCATCAGCTGGAGGTGTTACTGGCGCCCAGGTCCACTCCAGCCAGCTTCCAGCTCACCAAAATACCTGGGGCTTAAAGCAATCTCCCTGCTTTCCTCTTGTCAGCCAGCCAACGCCAGGGAGGTGGCTTTGTTTGGGCGGTTGTCTCCCTGAGCTGTGAGTACAGCTGTGGAGTGGGGCAGACAGGCAGGTTTGGATTCTTCTCTGTCCTCTCACTTCGATTTATAAGACGGAATGGCTTCCAGCTGCTTCCCAGGGATGTGCCTGGTGCTGTATATAACAGGATCATGGTGGGGAGAGGAGACAAGCCAGCATAGCCGGGCCCATTAAAACTCCACGCGCTCAGGCCTGGCTTCTTGCTGTTCAAGGCACACCCACAGTAAATGCAGATTCACAATTCAATAAAAGTAGCTTTTCTTGGGCCATTGCAGAAAGAGACCATGGGCAAAATAGAGCCTATGTTCAGGCAGTGGCCCAAACCCCGAAAGGGGTGGTACCTGTTGCCGTCTACCCTGAAAAACCCAGGCCATGCGCAGTGGGTGCCCCATAGCTTCTTGTCTGGGAAAGGTCCTGTCTAGTCTTTGTCATTCGTGCTTTTCCACAAGATTCATCTGAAGCCTTCCCTCAGTGTGCTCCTGTACAGAAAACTTCCACACTGAGCCTCCCACCATGCCTGCACCCCTACTTTCCTTCCACACCCAGGAACGGCAGTGTTCTGAGGAAGACGAACTTGAATCAGCAGCACCAGAGGGCAGCCAGCACCCAGCACCCAGCACCCAGCATCCAGCACCCAGCACCCAGCCCTTGACAGCAGAGTTGGAGGCCTGCATCTGAAATGCGACTAGAGGAGCTGAAGTAAACCATTTAACTTGGACACAGTGAGGAATCTTGGATGAATTGCAACTGACCAGTATTTATTTTCCTGAATTAAAAAAGGGGGGAGGGCGCAGAGAGATTTTCTCCTCCTTTCATTTATCATCATATCTCGGCCATTGCTGAGGTGCCTAGCCTAGAACACATAAAACACACGTTTTTCCAAACTGGAAATGTGAAATAGAAGGACCAATAAAACACCTCTCAGCGTCAGGATCGTCTCATGTTTTTCTTTCTTCCAGCCAGCGTGAGACCACTGGAGAAGAGGTCTTGGCTGCACCATCGGTCGTAGCCCTGGGGCTGTGGGAGATTTTCCAGGAGTGGGTCTCCTGCAGCACTTCTGGGCGTGGCCAAGACCCTGTCCAGGGGCCTGCTGCCTCACTGTAGGCGGGCTAGGAGGGGCTAGGCCCTAGGGCCTCATCACCACTGTGTGAACAGCTGTTCTGGCAACTGTGAATACAATTTGACTTGGGAGTGAACATAAAAATTGCAAAATGTGGTGGAAGACGGTTAAGAATAGAACCTCCCGTTATTTTGCAATTCTGCATAATTTTCCCAGCTACTTCCAGGGTCTGCCTGGCCCTCAGCGTCCACCAGGCTTGTCCAGAGGTCTTTGATGCTCACCCTCTGTGTACCACACTGCCGTTGCACGAGTACACTTCCTGATTAAGACCTATCTTCATCAGAGTCACCCTTAGCCACCCGTGGACAGCTGCATGCTGGCCGTTGGCTCCAACTTGAAAACACTGCTTAGGGTTCCAGCCCCTAAGCTTTCTGTGTGAGCCGTCTGCAGGGCTAGGCCTCCCTCGTGAGGAACCAGAGTTGGACCACGCTGCTGCCGGTGGCGCCGTTTCTCCAAGTTAAACACAATATCACATTTGCCTTAATATTGTTTTAAGTGAAAGCAATTAGGTCTGCAGTTTAGTTTAATCGCTTGCCAGATTTCATTTTTAAACTCCAACCATGCAAGAGTTAAACTCTTAACCTGTCTTTCCATTTTGCGCTGCTGCTGCTGCTGCGCTGCAGGAGCCAGAAGGCGTGGTGCAGACGAGGCCGGGAATCCCGCTGCCAGCCAGGCAATCTGGGAAAAAACACAGGGCTAACAGCAGGCCCATCCAGAGCCCACACTGAATGAATGATGCCACATGCGAGCTGCAGGCAAGGCACCCCACTCTCTAGGCACTGGCCACCAGCTTTGTGGAGTCTTCGGTCTCAAGTGCCCGGTGACTGTGTTTGGTGTCTGGGTGTGAAGTCCCTTGTGTCCTTGACAAACTCTGGCTGGATGTGGTGGTGGCAAAGACCTGGGCTAATGCTGACTCTCATGCCTGTGCTTTTAAAAATCTGTCTATTTTGGCATGCACACTCTCTCTGTTGCTTCAGCAAGTCTTTCTTTTTCATATCACTTTATCGTTTTCTTTAATTTTCATTTTTATCAAATTAATACTTTTTAAAAATTCAGATATACTTTTATGTTTATAGCAGCCACAGCTGCAAAGCAGCCTGGGTTGCCACCTTCAGGTCTCAGTGCTGGTTGAAAAATCTTTAGACTTTTTTTTTCCTTTTTATTCCCAAGATTACAAGCTGTGTTTTGCTGCCCTTCAGTGATTTCTAAGCCTTACCTACCACCTACTGCTATCCCACCTGGGCGCAGGAAAGCTCAGTGCTCAGAAGCATACATCTGCCTTCTCAGCTGCCCCCAGGCAGATGTCTGGCTGACTCTAGGCGGGGAGTCTGGAGGTCTGATCTACACAGATGCTCTTCTCGCCTGGCTGTAGGGGCTCCAGCAGAGAGAAACAGATCTGGCATCTTCTTCCAGACAGGAGGAAACAAATCCTGTGACCTGTTAAAAGACTTACTGTTTATCTCTGCAAGTAATAGCCCATGCATTTGATAGTGTAAGTAGTTCTTGGGCGTCCTGTCGTTTCTCCCATAAGAGCTTTGGCTTGTGTGTCTGACAGGCAAATTCTTGTCTATTTGCATCCCCCTGTGATGTCATTTTCCTGGCCTGCTAAGTTGCTGGTCACCTTCTGACATCACCTACACTGTCCCTTCCAGATGCACATGTGTCTTCCTGGGAAGTTTAAACGCTTCTGAGCAAAGGCAAATTCTAAGCTTTCTTCATGTGGAGGGCCACAGGGTGAGGCTTTGACCAATGGGGTTCATCTGTGATGGGCACTTTCAGAGAGACAGTGTCTCCCCTTCTTCCTTCCAGGACACGTAGGTTTGGAGCACCACATCAGACTGTCCAGACTGTCACGTGGGTACCACAACCATAAGGCTTAAATACAGATGGTCTCGTGGGAAAAATAGGCTTCTGCATTATCTAAGCCACATGAAGGCAAGACGTAAACCCTAGTTACACAGCATCATTTTATCACTGTGGGTCCTTTCTATGCAGTGATGCTTTGCCTGAAGCTAACAACTGCCTCAGTGCCCAGCACATGACCTCTCCTTAGTCACTCTCTTCCATGACAGCCAGAAATCCTGGCACAGTGGTTTCAGTTTGTTCTTGGAGATATGCAAGAAGCATCTTTCTGGTGGAGTGGCTGCTTGTCCCAACCCCTTGCCGCCTAGTCTCCCGTTATTTGCCACAGCTCACTCTAACTCTGGCAACTGAGCACGCTCTCCTGTACGTTGGACTGTGTCTTTCCTTTCCTGGATGCACTATGATTTGAAGTGGGGATTTTTTTTTTTAACCAAGGCTTTACTATAAAACCCAGCCTGGTCTTGAACTTGTGATTTTCCTGTCTCAGCCTCCCAAGGGCTTGTGTGTAGCCCACTCCCAGCCCTGGCCATTAATGTCTCTTCTCTCGAACGTCTTGGGTCTCCTCTGGTTTCCGGTTCCGGTTTCCGGTTGCAGTCCTGCTCGGATTCTCCCCTCTGTTTCCCTCTTCTGTCTCTGGAATATTATTTGGTTAGAAGTTGGAGTCATGGATGGAAAGTTTATACCGTCTTCCCCCCCTCTCCTGCCACCATCTCCCTGTGTTTTGTTCTCCTTTTCTATATAGTTTTATCTCCAACTTTTCCTTTGATATCTTTATTTGTGCACTCTCTTTTTTACCCAGACTCTCCTTTTGTCTGTGCGAGCACACATTTTGAAACTACCTTTCTAAATGTAAATAAGAGTGTTTTCTTGCTTCACACATCTACCGTGTCTTCCCTTCCTTTTTCTATTTTTCTTTTTACTGTTTTAGAGATGGCAAAGTACTGATAAACATTAAACAACCAACTTGCATCTTCGTCAGGGTTTCTATTGCTGTGATGAAATGCCGTGATCAAAGGGCAACTTGGGAAGGGAAAAAGTGTATTTGGCTCACACTTCCACATCACTGTTCACCATCGAAAGAAATCAGGACAGGAACTCAAGCAGGGTAGGAACGTGATGCAGGAGCCGATGCGGAGGTCGTGGCTCGCTTATTGGCTTGCTCCTTGTGGCTTGCTCAGCCTGCTTTCTTATAGAACCCAGGACCAGGCGCCGAGGGATGGAACCACCTACTTTGAGCTGGGCCCTCCTTCATGAACCACTAAGAAAGTGCCCTAAAGCTGGATCTTACGGAGGCATTTTCTTCACTGAGGTTCTCTCCTTTCAGAGATCTCTAGCTTGCGTCAAGCTGACATAAGACCAGCCAGCACAACTTGGGGGTGGGGGGGAGGGGAGGGGAAGCTAAGACTTAGGTGTTGTCCAGCTTCCCAGTGTAAGTACTCTCATTACGGCCAGTTACAAGCTAAGAACAACGGCTTTATAGACTAACAAAGATCTTCTCACACGCCAATAAGAATCAGCCGCACTGCATAGCCATTCCACAAACAAGCGATGAGCCTGGACTTCCCATCCGTGCTGGATTGTGAGGCATGGATGGGCTGTCTGGGAGCTGGAAGGTGTGGCTGGATCTATATTTTCCTCTGCTGAAGCATCTGTCACAGGCCATGTGCTCTGCATGTAGAACACACACACAGTAACTCAATGTAGCTTCAGTGTCTAACTGCAGCCCCTTTCATCCCGGGGACACTTTCATCACTCCCAAAAGACCCTGTGCCCTAATCTCAGACGTCAATATTGCATGAGAGTAGTAATGAGACGGGTTGGGGTGGTCCCCAGGGATCTGTGTTACCTGTGACTCCATCCCACATGCTGGATGGGCTTTCAGCTCTGGTGAGTCACTGAAGCAAAGACGTCTCTGATTCAGTTCCACAGAGGACCTGACATCACAGCCCCAGGCCCCTGTCATACTGGGATGTGGGAGGCTTTTATTGATCTTGGGTCCTTCAGACCTTCCCCAGCTCATCCTGATGGTCTGCACCGATGCCGACTGCCAACCTCTCATCTTTGTTACCCTGTGGGGTGTCACTTCCACACCCAACTGTGATTTTAGTGGGACTTTAAGAAGAGGGAGAGACACGGCTCCATCCTTACTGTGATTCCTTAAAGGCTGTATGGTGCAGCATCGAAGCAGAGCTATTTGGGGGCTCCCATGCTTCCTTCCTACATGTAGGGCGCCTCAGGGCCAGATGTTGGCCAGTAGGACCCATTTACAAACAAACATGCAACTTCCTTATGGGATGGGTGGAGAGAGAGGCTGTCCCACTCCTTCCTCCTTCTAGGATATGTGGCCAAGACAGTAGGGTTAGAGCACCACATTAGGCTGTCAGAAAGAGTTATACCTTCTTCCAGGACTCATACGTTGGGGGAAGGAAGAATGGAAGTTTTAGAGGAAGGTTCAGAGGTACCAAGCTCCAGTCAATGAGTCGCACGTAGATGCATGGATATGTGCCTTGAAGCCACCTCTAGGAGACACCACCCACTCGTTATCAGCAGCTGCCTTTGTTCCGCAATATCCCCCAAGGGCTGTCAAGGTTTGCTTGGACTCCTTCAGCAGTGGGGGTTGGGGGGTGTTCTCCTACTTCCTATAGTTGTGGAGAGTGGAGTGTCTATTTTGCGCTGGGCTGTCCTGGCTCTTTTACTCAGCATTGCCTCCGAGGTGTCTCTCACCTAAGCACCTGGGCAATATCATCACTGCGGTCTCTGAAAGAAGACCTGTTGCTATGGACAACCACATCCCACCAAAGATTCTGCCCAGCCCAACCTCCCTCCGTGGTGAGAGAGGAGAGATCTTCCCCACCAGCCCCTTCTGCCCCAATTTCAGTGTCATCCAGCTCCAAGCGCTCCCACTGTATGGCAGATTAAGACATCCCAGCCTACTCCGGCTTACCCATGAGGAAGACACTGGAGGAAAAACTCAAGGCAGGAAGGGGAGAGCAGAACTGTGTTTACGGGCAGGGGTGAGATTTGCTGATCCTCAGTTTGCTGAAAGTATAAAACCATTAGACATCCCTGGGGGCCTGGGGATTGCCGCAAATGGCCTTCGGTGGTAGTAATGGCCTTGCCACATGGAGCTCCCTGTTGGTGCAGCAGGCATTAGGCAGCTAGTAAACACTCCACTGTGAAAGGCCACATGTAGCAGGCTGTCCTTACAAAGGGAACAATAGGGAGGCAGGCTGAAAGAACAAATGGGATCTTATTTTACTCTCATCTCAACCTTGGAGTTCCAAGCAGAGCACAACCAGCTGAAAACAACTTTGAAAACACAGTACAGGGTTAAGAGAGAATTCTGGAGCTGCCACAGCCTAGGTATAAGCGTTGCTGTCCCTTCTCCGGTAGCATCGTCTCACCTTCCAGTCTCCAGCCATGGTAAAGGATGGGTTTCAGCATCAGTTATGGCTTTGTAAGAGGAAAATATGGGTTCTGCATCCCAGGCGAAGGAATGGGGAGAGATAAGATCAGGTAGGTGCTGGGCACAGAGAGGCCAAGTGAGTGGGCTGATGCTGTGACACCAAAGCCAGCGGAAGGTGATGGCAGAAGCCCTCCACAGTGGGATCATTAGGACACAGTAGATGCAGACTCCTGTGAGAAAAAAAAGGCAGGAGAAGCAGAGACAAGCCAGAGGTGTCGGCACTGCCCACCGCTTCCAGGTTGCAGACGACAGAGCGTTTCGCAAACTGCAGGTCGCAACCCATTAGTTGGTTGTGAAATCAAATTAATGAGTCGTAACTAGCAGTTTAAAGTCACGGGGTGGGATGGAATAGAACCATCTTTTTCTGTCATAACAGGACTGCCGATCTCCTTCAGGAATCGCTCATCAGAGGGTGTTGTTTATGAAGTTTTTTTTTTTTTCACTTCTGCATGTATATGCTGGTTGTGCTGGACTTGGTTTTGAAAAAAAAAACAAGGTTGGAAAAGCACGGTGTAGGGGAAGAAGGGACGCGAAGGGTGTGTGAGGCAGAAGCTCGCACCATCTTGGAGGAAAAGACAAGAAAGGTGGCACAAGAGACGGAGTATGGCTGGGCTCCGTTGGTTCCCAGGGTTCTGCCCGCCCTGGTGGTGGAGATTATAGCCTTCATGGAGGATGCTCAGTGTCAACACCGCTCCTCCGTAGCTCTTGATGAGGCTGTCCTTGGAGTCCTACAGGAGACAAAGCAACAACGCAGTACTTCCAAAAGAAAAAAGTTAGGCAGGTTGTAAAGGCAAGAAGATGAGCCCAGTCTGCTACAGTCTCATCAGAGGCAGCTTTTAACTTCCTCCTCAGGTCTGCTTCACTCACCTTGCCATGAGATGCTGTGCTAACAGCGTTGATGACACCAGGGAGATCTGAGATTTCCCTTTCTTCTGTTTCCAGTGGCTAAGTCACTGCAAACTCAGGAACAGGCGGAACAGGCCCAATTCTTCCTGGGTCTGTCCCTAGCAGAGCAGACACTGGTCAGTTTTCACGTCTACTGTTTGTGTAACACAAGCACGAGGGTGCTCGCCCGCCACCCACAGGGAAGACCTGTTTTAGGAGACAGGAGGCAAGTAAATGGGAGCTGTAGAAAGATGCTTTGGAATAGTCTTAGGGTGAGAGCAGAGGCACAGAGAAGGGACATCACTGAAGGCCTGAGTCTCCCAGGG
Organism: Acomys minous; assembly: GCF_964271855.1. NCBI lineage: Eukaryota > Metazoa > Chordata > Mammalia > Rodentia > Muridae > Acomys > Acomys minous. The sequence goes on along the minus strand of NC_140486.1, from coordinate 8,403,426 downwards.
TGTGGAAGAAAAGTTGTGTCTTCGTGTGTGTAAGGATTTTGTAAATAAAGTTGATTGGCTATCAACGATTTTCTGAAGTGACCATATATTTTTAATGAAAGGGCTATGTTTGCACAAACATTCTCAGGTAGATTAGAATGAAACCCAAAGTCTCGCTTTGAAACTTTCTCTATGATATAAAATGTCTCTTAATAGAGATGTTCCTGGAAGGAGACCGGAAAGGGTTATGTGTGGCACCAGGAACCCTCCTAAGAGACCACACAACATGGCGGGGCTCGCTGCAGAGGCGGCTGCTGTGTATGCTGTGTAGACAAGGTAGCATAGGCGCAGGCATGGCAGTGGGACGAGGAGTGAGTCTTCTAGGTCCGATTACCTGACTTTATATGAAGGACCCTCACCCACCTTCCAATACTCGTCTCAGGCCATCTTGTTCCATGTTTCTTACACTGTCTCCTTTGTGTTACTTTGAAGTAAATCCTAGGCATATTTTATTCACAAATGCAACAAACATGTTGGTATTTATCTCTGAGAGGTGAGGATATTTAAGATAAACATGAAAATTCTATCTTCATGTACAAACCAGTCGTGATTTATTGTATATATCTGTTCATGTGTATATACATTTATGCGCGCGCACCTGTGTGTGTGTGTGTGTGTGTGTGTGTGTGTGTGTGTGTGTATGTGTGTGTAGGTTAGAGAATGGCATCAGGTATCTTCCTCAATTGTTCTTTACCTTATTTTTAAATTAAAATGTTTTATTATATTAAGAAATAAATATATGCAAGATGCAAGTAAGTTCAGTCATTGTGTTCCAGATGCTTTGAACATTTACAGTAAACATAGAACTGAAGTCTACGCACAGTCTCCAGGCAGAAGCTTTCAGGGACCTGTTAGGTAGGGTAGGTTGCTCTCTCTTTTGTATTTATAATTTGTGCATTTTAAAGACTAACTTCAAAGCACTCAGAGTCATGAGACGCATAAGCTAAGAAGTTTGTTAAGGAGAATCTACGCTGCACATTAGGCGGATCAGCAAAGCGTGCTGTCTGTACGGACTCAGGTCCTCAGAGTCAGGGTTTATGGGAAGGAACAAGTCAACTTGGGTGATGCAAACATCAGATGTATTCAAAAGAAGATTAGAGAGCGACTGGGGTCTTTGTGGATAAACAATCATTTGCTGTGAAGTTATCTCATACGCATATTTTAAATCAGTGCTTAAAATGAAAGAAAAAGACTGTTCTTTTCCTAACCACTTAAAACACACATCTTAATTAACTGCAAAATGTTTTCCAAATCTTTGAGCTTAGGGAAACATGGCAAGAAACAACAACAACAACAAACAAACAAACAAAAAAGCTAAAACTAAACCATCATCATTTTGGTAAAAGAAAAGAATTTCATTTCAACAGGGGTAGCATCTCATCTTGTAGGACGCCTGAGCCTTCTGTACTAACCAGGAAACTAGGATCTGATTCCTGTCCTGTCTCAGCCAGGTGCTCCTGAGTCTGGCTGTGAGGAGAAATGATGCCTCCTGTTAGTTTTCCCATGGTGTCACTCCTTTTGTAGGTCGCTCTGATGTCTTTTGCCAGCTCTTTAATGGTGGCCAGTGGCTGAGTCCATGTCTCTGGGTGCAGTCTAAGATGGTAACCCCCAGTTACTCAGTAGCTGGCTATGCTGGGAAGACATCTGCCAGCTAGAGGAAGGCGAGGAGTCATGATCTGTGGTGCTCAGGGCAATAGTGGCTGAGGTGGTAACAGGCCTGGTCACAGTCAAGCTCAGCTCGTAAGATGGCTCCACGGGTGGCTGGCGTACAGGGTGCAACCAGGCTGTAGCTGGCCTCCCCTGTGTCCCTGCAACTGTCTTCCACCTTACTTTTTGTGTCTCACCAACCCTGGACATGACTGACTCAGCCTGTGCAGCTACCTGCGAGCCCCTGGAATCCTCCCACTGTTACCCAGTCCATCTTAGTTCTGGGATCACAGATGCACACTGCCACTCCTTGGCTTTCTATGCCGCCGGTGGGACCTCAACTTAGGTTCTCATGTTTGAGTAAGCACCTTATTGGTTGAGCCACATCCCCAGGCCTAACAATAATCTCTTGACACAAAAATCTCATCTCTCATTCTTGGAGTGCAGCCAGAGCAGGCTACCACAGCAGCAGGACCGCAGAACTCAGGTGTGACCCCTGGGACGCTCTGGTAAGAAAAGAGACCTGAGGGAACATGAGTGAGGAAGGTAGTCACTGCAAGCTTTGGGACAAACAGGGAGATAGGGTAGTGACTCAGATGGCTTTTGGGGTGAGTGGGGGAGAGACAGGGCAGTGGGTTGAATGCAGTTGAAGAGCTTCCTCTCTGAGCTGGCTCCCTTTATGTCAGCTTGACACAAGCTCTAGTCATTGAGAGAGTGGAGGCTCAGCTGAGAAAATGCCTCTGTAAGACTGGGCTCTAGGCAAGCCCATAGAGCAGCGGCTCTCAACCTTCCTAATGCTTCAACTCCTTAAAACAGTTCCTCATGTTATAGTTATGGTGCCCTCTGTCTATAAAATCGTTTTCATTGCTGCTTCATAACTGTCATTTTTATACTATTATGAATCGTGATATAAAATCTGTGCTTTCCCTTGGTCTTATGTGACCCCTGTGAAAGGATTATTTGACTCCCAAAGGGGTCGTGAGCCACAGGTTGAGAACCAGTGCTGTAGAGCATTTTCTTAATTCATAATTATGGGAGAGAGCTCAGCTCATTTTAGGTAGGGCCACCCCTGGCCTGGTGGTCCTGGCTTCTATAAGAAAGCAGGCTGAGCAAGCCACGGACAGGGAGCAAGCCAGTAAGCAGCACCCCCAAAGCCCCCTCCCCCCGTGGCCTCTGCGTCAGCTCCTGCCTCTAGGATCCTGCCCTGTTTGAGTTCCTGTCTTGACTTCCTCCGATGATGAACAGTGATGTGGAAGCCTAAGCCAAACAAACCCTTTCCTCCCCAAGTTGCTTTGGTCATGGTGTTTCATCACAGCAAGGGTTGCCTTAACTAAGACACTCCCCATCAAATCAAAGCTGTTTTAAGCAGAAAGACACTATGTGGTGAGCCAAGATATGTTGTTCTTGACTTTGCCAGTGCAAGCTGTGCACGTACTTTTGGGAGAAGGGGCATAGCAGGTCTGTGCAGCTGGGGTGTGGCCTGGACTTAGTTGCCTGCTGCCTTCTCAGGCAGGCCTAGATCCCACAGCCTCCTCTCCCATTGCCTCTAGAAAGTTCCTGGGCCTTTGTTAATGCTTCGTTGGCTCACCGTCATCCCTGGTGGGACATGGCTTCTAGTCACCTCATCTTTCTGGCGTAGCTTCTGGCTGGGTAATGGTCATCAATACATTCTGGTTATCATGTTTCTATGAGTCAGTCCGGGGGACACTCCCTATCTCTGTGTGATCGCATTCTAGAACCAACTGGGGCAAACACTGAGCATCGGGGTGTCACTGTTAATCTCTGCATCTTAGCAAATGATGCATTTCCTACTCCCCTGGACCCACGAACATGGAAGCCTGATGTGAGGCTTCTCTGCTTCACAGACTGATTCTCAAGCTGTGCTGTCTTGCTGAGGTATTCATTTGTGCCAAGCAGGCAAAGCGCCAGTCTCTCTGCTTGCTCCTTCATACGTAAACCTTGTATGGAGTGACAGTGATGGTCATATCTGTGGGGTCACCAGAGAAGAATAGTGTTTCCATGGTGCAGGCAGCTCACAGAATGTCACCACATTCAGGCCCGAGATACTGCCAGGAGCAGATGTCTGAGCCATTCAGCTTAGGGCACAGCTTCCACTCACTGCAATGAACGGGGAACAGGAGTGAGCTACAGCTGTGTCTGCAGGTTTGGACAAGGTGAGAGGCCTAGATGAGCTCCCAAAACAGACTGTGCTCCACTTCTGCTGCTCTGCATAGCGCTTGGGAGGCTGTCTGTCTCTCACTGGCCTCGCAGGCAGACAGTCTACTGTGATGGGGCGGGCCTTTCCCTCTCCCAGTCTCACTGCGGCGGAGGGAGAGAGGTGTTTTCAACCCCTTTGGTGGCTTCACTCCTCGAGTCTCATCTCAAAATAGATCCTTAATTTCACAGATAATTAGGAACTTCTGTGGAACCCCATCAGTCCTCGCCCAGCGTCTTACACCCAGGAGCAGGAGGCTTTCTGGGTAAGCTCCTCAACCCAGTGTCACAGGCACAGCCCGATGTCTCCCGTGGGCAGAAGCACAGGGCTCCTGGGCCCTGTCCAGCCAAGAACTGCGGGGCAGCAAAGAGGAGCTGGCCCTGCTCCCAGCCCAGCCTTCTCCAGCCGCCCAACCCTCACTGTGAAGCTCCAGGCTGACCACACGCTCTGAGCATGCGCTAACCATGGGTGCTGTCTCGTGCCCCTTTCTATCCACGTCTGTAAGTTGCCTACATGTATGAGGGCCTGCTGGGGGTTTCTGGGAAGAGCCTAGGTGATCAGATCAGCAGTAGGGATAGAAGCAGGGCTCAGCAGGTTGTGGGAGGTATGGCAGCCATAGTGGAGTTTGCTCAGGGAGCGATGAAGTCAGTGAGAGATGGGGTAAGAGTTGGGCGGGGTCAGGTGTGCACAAGGAGGTGGGATCCTTTGGACAAAGTTGCAGCGGGCAGATAGATCACCCATAGGTGTCTGTGGGAGACAACAGAGATAGATGTCATGGTTACTGAAATAGGTTGGAGGTCTGGATACTCTGTCAGTGTCACAGGATGGACTTGAATGGTTGCTGCCGGCGATGGGCGCAGACATGGTAGAGAGAGAGAGCAGCCAACCTATGTGACTGCTTGTGTTAACTAGATACTCTCTGGCCTTGTGCAGAAGCCCGTGCCTTTCAGGCTGTGCAAACCTCCGTGCCACTAGGGGTCCTTGTTCATTTTATGTTGCATGATAAAATACCCATGTACAAAAGAAAAAAAAACCCATGTACTTTGTACATGACGGGTGAGTTTAGCTTTCTGTTCCGGGAGTCTGAGATTGGCACAAGCTGGATTCCTGAGAAGACTTTGTGGGTGATGCTATCTAGGGGTGTATGCTCAATTTTCTTAACCAATATATTTTATTAACAACTTAGTGACTGAGCATACATCTCTTATAACCCGACTAACCAAAACAATAGGAAATGAGGATTAATGGACACAATAACAAAACTGTAAGGATATCAGTTCCCAGGAACGATTCTCCTGGCACAATCAGCAGGATTTCTTCTGCTGGAACCTGGAGTAACCAGAATCCAGAACCTCAGCAGGATCCGGAGCTGCCAAGTCTTCCCTCGAGCAGTTCTCTCTAGGAGCGTCTCGAAGTGCAGCAATGAACAGCCAAAACTATCCCAAGTCTCCCAAGGCCCGCCTCCAGTTCTGGGCTCATTTATATATCTCCTCCCAGAGTCTGTTCACGGGATCTTTTCAGCTGGCAACAATCAAGCTCCCGCATGAAGTGGTTGGTCTCCTAGTGGATTAACCTCACCTGCTCTCTCACAAGATCATTCCGATCCTGCACTTGGGATCATAAAAAACAGGTTTATCTCTCCTTCATGGGGGGGGGGCTCGTGTGAGAGGAAGAAATATCACATGACAAAGGAGGTGTGGGGAGCAGGAAGGGACCGAGCTCACTCACAACAAAACATTCTCCAAGAAAGGAATAAGCATGCTTCACAGCTTAAACCAGCTTTCTCTGTGGACTTGGGTATAAGTATTCATTCTTAAGGCTCCAAAACTGGTCACAGGCCTGTGAGACCCATAGACGCATAGAATGCGACGTGACCGATCTGTAAACTGAACTGGGGTGCAATGGGGCCAGAAGACAAGGACAATGGGCTAGACCTGAGCTGCACGTGTTTGTCCAAGAAATGCCATGGCTTTTAGACAGTTAAAAGGCATGTCTGTTTATTTAGGGGAAAATGCTTATTTTATCCAGCTTGCTATCTGCTCTTACTTTTCATGTGGGATTGTGCCAGCAGCCTTGAAGGAGAGATAAACCTGTTTCCCAAGTGTGGGATCAGAACGGTCTTGTGAGACAACAGGTGAGGTTAATCCACTAGAAGACCAACCACCTCGTGCGGGAGCTTCATCGTTGTCAGCTGAAAAGATCCCGTGAACAGACTCTGGGAGGAGATATATAAATGAGCTGAAAACTGGAGGAGGGGCTTTTTGGGGACTTGGGATAGTTTTGGCTGTTCATTGCTGCACTTCAAGATGCTCCTAGAGAGAACCGCTCGAGGGAAGGCTTCGGGACTCCGGCTCCTGCTGAGGTTCTGGGTTCTGGTTACTCCAGGTTCCAGCAGAAGAAATCCTGCTGATTATGCCAGGAGAATCGTTCCTCGGAACTGATATCCTTACGGTTTTGTTACTGTGTTCCTTAATCCTCTTTTCCTATTGGTTTGGTTAGTCGGGTTATAAGTGATATACACTCTGTTAATATGTTGTAATAAAATATACTCGTTAACAAAACTGAGCCTACACAACCTCTTTGGCTGAGAGATGGGAGAGCACTGGCACTGGCCCCAGCACAACTCTGTCATGCCTGGCCTCAGGTACAGGTCCTACTTTGCCACATTCAGATCATCATTGCTTCCTGGTCAGCCCACTTTAGGTCTTTTCTCCCCAGTTCTTTGTGAAAAGGTATGTGAGACTTCTGGACTCCCTGGGCGCTTCTATCAGATCCAACCCATGCTCCGGAGCACAGCTGCCTGTATCTGGGCAAGACACACTACTCATTCCCTTAATACCGGGAGGATCCACACAGTCAACATCTCCCACCATGCCTGGCACCTTGGGTAACCTGTGTGTTTATTGACCAGATAACTCATTTCCCCAGTTCCCTCGAGGAGAAAAAAAGATGGAACATGATGAAAAGCCTGAGTTGAAAGAGTAGAGAGTTGCATGTAACACCCTGAATTCTTGAGAGACGCATTTGGGTATAAAGTCAGGCACAGAAGTGGACTCTTCCAATCGCAAACTCTGTGGGCATGGAGATGAGATTCCTAGAGGTCAGCTGTGGGCAGCAAGCCCCATGGACCCCCAGCCTGGCCATCAGGTCTCTGAGAACAGCAGCAAGGGTCACTTCCTGGACTGAGGGGAACCTAGTGATGGACCCCAGGAAACTGCATGCTCAGCAATTAGCAGGTGCTGCAGAGATGCTGACGTTCAAGTGAGAGCAGTGTGGGAGGAAACCGGAAGGGTTGGCTGAGAGGCATTCATGGAGGAAAACGGTAGAGAACACAGGTAGCAAGCCATTGTCGGGGAGAGCTGAGGCTGTGGTGAAGGAGGTACAGGGGGAAGTGGACAGTGCCTTGCTGCTCGAGCACGTTAGAGAAAGCTCAAAGGTGGTCGTTGCAAGTTAGCAGCAAGTGTGTCTTTGTGTATGGCCTCTAAAGAAATGGGTGGAGTTTCTCCCAAAAAGAGAGACCCCAGAGCTAAGGAGAGGATCCCGTGAAGATGACTTTGCTTGCAGGAGAATACTGGAAGGGCCTATGTAAGAGGGGCAGGGACTCAGAGCTGGCCTTGGTGGCTGCACAGCATGGTGCTGAGAGGGACCAGGCCTGGCTGTGGCTGTGGCTCTGGTGTAGAGTGAGGGCGTCACAGTTTCTGGTGACAGGATTGTCCCTGTCCACTACAGCTTTCAGCCCCACCTCTCCTTCTACCATTGATATCTGAATGGTAGGTGGCAGCACCAGGGACTCCCACTCCACCCCATGACATGTTCCTCACATCAGAGAGGTCAGAGGAAGGCCCCAGAGCCCAGAGGCCAGAAGTGCTACAAGAGCACCTGCTCCAGTTGGGGGGCATGGAGCTAATGGACAAAGCTCTCCTTCACAGAGACAGCGTACCTATGAACAAAAGAGGTGATTGAGGACAGGTGTCCTGAATGGTGGCTCCCGGGACCTCACCTGCAGGTTGACAGTGCCATGCCTCCCTCTAGGAAGTAGGGCATGGGGAAATGATGCTATACCACGGGAAGCCAGCTGCAGAGGCCCCAACAGAGAAGCCAAGGTCTGAAGCCAACAGCGCCAGGTGAAGGGGGGCTGGGAAGGGGAGCTGACTTAAGAGCCCTGAGGTTGAGCAGCTCACCAAGCTGTGCTGGATTCCTTATCCACAGACAGAAGTGAAGCTGCTGGCCATGTCTGGTGCTCAGTTTGGGGCAAAGCAGTGATGACAGCTGGTGTGAGGGGGTGGGAGAGTTTTCTCTCTCCCCCTGTTGGCTTCTAGAGCCGCACCCTGCCACCTAGCACCACTGCCTCAGTGAGCCTTGACCACATACTCAGTGAAGACACCAAGTAATCAAGGAGCAAGCTTTTTTGTTATTGCTGTTGTCTACTTACCATTGACAAGAGATATAAACATTATGAAAGAAAGGTTCTTTTCAACAAAAAGTAAAATAAAAAAATTTTCTTTCACTCAACTGTGAGTTGATCAGAAAATATGCTGAAACTGCACACCATGCCTCATGCTCATTTGAAACAAGGTTGTGGCTTATTTCTTATTATAATTTTGAATGCTCAAATAATTTTGGTCAACTTCTTAGGAAGAGCTCAGGCGCGGGAGCATCTTTATTCCATGTAAGAGGCGGTCTCTACAATGTGTAAAGGCTCCCATTTACCTTGTGTGGTGAAGGCCTAGACTCTTGCTAGGTTCAGATGACGCTGTGCATGGCCAGCTCTGGACTTTTCCAAGAGTGAAGAGAAGGTGATGCCTCTGGCCAGGGATCCTCAACTAAGGGCCAGTGTTGCCCAGGAAGCACAGTCCATTAGGAAGCCCTAGCATCTAAAGTTCCTATCCATCATGCCTGGGGCTACACTATTGCTCCTGTTAAAACAGGCCTGTAGGGGGCAGACCTGGGGGACCCCATGCATCTCCTATACTTCCACCTTTGAATGTGTCATTTTTAACTATTCCTGCCTCCAGGACCTGCAAACAGTACCAGCCACTTGTGGCCATCAGCTGTGTTCCCAGTAGCTTCTCTGCAGTGTTGCCTCTGTTTTGGCAAGGCATCATGGTCCTGGATAGAAAGGAGACATCCCTTGTGCTGGTTGGTCCTAGTGTGAAACTTGCTCAGTGGAGATGGCTCTTGTCAGGAGCAGGATGGTCCTATAGTGGTGAGAGACCAGGAACTTTGATTTTGCACCTCCTACTCTGGCCTGCACAGACCTCTTCCCTGTGAGATGCCTAAACGAATCCTTAAACTGGAGGTGGGGTGCACTGGGAGACACTTTCTTGACCGGGCCCACCATACCCCTAACCTTCGGCCCCACTTGAGCCTCTCCCACCAGCCCCAGGGCCACTCCCAAGTTGTGGATTAAAGAGGACCCCAATTTGGCATTATTTCTTTTTCTTTTGGCAGCAAAAGCAACAAAAGGATGGAGAGGCGGAGGAAGACAAGATGAGCAGCCCACAGTGGCCATGCCAGATTCCATCATGGCTGAAGGAGTTTCCCGTGTGAGGCCCGCCCTGAAGGTCCCACAGCAGTGACAGCGAACTTTAACTGGAAGGCAGGGAGTAAATTTGGAAGACTCGGTGTACTTGCACGGACCCAAGTCTGCTTCTGAAACATCTTTCTACCCACTGCTTAGCATGTAGTAAGATAAACATGGTGAGGTGTGGCCTAAGCACCATTTTAATACCCCCAGGTAGTCTGAAGCAATCCCACAAAGGATTGAGTTAGCTGTCACTGGGAGAAGTGTTTCTGGCAGGTGGCCTGGGTAGGGCTTTCTCAGACATTTAGCCCTTTTATGGGGACCTGATGAATTTAGTCCAATCATCTTGATTTTTTTGAATTTATTTTTTTCCTTTATTAATTTATTCTTGTTACATTTCAATGGTTATCCCATCCCTTGTATCCTCCCATTCTTCCCTCCCTCCTCTTTTCCCCTTATTCCCCTCCCCTATGACTGTTCCTGAGGGGGATTACCTCCCCCTGTATATGCTCATAGGGTATCAAGTCTCTTCTTGGTAACCTGTCGTCCTTCCTCTGAATGCCACCAGGTCTCCCCCTCCAGGGGACATGGTCAAAGGTGAGGCACCAGAGCATGTGAGAAAGTCATATCCCACTCTCCACTCTACTGTGGAGAATGTTCTGTCCATTGGCTAGATCTGGGTAGGGGTTAATACTACTCATCTATTAAAAACAAGGAATTCCCGAAATCTGTGGATAAATGGATTGAGCTAGAAGTGATCATAATGAGTGAGTTAACCCAGAAGCAGAAAGACTCAAATGGTATATACTCACTTATATCTGCATATTAGCCCAAGGGGCATGTCCCACGAAAGCCTTCACTTACCAGGAAACTGAGACAGAGGGGAGGACATTCTATTGGGACTCTAGATGAGAGAAGCATGGGAGAATGGCAAAGTAGAAGGATCCAGAGGGTCCTAGAAACCTACAAGTAGAACATTATGATAGGCAGATTTGGGCCCAGGGGTCCCACTCAAACTAAGGCACCAGCCAAGGACAATATAGGTGGTAAACCTTAAACCCCTACCCAGATTTTTTTTTTTAAGCGCCTGGATGAAGTTATATATGGCCATACATCCCTCCTGGACTTAGATCAGCATCTTCCCAAGTTCCTTAAGCCAAACAGTATGGACACATGAGAGTGAACATCCATTGTTGAGATAGAGGTGGCCATGATCTGTTTTCAATGGTTAACCAGGCTCCAGTGGAGGCACTCTTGCCTGCAAGATCCATCCTTGTCATTAATCAGCCAGCAGCTTGTGCTCTGACTTAGAATAAGGACACTAATGTAATCTGGAGAAGGTGGCATTTAGGGACACCTGGAGCAGGAACACTCTAGGCAAGGAGATGTGACTTTAGGCTGGCCATGTGTCCTTGAGCCCTTGCTTCTGTCAACCTGAAGCTCATTCTCAGCCTCCTCAAACCAGGAGCTTTAGGCAGAATGGGAAATGGGCCTCATCCTTCCTGTGAGCATCCTAAGGACCTGTGGTAGTTCCCAAGGTGCTGTGCTCAGGGGCATCTAGGCCCTGTCAGGGAGGGGGCATCACCTCAGCCCGTGAGGTGTTCTCATGGGTAAGGTGTGGTAGGGATGGCTGTTTTGTTCCAAAGGTCAGAATTGGTTTGATCCACTTGGATTTGGGGCCTCCTGGAAGCTGGATCGGGCCAGGCTGGCCCTGGGAGGCTTGGCTTTCTCATGACTGGGTGGGGCAGCCTGTAGGTGAGTCAGAAGTGGGCTCATGTGAATCACCTGGGCCACACCCTGGGATGGCGCTGGTCTCCGTGGCTGAAGGTGTCTCCCTAGGTGTGATCCGTTGAAACTCAGCCCCACCAAGCATAGGCGTGAGGTTTGGCACCAGTTTGCCTGATTTTCAGTTCCTAAGACAAAAGACTCAATGGCCTTTGGCAGAATCCACTGTTTACTGCGTCTCTTCATTTGCAGGGTGTGGCTGGCTGGCATGCAGCACAGGGGCTCCCTCTCTGGTAAGTCTCAAGGGCAGCTGGTGCCTGGCGTGTTCTGACTGACCTCCACAATATCGGGGACACCCCTGACCCCGTGGCTGCCACCCTGAAGAGCCACACCTCCTGTCAGTATAGGTGGGGAGGTGGGGGTACTCCCCGATAGCTTATTCAGTCCTAGAGCCCAGGGAGCCATTCTCCACCTGAACAGAGATGGCTGTGAGCACACCTGCTCCGAGAGCCGGTGAGAGGCCGCATGGGAGAGCCAGGTGGTCAAGATTTGTGTATGCTACATCATGCCTTACAGGGCAAATCAATTAGGAGGGTTAAAATGTGAACTTCCTAGTCCTGCCGAGTAAGTAACATAGGGAAAAGTGGCCCCATAGGTATGAACAGGAGCTTGTGAAAGCATCCAGCCCTAGCCATGCGTCCAGAATTGCTCTGTTCCTGCCACTGCAGGAGCAGGTGAGGAGACCACAGGGCCACCGTCCCAAGCTCCAGCTCTGCAGTGTGTCAATTCTCTGATCCAGGTCAGGGCAAAGTTCTTTGGGTGATACCCAGAGACAGGAAACTTGTCAACCAGCCAGCGGGAAGACACTGGGCCGTCTGTAGAGAAGTTGCAATAATGGACACGTCTTAGATTACACGAGGACTGTGTTGTGTACGTGTGGCAGACAGAGGGCAGCCTCTATTCTGGTTTCTCAGCTGTCGGCCACTTTGTATTATGAGACAGGGTATCTAAGTTTCTCAAAGCTTGCTGAAGAATGGGTAAAGAAACTGTGCTACATTTATGCTATGGAATACTACTCAGCTATTAAAAACAAGGAATTCCCAAAATTTGTGGACAAATGGATTGAACTAGAAATGATCATAATGAGTGAGTTAACCCAGAAGCAGAAAGAGTCAAATGGTATATACTCACTTATATCTAGACACTAGCCCAAGGGGCATGTCCCATGAAAGTCTTCACTTACTAGGAAAGTGAGACAGAAGGGAGGACATCCCATTGAGACTCTAGGTGAGAGAAGCATGGGAGAATGGGGAAATAGAAGGATCCAGAGGGTCCTAGAAACCTATAAGAAGAACATTATGATGAGCCGATCTGGGCCCAGGGGTCCTGCTGAAACTATGGCACCAGCCAAGGACAATACATGCAGTAAACTTTGAACCCCTACCCAGATCTAGCCAATGGACAAGACATTCTCCACAGTTGAGTGGAGAGTGGGGTCTGACTTTCACACGAACTCTGGTGCTCCATATTTGACCACCTTCTCTGGATGGGGAGGCCTGGTGGCACTCAGAGGAAGGATAGCAGGCTACCAAGAAGAGACTTGATACCCTATGAGCATATACAGGGGGAGGAGGTCCCCCTCAGTCACAGTCATAGGGGAGGGGAGTAAGGGGAAAATGGGAGGGAGGAATGAGAGGATACAAGGGATGGGATAACAATTGAGATGTTATATGAAAAAATTAATACAATATATATTTTAAAAGAGACTGCTTTAGAAGGAGTAGAAGGAGAGGGCCAATACACACACACACACACACACACACACACACACACACACACACACACACACACATGCACGCACACCCACCCACACATACACACAGAGATTATATAACAAAATGTACTTCAGTTTCTTCTGCATTGCTGTAGGTGAACAAGTCATCAAAAAAAAAAAAAAGACAAATGTTTTCTGTCTTGAGGTCAAGAAGGTGAGGGAGGAAGTAGGTGGGCAGGAAGGCAGGGAGGAGCAACCAAGGCCTCGAGGCTGCAGACTGTAAGTGGCAGGAGGCTGTTGCACACATGCTTTTAGCATGCTTTCACTGTTGAGGAGCATAGGACTGCGGTCTAGACAGAGTCAGATGGAAGGCAGGAGCAGAGCAGCTCAGAGCTTCTGACCACTGGTCTCTGGTGTGTCGGTAGGACAGGTGGCCTTGTCAGATCCGATCTCTGTTATAAATTTACTTGTGTCAACCAAAAATGCACACAGTGATGTCCTGACAGCTTAGCCTTAGTGCCAGAGAATGGCCTGGGCCGAATGGGGTTCCTCAGGTGACACTGGGGAGACAAGGTCAGACTATAGCAGCTCATCGTGTGGACCTGTAGGAGGCACCGACACATATGTGCACATGGCTGTGATCAGGTAGGCCAAGCTGGAGTGTAGACTCTTCGAGCCAAAGTTGAGGGGACGCTGAAGCAAGGGCATACAGTGGCGTCACAGTCTTGCATGGAGCCAGTGCTGGCCCTTGAGCTTCCTAGTTGTAAACACCTGAGGCCCTTGAGCTTCCTAGTTGTAAACGCCTGATCTCGAAGACATTCCTGACCTCCGTGGTGGCTGCCCCGGGTCTCGCTGCAGCCCCTAGTTATCCTCCTCCTCCTCAGTGTGCATGCCTGGGGCTAGGACAGGGGCCATGAGGTCATAGGCATCATCCCCCGTTTATTCCTTTCACTGCCCCATGTGGGCTCAGAGGCCCAGAAAGCCACGCGGGAGTGTTGAAAGAACACATTTGCCAGATTTCCAGGACAGGACACATTGAATTCAAGTGACGAGCAATAGGCAACGTGAAAACAAAATGTAAACTAAAACACTGCAGCCTTTGTAGAAAACAAAACAAAACAAATTGAGACATGCAGTACACTGCACTTGGCAGAGGTAGAGAGGACCCACTTTGCCCTGAGTTCTGAAAGCACAGCAATCCAGACGCTCGCAGGCTAGGACAGGCTCTGAGGGTGGGCCAGGGCAGGGCTGCCCACTTTTCAACACCAACCAAATGGAACCGGAGCCCAGTTTGAGATGGTCAGGGCCTGAGCCACACGCCTTGGAGCTGTTAAGTCCCCAAGATGCATATTAAGGCATGCTCAGTTCCCTGTCCTGAGACCCAGCTCAGCCTTGATGCTCAGGGCTCAGACTCCCCAGGAGAAGTTCGCTCCATGGCTGCAGGGGGAGGGGTGGCTAGGCCACCATTGAAGGTCACAGTCCCAACCCAAGCCTGGCTCTTCCTGAAGATGCCTTCTTGCCTGAATTCCACAGTGCCTTCTGCTTGGGCACCCCAGCCTGTGCACCACACCTTTTTGTCCAGCCTATGAGCAGCTGTTCAGTCACCACCGGCAGCCTTTTCTCTGGTCCAGCATCTAAACAGGTGGCTTGGGCAAAACTCTCCAGTGCCCATGCCTTGTCCTCATGCTCATAGGGCTGTCTGCTTGGTTTCCCTCTATCTGATTCCAGTGCCTATGCACCCGTGTCCCCCAATCCACACCCCACCGTGAGGCAAATCAATACAAGAACTCAAGGCTCCATGGAGCATCCTTAGACACAGTGTGCAGCTCGCTCAGCAGCTGCTCACATGAGGCACGCTCGCACCTAAAGGATCCAGTTGCCTCATCACAACTCCTGAGCTACAGTGCCGAGGCTCTTTGAAGATGAGTGGGGAATAGGTAGGAAGAGCCATGTTCTAAACCAATAAGAAAGTGGGGACATCGCAGCCAGTGGGGGCATAACCAAGACCGGCTCTGTCCTTCTCAGCCTCTTCCTAGTCCAACAGGCAGGACCGCCATTTGGGGAGATAAGCTCATATCCCTGTAAGCAACAGAGCTCACAGCTCTAGGAACAGCACAGAATGGCCACCCATGCGGGGAGGGGGTGGTGGTGGGAGGCGGGGAAGTTTACGTTTCTGAGGTAGTAAAGGTCCCTGAAGAGCGTGGCTGAGACACTGAGTGTGCCTGACAGGAGCTCTATGCACATTACTCTTGGTACTTTTGTCTTCAGCGATTTTAAATCTGAAACAAACACTCAGCTGCTTTAACGAAAGAGGGCAGGAGAGGGAGGCCTTCCAAGGTAGGGGCATGGCCACTTGCCTGCCCAGCCCAGGTGTTTTCATAGTGGAATAGAATGAGAGGATGGCTGGGTGCCTAGGTGTCCTGTAGAGACACCTGGTGAGGCCTGTGCAGTCGGGGTCTAAATGGCAGCTGTGGTTGGGTCTCTGCTTAGCTGTGGCCTGACAACAGGTCCCACACGTGAGTCTCTCTGTGTGCCACCAGAGACACTATTGCAAGGGGTCATACACAACACTTACACAGAGACCTGGGAGAAGTTAATTCTGCATATACCTGCCTGCCAGTCCCAGAAGATTCTCTAACATGACCACAGAGAGGCCCACGGTTGCCATGGAGACCCAGGAGAGCTGGGGCACCACTTCCAGTCTGCATGAAGTTGGGGTCTGAAGTCAGGAAATGCCCCCTTATTCCAAGGAGGGTAGCGTCTTGTTTGTTCCGTTCAGGATTTCAGCAGACCGGTTGGGGCCGGCACTCTGGAGAGGGTTGTCTGCTGTGCTCAGTCCACTGTTCAAATGTCAGTCTCTCCCAGACACACCCAGAATAGTAATTTGGCATTAAACTGCCTTAAGCAAGTACAAATCATTGCATATATTTACGTAGTACAAACCAACACTTGATGAGTTTCCTTTGGAGAATGGCTGAAGCCAGCTGGTTATCCTAGTCAGTAGCTGGGTTCCAAGGTAGGGTTAGGGTGACGATCAGGGTGAGATGTGATGGGCAGGCCACCAGGAAGTGCCCTGAAAGGACAATTTTAGAACTTGCTAATATTTCTGGAAACTTCATCAACAGAGTGACAGGGATCTCCCAAGGACACAGCCCTACTTTATAGGGGTAGGAGGGGGACAGTGGATTTCTGCTGAGCTCTTGATCCCCTGGAGATACTGGCCATGTACAAATCAGCAAGCATCTCCCCATAAAGGCTGATGAGGACCGAATCCAAGACAGGCAGTGCTCTATTTACAGCAAAGGAGGTGATGTGGGCCACACACCCTCTCTATCCTTGAAGGCAACTTCTGGCAGACACACCCCTCCACCTGTTGCATCGCACGTTCCCCAGCTTTAGTGCCAGGCACTGGGATGGGCTAACTCCAGACATGGCTATAGAAGGTGCTGTGTAACTTGACATTGGCATGTTGCAGTTCCATCATCGTGGCCTTGTGTGAGTCACCTCTGGACATGTCCTTCATGTCAGAGAAGCACAGAAGTAATAGCGGACTTGGAAAAGAGCCACTTCAGAGGGAGGGAGATTTATGGCTGCCCATCTCTGAATGCTGAGGACAGTGGACAATGGCTGTCTCCTGCTACACAGTGAAGCCAAGGGGCAGTGTGGATCTTATGAGAGAGGGGAGAGTCATTTTCTTTTCTTTTCTTTCTTTCTTTCTTTTTTTGGTTTTGTTTTTTGTTTGTTTGTTTGGTTGGTTTGGTTTTTTCAAGACAGAGTTTCTCTGTGTAGCCTTGGCTGTCCTGGACTTGATTTGTACACCAGGCTGGCCGCGAACTCACAGCGATCCGCCTGCCTCTGCCTCCCGAGTGCTGGGATTAAAGGTGTGAGCCACCACTGCCCGGCCGAGAATCATTTTCTTTTCAATTCTTAAACTGTTGTCACCACACTTGGGTTTGGGGAAGTCCTGGAAACCAA
This sequence comes from Acomys minous, assembly GCF_964271855.1. Classification (NCBI taxonomy): domain Eukaryota; kingdom Metazoa; phylum Chordata; class Mammalia; order Rodentia; family Muridae; genus Acomys; species Acomys minous. The sequence continues at coordinate 8,386,527 of NC_140486.1, read as the reverse complement.
ACAATGTTTTCAGTGTAAACATTGGACTCTCAGGACTCCAGTTTTCGAGGCCTGTATTTGAGACTAAAGTGGGATTTGGCCCCAGGAGGTCGACAGCACAGAACACATCTCAGCACAAGCCTTGGCAGCGAGTGAGGGTAATGTTTGCTTTGCAAACCACAAGTTTAGTACTTAGAAAAAAATATATTGCTCACCCACCAAGAATAAAAGACGGGAAACAACACACCCTTGTTTCATGAACAAAGCATGTCCTGAGGTGAGCCAGAGCCTGGTTAAAGAGTGCCACTGAAGAGGCTGCCGCAGCCTAGTCAGTGCCCCGTGGGCCTGAGCAGCATGTGGCAGCCAGTACCGCCTTCTTACTCCCCAACCCCCATCTGTCAGTGGACATGCTTTCATTAAGCTCCTCAATGCCTAGAAGAAAAAAACAA